>NC_053393.1:42775041-43393450 GCF_905171765.1 Bufo bufo | reverse complement strand
ATAGACTTGGATCATGCAGTGGACAACTAGCTATGCTTGACCAAGATGTTGAGCAGATTATACTGTCCATTGTTACTTCAAGGGTATAGGGGGCAACTGTTAGAGTGGACGCTGGGACCACCATCCTTCTCAAGAATGGAGATCTCATGCTCCCTTATGAATGGAGCAGCAGGTTGAGCATGCTCACTGATGATCTGGTCAGTCTCTATGGCACTACTGATGGTAGCTAAGTGCTGTATTCTGACCCCTATTCTCCAGATCAGTAAGTCTCCCAGTGGTGAGATCCCCACCAATCCAAAGGTTACCCCCTATCCTGTGGATAAAATTGGTATAATTTGAATACCCCCTTAATTGTGAGCAGGATTATGACCCGTAGGGTGGACCTGCTGGGGCGCTTTTGGATTAGTCTGGAATATCTAGGTATGGTCTTTGCCAAAAGGAATTGAGATTACCAGAATGGACTACAATAGGAACAGTTGGCGAGAGGGCAAACTAGGACAACCATACTATATAGAGTATATAGCATGGAGTCAACGGGTAAACCAGAAGATCAAGGCAAGGTGAAGAACGTTCACAGACAGTAGACAAACACAAATCTGTACAATTCCATTCACAGTTTGGTATCATACATAGATGATGGGCAGATGAAAATCAATCGCAAAGTCTGTAAAACATCACGAACATGATCACAGTGTGATCGCACCTTCTGATTTATACACAGGGGTTCACATATATAGGCCAGAGCATCTTTATTTCAGTGCATGCTGACCTGACTAGCGCCTGAGCATTTGAGGTTGACCAATCTAGCTGAAATGCAAAAAAAGAGGTTATAGCCCAGAATCGGATAGTTGCATGGAGCATGGTCGCTGGCTAAAGGGGTTCTCTGCTTTGGATGATGCCCTTTTGTGGAAGGTGCTTCCCCTGAATATAAGGCTACTTTCACATTGGCGGCAGCCTTCTCTGGCAGGCTGTTCCGGCGGGTGATCAGCCTGCCAGATCCGTGCTGCCGCTAGTGCACACGTGCCACTGGAAGTCCGCCCCATTCACTATAATGGGGGGCTGGCCAGAGGTCTGGTCGCAGCACGGCAAACATGCAAAGAGGCAGCCGGAATAAAGCCACTTAAGTGTTTTCTTCGGGCGATCAGATGCAGTCTGTGGAGGAACCTGGTAGTAAATGTTGAGTTTCTATGGAGCGTCGCCACAGGAGAAATGAAGTATTACATGAAATCAGTTGAAAGCAATGGGCTATCTGTGTAATGCAAAGAACTACTAAGGCAGAGAATGTAATGACGTGATCTAGGCTGTGGTGCTAATGCTATAGAAGAGGGCCAAGATCCATGAAGGACTAGTGCCTGGTAGATAAAAATCATTTGCTAGCCCCCTCTAACTAGTCCATCATTTTTGGTCTCCATCCACTAATCTGGACGGTCATTGCCTCTTTCATCCCAGTCTATATCTTTAGGGTACATGTACCTCCGGTGGGAAGCCCCCATGAACTATCACCTTGTTTTAAAACCTCATGTGAAAACACCAGGACATAAAGTTCTCAGTTACTCACAAGGGGTATATTCTTCCCTTTAGACACATCAATAAATTCCTGCGTATGTCCTATCTCCCAGCTGTCACCTAGAATTATCTCTTATCTCCATTGTTTGATTCCCATTACGAGCTGAAAACCGACACCTGCTACTGTACCCTCTCCAGAGGTGATCATGAGGCCGAGGAGGAAGTTAATATTTGATAGTCTGACTAATTCTATGGGAGGGAGCGAGTTACAGTAATGACTGGTCTCTGAGTAACCTGCTAATCTGATCATGTAATGGATCTCTCATTTCCTTGTTATAAGGGATAGTTCAGACATGAAAGCCGTGTTCTTTATTTTTGTTACAATTTTGATACAAAACTTTATATTTCACCGTGACCACCAATTCGATGTTTGCATTTATTGATCTCAATTGTTCTTGATTACTATGTAACACCCTCAGTGCATGCTGCTTAAAGGGGTTCTCCAAGACCAAGTAGCCCTTTTGATATTACCAGGCAGAAGGCAGGGTTTTGTATAGCCAAAACTGCTGACAGACTCCCTTTAAAGGGGTTCATTGAAATCCCTTTTAATACTGTCAGGCAGAGTGCAGAGAGTGCTCCCGTTTCAAGTGCTGAGCGTTCTTCTCCTCTACTTCTTATTCCCCGCTAGACTAGAAGTGTAATGTGCCGTCTGCATGCACTTCACTGCTGCTGGCCACTTAAAGACCTCATCGGTGACCTCATCAGGCATGGCACAAGACCACCGCCATTGTTTGGCTGGCAGTGGTGAAATGCATGTAGACGGCACGTCACACTTCTGGTCCAGCCGGGAGCAGAAGTGAGGAAAAGGGAGTTTGGTGCTGGAACTGGAGCAGTGGTGACAGGGGAGAACCTATTTTTTTAACCCCGGCCCTCGACCTGGCAATATTAAGAGGTTCCGAGTCTTGAAAAACCCCTTTGACCCTTAGAATAACAGAGGTTTGTTTAGTTTTTGCATTTTCATTTTTCTTCCCTATCTTCCTTGAGCCATAACTTTTTAATATTTCCGTTCACATAGCTGTATGAGGGCTTATTTCTTTTCAGGATAAGTTATACTTTCTAATGCCACCATTAATTATGGCATACAATGTAGTGGGAAGCTGTAAAAAAAATTCCAATGGGGTGGAATTGGAAAAAAAAAAAAACGCAATTCCTCCAGCGTTTTATGGGTTTTGTTCCCACAGCGTTCCGTTTTTGGCAAAACTGACCCATGCCCTTCATTCTCCTGGTCAGTATGATTAGAACAATACCCCATATATATATATAGGTTTTTATGTGTAAAAATAAACTTAACCACCTCAGCCCCCATAGCTTAAACACCCTTAATGACCAGGCCACTTTTTACAATTCTGCACTACACTACTTTCACCGTTTATTGCTCGGTCATGCAACTTACCACCCAAATGAATTTTACCTCCTTTTCTTCTCAGTAATAGAGCTTTCATTTGGTGGTATTTCATTGCTGCTGACATTTTTACTTTTTTTGTTATTAATCAACGATAAATGACATTTTTCACTTTCAGTTGTAAAATTTTGCAAAAAAAACGACATCCATATATAAATTTTTCTCTAAATTTATTGTTCTACATGTCTTTGATAAAAAAAAAATGTTTGGGTAAAAAAAAAATGGTTTGGGTAAAAGTTATAGCGTTTACAAACGATGGCACAAAAATGTGAATTTCCGCTTTTTGAAGCAGCTCTGACTTTCTGAGCACCTGTCATGTTTCCTGAGGTTCTACAATGGCCAGACACTTTTTTGCAGCCTAGGTGGGCAAAGGGGCCCACATTCCAAAGAGCACCTTTAGGATTTCACCGGCCATTTTTTACAGATTCTGATTTCAAACTACTTACCACACATTAGGGCCCCTAGAATGCCAGGGCAGTATAACTACCCCACAAGTGACCCCATTTTGGAAAGAAGACACCCCAAGGTATTCCGTGAGGGGCATGGCGAGTTCCTCGATTTTTTTATTTTTTGTCACAAGTTAGCGGAAAATGATTATTATTTTTTTTTTCATATTACAAAGTCTCATATTCCACTAACTTGTGACAAAAAATAAAAACTTCCATGAACTCACTATGCCCATCACGAAATACCTGGGGGTGTCTTCTTTCCAAAAATGGGGTCACTTTTGGGGTAGTTATACTGCCCTGGCATTTTAGGGGCCCGAATGCGTGAGAAGTAGTTTGAAATCAAAATCTGTAAAAAATGGCCGGTGAAATTCGAAAGGTGCTCTTTGGAATGTGGGCCCCTTTGCCCACCTAGGGTGCAAAAGAGTGTCACACATCTGGTATCACCGTACTCAGGAGAAGTTGGGCAATGTGTTTTGGGGTGTCATTTTACATATACCCATGCTGGGTGAGATACATATCTCGGTCAAATGCCAACTTTGTATAAAAAAATGGGAAAAGTTGTCTTTTGCCAAGATATTTCTCTCACCCAGCATGGGTATATGTAAAAAGACACCCCAAAACACATTGCCCAACTTCTCCTGAGTACGGTGATACCAGATGTGTGACACTTTTTTGCAGCCTAGGTGGGAAAAGGGGCCCACATTCCAAAGAGCACCTTTCGGATTTCACCAACCATTTTTTACAGATTTTGATTTCAAACCACTTCTCACGCATTCGGGCCCCTAAAATGCCAGGGCAGTATAACTACCCCACAAGTGACCCCATTTCGGAAAGAAGACACCCCAAGGTATTTCGTGATGGGCATAGTAAGTTCATGGAAGTTTTTATTTTTTGTCACAAGTTAGTGGAATATGAGACTTTGTAAGAAAAAAAAAATCATCATTTTCCGCTAACTTGTGACAAAAAATAAAAAATTCTAGGAACTCGCCATGCCCCTCATGGAATACCTTGGGGTGTCTTCTTTCCAAAATGGGGTCACTTGTGGGGTAGTTATACTTCCCTGGGATTCTAGGGGCCCTAATGTGTGGTAAGTAGGTAAATGACCTGCGAAATCCTAAAGGTGCTCTTTGGAATGTGGGCCCCTTTGACCACCTAGGCTGCAAAAAAGTGTCACACATGTGGTATCGCCGTATTCAGGAGAAGTTGGGCAATGTGTTTTGGGGTGTCTCTTTACATATACTCATGCTGGGTGAGAGAAATATCTCGGCAAAAGACAACTTTTCCCATTTTTTATACAAAGTTGGCATTTGACCAAGATATTTATCTCACCCAGCATGGGTATATGTAAAATGACACCCCAAAACACATTGCCCAACTTCTCTTGAGTACGGCGATACCAGATGTGTGACACTTTTTTGCAGCCTAGATGCGCAAAGGGGCCCACATTCCTTTTATGAGGGCATTTTTAGACATTTGGATCCCAGACTTCTTCTCACGCTTTAGGGCTCCTAAAATGCCAGGGCAGTATAAATACCCCACATGTGACCCCATTTTGGAAAGAAGACACCCAAGGTATTCAATGAGGGGCATGGCGAGTTCATAAAAATTTTTTTTTTTTGGCACAAGTTAGCGGAAATTGATTATTTTTTTTTTTCTCACAAAGTCTCCCTTTCCGCTAACTTGGGACAAAAATTTCAATCTTTCATGGACTCAATATGCCCCTCACGGAATACCTGGGGGTGTCTTCTTTCCGAAATGGGGTCACATGTGGGGTATTTATACTGCCCTGGCATTCTAGGGGCCCTAAAGCGTGAGAAGAAGTCTGGAATATAAATGTCTAAAAATTTTTACGCATTTGGATTCCGTGAGGGGTATGGTGAGTTCATGTGAGATTTTATTTTTTGACACAAGTTAGTGGAATATGAGACTTTGTAAGAAAAAAATTATAATTTCCGCTAACTTGGGCCAAAAAAATGTCTGAATGGAGCCTTACAGGGGGGTGATCAATGACAGGGGGGTGATCAATGACAGGGGGGTGATCAGGGAGTCTATATGGGGTGATCACCCCCCTGTCATTGATCACCCCCCTGTAAGGCTCCATTCAGATGTCCATATGTGTTTTGCGGATCCGATCCATGTATCCGTGGATCCGTAAAAAACATACGGACATCTGAATGGAGCCTTACAGGGGGGTGATCAATGACAGGGGGGTGATCAGGGAGTCTATATGGGGTGATCACCCCCCTGTAAGGCTCCATTCAGATGTCCATATGTGTTTTGCGGATCCGATCCATGTATCCGTGGATCCGTAAAAAACATACGGACATCTGAATGCAGCCTTACAGGGGGGTGATAAATGACAGGGGGGTGATCAATGACAGGGGGGTGATCAGGGAGTCTATATGGGGTGATCACCCCCGTCATTGATCACCCCCCTGTAAGGCTCCATTCAGACATCCGTATGTTTTTTACGGATCCGATCCATGTATCAGTGGATCCGTAAAAATCATACGGACATCTGAATGGAGCCTTACAGGGGGGTGATCAATGACAGGGGGGTGATCAATGACAGGGGGGTGATCAGGGAGTCTATATGGGGTGATCAGGGGTGATCAGGGGTTAATAAGGGGTTAATAAGTGACAGGGGGGGTGTAGTGTAGTGGTGTTTGGTGCTACATATTGCTGAGCTACCTGTGTCCTCTGGTGGTCGATCCAAACAAAAGGGACCACCAGAGGACCAGGTAGCAGGTATATTAGACGCTGTTATCAAAACAGCGTCTAATATACCTGTTAGGGGTTAAAAAAATCACATCTCCAGCCTGCCAGCGAACGATCGCCGCTGGCAGGCTGGAGATCCACTCGCTTACCTTCCGATCCTGTGAACGCGCGCGCCTGTGTGCGCGCGTTCACAGGAAATCTCGCGTCTCGCGAGATAACGCATATATGCGTGACTGTGCGCAGGGCTGCCACCTCCGGAACGCGATCCTGCGTTAGGCGGTCTGGAGGCAGTTAAACTTTGAAAAATATTTTTTTTTTACATCACCATATTCTGACCCCCACTAGCTTTTTTATAGTTATATCTACTGAGGTGTGTGTGTGTGTGTGAAGGGGGGGGGGGGGGGGTCATTTTTTGTGGGGCAATCTATAGTTTTTATTTATACCATTTTGGAGTGTGTGTGACTTTTTTTATCACATTTTATAACTTTTATTTTTTTGGGAGAAGCAATGAAAACATAGCAAGTTGGTCATTTTGACCCTTTTTTCCGTTACGCCATTCACCATATTGGAAAAATATTTTAATATTTTAATAGTACAGGTGTTTTTGGTCGCGATGATACCCATGATGTTTATATTTTTTGTTATTTAGGTTTTTTTTTTTTTATTATACTGAAAGGGGGGTGATTTATTTTTTTAACAGCTTTTTTTTTACTTTTTTGCAATGATTTTGAAGCTCGTATATGAGCGTACAAAATGCATTTTTATTTTTTTTATTTTGAACAATCATGGATTTTTTAAATATTACTATTGCTCATTTGTTATGTTGGCCTGCCACCTGGTGGCCAAAATAAGAATTGCAGAATGAATACCCTCAGCCTCTTCAGCAAGGCTGAGTGCATTTAAATCAATTACCAGCATCCTCATTGGCCACAGAAGATGCCGGTAACAAGCTCGGAAGAGCAAGCTTCCAGGTTTTTGACACTTTAGAGGCTTAAATCTAAACAGCAGAGACCTGCCAGTGTCACGGTGGGGAGTGGGGAAAACCCCCACTGTATAATGAAGGGAATAAAGGAAGTAACCAGGCCAGTAAGCAAGGATAGGGAAGATGAAAACCTCCAAAACAACCCTCATCCTAGATCTTCTGACCGTATGAGCGCTCCCTAATGGTGGGAGGACTCATACACTGGAACCTGGGCCCTACTGACCCTAACAATCCCTAAGATAGGGGTCAGGAATAAGAGACAACCAGGTTCATCCACCGCGGATGAACCGGAGTCTCCCACAGGCTACCAACAAAGGAAAAGGACACAAAGTAGAATGACAGGTAAGTAACCAGTGGCCAGAGACAACTGAACCAAGAACAACAGTAAACCTGGTCACTTACCTGCCACAACTGCTGGAAGGCACCAAAACAAAACAAAACACACCGTAGAAAACTGGAACCCATACAAACGCACTGCAATCCAACACCATAAGGATGCATTACGTACAGACACACAGGAACCAGCACTCCAGCAACTGCACATCCTAGACTTCTGGTTCACCCATCCGGGAAACCAATGGGGCCCCCTTTCGGAGAAAACAACAGCCAGGGGAAATGTCTAGCAGACATGCTATACACAACATAAACAGACCAGACATGTAACAACTAGACATACACAACACCCAGAACATAAACCCCCACCAGACATACAACTAGAGAGGTGAGGGTTCATAGAGGATAAAGAGGGGGAGACAATCTATGTCCAACAAGGTGGCCCTCAAGGACAGGGCAGATTCACCCAGGAGAGGAGCAGAGCTCCAACACCAAATAAGGCTGGAGTACAACTGACTCCAGCCAGGAAGCCACAGGTAATATCCACAAAGTGGCCACACCCAGGACACACCTAAATCCCCACCAGCTAGAAAATTAACCCCTCGTTCACCAAAAAGCAGGGAGACACACCTTAAAGGGGAAGTGTGCATGCAAACCAAAAACTACACGTTGCCCCCGGCAACCAGTCTGCATGATGCCCGCTGCACGTACATGTACGGCGCTGGTAGCAAAAGGGTTAAAGGGAGTCTGTTAGCAGTTTTGACTATACAAAACAGCACTATTTAGGGGACGGGAAGAGCATTACAAACATGCCTTTTGCAGAGCTTTTATTATCAGCAATACTGTAAATATGAAGTTTTATTCTGCTCCTGAAAATACCTGGGAGGTGGAGCTTCACTATGAAGTGTTCTCTGCATTGAGCTGTTTCACAGTCCCTCCCCTCTGAGGGGCGATAGAGCTATCCTAGTTGGATGCGACAACTCAGACCAGAGGGGGAGGGCTTTGAAGTGGCTCAATGCAGAGAGCACTTCACAGTGAAGATCTGCCTTCATTGCAGTTGTAGGAGCAGAACCCTAGCAGAATAAAACATAATATTTTCTCTACTCCTAATAATAAAATATCCGCAAAACATTTGTACTGCTCTCTTTGCCCCTTCATAGTGCTGTTGTAGTGCCCTGGAGCTAAGGTACTTTGGAATATGGACATTTGTGGACATTTTGCACTTTTGCTTCTATGCAAAGCAATTAACTTTATTGCACTTTGAAGGGTTAACTTGCACTGAGATTTATGCTATTGTGTGCACTGTGTCATATTGTTGAACTGCATTTATATGTTTATTGTAATATATCCTGTTCATTTGCATTGTTATTACACTATATCTGGACTGCACTGTGGAAAGGGTTAATGCACAGCCAGTTAATACTGAGAGACCTTATGACTTTCTATCTATGCAAAGTTTTGGAGGGAAAAAACAGACACACTGACTTTCTGACCGTCTGGGTTAGCTCTGTTGTTTATGTCTGAAGGCTTGTTTATGCCTGGAAAAACTGGTAATTCATTTCCATAGATTTGCAATGAAGTTCCATACAAGTCTATGATAGACAAAAATGGTAACAATGTTTCTGTTTAGGCTGTGCTTCTCCACTCCACAACTCCCACTAGAAGGTTCTAGTTCAGGTAAAACTGTACATAAGAAGAGCAGTCAGAGCCCTTAGTTGTCTGCAGATTGGGACCAGTGCTTAATAGGAGAGACTCTGCCAGACTACATGAGTCACCAGAAGAAGATGCTGAGATGGGACCCAGGGTTACAAGACAGAAGAACAAATGACATAAAAAACTCCTCTTGTGATTATCCACTTAGTCCAAACGTGCAATGTGTGTGACAGATCTCTTAATAAATTTGCACCCTTGCCTCCTAGCTGGTGGAGATTTCACTATAATGTATGGCAATTTCTAACGTAAATGATAGCAGATCTGTTGTGTCTAGTGATCAACGAAGTTTTCAAAAATGTCATTCGGCTGCTTCGCCGAACTTCGACAAGAAGTTCGGATTCGTTACTAAGTACTTTGTCACGAATCTCATTCCATTGTATGTAGCGGCGCAATCATGGGGAACGGCAATCACGCCGTCCCCTGTCATTGAACCCCTCAAATGCCGCATTCAACACTGATCACATCTGTGACTCACATTGAGACCTTTCAGGGGTTTAAAAAAAAACAAAAAAAAACATGCCTCATCCATTTGATTGCGGACAGGCCGTCAAGGCCATCTTGATTGAAGAAAACGCGCCAAATCTCGGGTGTGATGACATGGTGACATCACACATCAGCATGCACAAGATTTGGCGTGTTTTCTTCAATTAAGATGGCTGCGAAGGCCTCTCCGCGATCAAATGGATGAAGTATGTATTTTTTTTACCTCCATTTCAGGAAAATTTATTTGTTACCTCGAAGCGCCAAGAAATTCGGATTTGTGGCGAATTGAATTTTTCCTGAAATTCGGATCGAATACGACTTTGTTAACTTTGATTCGCTCAACACTAGTTGTGTCCTCTAATGTGATCCTGTCTGTTTGCTTTCTGATTCGCTGTAGATCACAAGTCGTACGTTCATTGTGATTTATCCCAGCCTGATTCCTCCCCCAATGTATGTGTCATTAGTCGTCACCGATGACATCACAAACATTGGCCGGATGAAGCGCTATATAGCAGTGGTATAGCTATAGGGGTTGCAGCGCAATTGCGACCGGTCCACTAAGCCACGGTGGTCCGCAGTGCCAGTGGCGCACAGTCAATAGCCGTTACCTCTGATAGGCTTCAGGCACAGGATCTGTAGCTGAGGCCGGCACAGGCTGTGTGATGACGTAATCATCATTGCGCCGCCTGAGCAGGGCAGCGTACACCTCTGTAAACAGGCCAGAAGAGGCCTGCACCGCATCACTAACAACTGTTTGGAAGTAAGTATGTGGGTTTATTGTTTTTTTATTTGGCACCATGCTGCCACTATGGGGGAAGGAGAGAAGCAGGGGGATTGGCGACTGAGAAGCACTATGGGGGCATTTACTGGGGGCGCTAAATAGCGGCATTTTCTACTAGCACATATAAGGGGCATGTTCATGTACTGGCATACATTACGGAGCACTATGGGGACACTGACTCTATTGGAGGCACCAAGATGGGGCATTTTTTGTACTGGCACACATTTTAAGGTGGCATTTTTTTGCAATGGTGGACATTATAAGAGCATTTTTTGCTTTTGGTGTGCATTATAAGGGGGCATTTTTTGCACTGGCATGCATTATAAGGTGGTATTTTATTGCACTGGCACACATAAAGGGGCATTTTGGTATTAGCGCACATTAGAAGGGGGTATTTTTGCACTGGAAAACATTAGGGGCATTTTTCTAAATAGAATATTGGAAGACTGGCACTCTCAACACATGGAGTCATAAGGTTGCAGATCACAAAATTTATTATAGGTACATAAAAAGTTAAAATTAATAAAATATGCAATTCAATACACTGTTAGTAAATAAACACACTCTGGTATCAGTAGTAACAAATGAATCAAGGTGATAAGTTCATTTTGTCAATGCTACAAGTCCATAAAAAATTGGCAACAAAAAAAGAAAGAGCCTCCCTTTTTGTTCCTGATAAAAAAGATCCAATATTGAAATACTTCAGTTATATTAAACTCTAGGTATGATATTCCTTTTCAAGCAGGCTATATATTTTAGCAGTTCAGAATATATCTGATAAAGCCCACTCTATAGGTATACTTCGGTGGTAATCAGTCCCTTCGGTATCTCAAGGTATATATAGTGCCAGCCCACTATACGGGCATGTCTCTGTAATAGTCCGGCACTCTCAGACAATGTACCGATGACAACCCACTGTGTGGGCTTACCTTCTCCTTTCTGTCGGACAGTCGTCCAAGTGTTCTAGGAGCTGCTGGAGGCCGGCGTGCCGGCTGTTCCTTGGTCAGCGTTCCACGTGGAGTCAGAGACAAAATCGTCGCTCCGGAAGTGACGTAGCGGCACTCGAGGTTTTGTTCTTTAGTATTTTCTTCGGCCAGTTGTATAAGGCATAAGCTCCGTTCCGTCCGATCAGGGATACAGTGCACTGTTATCCCGCAGAGTATAAGGAAAATCTTCTTATAGCTGGGTCATGTATAGATCTTTATCCAGATCACTAGAAACCACTAGGTTTCTAGTGATCTGGATAAAGATCTATACATGACCCAGCTATAAGAAGATTTTCCTTATACTCTGCGGCATAACAGTGCACTGTATCCCTGATCGGACGGAACGGAGCTTATGCCTTATACAACTGGCCGAAGAAAATACTAAAGAACAAAACCTCGAGTGCCGCTACGTCACTTCCGGAGCGACGATTTTGTCTCTGACTCCACGTGGAACGCTGACCAAGGAACAGCCGGCACGCCGGCCTCCAGCAGCTCCTAGAACACTTGGACGACTGTCCGACAGAAAGGAGAAGGTAAGCCCACACAGTGGGTTGTCATCGGTACATTGTCTGAGAGTGCCGGACTATTACAGAGACATGCCCGTATAGTGGGCTGGCACTATATATACCTTGAGATACCGAAGGGACTGATTACCACCGAAGTATACCTATAGAGTGGGCTTTATCAGATATATTCTGAACTGCTAAAATATATAGCCTGCTTGAAAAGGAATATCATACCTAGAGTTTAATATAACTGAAGTATTTCAATATTGGATCTTTTTTATCAGGAACAAAAAGGGAGGCTCTTTCTTTTTTTGTTGCCAATTTTTTATGGACTTGTAGCATTGACAAAATGAACTTATCACCTTGATTCATTTGTTACTACTGATACCAGAGTGTGTTTATTTACTAACAGTGTATTGAATTGCATATTTTATTAATTTTAACTTTTTATGTACCTATAATAAATTTTGTGATCTGCAACCTTATGACTCCATGTGTTGAGAGTGCCAGTCTTCCAATATTCTATGTATTTTTAGCCGTGAAGGGTGTTTCACATTTAGACTAGAGCACCTCATAGTGGATGCGAGTGGGTGAGCTATTTCCTATATTTCTTTTATCTCTGACTCATTTTTCTAAATGGCACACATAAGGAAAATTATTACTACTGGGGGACTATGAGTAACTTGATTACTAGTATGGCCACTATGGGGGTATGATAACCTCTGGGTAATTATTATTATTACTATTGGGGGCACTGTTAATACTTGGTGCGCTCTGACAGATAATTATTACTATTGGTGGGACTCTGGGGAGCACTATTACTGTGGAAAGCACAGGCGCATTAACCCCTTCTATGCTGACCGCGACATAGAAGGGGTTTGCTGTGGGTGAGTGAGCCCATCGGGTCCCCGTGCTGCTGTGGCGGGGACCCGATGGGTGAGAAGGCAGCCCGATGCTGTGCAGAGGTTGCCCAATGCCTTGCATGGCATCGGGACCTGCCTTCTACGGGTGCCCAGGAGATCCAACCTCAGGCCCGGTCTCTTAGGCAACCTGTTAGTTGATTACTCTGTGATTACAGATGTATTGTAATGCATTGCAGAGGGGATCAGACCCCCTCTTTAACCTTCTCATGCATATGAGTATCCGCCTCCCTCGATTTGGATTTATGCCTACAAATAGACTGAATTAATATTCCTCTTAAGAAGCTTTTCATGGTGTCCCATATCGTGTGCATAGGTGCTGTCCCTTCATTAAAAAGAAAATACTCCCTCAATGCAGCCTCAACATCTTTCATGTGTCCCAAGATCTGCAACCAGAAAGCATTGCATCTCCACATCCTGGGTCCTGGCCTAGTACCTGCAGACACGGATAGTTCAACCTTCAGGGGAGAATGATCCGATAAGGATCTGGGTAAGTATTCCGAAGATTGTACTAATGGGTACATTCTGTTATTAGCTAGGGACAGATCAATTCTCGATAGTGAGGAGTAAGTGGAAGAGCTACAGGAATATGTACACTCTGCCGGGTGCTGTAACCTCCAGACATCCAACAGCCCTACTTCTGTAGAGAGGAGGGGCCTGCTTGTCTTCCAAACCCAGCACCCCTACATCTATCCATGTTCTCGTCAGGTACATTATTAAAATCTCCTACCAAAATCCAAGAAGTGCCTGTGTATAAGGCCAAGAAATCCAAACATAAACCACCACCAAAATCATTTGCACGCCATCTAGAGTACAGTATAAGCATATAAATCTCCCTTCAGTGTCAACATGTTCTCGAATACTTTCAAAGCGAATTAAAATGCTTACCCCTCTGGAATGGAAGGAGAACACCGAATGTACCGAGTGGCCCACCCAGGACTTCCCCACAGTGTGTAACATCTGTTTATTCAAATGGGTCTCTTGTAGGCAGTATATGGAAGGGTGAAACCTCGTCAAGTATGTAAATATGCTTTGGCGTTTCGCTGCATGGGCCATTCCCCTCACATTCCAGCTAATTATCTTAGTCATGTGAGTAATTTCTGAATATTATCCAGTAATTTCGCCCTGTAAGCACTGCAAACCATATATCAATAGATCCTGGCTCAATCCTTGAGATCTTACCAATGCTGAAGTGCCCCCCCCCCCTCAACCTTTGTTTTTCCCCAATTAGAAAACTTCAAACAGATTGCCCTGTAGTAGGCCTTATAGACTACCCAACATGGGCATAACCACACTCCTTTGCCCAGCATATTCTGCAACATGGCCCAGCCCTGTGCTTTAGATTGCACAGACTAGAGTTTCTTGATAAAGTCCCACATGCTACTCACGCTCCTGCCCCAAGGCTGCTGTAGGTACCTCTCCAATGTAGTATTAAGTCCCTTTTGGGCCTGTACTTCCGGTAACGGTATTTTCCCACCTCCCAACTGTAACATGAGGAACTAGATAGTGAATGGGGGAGGAGAAGGAAATAAAACAACTCGATTACCCCTTCAGGGGGGAAAAACATAGTAGAATGTTAGATCAGCTGTTCCTCCCAATCTTCTATACTTCATGTGCCGACGTCCTTCGTCTTCAGTTGATTCTCATGTATGGTAGATCCAACCACTTCAGTGGGTCCTCCGGATCTTTGAAAAATTGCGTATTTCCCATAGCCGCTACTATGTTTCGCCGGGAATAGCATGGAGTATGGTATTTGAAGATTCCGCAATCTCCGATTAATGTCCATAATGAGTGCCCTTTTTTCTGGACTTCAGTGGAATAGTCCGGAAAGAATGATATCTGAACATTATTAATGGATAGATCCGGATGGTCTCATGCTAGTCTCAGTATGGTGTCCCTATCTTTGTAATTAAGTATTTTGGCTAGAATTGGACGTGGTGGTCTCCCAGGGGGGAGTGGTCTAGTGGGGACTCTGTGTGCCTGTTCCACAGCATATAGGCGTGATAGTCCCTTGTCTTGAAACTTTTGAGATATCCATTTCTCTATTTAATCGGTGGCATTTACACCTTCAACTTTCTCAGGAACACCAACAATTCTGATGTTATTGCGCCGTGACTATTTTCAAAGTCATCTGTCTTGTGTAAGAAGGTATAAGGAATCATTGTGGATGATAGGTACGTGTCACCGAGGTTCCTGGCATTGGTGGAGTAAGAGACGGTTTTTATGTGTCAGCAGCAGTTGCTGTTTGACACCTTGATACTTAGCATGGCTGTAATAGCTGATCCAGGACGACTCTTACTGGGAGTAGTCAAAGTGCTGGGTGGGTGACTACTCCCCACGTTCCAGGCCGGGTTTTGCCAGGCATAAAAAATCAGCCAGCACTGCCAGGTGGAGAGGGTTACCTCCGTCTGACAGTGGAGCTCAGGAGGTCTGTGTGCTGGGATCTGAGGACTGTGCTGGGCTGGAGAGCAGAGACCCGTGTGTCAGGGAAACAGGCCGCCTAAAGCCTGTATTTGATCTTTGGCAGAACTGCCACCAAGGTGACTTTTGTTTTATTAACTTGGCATTGGGTGTGAAGTAACACCAACACTGCAAAAGTGACGTTTTGTTTTTGGCATCATGTGTAAATAAACACTGAAGTTTGAATTACGAACTTATATTTTGCCTCTGTACTGCGCCTGCTTATCCTAACTACCAGAGCGAATCCCCACAATTGGTGGAGGATGCGTGAATTTTTGGGCACGGTGGTATGTCATACATCTAACCAGCGGTATTACCACCCATGTCCCACGACAAAATGGAGGCTGTTGTGAAGGCTCTCATGTAGGCTAATCTGCAGCAGCGAGAGACAAACCTGCAACAACGGGAGGCTAAGAAGCAGAAGCAAGAGACCAACCAGTTGCTGTTACAACACGTGATGGCTTTGCAGACAGCAGGAGCAACCCCGAGCGTCCATCATGCCCGGAAGGCAGTCCGTGCGGCGATTCCTAAGATCACACCTGCAGACTACATCGAAACCTACCTGGCGATGTGCGAGAAAGTGGCCACAAGGGAGAAGCTACCCCGAGACCAGTGGACTGAGGTTGCTGCTCTGTTCCTGGCATCCGATTCCCAGCGGGTGTATTTTGACTTGCCGGATGATCAAGTGGCCGACTACCAAAAAGTGAAGGGTGAGATTTTGGCAAGACTGGGGGTGAATGTGTTGGTCTGGGCCCAGCGGGTACATCAGTGGGGGTTTAAGCCGGCTGAGCCTGCAAGACCCCCAGTATTATGACTTACTCCACCTTTTTCAAAATTGGCTACAGCCTGAGGTGCTGAGTCCTATGGCTATGCTGGATAGACTATTGGCTGATATGTTCTGGAGGTCTTTGCCACCCCCTCTCCAGCAATGGATCGGCCAGGTCTCTCCAGGAAATGCCCTTGAAATGGTCGACTTGGTGGAACGCTATGAGGCTACCTGGAATCTACAGGAGGGTTCTTTTGGGATGGGCGCAGTCAAATCCCATAAATCTCCACCCCAGACCCAGCGACTTGTGTCAACCAAACCCGGACGGGATGTACCCCCTATAGATCCGGCTCCGATAGTCTGCTGGCGGTGTCGGGAGCCTGGCCATGTACGAGCTGACTGTCCACATCAGGTGGAACCCATGGACACTAACTATGGCTTCCGCCAGTCGTTATATGCCAGGAAGCTGTGTGCCATTTAGAAACTCTAAATCACTTGTGCCAGGTGTAAGTGGTAGACATGCCCTGCTAGACTCAGGGAGTCTGGTGTCCTTAGTAAATGCTCCCGTGGTACGGTCCGCTGAGTATACTGGCCGGAAAGTCTGGGTCATGTGCATTCATTGGGACTTAAATGACTATCTCACCGCCCTGGTGTCTGAACCACAGGGGCCGGCAGGTGGACTCACAAAGTGGCAGTTGCCACAAACTTACACTACGAACTTATAATAGGGAAAGACTTCCCTGGTTTCCCGGCACTGTGGCCTGCTACGAAAGTGACTGATACCCATGAGACAGGGGTAACCCCAGCAGAGTGGCCTTGCTCCGGGGAGAGGCCAGAACCCTAGGAACCCGAGGCCGAAGAGCCAGAGGTAGGGGTGACCGCCACTCCAGTGGAAGAGGGGGAGACAACCCCATTGAGTGTAATGGTGGGAGACGTGGAGGACTTTCCGCCGGGGCCTGAGCTGGCAGACCTCAATGTCTCTGGGGATCATTTTGGTACTGCACAACACCAGGACCCCACCCTATCCCGAGCCTGGGAAAATGTATTAATAGTAGATGGTGTACCACAACAAGCTGGGGCAAAGTTGGTGTTCCCCCGTTTTGTGGTTCAGCGGGATATGTTGTATCGGGTAAACCAGCTGCGGGGTGAACCCATTGAACAGTTGGTGGTGCCCCAGGTTTATCGCAAACTCGTGTTAGAGTTAGCCCACTAACATGTTCTCGGGGGTCATCTGGGAATGCTGAAAACACAGGACCGGATTCTACAATGGTTTTACTGGCCCAGGGTGTTTAGTGAGGTGGACAAATTCTGTAAGTAGTGCCCGACCTGCCAGATAACTAGGCCCCAGCCACATTTCCGTAGTCCCCTAGTACCTCTCCCGATCATCGAGGTAATGTTTGAGCGTATTGCTATGGACCTCGTAGGCCCAGTACCGAAGTCCGCTAGAGGACACCAACACATCTTGGTCGTCCTAGACTACGCTACTCGGTACCCGGAGGCGGTGCCACTGCGACATACATTGGCTAAACTGATAGCTAAGGAGCTAATGGAAATGTTCTCCCAAGTGGGGCTACCTAAAGAGGTGCTGACTGACCAGGGGACCCCTTTTATGTCCAAGGTGATGAGGGAACTCTGTAAGTTGCTGCACATAAAACAGCTACGGACGTCTGTTTATCATCCGCAAACAGATGGTCTGGTAGAAAGGTTCAACCAAACATTAAAAAATATGTTGAAAAGGGTGGTGGCTAAATATGGGAAGGACTGGGACCTTCTTTTGCCCTATCTCATGTTCGCAGTGTGAGATGTTCCCCAGACCTCTACTGAGTTCTCGCCCTTCAAACTGCTATATGGCAGACACCCTTGCGGTCTCTTGGATGTAGCCAAAGAGGCGTGGGAACAAAAGCCCACTACGTATAAAAGTGTTATTGAGTATATTACCCAGATGCAAGAACGGATAGAGACATTGTTGCCTCTTGTTAGGGAGCATATAGAGGCAGCTCAACGAGCCCAGAGTCGTGTCTATAATCGGGTTTTGGTATGGTACCAACCGTGGATAGTAAGTTCCTGGCTAGGTGGCAGGGGCCCTACGAGGTACTCGAGAAAGTTGGAGAGGTGAACTACAAGGTACACCAGCCAGGGCGGTGTAAGCCGGAACAGATCTACCATGTTAATTTACTTAAGCCGTAGAAGGATAGGGAGACCTCTATGGAAGACAGCCCGCGTCCGGGTTTTCTAGGGGAAGAGGTTTCGGCCCCTTTGATTCAAGGGAAGCAGTTGCCGCCGTAAAAGTTGCTAACAGCATCCCCTTTAACAGGCTCAGGAGGCCAGGAAGTTCGTTAGTCGGAACACGGATGTGTTCTCGGACCTCCGTAGACACACTTCCACAATCCAGCATGACATTGTCACGGATCCTCAGGCCAAAGTCTGGTTAAAACCATACCGGGTACCCGAGGCTCGGCGACAAGCCATCTCGGAGGAAGTGCAGTTAATGCTGCAACTAGATGTCATTGAGGAGTCTAAAAGTGAGTGGGCAAGTCCTATAGTCTTAATACCCAAGCCAGATGGGACATTACGGTTCTGTAACGATTTTCGTAAACTGAACGAGATTTCCAAATTCGATGCATATCCCATGCCCCGGGTGGATGAGAGGTTAGGACAAGCCCGGTTTTGGACCTCACAAAAGGGTACTGGCAGGTGCCTTAACGGAGGCTGCCAAAAAGAAAACTTCCTTCATCACACCTGAAGGGCTACCCTTTGGTCTACAAGGTGCTACCCTTTGGTCTGCATGGTGCCCCTGCCACTTTTCAACGGCTTATGGACATTGTGCTGCGTCCACATCATTGGTACTCTTCAGCTTACCTGGACGATATTGTCATCCACAGTACCGACTGGGAAAGTCACCTACCCAAAATGCAGGCTGTAGTGGACTTCCTTTCGGAAGGCGGGACTAACCGCTAACTCAAAAAAATGTGCGACAGGGTTAGAGGACTAAGTACCTGGGGTGTGTCATTGGGCGCGGAGTCATCAAACCCCAAGTGAACAAAATAGAGGCAATACAAAATTGGCCCCGACCTGTCACCACTAGGCAAGTAAAGTCATTTCTGGGAATGGTGGGCTATTACATGAGGTTTGTCCCCCACTTTGCTACGGTGGCCGCGCCATTGACAGGGCTCTTGAAGGGACACAAGTCAGTAATGGTTCGCTGGGATGATCGGGCGGAAGAGGCTTTCTCCTCTTTGAAGGCGGCCCTGTGCGGGTCCCCGCTTTTGGTGACGCCCGACTTCAAAAGGGAGTTTATAGTATAGACCGATGCCTCCGAAGTAGGTCTCGGTGCTGTACTGTCTCAGGAAGTCAACAGGGAGGAGCATCCCGTTGTCTTCCTCAGCCGTAAGCTCACCCTAGCTGAGACCCGGTATAGTATAGTGGAGAGAGAGAGAGTGCCTGGCTATCAAGTGGGCACTCGAGTCTGTCCACTATTATTTGTTGGGGATAACATTCCGCCTGGTGACTGACCAATCCCCTCTCAAGTGGATGAGCCAGGCCAAAGAGAGAAATGCCCGAGTCACCAGGTGGTTCCTGTCCTTACAAAACTTTAAGTTCTCCCTAGAACACAGAGCAGGCCGGTTGCAGGGAAATGCGGATGCCCTGTCCCGAGTATACTGTATGGCATGTGTTTACCCTCTCAGGGTTGAACAAAGGGGGGAGGTATGTAAGAAGGTACAAGGAATCATCGTGGATGATGGGTACATGTCACCAAGGTTCCTGGCCTCGGTGGAGTAAAAGCCAGTTTTTATTTGTCAGCAGCAGTTGCTGTTTGACACCTTGGTACTTAGCATGGCTGTAATAGCTGATTCGGGACAGCTCTTACTGGGAGTAGTCAAAGTGCTGGGTGGGTGACTACTCCCCACGTTCCAGGCCGGGTTTTGCCAGGTATAAAAATCAGCCAGCACTGCCAGGTGGAGAGGATTACCTCCATCTAACAGTCGAGCTCAGGAGGTCTGTGTGCTGGGATCTGAGGCCTGTGCTGGGCTGGAGAGCGGAGACCCGTGTGTCAGGGGAACAGGCCGCCTAAAGCCTGTATTTGAACTTTGGCAGAACTGCCACCAAGGTGACTTTTGTTTTATTAACTTGCCATTGGGTGTGAAGTAACACCAACACTGCAAAAGTGACGTCATGTGCCATCATGTGTGAATAAACACTGAAGTTTGAATTATAAACTTGTATTTTGCCTCTGTACTGTACCCGCTTATCCTAACTACCAGAGCGAATCCCCACACTTGGCAAACAAAGCATCTATATCTCGAGCTGTTGTCTTGGCCCCCTGTTACATCTTCCAGGTCTGACACCCTTCTTTCCACTTCAGTGGTTCTTTCAGCAATTTTGTGTAGGTCATTCCTTATAAAGGACAGATCTTCCCTTAAACTCCCAACTTGCAAGGATATCTCAGGGACAGGAATCATCTCAGGTTAATTTGCATATGTATCAAATTGTGTTTTTTTTACACAATAAAAGCACACAGAGCTATGGGGACTGGGTATTGTGGATGTGCTAGCGATCATCTAGCAACCCATGTCCTCAGCTCTATACACAAAATCCCACTGACAGGTTCCCTTTAAGAGTGGTATTGCAGTTTGCCACCGCCACCATAACATCCTTTAAAGTAGGCTCCTTTTCAGAGGAATTATGTCGTTCCCCAGCCGCCCTTTTTTGCTTACTAGGTGTTAGCCTTGCTGGGATAACATTATCTTGTCTTTCATCGTCTGTGGACTTCCCCCCATCCTTAGACGAGAAATCGGGCGCCATTGTCTACCTGTGCCACGAGGTCCTCCTGTCTTGCGGGTCCTCCCCCTCACCAGTGCCATGTTGGAATTGAACCTCCCGCTCCGGTCTGGACGTCGATTTACCCTTCCTGGGCATATTTCTGCACACTGGAGGATGTTTGTTCGTTCCCCAGTGGGTGTTACTTTCCTCGTGCCGGTCCAGAGTGTGTTTGGCAGGTACTCAGGCTGTTTTTTAAAGGATTTCGGCAGGAGCCCTCACACATGCGACTCACACCATGTCGCGTCGGGCCACGCCCCTATGTCTACACTATTAGTGTCAGGGGCACTATTTGAATGGGTACTAGTATTTTCAGAAGGACTGTTTCTGCTTCTTTCCCCCCACCCCCTTCCACCATTAACTTAGATAAGTAGAAGACCGTATATGCATTTGTTTTTGTATTTATTTTTTTAAATTTAATTTTTTTTTATTATTGTGCATTATTTTCTTGATATTAGGTTTTATTTTGGGGCTAACTGCCTGTTATATGTATTTAATCTCAATATGTAACGAATAATAGAGCAACCTGAGTCCAAAGACGCACAGTGTGCACTATACTTAACACTATATGATCAAAATTGTTAGAACACAGTCCGGTCCATAGTTTGCCATTTGCAATCGCTCCCTTTAGTATATATCATTGTTTACCACTGAGGAAGGAACACCTGTTCCGAAACGCGTCTGGTAGGACAGCTTATCCAGTATCGCTGGTGTGGATCAATACTTGGAGATTTTTAGACGGCTTTGGCGTCTCCATACTTCAAGAGCGCATTCGCAAAGTTATACAAGCCGGCACATATTAGAGCAGCTGGTACACAGATGATCATCGGGTTGAGCGGTGGACTGTGGAATGGGAAGACTCGTGAGTAACAGATAACAATCTCTGTAGTACCGCAAGTCCCAGCACAACCATAAAGGCACAAATTCACCATGTTGAACGTCTGATTGCCGAACGGGGAGACTTACGAGCAGGATACACTAGAGTCTGTCCATTCACTTTAAATTCCTAAAGTACCGCAAGTCCCAGCTCAAACGGAGGAGCGCTATCATACTGACTATTACCTAGTCTCTATTGCATTTGGACATTATTCCACTGCTTAAAAGGACGTAACTACAGACAAAGTTGTCTAGTGGATACATCAATACGAACTTTTACTTACCATTATTACAATATATAGCCTTCTTTTAGCTTATAAATACTAGGCCTATATGCGAGAGCTCTGAATTCTAGGTATTTAAAAGACCGTGACTGTGTTTTATTATTTTTCTTTTCTTTATTACTGTAACATTTTAATTGTTGTATTATTATTAGTATTTTATTGTTTTTGATTAAGTAAATATTATATGCAAATTGACTGTGATGTAGCCATTTCCTTTTGAATTTTTTTAATCATTGGTTTAATTAATTTTTTTATTCCAATAAAAGTTATATTTTAAATACTGACGGCCAAAAACAGGATTTGCACAGCCTCTGGCTATTAACCCTTATTAATACAGTGCAAAAGAAGAGAATATATACAATATATTACAATAAACATATAAAATTCAGTTCAACAATATAAAACAGTATAAGTATAAACAACAGCATAAATCACAGTGCGAGTTAAAGGGAAGCCGTCACCATGGTCTGACATATAAAACCGAATGTACCTTAATACTTGTTTAAATCACACACTGCAAAGAAAGGACCCTTAAAACACAATACTTTATTTCTATTCAGATAAAAAAGCATCCCAAACCTAATTTGTAGGCTAACTCCAATAAACACAAGATAGAGATACATAAACAAATCCACTATCACAGGGAAGGAAGGAGAATGTGGACAGTAGGTGTCGGGGGAGTCACCGGTAAACCAGGGAAGGGGAGACTGTCCCTAACAAAAACCCTGGTCTACCCTCAGCCCGGGACTACTCCTGATGGTGGGGTGTCCCCATCCCCGTACATGTTCTAATATACCCTAAAAAAGTCAAGCACCTCAGCTCCGCCTAAGAAACGCCCCTACAGATAAAATCATGCGCATGCGCAATATTCATTTCAGGCAGAACTACGTTGCAAGTACAAAGTAAAGGGCAAGTGCGCGATTTGGGCCGAGATTACAAGCAGTGAGGGCATAAATTGTCTGTCAATCAAAGTCTGGGGGGGGGGGGAATAGGCTATGATGGTGTGAGGGGAAGGAATTATTTCTGCAAATGAGCGGGAAAGCTTTATAGGGCGATAAAATAGGACAGGTCAGTCCTGAGAAGATTATGGATCGATCGCTGGGAACTATCAGGGTAAACAAGCATTAAGGTACATTCGGTTTTATATGTCAGAACATGGTGACAGGTTCCCTTTACCCTTTCAAAGGGCAGTAAAGTTGGGAGTTGATGGGTTTGCTGTAGCAGCAATGGGAGCAAATGTCCACAAACGTCCATACTCCAAAGTACCCTTGCTTCAGGGCACTACACTATCTCAAGAACGAGGCCTCCCCATGAATGGAGAGCACGCTGCGCATGTATGGTTTTCTCCATTCACTGCTATGGGATGTCTGAAAATAGTCATACAATGGGTCAGCTATTTTCGGAAGTCCCATAGAAGTGAATGGAGAGAGAGCCATATATCAGCAGCGTGCTCGTCATTCACGGTGGGAGGTGTGACCTGCACTTACCAGACTTCATGGCATATCCTATCCATGTGTCACTAATGACAGAGGTAGGAATACCCCTTTAATGATTGGACACCTTTTATGTGATTTAGAGCATATGGTGGTTTAACTGCCCTAACCTTTTTATTTGTTCGGCTACCAAAACAATTTTTTATTTTATTTTTTAGTTTTATTTGGGGAATTTGTTTTCTTCCAATTACGCTTTAAATTTGAAAATTCACCAAAATAAATTAAACTGTGTACCCTAATTTGCGCTGGTGATTTTGATACATGAGATGCTTAGCCTCTGTTCAGTGTATGTGCTGGGGCAGCTCCAGGCCCATACGCCAAATTTATAGCTGCCCATTCAGTCAGAATGTGCCAAAAGAGTGTCAGGAGTGTCCTTTTGGCCTGTATGTACCAGGATACTTTTACTTTTTCTTTGCTGTGTAGTAAAGTGTAGTATTCTGTGATTTCTTATGCAGAGGGAAACCGTAGCTTTGCAATGACCGACATTTGTCAATGTATGCCTACCATTGGAGATAGGCCTCAACAGAGCCTTATACAGTCGTGTTAGAAATAAACATTGGTATAATGTTACTGCATATAGATGCAGCTCATTTAGTAATATACTAAAGGCATGTACGAATATTGATGCATATACTGTACGTTACCTGACCGAAAATTTGCAGCATTTATACCACGTGTGGCCACGTGTCATCAAATATTTAGTATGTGCTATACCCCTGTCATTACAATAACTTGCTTTAAATGCTCAAGGATGCAGCCTAGTTTGGTACTTATAGGGGTTCTCCAGTTTTTTAACAATTTTTGGCTCCCCCCGTATCCCTGCTGGACCTCTGGAGGAAAGCATACTTACCTTCCACCTTGCTGTTTGGTTCTGGCTCCTTCCCTCCACCTCTGTCCACCTCCAACATGGTGAATGCCTGCTATGTAATAGAGCTGACCCCCCCGCCAGCAATTACCTGGATCAGATAACTTGGATCCCAGTCCTTAAACTCCTCAGATGCCATGTTCAGTAGCGATTGCGGCATCTGAAGGATCCATCTGTTTCCCCCGATCGGAGCCTCCATGACATAATCACGTGGCTCCAGTCTGGGCCTTGTAAAGACTCCCAGGTCTGCAATAAAAAACTGTCTGTTAAACCTTACCAGTGGCAGGGCTTGGCAGGCAGCCAGACATTTCCTATAGACTGCAATAGTATTCTGGTGCAGTCTATGGTACAAGCAATCAGACGATTTAGTCCCTGAGGGGACTAAAAATTACAACAAAAACGTTTTTAAAATGTATCTAAAATAATGAATTAAAAATTCAAATCACCCCTTTCCCAAATTGCACATGAAAAAAGAAACAATAAAAATACAAACATCCTTGTTATCGCTGCGTCCAAATGTGTCTGAACTATTAAAATATAACAGTATTTATCATGCAAGTTATGGCTCTCGGACGGCAGGAGGAAAACAACAAAAGAGCAAACATGAAAATTGTCCGGTAGGGGGTTAAGTCATTGCAGATATTCTTTATAATAATTATTTTAAAAAACTAAGACTGGAGCAAGACATTTTGCTTTTGATTCTTTGTTTCTTCCGGTCATTATTCTGATGGGTTTATAATTAACCCGATACATTTTCTTGTATAAAACCTCATGTCGTAGAATACATTCTAGGAGCCAGAAGGAAGAGACTAGGCCTGGCCAGGTACCACTCAGTGCTCCCCCCCTCTTCCCCAAATAACAGCTAATCAATGCATACTGCCCAGTGATCAGGTACTACTTCTATATAATGCCCAAATGCCGCCATACCATGCCAAAACAGCAATGATTCGGAGGAGCAATGCCATATAGATTTCGTATAATTCCACCATACAATATCCACATAACTAAAATACATGATTTCCTTTCCAGTGCGCTGTTGAAAGAGACCTGTAGATGGCGCTAGAAAGACAGTTTTCGTCAATATGGACTAATTTGCATGTCTTTTCCCGGGGATCATTGCTCCCTACACCGGCTGATGTCACTGCGAGGAGGGGCAGTATCCCCAAAAGCTAATCTGTCACAGTTACATGAACAACTACAAATGTTATTCATGTCCAATATTAGTTTGCTGTTTGTTCTTTTATTAGGGACCCCAAGGAACTTGGGTCAAGTTGCATTCCTCCTCTTCAACCCTGAATTTAAAGGATTTTTGGTAGATAGGTCATCAGTATCGGATCAGTGGGGGCCCAACTCCCTACACCCCGACAATCAGCTATTTTCCGGATCTGGAACTAGACCGCTCCCTACACTGTGTATTCGCCAGGCTCGGTTACTGCAGCGCCGCTCCTATTCACCTTAAGGCTCTATTGTATTTATTTATTTAACCCACTTATATAGCTCTACTATATTCCAGGCTTTACAGACATTATCATCGCACTGTCCCCGATGGGGCTCACAGTCTAAGTTCCATCAGGATGTCTTTGGAGTCTGGGATGAAACCGGAGAACCCGGAGGAAACCCAGGCAAACACGGGGAGAACATACAGACTCCATGCAGATGATGTCTTTGGTCGGATTTAAACCTAGGACCCCAGCTCTGCAAGGCACCAATGCTAACCATCGAGCCACCTTGCTGTAGCTGTGTTATTAGTCTCAGGGGCCACTTCTGCAATACTACAAGACTTTATATGTTGAAGTTGCAATTTTTTTTTAAAATATATGTTAAAGTCATTTCCAGATGATACATTCCCTTTTCTTTACATTGTAAGGTTAACTTACGACATTTTCATGTTTTTAGCTAGTGTAGCTGCAGTTTACTAAATGGCCACATGGTGGCACCATTGCTCTTAAATGCAAAAACGTGGCCCAAAACCAGTTTCACTTCTAAGTCACCAGGAATGTTCCATTATAGGGTTATTGATCCATACGTTAGTTCCTATTAAAATCTTTATGGATCCTTTGTTAGACCCTGTTCTGATACAAATCCTGTCATTTTTTTTATTTTGATCATCAAAGTGCCCTGTGTGGCATTTAGCACCTTTTGCCCATGCCCTGGTTGCCCTCCCACCTCAGCTGCACTCAGAGTTGGACTGGGGTTCCTTGGACCCACCAGAGAAAATTATTTTAGGGGCTCAAACCCCATATGGACAATGAAATTGAACAGATTTTGATTCAAATAAATAGACCATAGTGGCGAGTTATTGGCTCCTGTGACTGCTACTTCTCTAACTCGTACTCGCCACCTCTCCAAGAATGTCCAAGAAACTCCCCCAGAAAAATGAGAGACCTCCTGGACTCCCCGAAATTCTGGAAAATCTCCCGGGCACAGTCCATGTGTGGGCTCCCTAGGATACAGCGAAGTCATAGTCGAGGAAAGCGACACAGACACTGGTTTTTTGCAAACAAAAACTTCTTTACTGAAACACAGCAATATAACCTACAGCTCTAAAATCCAGTTGGCATGAAATAAAGTTACATATACACTCAGCCTGAAGCTGCTACCCCTGTGTTGCACAGCACGGCGCCCTCTAATGGTAGCCGGAACAATTTACCTACTGCGAGCAGAGTAAACACTCCCTCGCCATAACTGTTATTACCCTAAAGTACAGGAACGATTTGGGTGTAATATACAGGCTAGCCCGCGGAGCAACACAGGAGCTTACAATCTTATTAGCCTATACAGTGTTTCCCCTCCCCTTTCCAAGACTGGTAATGTGTCACATGCCTAATATATTACTCCCGATAAACACCCTGGGATGACTGGAGATTATAGTGAAGTCCTTTCTGGTTTCGGGAGCGAACCACAACTTTAACTGTTAAGTCCTTGTAATGAATGATCCACAATATGTAAAGCCTGCCACACACATAGACCCTATCTATCTAGCTAATTGCAGGTCTAAACACAGTCTCTGATACTTTAGGCGGCAGTCTGTCTTTTTTTCTCCTCAAAAAATGGCGACTGCTTCCTGTCTTCTCTGCAGCTTGTTAACCACACCTCTCATGCATATTGTAATCCGAGCAGGGAATGAGCTGTGAGCTGTGCATGGGAAACAGCGACCTCTTGTGGCAAAACAATAAAACAACAGTCTAGAACTTAAAGGGGTTGTCCGAGTTATTTTTTTTATTCTTGTTCTAACTAGGCAAATATAACAGCTTTCCAATTAACATGACCTGTGATGTCAGCTTCTCTCGCTGCTCTGATAATGTTCATGCACAAGGCTGAGAGATCTGTACACAGATGTCACTGTGCTGGCCACGCCCCCCTGCACTGCCGGCTGCTGCTTATTGCTCTCTCCCAGGATTCTTAACCCCTTCATCTGCACAGACTCAGGGCTGAAGTATTTACTGTGTAGCTGCAGGCAGTGAGGAGACAAATGCTGGGCACAGGAGCTGAAAGAGAAGTTCTGCAGAGCATTGCAGGTAGGGGGAAGATCCTGTGTGTATTAGCAGTGTGATTGTACAGCTGGGACTTGTAGTCCTACACATACAACATGCTGCAGAGTCTCCCAGCAGGCAGACATGTCACTCAGGGCAGCTCTTGTATTCACTCCCTTTGCAGTGCAGGGGGAGGGGCAGAGATTGTTGTTATTGCAACAATGGGCCAGAGGAGAACCAGGGAAATGAGGAAATAGATATTTTTTTGCCTAAAACTTGCTTAGCTCAGTTATATATCGCTAACCATCAGATTTACAGTGCTATATATTTTTTCTCCATAACTTGGACAACCCCTTTAAATGGAACAGTATTCATGCAACGAAAGCTGCTTCTTAATCTCACACATGCACTTTGTTAGCATGTGGTGCCGGGATGCCGCATCATTAGACAGTCCTAGACCGTCCCCTGGAACCCAGGGTGCACTAAGGGAGCAGTAAGCAGCACTAGCGGAACACAGTATGGAAGGGGGTGGGGCTTTGTATAAAAGGGTGTGGCTTGGAAGGCATGGCTTGCTAAAAGTGTCATGTCAATGTCCGGATACATTTTTCCATTGCGCTGCACACACCACACCCACCGGTCCCCCATATGCCTCAGTTCAAATGTTGGCAAGTATGCCGTAGCTGCACCCCTTTCCCAGACAATCTGCGAGAGTAGGAATTAATGAGTTACACAAAGGACTTCATTTCTAAAAGTATAAAAAACAAAACAAAACTGGAGATGTTGCTCGTAGTAACCAATCACAACGCAGTTTTAATTTGCGTGAGTGGTTTAAGAGATAAAAGCTGAGCTCTCATTAGTTGTTTTTGTCAACAAGGATAGTTTTTGGTTTTTTTCTGATTGCTTTGATAAAGGAGACCCAACCTTTTAATCTAATAAACGGAACAGGTTCAGGCCGGGTTCAGGCTGCACGCTTGTGAGGCACTTTTTTTTATGTCACTGCCTGTTTATGTACGGTAAAACAAAACAAAAAACTTTATTCAAGTCGACAATAATAAAAGAAGAAAAATGGGCTTATCCTATAATAAGCGTCACAGGCAAAATATAGAGAGTGTGTACCCACACAGAGAGACACAGAGACCCGAATAATAATATTAGGGTCTCAATGATATGGTGTGAGGTAAGAGGTCCGAGTGAGCGCACACTATGGATGTCGGTGCCTACATCAGACCCAGACTGTATATGAAGTATGGCCGTACTAGTGCCGGAGATACCGCACGCAACATGTGCACTGATTGACCCCATGTTCTTCTTGTAACTTTAATATACTCTCTAACCTTTTGAATCCTATCTCCTGATGAGTTGTCCGGAATAAGGGCCACATGAAACGCGTAGAGTAGGGGTTTTTTGATGTGTCCTAGCAGAGCGGTATACTTTCATGGTCTCCATGTGTACTTTCCAGTCTCTCCATAGGAAGGTGCACATGGCGAACGTGACACAGGATATCCTAGATCAGCGTTATTAGGCTATTGGATACGTCCACACAGTGGCCCAGTTGTATCCAATATCCGACTCTAGATATCTTGTTTCACATGAATGTCTACACAGGCTATTTTTTTTTCTAGATATGGCTATATTATAGGAGAATATGTGATAAGACTGTATATGGGGCTGTGACTGTGCTATGGAAGGACTGTTATAGTGAGGATGCTGGCTGACAGTTTATAGTGAAATCCGTAACAGACATCGTTTATGGAGGGAGATCAAAAAATTGTCCTGGCACCCTTAAAATTTGAAATGCCATTTAGGTATGTTTTTATAGGGGATATTTTTCAGGTGTTTTACATGCAGTACTGCAAATATTATCCAAATGTGAATCAGACCTTAGAGCGAGCAGAAGGTCGTAATCCTTCCTTCTTGACACAGATGAATTTATACTAATATATAAAAGGTCAATAATAACTTAGAAGCAGGTACCGGTAATTATAGACCTAGAAGGGAAATCGATAAAAACAGATAAAGCGCAAAAAAGCTCCACATCTGTCAGGTAAACTATCAAAAGGGAAAATTACACAATAAATCAACGCATTATCTAAATGAGAAATAGAAAGGAAAATGTTTTTGTGCTGAGAGATGTTCCCTGACGGCACAAACTTACAATTTCTTTTCGATGACAGAAGCTGCATTCAAGATTTTATCTGATAACCGTCTTGTTTTTTTTAACAAATAATTCAAGGCATCTGTGTCCAGATATTAAAGGGGTTTTCCATTTTCGACAATCCCTTTTTGTTAGAAGGATCCACTGAATGTAAACAGGTCACTAAAACAAATATCTCTCTGATGCTTCATGTTTACCTAATTACTTTGATATTATGCAACTGCCTTGCATGTGGGTTTGATTGTTGCCTAGCTTTGCCTGGTTGATTAGGGAGCAGTTGCTGATTGTTGAGCCTTTATACACCCAGGTCTCTCTACATTCTGATTGCCAGGCATAGCATTAGCTAGGTGCATTCCCTTCTAGGTATTTTGTTCTGTATTCTGGGATTAGTAGTCCTACAATTGTATCCTGTTCTAATATAGTGTGTTTTCTGTGTATTCTGGGATCTGTAGTTCCATGGTCCTTAGGGTACTTTCACACTTGTGTTTTTCTTTTCCGGCGCTGAGTTCCGTCCTAGGGGCTCTATACCGAAAAAGAACTAATCAGTTTTATCCCCATGCATTCTGAATGGAGATCATTCCGTTCAGGATGTCTTCAGTTCAGTCTTTTTGACTGATCAGGCAAAAGATAAAACCGCAGCATGCTACAGTTTTATCTCCGGCCAAAAAAACGAAAGACTTGCCATTCATAGGAATGTATTAGTGCCGGTGTTCTGCCAAATCTCTATACCTTGCGAAAAGAATATACCGGAAGTGATGCGGCCGCACCGAAAGTGACGCGGCCGCACATGAATCAGCTGGAGGAGGGTGTGCGCGTCGCTGCGCAAGCGCACATCCACCGGCTTAGCAAAGAATTATTGCAGCGCCGCGATAGAAGTACTTCGTACACTGCGCGTGCGCACTTAAGGGGTATAGAGATTTTGCAGCGCAAAATGTTTCATCAGATCTCCCTACCCCTGAGTGCGCAGGCGCCCACAAATCATCAGTTGCAGTTCAGCTCTACTATGTGGTGAGCTCGGTATCCAGCACTCAGCTCTGCGGTAAGGATGAACTGCAACTGATGATTTGTGGGCGCGTGCGCACGCGCGGTGTACGAAGTACTTCTATCGCGGCACTGCAATAATTCTTTGCTAAGCCAGTGGATGTGCGCTTGTGCAGCGCTGCGCACACACTCCTCCAGCTGATTCCTGTGCGGCCGCGTCACTTCCGGTGCGGCCACGTCACTTCCGGTATAGACTTTTCGCAAGGTATAGAGATTTGGCAGAACACCGGATCCGTCATTCAAAATACCGGATTGCCGGATCCGTCCTTACGGTCTGCGCATGCGCAGACCGAAAAAAAGGGTGAAAAAAATAAATGCCGGATCCGTTTTGCCGGATGACACCTGAAAGACGAATCTGGCATTTCAATGCATTTTTCTGACTGATCAGGCATTTTTAAGACTGATCAGGATACTTATCAGTCTAAGGGTACTTTCTCACTACCGTTTTTCTTTTCCGGCGCTGAGTTCCGTCCTGGGGGCTCAAATCCGGAAAAGAACTGATCAGTTTTATCCCCATGCATTCTGAATAGAGAGTAATCCGTTCAGTTTGCATCAGGATGTCTTAATTTCAGTCTTTTTGACTGATCAGGCTTTTCAGAAAATCGTAGCATGTTGTATTTTTACCTGCGGACAAAAATCCGGAACACTTTGACTGAACGCCAGATCCGGCATTTTTCCCATTGACTTGTATTAATGCCGGATCCGGCGCAGTGTGTTCCGTCAAACCGGATCTGGCTTTTGCATGTTAAACCCGAAAAATGTGCAAAAAAAAGATTTATCATGACTCTGACAGCTCACTCCACTTTCACCTATGGCTAAAGTCAGTTTTAGCCAAGTCAGATTTATGATCGGCCCTTTAAGACTGTAATAAATGTGGTTTGACGGTAGCAGTTTATCCGTCAGTAAGCAGCTTTACAAAAGTCGCACATCTTTACGAAAAAGTCGCACGTTTTTATGAAAAAGTCGCATGTTCTATTAAAAAGTCTCATAAGATAAGCATGGTCCTCACTGGAGTGAAATTGCGACTTTTTTGCGACTTTTTAAATAGTCCCAATAGTAAATCTGTCTAGAGATTCATTTACATAAGAAAACACGCCCACTTTCAGAAAACTGGCGAGCATAGTGCGCAGTTTTAGCGTTTGGGACTTTTTTTGGGACTTTTTCACAACATTATTCTGACCTGAGCTAATGATAAATCTGGCCCATAAAGTCCATAAATGGCGGATCCGTTTTTTCCAATGCATTTTTTCATTGTGATCAGAATCCTGATCAGGATTCAAATGTAATCCGTTTTCACACGTTTTTCCGGATCCGGCGGGCAGTTCCGGTGTCGGAATTGCCCGCCGGATTCAAACAACGCTAGTGTGAAAGTACCCTTAGAAATGCCATCAGTTGGCATACGTTTTGCCGTATTCGGCAGGCAGTTCCGGCGACGGAACTGCTTGCTGGATCACTCTGCCGCAAGTGTGAAAGTAGCCTTATTGCTGTGTTTGGGATTTGCGATTATCCTTTTGTTATACAATTGAGCCCTATAAGGGTTTGTCATGTTTCCGTTATTTTAAGAGGAAAAAATGTGGACCTCTCCATACACATATTTGGTAGTATTCCACTACCATAATAACATGAAGAATTTAAAGTGGCCCTGTCAGCATGATCAACCCTAAACCAGGAATACTGCCTGATAGGTTTGATCATGCTGATTAAAACAATATATTTCTTTACTCTGTACCTATTAGCGTTGGTGAGAGAAGTGGACTTTTATCCGTATGCCAATTAGCGTTTGGAGCATGAGGGGCAGGCTGTAGCGCTTTGAGCACCGCTGCAGTGATGCCCTGGTCCTCAGAACACTCCTCCCTGACTTGTATACAGTGAAAACATATCGTCTTGCCCTGTCTTCTGTGTCTATGAGGTAGCTCACCAACTTAGCGCCTGATGACATCATTGAACCTGGAAGTGGAGGAGCTGATGACTCTGACGCTACTGGAGAATCCACTTCCAGGGTCAATGATGTAATTGTCAGATCTATAGTGTAGGCGCCGAGTTGGCGAGCTGCTTTAACAAGTTATTTATATATACCCCAAAATATTGCCTAAAAAACAACTCCTCCTCATGCACCACAATTAAAAAATTTAAAAGTTATGGCTGTCAAAATACACAAAACAATGACTGCATCACTAAAGGGGTTCTCCCCCTTGTACAATCACTACTTGTTAGAGGGCTCCCTTGACAATAAGCAGATCCCATAGTGTGCTTTTCCTTGGAACCCCCAGCAATATGTGGTGATCTATGAGGAAACTTAGCAGTAAGTGTTTAATTTCCCTCCAGCGCCACCACAGGGGAAACTAAGCATTATGTAACACCCCAGAGTTGTGTTACTACATGCCTCTACTCCGCTACTATCTTCTAAAGGCCTTTATACTGTCATCTGATGTGATTTTTCTTATGTCTTCCACAAATGTGCATTCAAAACGATGTTAAATTCAATTGTCCATGTAATTTGCCTGGCAGGTAAAAGTACAGTTTAGTGTTTAGTGAATCTAAGCTGGAATGGATTATTCCAGCTTAGCTCCCCCTCTGTGGAGAGGTGGGCTGGTCCCACATCCTGCAGCATGGGTGGAGAAGGAAGTTAGAGGAGTGTAGCCCACCCCCTGCTAGGGGTAGGGTGTGTGTGAGGAGTTCCCCTGTATAGGGAAGACTTGCTGTCTCAGCTGAGACTTGGCCATATAACCAGTCTGAGCACCTTCAGCTCTGCTGGATGAGGAAAGCAGAAACTACAGGCCAACATCCGTGCGGCGGTCGGTACGGATCGAGACCCATTCATCCATCTGCACCGTAAAAAAATAGAACATGTTCTATTTTATTGTGGTGCGGAGGCACGGACAGAAACACCACAGAAGCACTCTGTAGTGCTTCCGTGGGCTTCCGATCCGTGCTTCCGTTCCACACTGCACCTCATCTCCCGGATTGCGGACCCAATCAAGTGAATGGGTCCGCATAAGTGATGCGGGGTGCACACGGCGGTGCCCGTGTATTGCGAACCCGCTGTATGCGGGCCGCAATACGGCCACAGCCGGGCAACAGCAGTGTGCATGAGCCCTTATTCTGTAGCTGATTAATTACATCTTAGAGATTTCCACCCTTCATTTACACGAGCTGAGTCATATTCCGTTTGGCCAGATGACGTCACTCCCACCCAGCTAGGGCAGAACATTTTGCTAGGGAGTAAGATTACACTAATGGGTTGATATATGGTGACGGGTGTTTGCAGGCGCACCATACTTGACGTTCACTATTACGTGAAGTGCCCATTTCTTATCCCATGGAGAGTGTTATCGAATTGTGTCACACAAGCTGTGACCTCTCACCGGGATCCTCAGTCACTTCCTATGGAAGGAAATAATATTCATTTTATATCATTAAGACTACAGAGCCTTTCACTCCGCACTGTGTTCTGCAGTGACTTGCGCCACGCGGTACGCAGCCACAGCTGCTGAATCATGTGGTGACATAGATGTCCTTGATTTCTTAATAAGCTGCAGAAGACAACATATTTTGCCATAAATCGCTGATGTCAGCCATAATAGAATATAGTAGGGATATCTGGTTCACATGTACTGTACTGGGGTATTATTTGTGCACTATATGGCAGTATTATTTAGGTACAGTACTTTGTAGATGAGCACTATGTGACAGTTTTAGTTAGATTCTTTATAGCTCTGCTATTGGAACACTGTCAGTATTGTTTGGGTACCATATGGCACTAGTACTTGGGCACGGCATGTCAGTATTTTTTGGGGAATTTATGGTACTATTATTTAGACACTGTACTGTTTGGAAATGGGGCTTCCACCGTGGTATTGTGGGATTATATGGGCACGGTATGTTTGATTATTGAGACACTATATAGCATGGCACTGTACAGTATCACACTTGTATGTATATCAGTATTATTTGGGCAATTTATGGTACTGTTATTTAGACACTATACAGTTATTTGGCCGCTGTATGGTGCAATTATTTAGGAACTATATAACCTGGCACTGTATCACAAATGAGTACTACTGTATATAGCACTTTTATTTAAACACTGTGGGGCAGATTTACAATTGAAAATGCGCCAGTTTTTTGCTGTACATGTTTTGCACCACATTTACCAACTGTTATACACACTTTCCTAAGTTTTCTACACCTTGGCTGACAGTGGGCATGGCTTTTTTTTTTTTTTTTAAATATACTTTTTTATTGAGATTTTGTAAGTAGTTACAATCATGAGACAGTATACAATATCAAATGGTCACATAGATACAACAAGCAACAATCCAGTTATACAAATCCAGATTTTGATCGAGTATACTTTTTCCCACTTATCGCCCAGTAGAACACCCCCAAACTCCCTCCCTCCCCAATGCCCCTTCCCCCCTCCTCCCACCTCAGGTACATTTCTTGCACACCCTCCCTCCTTTACATCCTCAATCTATCAGAAGCCTACCTAGTCTCTTGGCCAGTTTTTCCTTAAGGTACCATTCTGATTGTACAAAGGGGTTCATGACACCTTTCATTTCTTCATCCGAGAAGACCGTGCTTATAAACACTTCCCATTTGTGGAAAAATGCGTTTATTTGTTTTCCCTTTAGTTGCTCTGCCTGCAGTTTCTCCATCTCAAAGCACATTTTCGTGTGCTTAAATATATCAGCAGCAGTGGGCACGCTCTTGTTTAGCCAATCTCTAAAAAGACATCTTTTTGCTGCCAATATCAGGGTATGTATCAACGGGGTTACTGTCACCCTATCCGGAGGTACATGAAATAGGAACAACTCAGGTACTAGTGGGAGTTGCACTTTAAGATGCTGTTTAACCTGCGAATTGACCATTTTCCAATACCTTTCTGATTCTGGGCATGCCCATACCCCATGAAATAGGTCTGAGTTTTTCAGCTTGCATTTAGGGCAACTATCTAGCCTTTCAGGAGTAGCAGAGCGTGAAGTACAGTGAAATCCATATATAGCTTTATGGATCATTCGAAAGTGCGTCTCCCTCCAGATCTCGTTAGGTGTAATAGTTCTAACTGTGTTCCAGCCTTTTACGATGATATCCCTATGGTCCATTGAAGGGAATTCCTTGCTCCAATGGGAGAACATCCGTTCCGCCACCGAGGACAACTTCTTATCCCTAATGCCTTGATATAATTCTGATAGGGATTTTTTCCCCTTACCTACGCCTATGAGGGAATCAAAATCATTGCCAGGCATTTCTTTCGATAGGTTTATTACCCTCCTTTTAAGGAAACCCTGGACCTGCCAATAAGCCAGCGTTGGTTTTGTTCTATCTAGATGGTATTTCTCTGTGAGGTCAGTGTATGAAAAATATTTCCCCTCCCTGACATTCCACATGTCTTTCACTGTGACTATGTTTGATTGTCTCCAAACTCCAAAATGTTTTGCCTCTAGGCCTACTGGGAATTCCCGGTGTCCCCATATGCTCATATATTTAGACAATAGGAAGGGTAACGCAAATAACTTTCGCGTTGCTTTCCAAGCTGCAATTGTGTCTCTGATCATAAGACTATTTTTAGTAGGAAGGGGGATTGCACTTAGTTTAGTGTGTAATAAAGAGGCTAAACTCCATGGCTGTACTAATTGAGCCTCCAGCATATAGTTAGAATAAAAATTTGTTTTAAATATCCAGTCAGCGCAATGTCTTATAAGACTGGCTAGGTTATAGCTACGTATATCCGGGAAATGGGCATGGCTTTTTGAGGAAGGGGCATGATACATTTTTGGTACACAGACAGAAATCTAGAATTACTCTGGCACAGGATTTACAATTCTCCAAATTTACAAAGGTCTATGCAGCAGATGTAAGGCCCCTTTCACATGGGCGAGTATTCCGCGTGGATGCGATGCGTGAGTTGAATGCATTGCACCTGCACTGAATACCGACCCATTCATTTCTATAGGGCTGTTCACATGAGCGGTGATTTTCACGCATCACTTGTGCGTTGCGTGAAAATCGCAGCATGCTCTATATTCTGCGTTTTTCACGCAACGCAGGGCCCATAGAAGTGAATGGGGTTGCGTGAAAATCGCAAGCATCAAAAGCATTGAGGGTTAAAAATAAAATAAAAAAAATAACTCACCTTCTCCTCTTCTTCGCGTAATTCCCGGTCTCTTCTTTACTTCTTTAATGATGAACTACCGGCTAGGACCTGTGGTGATGTCAGATCACATGCTCCAATCACATGGTCCATCACCACGGTGATGGACCATGTGATTGGAGCATGTGATCTGACGTCACCAAAGGTCCTTTAGCCCACAGCTCATCATTAAAGAAGTAAAGAAGAGACCGGGAACTACGCGAACAAGAGGAGAAGGTGAGTTAATTTTTTTTATTTTTTTTTAACCCTCAATTGATCACCTACTAAGCATTCTGTTTTCAGAATGCTATTATTTCCCCTTATAACCATGTTATAATGGAAAATAATACAATCTACAGAACACCTAACCCAAACCTGAACTTCTGTGAAGAAGTCCGGGTTTGGGTACCAAACATGCGTGATTTTTCTCACGCGAGTGCAAAACGCATTACAATGTTTTGCACTTGCGCGGAAAAATCGCGGGTGTTCCCGCAACGCACCCGCACATTTTCCCGCCACGCCCGTGTAAAAGGGGCCTGAATGTATCTAATATTAGGACTGTGATTCGTATTCCTAGGCAGTGTAAAGTAGGACACTATTAGAAAATCTGCTCCTGTATGTCAGTATTAGGCTACATGCACACGAGCGCAAATCGCGGATCCGCAAAACACAGTGGCGTCCGTGCGCGTTCTGAAATTTGCAGAACGGCCCGGACAGCCTTTAATATAACTGCCTATTATTGTCCGCAAAGTGCGGACAAGAATAGGACATGTTATATTTTTTTTTGCGGGGCCAGGGAACGGAGAAATGGATGCGGACAGCACACGGAATTGAAGTGAATGGGTCCGCATCCGAGCCGCCAAAACTGCGGCTCGGATGCGGACCAAAACAACGGCCGTGTGCATGAGGCCTTATTTGAGTAATTTATGGTACTATTATTTAGATACAGTACTATATTATCATTTGAAAATGGGGCTTTCCTTGTGCTATTGTGGTATTATATGGACAATTATTTAGGCGCTGTATAGCATGGCACTATATAAAAAATAAGTAGGCTTACACGGTGATGTGAAGTGCGATATTATATGGCCATTGTATGGTGCTTTTATTTAGGTACTATATAGCATGACACTGTATGGCAGTTTTATTGAGTGCTCTATAGTACTTCTGTGTGAACACTGTATTGCACCACATTGCAGTATTATTTGGATAATGCATGGAACTTTTATTTGCTGCTGTATTCTTTTGGAATTGTTTTGGAGGTTTTAGGAGAGAGCATAAAACCCAAGACCGTGGGGAATATGCCGTATGTACAGTCATGGCCAAAAGTTTTGAGAATGACACAAATATTAGTTTTCACAAAGTTTGCTGCTAAACTGCTTTTAGATCTTTGTTTCAGTTGTTTCTGTGATGTAGTGAAATATAATTACACGCACTTCATACGTTTCAAAGGCTTTTATCGACAATTACATGACATTTATGCAAAGAGTCAGTATTTGCAGTGTTGGCCCTTCTATTTCAGGACCTCTGCAATTCGACTGGGCATGCTCTCAATCAACTTCTGGGCCAATTCCTGACTGATAGCAACCCATTCTTTCATAATCACTTCTTGGAGTTTGTCAGAATTAGTGGGTTTTTGTTTGTCCACCCGCCTCTTGAGGATTGACCACAAGTTCTCAATGGGATTACGATCTGGGGAGTTTCCAGGCCATGGACCCAAAATGTCAACGTTTTGGTCCCCGAGCCACTTAGTTATCACTTTTGCCTTATGGCACGGTGCTCCATCGTGCTGGAAAATGCATTGTTCTTCACCAAACTGTTGTTGGATTGTTGGAAGAAGTTGCTGTTGGAGGGTGTTTTGGTACCATTCTTTATTTATGGCTGTGTTATTGGGCAAAATTGTGAGTGAGCCCACTCCCTTGGATGAGAAGCAACCCCACACATGAATGGTCTCAGGATGCTTTACTGTTGGCATGACACAGGACTGATGGTAGCGCTCACCTTTTCTTCTCCGGACAAGCCTTTTTCCAGATGCCCCAAACAATCGGAAAGAGGCTTCATCGGAGAATATGACTTTGCCCCAGTCCTCAGCAGTCCATTCACCAAACTTTCTGTAGAAGATCAATCTGTCCCTGATGTTTTTTTTGGAGAGAAGTGGCTTCTTTGCTGGCCTTCTTGACACCAGGCCATCTTCCAAAAGTCTTCGCCTCACTGTGCGTGCAGATGCGCTCACACCTGCCTGCTGCCATTCCTGAGCAAGCTCTGCACTGGTGGCACTCTGATCCCGCAGCTGAATCCTCTTTAGGAGACGATCCTGGCGCTTGCTGGACTTTCTTAGACGCCCTGAAGCCTTCTTAACAAGAATTGAACCTCTTTCCTTGAAGTTCTTGATGATCCTATAAATTGTTGATTGAGGTGCAATCTTAGTAGCCACAATATCCTTGCCTGTGAAGCCATTTTTATGCAACGCAATGATGGCTGCACGCGTTTCTTTGCAGGTCACCATGGTTAACAATGGAAGAACAATGATTTCAAGCATCACCCTCCTTTTAACATGTCAAGTCTGCCATTTTAACCCAATCAGCCTGACATAATGATCTCCAGCCTTGTGCTCGTCAACATTCTCACCTGAGTTAACAAGACGATTACTGAAATGATCTCAGCAGGTCCTTTAATGACAGCAATGAAATGCAGTGGAAAGGCTTTTTTGGGATTAAGTTAATTTTCATGGCAAAGAAGGACTATGCAATTCATCTGATCACTCTTCATAACATTCTGGAGTATATGCAAATTGCTATTATAAAAACTTAAGCAGCAACTTTTCCAATTTCCAATATTTGTGTAATTCTCAAAACTTTTGGCCACGACTGTAGAGTCTGAATGCAGCACATCTATAGGATCACTGTATGGCTGTGTAACTGTCCCTGAGATCCAGGTCCTGAGAACCATACTGCTATTCAATGTGTGTGCTGAGGGTAATCATCCCTATTTATCGCTCCTGGGCCATCGTCATTTTTGTGTACACAGGGTTTTGCATTTCATTTTTTAAACTTACTGAAAACACATGCAACATGACTCTGGGCAAAATTTTATAAGAGGTAAAATGGTCATAGACCACTCATTCTTTTATGCTTGTCCCTCAAATACAGGTTTCCTAGCTAAAAAAACAGAATGTACTCTGTAGATAGAACATGTCCTATTATTGTCCGCATAACGGACAAGGATAGTACTGTTCTATTCGGGGCCAGATGTTCCGTTCCGCAAAATACTGAAAAGCCATACGGTCGTGTGCAAGATGGCTTAAGCTTATTGCACATGAACGTGTGCGCTCCGTGGCCATATTGCGGACCGCATATGCGGATCCGCAATACACGGGCACCGTTCCATGTGCATTCCGCATCACGGATGCTGACCCATTCACTTCAATGGGTCCGCAAATCCGGAGATGCGGAATGGTGCGGGGCGGAAGCACGGAACAGAACCCTACGGGAGCACTACGGAGTGCTTCCGTGGGGTTTCGTCCCGTACTTCCGTTCCGCAAAAAGATAGAACATGTCCTATCTTTGCGGAACGGCCGGATCGCGGACCCATTAAAGTGAATGGGTCCACGATCTGCTGCGGCCGCCCCATGGTGGGTGTTTGTGCATTGCGGCCCACAATTTGCGGGCCGCAGCACGGCCACGGGGAGCACACGTTCGTGTGCAAGGGGCCTTAAGTTGTTCTCTGGCAGCTTTTCAGTCTTAGGAATGGTGTTTCCTGGATGAGGCTTCTCTTTGGGTCTACTTGGCAGGAGCTCACACGTATAGGTCTTGACTTTCTAAACTAAGACTCCCCTAGCCAGGGGGCGGCCCATCAACCTGGAAACTAGGCTAACACTTGCCAGTGTTAACTGTTTGTTGTCCCTATTTGCGATAAATAGTGCATAAAGAGACAAGTCCTTTAAACATTAAATCACAACATTTACCTCTTGAAAAACAATTAACTTGGAGCAATGATCCACTGGGTCACAGCAATAAGGAAATGTCGGGATGTTAATGGGTTGTACAGGAGAAGATGACATCTATTCTTGCCCTGAGCTTTTGTTTGGAGCAGCACCACACACACACACACACACACACACGCCTTCACTATGCCAGAATACGCGGTACGCTCCTATTCACTTCTATAGGGAGCCGGCTTGGTGGTGGCCAGACCGGAGTCCTCCAGCCACCACCTTGCGGGGGTCCATTCTCAATATAGGTGCAGGTACCAGCGGTGGGACCCGCACCTATAAGACAATGGGGGCATATCCTAGCGATATGCCCCCATTGTCTATAATGAGAAAACCCCTTTAATGGGAAATCATAATCTGGGGGCACATATGGTACATCATACTGTCTGGCAAGTCAATAAAGGGGCATCTGCAATGGCCCCTACGAGAGGCGTGAGGTGGATAGGATGGGTAGGATAGTCCAGACGGTGGAGGTGATCCTGCTCCAGCACTTCCTGGGGCAGTGCACAGTAAGTAGGGAGTGCACCGATTCCGCCGGGGCACACCCGATGTGAGGTCTGCCTGCTGGAAAGTGAGGTGGCTTTGGTGGTGTTGTGATGAGGTGCAGGGCAGAGATCCTAGACTTACTTGTAAATATAGGCCCGGTTCCTTTAAAAAGAACTGTCATCTTCATAATGCCTCCCCCCCCGCAGTACAACTTTATTCTCCTTGCTCGGTATATGGAAATCAACAGCTTAAAGTCAAGGAGGCAGTGGCCTTCACAACTCAAGTCAAGTTTGTTGCATTCCCTTCCTGCCTCCTTCGCTCTTGATGGATAGCTCATTTTTCTTTCTTCAGATGCGATGTACCTGATATCCCAAGCTTGCGCTGTCGTCTATTGGTTTTGGCATCTGCGCGGTGCGCCCAGCTGTGGTCTAATTGGTTTCAGAGACTCATTGCGCAATATTCTGTCTATAAATCGATAAGGAGTCAGGGTGGTCAATAAGCTGCTTCCCTCTGGAGAGACTCCTGGTGCTGGAGGGGGTACATTCCCCTCGCTGCTACCTCTTGGCACATCTTTTCAGCTCCACTGTCTAGACTAACTGAAATAAACTAGAACTGCAACCCCTCCCTTTGGTAGGAAACAGGACTAGCCCACTTCTGCCCAAAAAGGGGAAGAATGGAATGGTAAGTTCCATTCTATCTAAGGATCTCTCTCTCTCTCTCTGCCAGATGCACACTGCCATCTGCTGGACAACCAGGAACATTACATGAACATAACAGTTTCAGAGCAATATTATCAATGCACAGTGACAAAAGATGATAATTACACAGATGACATTGTGGTTAGCAGTTAAAGACAGTAGCAGGGTAAAGAAATGGTAATACCTCTCTGGGGTATTACATAGACAGGTACTGGGCATGGCTAAAAGGGGTTATCTCATGAGTAAAGGGTTTCTCCAGGAATTAAAAAAATGAAAATACTTAAATATTATTTTATAATAAATCTATTCACAAATACCTTCCATTACTTAGAATGGCTTGTTTTGTGTGAGGAGCAATCATTAGGAGAAATAAAATGGCCGCCATCCTCTTAGTCCACACAAATCTGTCCTAATCACACAGTAGGACAAGTTACTTCACCACAATGAGCCATAGTGCTGTCCCATCCTCCTCTCTGCTTGTCAGGAATCATGATGCTGAATACAGGTGAATCTCTGTGGGAATAGAGAAGATGAGGAGACATGAGATTAGGGTGAGGTGAGGCTAATGAGCAGCAGCACTTGTTTACCGTCTCCATTACCACAGTAACACATCACCACAGTCTGTCCTGTCTTTCCTCTCGGTACTTCATGTCTTCTCATGAACTAAATTCCCCAGAGATTCAGCTAAAGTTCTTATTATCTGTATTCGGGATCATAATTCCTGACAAGTAGAGAGGAGGATGAGGCAGCTCTTTACCACAGTGTTGTGAAGTAACTTGTCCTGGCGTGTGATCAGGACAGGTTTTGTGTGAACTAATGGGACGGCAGCCATTTTGTTTCCCCTGATGATTGCTCCCCAAACAAAACAAGCCATTATGACTAATGAAAGGTATTTGAGAATATATTTATAATAAAGTAATATTTAAGTATTTTCATTTTCTTAATTCCCAGAGAACCCCTTTAATGTAAAAAATGAAAATCAGACATCATATAGTACATGACAATCTCTCTCCAACAAAGCTAGAACCAACCTTGTACCTCACATTTTTTTCAGTAAAAGTTCGGGTTCGGTGTTCGGCGATTTAATGGCGTTTTTTTGAAAGGCTGCAGAGTAACCAATCAACAAGCGTTTAACTCGTGTGCCTTTAGAAGCCATCACAGCCATGCCTACTAATGGCATGGCTGTGATTGGCCAGTGCAGCATGTGACCCAGCCTCTATATAAGCTGGAGTCACGTAGCGCTGCACATCACTCTGCTCTGATTAGTGTAGGGATAGGATGCTGCTGCTGTGAGGGAGAGAATAGGAAAGAATCTTTTATCAGAAGTGCTTGTTTAACTCAGCGATCTACAGCGATTTTGTTTTGTGGGTGCAGTGAACAATATTTTTACCCTGCCCTGAGCCCAGTGACAGTGAAAAAGAACTTTTATCCGTCTGTTAGTAAGGTGGGCGTTGGCGGCCATTTTATGCAAGTTCAGTGCACCAGCACAGCATATGTGCTTTTGTGACAGTCAAATACAAGCTTGAAATACTGCAATATAAATCTGTGTTTAAAAAAATCACCCATTTTTGGCAATACCCTACATCTGGGCCTTTACTGCATTTGTCAGTGTGAAATACAAGCTTGAAATACTGCCATAATATTCTGGGTTAAAAAAACACCCATTTTTGGCAATACCCTACATCTGGGGCCTTTGCTGAATTTGTTAGTGTGAAATACAAGCTTGAAATACAGCCATAATATGCTGTTATAAAAAAAAACACCCATTTTGGGCAAAATACAAAATTTGCGGCCTTTGCTGCATCTGTCAGTGTGAAATACAAGCTTGAAATACTGCCATAATATTCTGTTATTAAAAAAACACCCATTTTGGGCAAAATACTAAATTAGCGGCCTTTGCTGCATCTGTCAGTGTGAAATACAAGCGTTAGATACTGCTGTTATATTCTGTTATTAAAAAAACACCCATTTTGGTCAAAATACAAAATATGCTGCCTTTGCTGCATCTGTCAGTGTGAAATACAAGCGTTAGATACTGCTGTTATATTCTGTTATTAAAAAAACACCCATTTTGGGCAAAATACTATATTAGCGGCCTTTGCTGCATTTGTCAGTGTGAAATACAAGGGTTAGATACTGCTGTTATATTCTGTTATTAAAAAAACACCCATTTTGGTCAAAATACAAAATATGCTGCCTTTGCTGCATCTGTCAGTGTGAAATACAAGCTTGAAATACTGCCATAATATTCTGTTATTAAAAAAACACCCATTTTGGTCAAAATACAAAATTTGCGGCCTTTGCTGCATCTGTCAGTGTGAAATACAAGCTTGAAATACTGCCATAATATTCTGTTATTAAAAAAACACCCATTTTGGGCAAAATACTAAATTAGCGGCCTTTGCTGCATTTGTCAGTGTGAAATACAAGCGTTAGATACTGCTGTTATATTCTGTTATTAAAAAAACACCCATTTTGGTCAAAATACAAAATTTGCAGCCTTTGCTGCATCTGTCAGTGTGAAATACAAGCTTGAAATACTGCCATAATATTCTGTTATTAAAAAAACACCCATTTTGGGCAAAATACTAAATTAGCGGCCCTTGCTGCATTTGTCAGTGTGAAATACAAGCGTTAGATACTGCTGTTATATTCTGTTTTTAACAAAACACCCATTTTGGGCTAAATACTAACTTTGCGGCCTTTGCTGCATCTGTCAGTGTGAAATACAAGCTTGAAATACTGCCATAATATTCTGTTATTAAAAAAACACCCATTTTGGGCAAAATACTAAATTAGCGGCCCTTGCTGCATTTGTCAGTGTGAAATACAAGCGTTAGATACTGCTGTTATATTCTGTTTTTAACAAAACACCCATTTTGGGCTAAATACTAACTTTGCGGCCTTTGCTGCATCTGTCAGTGTGAAATACAAGCTTGAAATACTGCCATAATATTCTGTTATTAAAAAAACACCCATTTTGGGCAAAATACTAAATTAGCGGCCTTTGCTGCATTTGTCAGTGTGAAATACAAGCGTTAGATACTGCTGTTATATTCTGTTTTTAACAAAACACCCATTTTGGGCAAAATACTAAATTTGCGGCCTTTGCTGCATTTGTCTGTGTGAAATACAAGTGTTAGATACTGCTGTTATATTCTGTTATTATAAAAACACCCATTTTGGGCAAAATACTATATTAGCGGCCTTTGCTGCATTTGTCAGTGTGAAATACAAGGGTTAGATACTGCTGTTATATTCTGTTATAAAAAAAACACCCATTTTGGTCAAAATACAAAATTTGCGGCCTTTGCTGCATCTGTCAGTGTGAAATACAAGCTTGAAATACTGCCATAATATTCTGTTATTTAAAAAAACACCCATTTTGGGCAAAATACTAAATTTGCGGCCTTTGCTGCATTTGTCAGTGTGAAATACAAGCTTGAAATACTTCCATAATATTCTGAGTTTAAAAAAACACCCATTTTGGGTAAGATCCGAAATTAGCGGAGAATGAGGAGAGTGTCAAATAAGGGACGTGGCCCCGGTCGTGGTGCTGCTGGTGGAGCTCCTGTTGCAGAATGAGGACGTGGTCGATCTGTGCCAGCTACACGCACAAATGAAACACCTTCCTCAGGTGCGAGTAGGCGACAGAACCTTCAGTGTTATTTGGTCGGGCCTAATGTGGCTCTACGAATGGTGAGGCCAGAACAAGTACAGGCGATAGTAGATTGGGTTGCTGACAGTGCCTCCAGTTCCTTCACATTGTCTCCTACCCAGTCTCCTGCTGAAAGATCAGAGTTGGCACCTGCAGCCCATGGCCACCAGTCTTTCACCTCACCCCCTTGCAAGTCAGCCAAGCAGTCTGAGCCCTAAGTCATGCAGCAGTCTCTTCTGCTTTTTGATGACTCTGCTAGCAGGGTTTCCCAGGGCCATCCACCTAGCCCTGCCGCAGAAGTGGAAGAGATTGAGTGCACTGATGCCCAACCACTTATGTTTCAAGATGAGTACATGGGAGGACCACCGCAGCACGTCTCGGATGATGACGAAACACAGGTGCCAACTGCTGTGGCTTTCTGCAGTGTACAGACCGACAAGGAGGGCAGGGGTGAAGACTGGGTGGAGGATGATGTGGAGGACGATGAGGTTCTCGACCCCACGTGGAATCAAGGTCATGCAAGTGACCTGTGTAGTTCGGAGGAAGAGGCAGTGGTCGCACAGAGCCACCAGCACAGCAGAAGAGGGAGCAGGGTGCAAAAGCGGAGCGGCCGTCCCCTAGACAGGACGCCTCCTACTGCCCACCGCAGCAAGGGACCGAGCACACCAAAGCCAGCTCCAAGGAGTTCCCTGGCGTGGCAGTTCTTCAGACAATGTGCTGACGACAAGACACAAGGGGTTTGCACGCTGTGCAATCAGAGCCTGAAGCGAGGCATAAACGTTCTCAACCTGAGCACAACCTGCATGACCAGGCATTTAAGTACAAAGCACGAGCTGCAGTGGAGTAGACACCTCAAAAACCAAGAAAGGTCTCTGGCTCCTCCTGCTTCCTCTTCTGCTGCAGTCTCGACCTCTTCATCCACCTCTGGAGTGACAGTGCCCCCTGCCACCCTGCAAACAGAGGATTTGCCAGCAACACCACCACCTGGGTCACCAAGCATCTCCACAATGTCCCACGAAGCGTTCAGCTCTCTATCTCCCCTACCCACCCGCGATCCCTAGCCCTGAATGCCAGCATTTCTAAATTACTGGCCTTTGAAATGCTGTCATTCCGTCTGGTGGAGACGGAGAGTTTTAAAAGCCTTATGGCGGTGGCTGTTCCACAGTACATCGTGGCCAGCCGCCACAACTTTTCCAGGCGAGCCATCCCTTCCCTGCACAACCAAGTGGGGGACAAAATCAGGTGTGCACTGCGCAATGCCATCTGTGGCAAGGTCCACCTAACTATGGATACGTGGACCAGTAAGCACGGTGAGGGACGTTAAATCTCCCTAACAGCACACTGGGTAAATGCAGTGGCGGCTGGGCCTGAGGCGTATAGCAGTTTGGCGCATGTCCTTCCACCACCGAGGATTGCAGGGCGCTTCAGTTTGCCTCCTGTTGCTTCCTCCTCCTACTCCGCTTCCTCATCCTCTACCAGCTCCTCATCCGGTCAGCGTAACACCTTCACCACCAACTTCAGCACAGCTAGGGGTAAACGACAGCAGGCAGTTTTAAAACTTATCTGTTTGGGGGACAAACCCCACACTGCGCAGGAGCTATGGACGGGTATGGAACAACAGACCAATGAGTGGTTGGTGCCAGTGAGCCTCAAGTCCGGCCTGGTGGTGTGCGATAATGGGCGAAATCTCGTAGCATGAAAGTGCTGAATTTGGTGGTGCAGAGGTTCCTTAAAAATTACCCCTATATGTCAGAGCTTCTGCAGAAAGTGCGGGCCGTCTGTGCACGCTTTCGGTGTTCACACCCTGCTGCTGCTCGCCTGTCAACGCTGCAGCGTAACTTCGGCCTTACCGCTCACCACCTCATATGCGACGTGCCCACAAGGTGGAACTCCACCTTGCACATGCTGGCCGGACTGTGCGAGCAGCAGCAGGCGATAGTGGAGTTTCAGCTGCAGCACGCACGGGTGAGTCGCTCTGCAGAACAGCATCACTTCACCACCAATGACTGGGCCTCCATGAGAGACCTGTGTGCCTTGTTGTGTTGTTTCAAGTACTCCACCAACATGGCCAGTGCCGATGACGCCGTTCTAAGCGTTACTATCCCACTTCTATGCCTCCTCGAAAAATTGCTTCGGGAGATGATGGAAGAGGATGTGGCACAGGAGGAGGAGGAAGAGGGATCATTTCATAGGGTTTCAGGCCAGTCATTCACAAGTGGCTCCGAGGGTAGCTTCCTGAACCCACAAATGCCAGGTACACAATTGTCCAGCCAGGGCACAGTTCTGGAGGATGACGAGGTGGAGGATGAGGAGAAGGAGATGGAGGAGGAGGAACCATGTTCACAGCAGGGTGGCACCCAAACCAGCTCATGGCCATCACTGGTGTGTGGCTTGGGGGATGCAGAGGACACAGACGATACACGTCCCTCAGAGGACAGCTTTTTGTTGCCTCTGGGCAGCCTGGCACACATGAGCGATTACATACTGCAGTGTCTCCGCAATGACCGCTGAGTTGCCCACATTCTAACTTGTGCTGATTACTGGGTGGCCACGCTGCTGGATCCCCGTTACGAGGACAACGTACCGTCCTTAATTCTGTCACTGGAGCGTGATCGTAAGATGCGCGAGTACAAGCGCACGCTGGTAGACGCGCTGCTGGTGGCATTCCCACCTGACAGCGGGGGCACAATGGAAGCACAAGGCGAAGGCAGAGGACGAGGAAGAGGTCGCCAACGCAGCTGGGGCACCGCCAGCACCTCAGAAGGCAGGGTTAGCATGGCTGAAATGTGGAAAAGCATTGTCAGCACGCAACAACAACCAGCACCACCAGCTGTTATGGAACGTCTTAGCAGGAGGCAGCATTTCACCAACATGGTGGAGCAGTATGTGTGCACACGCCTACATGTACTGAATGACGGGTCTGCCCCCTTCAACTTCTGGGTCTCCAAATTGGGCACATGGCCTGAGCTTGCCTTTTACGCCTTGGAGGTGCTGGCCTGGCCTGCAGCCAGTGTATTATCTGAACGTGTGTTTAGTACGGCAGGGGGCGTCATCACAGACAAGCGCAGCCGCCTGTCCACAGCCAACGTGGACAAGCTCACGTTCATTACAATGAACCAGGCCTGGATCCCTCAGGACTTGTCCGTACCTTGTGCAGAATAGACATGTATACCGGCCTTACCCAGGCATTGTTATACTACGGCGCAATTGCTCATTGTTGTATTTTTGATATTTCCCACTCTTTTGGGGTGTACCCTAATAAATAAAAAAATAAAAAATAAATTAAAACCAAAAACCAGTGTTGGCTTCCTCGTCCTCCTCCACCGCCGCTTCCACCTACACCGCTACGTCCACTGCCTTCTCAAACTCCTACTCCATATGGAACTCCACCTCATACATCAAGATTTTTATTTTTTATTTGTACGTTTTTATTTTATTTTATGTCATTTTACTAATTTGTCTGTTACATTATCGGGTGAAATTCACAAATTGTTGGCTGTGATATACCCCTGCTTTAAATAGTGGACAAGGAAATACATTTCACTAATTTGTCTGTTACATCTGTTGCGCTAAAAAGTACATTTGCGGCCTACACTGCATTTAGGACAGTACGGATCAGGTGAGGCCAGAACAAGTACAGACTATTGTAGATTGGGGGGGCTGACAGTGTCTACAGTTCATTTGCATTGTCTACCACCCGTTCCCCTGCTGAAAGACCACAGTTGGCACCTGCAGCCCATGTCCATCAGTCTTTCACCTCACCCCCTTGCAAATCAGCCAAGCAGTCTGAGCCCCAAGTCATGCAGCAGTCTCTTCTGTTTTTGATGACTCTGTTAGCAGGGTTTACCAGGGCCATCCACCTAGCCTTGCCCCAGAAGTGGAAGAGATTGAGTGAACCGATGCCCAACCACTTATGTTTTAGGATGAGGACATGGGAGGACCACCGCAGCACGTCTCGGATGATGACAAAACACAGGTGCCAACTGCTGCGGCTTTCTGCAGTCTGCAGACCGACAAGGAGGGCAGGTGCAGTGTCCCAGGGGGTCAGCAGTGTAGCTTTAGGTATGCTGGGCTTTGTAGTGCAGGGTAACCCACTAACCTGGGACTCACTGTCGTCTTCAATCGGGTCAGCGCTGGAACAGGTGGGTGATGAATGTCGTGACGCCAGTGCCAATTGAACGGTGACACACCGTATAATGATAGGTGGAATAATGGAGCGATCCGGATATTCATATAACAGGTTAACTTTACTGGATGAGTTTGTAATAGGATGAACAGCCGGTGAATACAGTTCCAGAGTTATTCCACACTTTACCATACAGTTACAGCAGATGGTTCAGGCTTTTACTTACAGTCACAAAAAGACTAACTTCAAGGCAGGCCTCCTAGGATAAGAGATTCCCTCTTACGCTAAATGCAGCATGTACCCTCAAGGTCCAGACACTTCAATACTCGTGATAACCAGTGGCGTACCGCCAATAGAGGCAGGGTACGCCACTGCTATGGGGCCCGCGGCACCGGGGGGCCCGGAGCGCTCGGAAGGCCCCGCCCCCTGCAACTGCGCTCACTGCAGGGCCGGTCTGCACACTTATAATTGGCTCCCAGCGCCGCCGATAATACACGCCCCCCCCCCCCGACTTCTCTCATTGACTCACTGACACTGTGCGCTCCCTAGGACCCAGCCGCGCTCCCTCGGCTCGTGCGTCTGCTGCGCCTGCACTGCTTCACATACTGGGCCAATCAGCATTAGCAGTGTGTTAAGATCCTGCTGCTGATTGGCCCAGCCAGTGCAAGCAGCAGGCGCGCACCCAGCATGGAAGTGGAAGAACTTTAGAGTGAGTTATGCTGCCCGGCCGCGACAGACGCCAGTGCCACCCACAACCATCATCTCACAGCCAGTCCGGACCTGTGCCACTGCCAGCCGTCGTCCACACAGTAGGACTATCTTTACAACCGGGATCATCAATGAAAAAAATGTCTGTAGTGTACTAATAACAGTCTCCTAGCACTGGTGTAACTAGAAATGACTGGGCAGTGGGCCCCACAGGAAATTTTTGAACGGCCCCCCCCCCAGCTGTTTGGCACCTCTGACCGGCAGAGACACTTGACTTCTTCCCTAATACAGTCCAAATTCTAATTATCGTCCAAAAGACAAGTCATGGAAATATATGTATACTGTAGTATGATATTTTGACAGTAAAGGTAAGAATAAAGGTCTTCTGGTTAGTACAGTATACTTTCTACATTTCTTTATTGGCAAATGGGGGTGTGGCAGGGGAGGAGCCAGGGCAGGAGGTGGGATGGGCCAAGGTAGTGGGCGGGGTTAAGGGGCCCAATTCAGATTCTTGCTATGGGGCCCAATGATTTCTATGTACGCCCCTGGTGATAACCCTTGAGCAAAAGTTTTATAGAGGTCTTCTTCCCTCCTGATGGCAGGCTCTATCTTTGGAGTTCTTCAGGTATAATTAACCTGGAAAGCTGGGTGGGAATAAACCTCCACACCAGTAGTGCAATTTCTGCACTCTTGACTGAGCCCTGAATCTCTCAGAACTGAACTCTAGCAACTTCCAACTAACTTCCTAGGCTAGGCCCTAGCCTATTTATACTGAACTGGGGGCTCCCTCTGCTGGCTGGAATAAGGATTGCCTGAAACAAGCCTAACTCTCTTAAAGGGAGATACACGTTAAGATATAGCAGTGTCGGGTAACCTACCCATATGCTGCACACCCCCAGACTTTAACGTGAGTAAGGCCTCGTACTCACACACCTTCCTGAACCGGCATAAAATGGTACATAACTTAAGCATTACATTATAAATATGATAAATAGTTAGTTCACACAGAAGATATAACATTTGTAACTTAATAAACAAATGACGCAAGGAAAAGGGGCGTCTTCTTGCTTCTTAGACACGGCCGCTGACCTGGCACAGCGGACTTAAGGTGAACCAGGTTAGTCCATTTCTCTTGGCTGCAGTATAATAAAGGAACTACACAGGGGTTTCCTGCGGGTGTATAACAGGCAAGGGCTCACGTGGAGGAGTCCATTCTTGCGCACAAATGTCAAGCAAGCTATTTCCAGTAGCAACTGCTCGGGAGGAGACACCACCAGCATAATCAAAGTCCCCTAAACGGACTGGCGGACGTCCCCTGTTCATCCGAGTGGACCTTCTCAACACAGGGGTCTCCTCTTCCCTTAGCATCGAGGTAGAAGAGAGAGGAGCAACAGGAGGGTCTCCATCAGTGAGACCCTGGTCAGGAACAACAGGAACAACAGGATCCTCTATAAAGGGAACTGGCTCCAGGGCAGCTTGCGCCGGCTCTTCTGGAGGTGAAGATACAGTAGGTGTCGGAGCAGGCACCAACAAGTTCAACCATGGTGTCAGAAGCCAATGCATGGGATCAGAGTCATACCTTAGATTACTGACAGCCTGCATAGGATCCTCGGGCTGTATTGATGGCTCTGACACAGGTGGTTCAGATCTAGAACTCTCAACACTGGTTTCTTGTGTCAGACAGAGCTTTAACCGGTTCCTGTGCACAATTTGGGATCCCCTGCCTTCCCGGGTGATCTCATAAGTGTGGGTCCCAACATTTGGGATTGCAGTGACGACATAGGGATTTTGCTCCCATTTACTGTCCAGTTTACTTGTACGGCGGTTATTTTTCAACCACACCACAGCCCCTATTGTCAAGGGTTCTGCATGGGCTGCTTGATCATAGTCTCTCTGCTGTCGGCCTCTAGCATGATCCATACGTTCCTGAACAATGGCTTTGGCTGTATTCAATCGCCTTTGATGCTCAGCAACCCAGTCGGTGTTAGGTAATGGGTTAATGTCATCGGGTATGTGTATGTCCAATGAGTGATCAGCAGGCAATGTCCCTTGGCGCCCAAACATCAAATAAAAAGGGGTATACCCCGTGGAACAATGGATGGTATGGTTGTACGTGTACATGAGCTGTGGCAACAGACTGGGCCAATCTCCTATGGTTTCAGGAGGCACGGCCCTCAGCATCTCTATCAAGGTCTGATTCATTTTTTCACATAATCCATTACCTTGGGGATGGTAGGCCGTTGTCCGGATCTTCTTACAGTTGTGTAAGTGGCACAGTTCATGGAACAGATGGGACTCAAAAGCAGGTCCTTGATCAGTGAGGATCTTTTCTGGACATCCGTAGGGCAGGAGGAAGTGTTTCCAGAACAGTTCGGCTGTAGTCTTGGCTGTCTGGTCTCTCACAGGCACCGCTACAACAAACTTAGTGAAATGGTCAATAATAGTCATGGCATAAGCATACCCTGAGCAACTAGGCTCCAGTTTCACATGGTCGATGGCGACAAGTTCAAGAGGACGGTTACTTACAATGGGTCTCAGTGGTGCCCTCTGGTCGTGGTGCTCACTTCTTTTTAGGGCACAGGCTACACACTCCCGACACCACCTCTCAATGTCCTCTCTCATGCCCACCCAATAAAACCGCTGGCGGATATTAGCCTCAGTCTTTTGGACCCCAAAATGACCGGATTGATTGTGGTACATCTCCAACACCATACCTGCATCTCGCCGGGGTATGAGAATCTGGTGCACTCTTTCATTGGATACTGGGTCTAGGCTTCTCCGTAGCAATAGGCCTTTTTGTATGAAGAGCTGATGGCGCTGTCTCCACAGTTTGATGAGCTCTGGATCTGCACTCTTACGCCTAATCCTCTCAGGGGCTCTGCCACTAGTAATAAAATCCAACAACTCACCCAGCACTCTACTTTCAGACTGTAACTTCACCCACCTTTCTTCTTTCGGCTCAGGCCTACTGGAGGGTGAAAGGGCTGCGGCTCTGTCATTGGTAGCTCGAGCCTGATCCTGTTGAGCAAACTTGTTATAGAAGGCTGGCATTTCTACATCTTCCCAAGCATCCCGCCCATCATCAGGAGCTGTCTCTGTGGGAAGCCTGGATAAAGCATCAGCATTATCGTTAGTACGCCCAGCACGGTATTTTACAGAGAAATCGTAATTGGCGAGGCGAGAGGCCCATCTCTGCTCCAAGGCCCCCAATTTAGCTGTATTTAGATGCGCCAGAGGGTTATTGTCGGTGAATGCAACGAATGGGGTGGCGGCTAGATAATCTTTGAATGTTTCCGTCACTGCCCACACTAATGCCAGGAACTCTAGTTTGAAGGAACTATAATTCTGGTCATTTTTCTCAGCTCCTTTCAGGGAGCGGCTTGCATATGCTATCACTCTTTCTTTTCCCTCTTGGATCTGGGCCAACACAGCTCCCAGGCCTCGTTTGCTAGCATCAGTATACAGATGGAAGGGCTTGCTGTAGTCTGGATAACCTAACACAGGAGGCTCGGTCAATTTTTTTTTTAACAATTGGAACGCTATCTCTCTTTCCTCGTTCCACTCAATGGGCACAGGAGTTCTAGGACTTTTCTTGGGTTGCCCCCTCAGGAGTTCTTGGATAGGATCAGCTATTTGCGCAAAATGGGGGATAAAACGTCTATAATAGCCTGCAAAGCCAAGGAAACTTCTCACTTCTCTGACAGTAGTGGGAACCGGCCAATTACGGACAGCCGCTAGCTTATCAGGGTCAGGTTGCACGCCCTCTTAGCTTACTACATGCCCCAGGTATTTTTCTGCAGGTTTGAGCAAGTGACACTTGGATGGTTTTACTTTCAAACCATATTTGATAAGGATTTCCAATACTTCTGCTAAATGTTTCAGATGGTCCTCATATGTCTTTGAGTATACAATGACATCATCTAGATACAGCAGCACTGTTTCAAAGTTTTTGTGACCCAAACACCGCTCCATTAGTCTCTGGAAAGTCCCTGGGGCATTACATAGTCCGAACGGCATACAATTGAACTCAAACAGGCCCATAGGAGTGGTGAAAGCAGTCTTTTCCCTATCCTCAGGGGCCATGGGTACTTGCCAGTAGCCACTGGTCAAATCCAATGTGGAGAAATAAGCGGAGGAGCCCAGAGCAGTTAGTGACTCCTCAATACGGGGCAGTGGGTATGCATCTTTGTGGGTTATTTGATTAATTTTCCTATAATCCACACAGAAACGGATACCACCATCCTTTTTCTTTACAAGGACCAGGGGTGCAGCCCACGGGCTACGGCTGTCCCGGATTACATTAGAGTCTTTCATCTCTTGGATCATCTCTTTTACAGTCTGATATGAGGTAGGCGGTAAGGGTCTGTATCTCTCCTTGATAGGAGGATGAGAGCCAGTAGGCATGGTGTGGTGTATGGCACTAACCTCTCCATAATCAGTAGCATGTTTACTGAAGGCCTGGTGGTGCTCCTTGACAAGCTGTAGAATCCCTTCTTGTTGATGTTGGGGGGTAGTCTCGTCCCCGACATGGAGCTCTTCCCACCAGGGCACCTGTGGCTGGGTCACCGGCGGACGTCCGCTGACTGCAGCTGGCGGCTTTTCTGTCACTAGAAGACGAATGATGTCTTGGAAGGACACCTGGGACAGCTGGGTTACAGGGCAATGCTTAGTAAGCGCAACAGGATGATCACTCAGGTTTATCAGACGGACAGGTACTTTACCTTGGGAGACGTTCACCAGGCACTTGGCAGCTCTCACATAAGGGTAGTTCTCCATCTGGATTGGTTCCACCAGGGCTGGATAATCTTGGCCTTGAACTCCCAGGATAGCACGACACCATAAAAGAGTTTGAGAATTAGGAGGCAAAGTCACAGGCTTAATATCACGGATCCTGGCAGTACAAATTTCTCCTTTCCCATTAGCAAACCTCTGCTGAGCACTTAATACAGTAATAGTCTTCTGAATCACCCTCTTGGATGCAGAGGAAGCAGTGGGCAAAGTCTGGTGTAATGCGGCAAGTATTTCAGAATAACAGTTTTTGAAGACATTGGTGCCTAGAATGACAGGATGTCCTCCTCTGTCGTCGGCCTGTACTACTATCACCCCCTGTTGGGGCAAGGTTGCTTCTCCCACCTGCAGAGTGGGTTCCCAGTATCCATGAACCTTTACTGGCTTGCCATTGCTGGCGATAATCTCTACCCAGGATTCAGGCGGCTGGGTTAACTGGTTGGTGTCCCAAAATTTTTCAAATGTGGGCAGCTGAATGGTAGTGACCTGGGACCCAGTATCTAGTAGGGCTTCAAAGGGGACCCCGTTGATCTCTACATTGATTTTAGGATGGGATCCTACATACCGGGGCATCCAACTTGGATCTTTTGGACCTATTGTTCTACCTCCCGAGGGGTGGTCCTCAGCCTCGAGGGTAGCCCGTTTAACTGCCAGCACGTGGATTCTGTATGTCCCACCTTTTTACAGTATGTGCACACGGGCCGTTTGCGTTCCTTGGACCGATTTCTATTACGCCTCCCAGGATCCCTGGGGTGAGTCTCTTGATATGGAGGTGGGAATGGTTTAGGAGGTGACAGGAACTCTTCCTCTGACATTATGGGTTTTTCCCATTCCTCTATCTTTCTACACACTCTCTCTAGACTTTTAGTGAGATGGTTTACCCGTTCCGTCAGTACGGCAATGGCATCAGTAGCTGAAGCTTGAACAGCTTGACCGGCCTCAGCTTGGTTAGTGATAAGCGGTTTTGGCCTGAAGGCTGATGACTCAGGTGGGGTGCTCAACTCTGCAGGTACTGCTGACCCCAGAATTTTTATAGCCAGTTCTTTAAAATCCAGAAAAGTACTGCTAGGGTGTTGGGCCGACAGCATCTTTAATTGGGTCCTCATTTGCTCACCGGACACCCCTGTAATAAATTGTTCCCTCAGGGTCTGGTCTCGATTATCAGCCTCCTTGGGATCTATCTGGATTACAGCCCCTAAAGCCTCCTGAAGTGATAGGGCATAGTCACGGAGGGATTCACCGGATTTCTGCCTCTTGCCAAAGAAGTGCATCTTTATCTCTGAGGCAGTCCTGGTTTCAAAAGTGGCCCTGAGGCGGGTGAATATCTGCTCTAGAGTACTCCGCTCAGCAGCAGGCCAGGATAATACCTCTCTGCGGGCAGCCCCCTCCAGTTGCGCTAGCAGGATTTCCATCTGCTGTTCGGCATTTATGGGGTACAGTTTGAATAATGCCAGCAACTTTTCTTTAAAGTCTCTTAAGGTATAGGTCTCTCCTTTATAGCGGGGGAAACCATGGGGCCCCAAAATAGTAAGGCATGGTAAAGGGCATCATGCTGGGGGCTATAGGATGATTACGAGCCGCAAGCTCTCCCGGGGCCGGCTGCTCGGGCACTCCCGGTTCTGACATGTTAGTTTATCCAGATGTGGCCGCGGGCGACCAAAGGAGCCGGTACAATCCCCTTCCCTCCGGTTACAAGTCCTTACCGGTATCGCCGGGGTTGCGCAGGCCAACTCTCGCGAGGCTCCGGACGTCCTGTAGACGCGGTGACGTTGCTGACGTAGAAGAAACAGGGCCGCGGCGGTGCGATGATGAGGAGGGGCGGGATTCTCTGGGTCTTTGAAGGGATCCGCCCACGAAGGTCCTCAGCGCGCGGGAAACTTTACTCCAGGCGGCCGTCGGCCATCTTGGTCACCATTCCCTGACAGCAAGCAGGGGTGTTGACAAGTGAATAAATTGTAATCCACAAACACGATTTTCTTTTCCTGGGGGTAGCGCAACACAGCACAGCGCCTCCGATTCTTCCCAGGCACAATTGTAATCCACCGACTCGGAAATAAAGGGTACAGTCCTTGCAATACGGTGGTAGAATAGTTAAAGCACACAGTTCACACTTCTCTGCACTCCAGAAGCATGCGTATCCTGTTCGTGACGCCAAAAAGAGCGATGCAGTGTCCCAGGGGGTCAGCAGTGTAGCTTTAGGTATGCTGGGCTTGGTAGTGCAGGGTAACCCACTAACCTGGGACTCACTGTCGTCTTCAATCCGGTCGATACTGGAACAGGCAGTTGATAAATGCTGTGACGCCAGTGCCAATTGAACGGTGACACACCGTATAATGATAGGTGGAATAATGGAGCAATCCGGATATTCATATAACAGGTTAACTTTACTGGATGAGTTTGTAATAGGATGAACAGCCGGTGAATACAGTTCCAGAGTTATTCCACACTTTACCATACAGTTACAGCAGATGGTTCAGGCTTTTACTTACAGTCACAAAAAGACTAACTTCAAGGCAGGCCTCCTAGGATAAGGGATTCCCTCTTACGCTAAATGCAGCATGTACCCTCAAGGTCCAGACACTTCAATACTCGTGATAACCCTTGAGCAAAAGTTTTATAGAGGTCTTCTTCCCTCCTGATGGCAGGCTCTATCTTTGGAGTTCTTCAGGTATAATTAACCTGGAAAGCTGGGTGGGAATGAACCTCTACACCAGTAGTGCAATTTCTGCACTCTTGACTGAGCCCTGAATCTCTCAGAACTGAACTCTAGCAACTTCCAACTAACTTCCTAGGCTAGGCCCTAGCCTATTTATACTGAACTGGGGGCTCCCTCTGCTGGCTGGAATAAGGATTGCCTGAAACAAGCCTAACTCTCTTAAAGGGAGATACACGTTAAGATATAGCAGTGTCGGGTAACCTACCCGTATGCTGCACAGGGGTAAAGAGTGGGTGGAAGATGATGTGGAGGATGATGAGGTACTAGACCCCACATAGAATCAAGGTCATGCGAGTCACCTGTCTAGTTCGGAGGAGGAGGCGGTGGTCGCACAGAGGAACCAGCACAGCAAAAGAGGGAGCAGGGTGCAAAAGCGTCTGTTACATTCTTGGGTTGACATTTTACTATTTTTGCCGTGAATAAACCCCTGCTCTGCATAGGTGACAGGGACATACATTAAAAAAAAATCGTCTGTTACATTGTCAGGTGACATTTTACCAATTTTACTGTATACAAACCCCTGCTCTGCATAGGTGACAGGGACCTAATATTTGTAAAATCGTCTGTTCAATTGGTGGGTGACATGAACACAGTTTTGCCGTGAATAAGCCCCTGCTCTGCATAGTTGACCGGGACCGAAATTTTTTAAAATCATCTGTTCCATTGGTGGGTGACATTAACCTATTTTTAGCGATGAAAAACTCCTGCTCTGCATAAGTGACAGGGAATAAAATTTCAAAAATTCGTCTTTAATTGACGCGCCCCCCACCTCCTTTTCATTCGATGCTTCAACTTTAACAACTTGTCCCACATTTCCGCTCGATCACATTGGAGCCATTGACCTCCCTTGGATGTGGTCTCTCTTTCTCACGCTCCCTCTCCGGCATAGAACCCTGATTTGCCGTTAGCCGTGATCAACATGGTAGGCTCAAAAAAAAACATTGAAAGTTGATAGAGAAGATATCCAATTGGATCGTGGACGTCACGGGGACGTGCGATCAGGCAGAAGTTATCTAGAGTCAACAAAGCGGCAGCTAGAGTCAACGTTTCCAAATCCAAAATACTGCAGTGACATTCCCTATAATTTTTTATTAATCATTCCAATAACAGGGCATCTTAAGAGTCCTGTATTGTTATTTATCGTCACTACCTCCCCGAGTCGGGAGGGGGTAATTGCCGCGCGCCCCCTCCTTTACTTGGAAGCTTCGGCTTCGCCGCTAACCGTGATCAACATGGTAGGCGCAGAAAAGAACATCGAAAGTTGATAGAGCAGATATCCAATTGGATGGTGGACGTCACAGGGACGTGCGACATGGTGGGGCAGTAAGTGTGCACACGCCTACACGAACTGACTGACAGGGGTCAGCCCCTGCAACTTCTGGGTCTCCAAATTGGGCACATGGCCTGAGCTTGCCCTTTACCCCTTGGAGGTGCTGGCCTGCCCTGCAGCCAGTGTATTGTCTGAACGTGTGTTTAGCACGACTGGAGGGGGTTATCACAGGTTATATTTCCCAATGTTTTGGGGTGTACCCTAATTTAAACAAAAAAATAATAAATAAATAAAACCAAAAAGCAGTGTTGGCTACCTCCTCCTCCTCCACCGCCGCTTCCACCTACACCGCTACGTCCACTGCCTTCTCAACCTCCTACTCCATATGGACCTGGTCCTCCAAGATCAAGATTATTATTTTTTATTTTTACGTATTTTATGTTATTTAAAGTCATTTCCATATCCACATTTGTTTGCAGAGCACTTGTCATGCTCTTAACCACATTTTGACGCCATTTGCAGCCCTCTAGCCCTTTCCATGAGCCATTTTAGTGCTCAAAGTTCGGGTCCCCATTGACTTCAATGGGGTTCGAGTTCGGGTCAATTTCGGGTTACGAACTTTTTTGTGAAGTTCGGCCGAACCCGTCGAACCCGAACATCCAGGTGTCCGCTCAACTCTAGGCGTGTCCTTTCAACTGCAGCGGGTAGCATTTGAACGATGGAACTGAGCATGCGCGACCACCTCAGTGAGCAGGACAGAGAAATTAGAAAATGAAAACAAAAATTAACAGCAGGTGGCGCTATGCAGATATATTTTAGTGAATAGCTCAGTAGCTATACTACATTTTTAATTACATGCAATTACCAAAGTATTCAGATGCAGGGGCTGGTTTCAAAAAAGTTGAATATTTTTCATGGGACAACCCAATTTAATATATTTAATAAATTTGCAGCAGCACATGTAGCTGTCCCTCTCTGCATTCTTTCAAGAACGGGAGGTATGACCCACAGCCATCCTGCTCTGTCTGCCTGCTACCTGCCCTCTCCACATAATACTGGTAATACCATCAAATAATACAGTTTATACCGCCACATAATACTGGTTATACTGCCACATAATACTGGTTATACCGCCACATAATACTGGTTATACCGCAAAATACTGGTAATACTGTCAAATAATATTGGTAATACCTTCACATAATACTGGTAATACTGCCACATAATACGGGTAAAACCGTCACATAATGCTTGTAATACCACCACATTAGTATTACTGGTCTCCTCTCTGCTCCTTTCTGATAGTTCGCTGTACTTTATGGTCCAAATTCATGAGGAAGCAGCTAAAATGGAGCAGAAAGCTTCAAATGCTCTTTACAGCATTGATTGTTCCTCACAGCCCGGCGATGCAGAGGTAAGTCCTTACCTGTGCCTGCGCCGCGAGCCGCTCTGAAACACATGCGGTCACCGGGAGCAGGCAGTTCTGAGAACAGCCTTCATCGGGCTGTTCTCGGAACTGCCTGCTCCCGGTGACCGCATGTGTTTCAGAGCGGCTCGCGGCGCAGGCACAGGTAAGGACTTACCTCTGCATCGCCGGGCTTGGGAATAAAGATGGCAGATTGCATGTGTTCGTCAGGGAACACTGCGAACTGGCCATCACTGTCTGGGGTATCCCTTGCCCCTTGGGAGGTTTCTACGAAATATGTCCATCTTATGGAGCAAGTAAACGTGACGCCAGCTGCTGTTAAGTAGCGAGGACTTGGAGTCCCCTTTGTAGATGGTAATGTTGTTACCCAGGGTAAGATTGCCAAAGTGGTGCAGGGATGGCTTACAGTCTCTGTAGCTGTTATATACACGTGTCACAGTGTTCCTACCTGGATATCCGTGGATCCCAGACGTGGTGTAGTCCGAAGCAAGTGCAAAGGGGGTAGTTAACTTGGATGGTGTAGAATAAAGTTGAGTCCAGACTTGGTAAACAGTTGAACAGTTGCTTTTACTTGGCATAAATGGTATTCCAAACAGTTTCCAGACTTTATCTTCATCAAAAGGTTTCAGCAGGCAAATGGCAGGCAAATACTTCTCTCTGCAACAACTCCTCTCTGGTGTATCTTCTCTGTAGCTCTCTCAGCTCAGCTATGTCAGTAGTCAGTTTCTTACTGTATATAATCCTAGGAACTTCTTGTCCTGGCTTAGAATACCTCAAGCTTTAGCTTTAGCTTGGATTCTTAGGCAATGCAAACCAGGAGGGGACATGCAACCTTGTGCCACTACCTCCTTAGTGAGGTGGGCTAACTCAGACAGAACCTGTCCAGGAGGGATGAGAGCCTGCTGCTTCCCCATACAGGGGCTACTCTGAATGGACTCACTCTAACTAACTCCTCCTCTCCTTCTTCTCCCTCTAGAGGGAGAGAGAGAATGGACAATACAGTCCATTCCCTGGAACTAGCACTGCCAAGTGTTGCTGCCACCTAGTGGTAGACCAGGCAATTACATGAACATATCAGTTAGGCCTCTTTCACACTACCGTATGGCTTTTTCAGTATTTTGCGATCATTTTTTCACGGATCCGTTGTTCCGTTTTTTGTTTCCGTTGTGTTTCCGTTTCCGTTCCGTTTTTCCGTATGGCATATACAGTATACAGTAATTACATAGAATAAATTGGGCTGGGCATAACATTTTCAATAAATGGTTCTGCAAAAACGATACAGAAGACATACGGATGCATTACCGTATGTGTTCCTTCTTTTTTGCGGACCCATTGACTTGAATGGAGCCACGGAACGTGACTTGTGGAAAATAATAGGACATGTTCTATCTTTCAACGGAAATACGGAAATGGAATGCACACAGAGTACATTCCGTTTTTTTTGCGGAACCATTGAAATGAATAGTTCCGTATATGGAACGCAAAAAACGGCCCGTAAACGGAAAAAAACAAACGGTCGGGTGAAAGAGGCCTTAAAGGAATAAATACGCACGGTGAAGATAAATACACTGCTGCATTAGATGACACTTTATATTAGCCTATAAGAAGTGGTAACAAGGTGCCAAAGAGTGGTAATAATATCTCAGAAGAACCCTTTAAATATACGGTACATTGTGAGATGGATATTTAAAGATGGCGCCCACTCGCAAGCGCAGCAGGCGCTATAGCCGCTAAGTGCTTGCTGTTTTAAACAGCAGACACCGAGGGGTAATGTATGCAATTGACAATAACGTCAGTCACACACTTTTAACTCCTCAGATGCCATGGTCAAATGTGACTACAACATCTGGGAGCTCAGAAACCTAGTGGGGTTCGGGGTACCCAGATGGTGCTCGGTCCTTCTGAATGATCCGAGGATGCAGCAGCCATGTTCCCAAGAAGACCCTGCCTGAAACTGTGATAGATTCCAATGCTGATGAACTGGAGTCTGTGTCAGAAGCAATCTAATAATTTATTGTTCAAGTTCCCTAGGGGAATTATTAAAAAGTGTAAAAAATAAAAAATAGTAAAAAAATTGAATAAAACAGTTGTACATGGTATCAATAAAAACTAGATTGTCTGGAAGAAAACGAGCCCTAACACAGCTCCATAGACATAAAAACAAAAAGGTTATTGGTGCCAACATGGCAATACAAAGAAAAAAATAGTTTTTAAAAAAAAAAAATTTTCAGTATTAAATCTGAGCATATGTGGTATACATGTAATCATACCGACCCAGAGAATGAAAGTAACAAGTCAGTTTTACTGCATAGAAAATGCTGTGAAAACAAAACTTATAAAACTGCAGCGGAACTTTATTTTTTTAAATAATTCTACGCCATTTAAAAAATTTCCCACTACATTGTATGCAACCGTAAATGGTGCCATTAAAAAGTACAATTTTTTCCCGCAAAAAACAAGCTGTCATACAGCTATGTGAATGGAAAAATAAAAAAGTTATGGCTCTGGGAGGGCTGGGAGTAAAAAAAAACGATGAAAAAAAACGGAAAATGGCCCTGTCCTGAAGGGGTTAAACCCGCAACTGTCCCAAGAACAGACATGTGCACTCATGATGCAGGTTTAGCTCCATTCAGTGCAGCGTATATATAGCAGCAGAAGCCACTGCAGTTTCCATCATGGTATGCATGGTGTGAATAGGCCTAGGAGTACTACAACTCTCAGCAGGTCCTGAAGCTCGGTATCTGACGGGGCATGCTGGGAGTTGTAATTTTCAGAGAGGGGAACAGTAAAAAAATTAGCATTTTTTATTTCTTTTTTTAATCAGTAAATACCTTTTCTTCCCTGACTTTAGGGACTTGCGGACCGGCCTGGCCACACTTTTGTAGCTTCTCTCCTCCTGCGCTCTGCTCAGCCTCTGGAACACGAGCTCTCTCTCTCCCTCACTGTGCAGTGACAGCTGGACCCATTCATTTCAATGGGGCCACAAAAGATGTGGACAGCACATCCGTGAACCCATCCCTAAGGCTCCAATGAAAAGCCTCCCCCCTCCCCCACCTATCATGTGCTATTTATAATAATGATGTCTTCTTACTGAGAGGCCTCGGGACCACCTGTCATCACCTGGAAAATCTGCAGCCAGTCATATAATGTAGTATATCATGGCGGTCAGAGATATATTTTTATGTGCCAGTGTGAGAACTGGCAGCCCTCCGTTGTGACTCCTAGAGGGCGGTGCTGAGCCGGGGGAACCCCCTCCGCCATGCTCATATGTCGGCATGAGGCTTATAAATAGGGGATGTCTTAGTGACAGATGAATAGGATTCCAAAACAGAGATCTATTCTGCTCCATTTTGAAACAACAGTGCCACTCTGTGGCTGTGTTTGGTATTGCAGCTCAGCCCTGTTACCGCATGCAGCCCATGGACAAGGGTGGCGCTGTTTCTGAAATTGAAAAAAGCCAATCTTTTCTCCTTACCTCAGTTAACCCCTTTCAGTGTCTTTATACGTAGTTAATAATATATGTCGTACATTTCTCTTCCTGTAACATCGTTCCTGTGCACACAGCATCCCGAGCCCCGTGCCAAAAACCACTTGCCGGGACCGCACTGTTCTCACATGAAGGCACTCCACCTTCATTTATCAGTGCGGAGTGAGAACACCCATTTCACAAACAGTAACTACTGCGATTATTACCCGAGTAATATGAGCCGTCAGCTTAGTGAATGTTCTCAATGTGCTTTCCCGGAGAAGGTTTTAAGAGCAATTGGTGGGGATTACGTTTTTATGACCTTCGATCACTGGGTGATAGGAGGATTATACGACGGGGCGTCTACTTACAGAGGAGACACCGTATATCCTGCAACCCCAACATTTATAGTGGTAGTACATCCATAACAGAGCCCCCATAACTGTGCCAGCTACAGAGCTCCATCAACAGTTACAGTCACAGCGCCCCCATAACAGGAACAGTCACAGCACCCCCATAACAGTAACAGTCACAGTCCCCCCATAACAGTTACAGTCACAGCGCCCCCATAACAGGAACAGTCACAGTGCCCCCACAACAGTAACAGTCACAGTGCCCCCACAACAGTAACAGTCACAGAGCCCCCATAACAGTAACAGTGCCCCCATAACAGTAACAGTCACCGTGCCCCCATAACAGTAACAGAGCCCCCACAACAGTAACAGTCACAGTGCCCCCATAACAGTAACAATCACCGTGCCCCCACAACAGTAACAGTCATAGTGCCCCATAACAGTAACAGTCACAGTGCCCCCATAACAGTAACAGTCACAGTGCCCCCACAAGAGTAACAGTCACAGTGCCCCCATAACAGTAACAGTCGCAGTGCCCTCATAACAGCAGCAGTGACAGGGCCCCCAAACAGACAGTGTCCCCACAAGTGGATGTTGCAGTTCACCTATAACAGCGACAGCCACGATGCATTTATAGTAGTGCCAGCCGCTATATCCCATATGCAAGCCACAGTTCCCCCATAACAGTTACAGCCACAGTGCCATAATAACAACCTAATTTACCCCATAACAGTAACAGTCACAGGGCCCACAAACAGCCAGTGTCCCCATAACTGGATAAGTCACAGTTCCTCTATACAGAGACAGCCACAATAATAGTGCCAGCCGTTATACCCCATAACAATGTCAACCCCAGTGTGCCCATTATAGTTTTTGTGCCCCCATACTACTAGCCAGAATTCACCCCTAACAGTAACAGCCACAGTGCCCCCAAAACAGCCATATTGTCCCCATATATGTAGCGGTCACAGTTCTGTTATGGTATTAGCCCTATGTGCCCCAGTACAGTGACAACCATAATACATCCATAACAGTGCCAGTCTCAGTGCCCCATAACAATGTCACAGAAGCTTTCTCACAACTGCGCCAGCCACAGTGCCCCCTAAACAGTCAGTATCCCATACCTAAAGCAGTGACAGCCACATTGCACCCATAACAGTGCCAGTTGCAATACCCCATAAAAATGTCACCAAAGTGTCCCCATAAGGCCCCTTTCACACGGGCGAGTATTCCGCGCGGGTGCAATGCGTGAGTTGAACGCATTGCACCCGCACTGAATCCGGACCCATTCATTTCTATGGGGCTGTGCACACGAGCGGTGATTTTCACGCATCACTTGTGCGTTGCGTGAAAATCGCAGCATGCTCCTCTTTGTGCGTTTTTCACGTAACGCAGGCCCCATAGAAATGAATGGGGTTGAGTGAAAATCGCAAGCATCTGCAAGCAAGCGCGGATGCGGTGCGATTTTCACGCACGGTTGCTAGGTGATGATCGGGATGGGGACCCGATCATTATTATTTCCCCTTATAACATGGTTATAAGGGAAAATAATAGCATTCTGAATACAGAATGCTTAGTAAAATAGCGCTGGAGGGGTTACATTTAAAAAAAAAAAAATTTAACTCACCTTAATCCACTTGTTCGCGCAGCCGGCATCTCTTCTGTCTTCTTCTTTGAGGAATAGGACCTTTGATGACGTCACTACGCTCATCACATGGTCATTCACATGATTCATCACCATGGTGATGGATCATGTGATGAGCGCAGTGACGTCATCAAAGGTCCTATTCCTCAAAGAAGAAGACAGAAGAGATGCCGGCTGCGCGAACAAGTGGATTAAGGTGAGTTAAATTATTTATTATTTTATTAACCCCTCCAGCGCTATTTTACTATGCATTCTGTATTCAGAATGCTATTATTTTCCCTTATAACCATGTTATAAGGGGAAATAATACAATCTACACAACACCGATCCCAAGCCCGAACTTCTGTGAAGAAGTTCGGGTCTGGGTACCACAGTCGGTTTTTTATCACGCGCGTGCAAAACACATTGTACCCGCGCGATAAAAACTGATTATTGGAACGCAATCGCAGTCAAATCGCGCGGGTTTGCCGCAATGCACCGGGACGCATCCGGACACGCTCGTCTGCAAGGGGCCAAACTGTGCTAGCCCCTATACAGCCAGTGTCCTCAAAACAGTAATGGCCACAGTACCCCCTAAACTTCCAGTGTCCCATAACTGAAGCAGTTTCCCCATACAGTGACAGCTGCAACGCATCCATAATAGTCTAATAATGATTTGGCCGGCCCGCAACTATTTACTCACATTTTATTCAACAATCATATCCATACGTAAAAACATATGCAAACTGCAATAAAACCATTACATGGATTGATTGACCCTAATCCTTCACGCTTACGCAAAAGAGGAAATAAATAAAAATGGCTGAAATATATAAACAAGGGCTTCTGGACGCTGCTGTAAATCAGGGATACTTTAATGTCTTGGAAAATGAGCAATAGCTATAACATTATGTAGATGTCCTAAACGTATGTTGGCTGTCCACTTTATATATTCGTACTGTCCGTACTTGAATTATAGAGGACGCTTGTTATAGCGTTATAATGATGCAAGTTCAAGTGGAAATAACATTAGCGCATAAGCGCAGACCCCGATATTAAGGTGCTCACACTGCGCTCATCGGAGCTATCAGCGCACGATGCTGTAATGTTCATACTACGGCCAGTATGTTGCTCGCAGCTATGGTAATCCGCCGTGCTATGATGTTTGTATTAAGACCAGTGTATTACTCACGATTGTCAGATTCTCGCTGCGGTCGTGGTCTGTATGTCGGCTGCTCGTTGTATTGCTCCCGAGTTGTCTGTCTCAATTGCCTAGTATATGCACACCATGTTGGTGAGCTTCCTTAAATCTGCAGTATATATATATATAAAAAAAAAAAAAATCGCATCCATAATAGTGCCAGCTGCAATACCCCATAACAGTGTCAACCATAATGTCCCCGTAACTGTGTGAGCCACAAAACTCTCAAATCAGTGCCAGCCTCAATGCCCCATAACAATGTCAACCACAGCATCCCATTTATAGTCCCAGTGACCCCGTAGTACTAGTCGTAATGCATCCGTAACTGTTCCACTCTCAAGAACCCGTAACACGATTACCTACAGGGTCCCCATAACTGTAGCAGTGACAGTCCCCCATCATAGTGTTAGGCCTCATGCACACGACCGTTGTGTGTTTTGCAAAACACTCATGGCGTCCACGTCGGTTTCCGCAAATTGCAGAACGGCACGGACAGCCATTGATATAACTGCCTATTCTTGTCCGCAAAACGGACAAGAATAGGACATGTTATATTTTTTTGGCGGACCACGGAACGGAGCAACGGAAGCGGACAGCACACGGAGTGCTGTCTGCATCTTTTGCGGCCCCATTGAAGTTAACTGCGGCTCGGATGCGGACCAAAACAATGGCCGTGGGCATGAGGCCTTATCCACAGTGTCTCCATAACTATGCCAGCCACCGAGCTGCCATAACAGTGACAGCCTTAAAGGGGTTATCCAACGGTTAATATTGACATATATATAAGATCGGCGGGGGTCCGACACCCAGCACCCCCGCCGACCAGCTGGTTGAAGAGGAGGCAGCGCTCCATGAAGAGGAGGCGACGCTCATCTCGGAAGTGCAGTGTAATACAAGCACCCGCTCCATTTAAGTGAATGAAGTGGGTGCCCGTCACTACACTACGCCGCAAGATGTAGTGTGATGACGAGGAAGTGGTGCTCACATGGAGCGCCGCCTCCTCGTCTCACAGCCGGCACGGGTTCTGAGGATAGGTCATCAATATTAAGCGCTGGACAACCCCTTTAATGTCCTATAACAATGTCAACCACAGTGTCCTCAGAACATTCGCAGTGTCCCAAGGAGGACGATACATACATTTCGACCATGGTTCTCTACATCTGCAATGCATCGAGTGAAATCCGCAGCAAATTCTGCCACCAATCTGCATGAAACACATGAATTTTGTCATGGATTGTCGCCAGGTTTTCATATGGTATTACAGCAGAGTCACTGCGGAAATCCTGTTGCAGAAGATCCACGACATGTGGCCGTACAGTTCTAGTTAAAGCCAGAGTGCCCCCATAACAGTGCCATGCCATAGTGTCCCTCATGAGTCTCAGCCATAATGTTCCCAGTGATTACCAGTTAGATACCTCTTCATGAATGGCAGTTAAAATGTGCCAGCCTCAATGACCCCGTATGACTAAAGAGTGGGGCTTAACGATGCAACGGGACAAAGCTTAGTGTGATAGGCCAGAGCTTAGCAGCGTGACGGGGGCTCTCAGTCCACTGTGTTGTTGTTTTTGGTGCTGGAAGCTGCCAGAATCAGCGGATTGTCGGAGGTGTCAGACCCGCACCCATCTGATGTAGATGACCGATTTTGAGAACAGGTCATCAATATGATCATAATGTATACAAATGGCCTCGTATACAGTTTATAAACTGTACAATGGATCAATGCATGTGGACGTCCGATCCATGTTTTTTGTTCTTGTTAGAGATATTCTCTTTGCTTCATTGTAATGGTGCCCTCTGGTGTTTGTTCTGTATAGTAATGTGCACGTTCGGCTACAGAGGTGGTCGCACATGCCCAGTTCATCCTTCAACTGTCACCAGCTGTATCTTTTGTTAGTACATTTGACAGGTACAGAAAGAGAGCTATAGTTGAAAGGACATGCCCCTTGTAAAGGACACACCCCTGAGAAAGGACATGCTCACTGAGCTACCAACCTGAAGAGAATCTAGCAGATAAATGTGGAGATCTCTGGATCCATGTGAGGTCTGGCTCTAACTTTGTTAGAAAAGTATTATCATGTACTATATGATGGCTGAATTTAATTTTTTTAATAAATTTTGGCATAACCCCTTTAAAAATAATTTCATCTACAGATTTTTTTTATTTTTTACAGAAAAATCCCTTATTTTTAATTTTTACGTTTCTGTACATGCCTAATCACAGGACATCCCAGGGGTCACATGAACACAGAAAAGAGAGTACTGCCATTGGAGTTCTGCTGTCAATCAGCGCTGACCTTCTCTGGGTGATTTTTATGGGCCTAATTACTGCGCCTCCCAATTTCTAAAAAATTCATGAAGGTCAAGGTGTATCAAGGGGTAAACAAGTATTTTAGGAATATAGTTGTACATGTAATCATCAGATTTTCTGTGGATGATCCAATATGGCGGCACACCTAGTGCCTATAGCTTCGTCCTCCTGAACCATGACCACCCTGTATGTCGCCTGCAACTAAACATAGATGGGTATTGTGATACCTGCAATGAAGGGCCTTGAGAAGGTGATGCCCAGTCTTCCTTGGAAGAAGTCGTAAGCAGCTGTGCACCTATTTCTGGGATGTGCAGTAAATCACCACAAGGGAAGGGACTGTTTACACTGCTAGGACCTGGTTTCAGTGTTTGCCTACTGTACCTGATAAGCCACATCTGACAGGATCTACCTACAGTCTCCTGCTGAGACCTTTCCAAGCAGTAAGGAAAGCTCTGCGATTAATGGCACTTTCTTCCTAACCTACCCCTTGTCCCATGGAGTCGGCAGAGAGCAGCCCACATTCCCATAGGTAAGTCCCGTATAGCTGAGGAAGTGATTGGATTGAATTTCTTTATCTATAATGTTGGGGACTTGGAAAATATTTCCAAAATACACGTAAATGGGGCATTATGGGCAATATGGTGGCCAGTACTGGGAGCCTAGACCTTATCCAACCATGGTAATGATCTGCATGGAGTTTGTAGGTTCTCCTGGTGTTTGCATGTGTATTCTGCTTGGACATACTGGTACAGTACTTTAGTTGGTTTTGTTTATGAAGCCACTGGTGACAAGGATTGATAGGAATGGTGCATTATGTGAGTTATATGACGGTTTTATTTTTAAAGTCAATGTCCACTTATGGACACCAATCTGAACCAAATGGTTAGAAAGATTTCTGAAGATTTAATTTCATGACATATAGGATCTAGAGCTCCATTGTACGGTTACAGACCTCTAAGTTGGCTTTTCCTTGTCACACTTCTGTAAGGCCAGGGTGAAATACTTCTTCATCTTTTTTTTCCATAATTTTATGCTAATTACTTTTAAAGGGGTTGTTGAACCCCAAACAGGACTGGGACGCTGATTGAAAGAAAAAAAAAAAAAAAACCTTACCTATTAAATATTGCTCCGTTCCTACACTGAAGCGCGCATCCCCGCTCCTTACAACCCCATCAGTATCATATATCCACTACAGCCAATCACTGGATGATGTGTCCCTGTGCAGCACTGCTGAAGCCGGTGAATGGCTGCAGCATTGTACGTGACTACGGATGGGAAATCACACCATGCTGCTAAATGCGGCTCCAGTCCAACACAGAGGCCCCCCATCCCTGCTTCTTACCATCTGCCGGGGACTGTAAGAAGCAGGGATGGGGGCCTCTGTCCTTTTGGAATGGATCGCCATTCAATAGGTGATTAGTATTTTCTTTCTTTGTTTCCCAGCCTTCTCTAAAAAAAATTGGGGGTTCAGACAACCCTTTTTAATATATCTTTATATACAAACCTAAAGCGAAAGAATAACATTCTAGCTAATCCAAGTCACCACTTTATCAGTGCCATCTAGTAGTGGGTTGGTGGCAGCCACAAATTTATGTGTATATTCCCATTATGCAATGTTATGTATATTGTTAGGATACGGCATAACATTATGATCAATAGAGGTTTGCTCTTTGGGGCCCCCGCGCTGTGGGATGCACTGCAGTCATCATGGCTCCAGATACCTGTGACAACCAACCAGGACCTTATTGAGTCACTCCCAGCCCATCTAGCTGCTGTCAGAATATTACCTGGTGGTCAGAATAATGTGACTCGACTGTGTATGACTTGTATCTGCCAATTTTTTTTTAGCAGGTTTCCTCCCTGCAGGCTCCATCTTTAAGTCTTAGTTCTCCCTGAGCTTGTGGATGGAGACTAGCTGTAATAAAGTCTCCCCACAGACTCCATATGGAGACAGCAGATTTTGCCTCCTAACTCTCTCTCACTCGTGCACCATATAGGATATCATAGAGATGTGCTGAGACGTATAGATGTCAATAAAGCACTTGGATGAGATATAACACTTATTATTAGCTGCTAAATCTGCTGAATCATGTTTGGTCTCTCTCTATCTGCTTGTCTATCTCTGCAGTTCTTCCCTACCCCATAGACTTCTATGGGATGATGTTATCTGATCCTTAAAGGGACACTGACAGGCCCAAAAAGCATATTTAGGTATATATATGACAGTACAGGACTTATAAAGTGTATAAGAATCATCTAAGTATACCCCCTGTCCACCTTATAAATACAGTAAAATTAAGTTTTATAACCTGCTTGAATCGTGTTCAATCTGCCCAAGGGGCGGCGTTTCATCTCCACTTGCGCCCAGCCAGCCTCGCCCCAACTGCCGTATGAAGCGCCGCCCAGCTCGTCAATATTCACTTCGCTGGGCGGCTACTAGTGTCCCCGACGCAAGATCCGGCGCATGCCCAATACAATCCTATGGGCATCGGCCTCCGGCTCATCTTCAGCGCATGCGCCCGGCACCCTCACTGGCCGGGATCGCATCGCTCCTGCGTCTGATTCTCAGAGGCTGATGCAGCCTCTGCTTTATGCGCATGCGCCGGACACAGTTCATAGCAGCGCTTCAGAGCGCTGCTCTGTTACATCTGAAAAGGGGTTAATTAGTGCGCAGGCGCGATATGATTAGTGCGCCGCCCAGCGAAGTGAATATTGATGAGCTGGGCGGCGCTTCAAACGGCAGTTGGGGCGAGGCTGGCTGGGCGCAAGTTGAGATGAAACGCCGCCCCTTGGGCAGATTGAACACGATTCAAGCAGGTTATAAAACTTAATTTTACTGTATTTATAAGGTGGACAGGGGGGATACTTAGATGATTCTAATACACTTTAGAAGACCTGTACTGTCATATATATAACTAAATATGCTTATTGGGCCGGTCAGTGTCCCTTTAACCTCCTAGCGACCAGCCTTTTTTGGGCCTTAGTCACCAAGTTATGTTTTTCATTGTCGCATTCCAAGAGCTATAACTTTTTTATTTTTCTGTCGGAGTAGTCGTATGAAGGCTTGTTATTTTGTGGGACAAGTTGTAATTTTTCATGCACCATTTTGGACTACACCTAATTCATTCAATAACCTTTATTAACTCTTTCCAAGGGAATGGAAAAAAACAGCAACACCGTCATTGCCTTTTTATGTTGTACATTCTGCAACATTCACTTTTGAGGCATGAATAACATGATAACTACATTTGTACAGTAAAAAAAAAAACTTTGCATTGCCACATCCCGATACCCATAACTTTTTTTTTGTGAGGGTGTTTTTTGTGGGATGACTTGTAGTTTTCATTGGTATAATTTTTGGGTACCTGTACATATGACATTTTCATCTCTTTTTATTCAGATTTTTTGGTGGTGTATATGCAAAGAGACATACTTATTGGATTATTTTTGTGCAGGATAAATTATCTGATAATTGTATAGGGCTGGATGCAGCAATGCCAAATGTGTGGAGGGTTTTCTTTTCATTGTGTCCATTGAAAAGCATTAGTTAGCACGTATTAGTCCCATGAGGAGACTTTGATATGTGATCCTCTGATGGCTTCCATAGTACACTGTACTACTTATGCAGTACATTGTATTAGGCTGTCAGTTGGAAACTGACAGGCAACATGTTAGGCCATGCCTTCAAGACAACCTAATGGGCATACACTGAAAGCAGACCTGGGGGCCTTCATTAGGCCCACAACTCATGTATACAGCTCCCTCTGAGGGGTTAAATGGTTTGGATCTGAGATTCTTCCGATCCAGGCTGTTACAGCAAGAGCCTGGCTGTCATTAGAGTTGAAATCCTACTCTTCACTGCACAGGAGACCCGTGCAGTGCTTAGACTGCCAATGGCCATTGGGGTGCTGACAAACATAGGGGGGGGTCATTTATCAAACTGGTATAAAATAGAGCTGGCTTAGTTGCCCATAGCAACCAATCAGATTTGACCTTTCATTTTTCACAGCTCCTTAGGTTGTACTTTATACCAGTTTGATAAATGACCCTAATAGTTTTTTGTGTGCATTTTGTTGTCTAAAAAAGCATCCAAAAATTCTTGACTTGTTGTCACCGCCAGTTCTGCGAGAAGCTCTGGCAGACGTTCTTCTCTACCTCTTGTATGATGTTCTTTGTTTTGGTTTCACTTTCTCATCTCCTTTCCTTCTGCCAGGTGTCACTTATTTAGACATAATCGTCTTCCTTTATATCCCCTCCCATACTGCCTCACTTTGCGGTTTATACTACTTCCTGGATGAAGTGTTCACTACTGGAGGCTGCGTCTGCTGTTTGCTCAGATAATTCCTTTTACTTTATTGTGTTTGCTTGCTGGCTTGATTCTAGGTGACCCTGACTCCCTCCGTATTAAGTGCAGGGAGCTGGTGGTCGTGTCCCCTCACTATTATAGGGTTTTCAGGTGTCACACAGGCTTAGGTACGTGGGCATGCAATCGTCTACCATCGAGACCCTTGTATGTGCATAGCAGTCAGGGAGAGCTCTTAGGGTTTTATAGGGCTCACCTATAAGCTCCTTAGTTTGGGATCAAGCCAGTCGCTCGTTTATTTATAGGTTCCAGCTATTTATAGGTTCCAGCTTTTTTAGGCGTCTGTTAAGTGTTTTGTGGCATTTTTGGCCAAATAGTGTGTTTGAGTACATGGGTTTTTTAATGGCATTTTTTGCATTACTTGCATTTTAGACAGGAAAGTATGTACACCCCCATAATATTACTATCCAGAGGATAGGTCATCATAAAAATCTTGAAAAACCAGTTTTACGAGATGTCCTGTAATCCAGGCTGATTGTTGTTAGCTCCACTGACACATTGTACTAACCCCTTTCAGCTTCATGAGCAGGACTAGGCCAGGACAAAAAACTTTACACCTTCAACCGAAACTCCTCTTCTAGGGTACGACCCCACCAATCAGATACTGAAGACCTATCTTGAGGAGCCAGTTCAGAGGATGGGAGCAGTAGTGGCCCTGATGAGGTGTTGTGTTGCGGTGTACTATTTCAGGCTGTCGCTTCTTGGGGTTTGGTGCAGTGAAAAGTACACGTATAACAGTCTCTCTTTACTTAGTGCAAAATATAACTTGTGGCACATCCAGCAGTATAAAGCACAAACTGCAGATTCTGGCCCCAGATTAGGAGGTATGATGGCTGGTTGGATGACAATTGATTAGCACTAGCAGGCATGTGTGGATATAGGTGTCCACTGTAATACAGGATTGATGTTTGTCTGGCCTGGTGGTTGTTTAGGTAGCTGGCGTGGTGATGTCTGAGCTGTTGTCCCTCACCTTGCAGCAGTGTCTGTGAAGCTGTATTTCGCTGATCACTTTGCTGTCTTCTCACACTGATGCTTTCTTGAAGCTGTGTTCTGAATTATGATGATCTCTCTTGAGTGTTGGTCTCACAGGAGAACTGGATCTGGTTCCTAAATATCTCATGGGATATGGTTGTTAGGAGCAGGAGCTCTGACATGTGCTTCCTCACTCCTTGCTTTCTGGACTGTGACTCCCCCTCCTGGCAGGAAGCAGGGAGAAACAGCGTGGTTAGCATTGCGAACCATTACTTTTTTTGCTGGAATAAAGGTGTGACGTACTGAACCGTCACTGGGGCTGCTGGAGAGGCCTGAGGGCTAGCCTCCTTCCTACGGACTATGGACCCAGAACTATGGAGATCCCCCCCCGCCACCCTCAGTCTCTACCGACCACCTTCCCCCTGGCTCATTATTCTACAAAGGGAAAAGTGTGTAGCTTCTGCCTGTGAGTGATTGCATTATCCCATTGTGTTGGTTAATTGTATCACAGGTGGGTATTTTCTGCCTGTGATAGATTACGTTATCCCATTGTGTTGATTAGTTGTATCACATGTGTGTGTTTTCTCCCTGTAACTGCATGTGATTGGTTTATGTAAGAAACTGTCTCAGTCTTCCACAAGGTCCTCCATGGGAGTGTCCCTTGCTGGAGACCTGCATAAAAGGTTGACATCTTGCCCCATTAAGGTGTCCTGTTCTACTCTTCATGAAGTCTAATCTCATGTTTGGGGGATTGGAGAACTACACTCTGGGGATTGCTATAAGCATTATACTCTCCAGAGTATAATCCCTAGCTCTTGTAAGAGCTGTTCCTGTATCGCTCTATGAAGCAAGAGAAGGTGCACCCACTGGAACCTGGAAGCCTTGTAGGTCCAGGGTGGGTAGAAGATGGCGAGATCCCAACCAAGCTGCGGCGGTTCGTGGGGTCGGCAGTGCTTACGGTGTCAAGTGGAGTGCTTGGAGTCCTCAGGAAACACTAGGAGCATACATCAACGGAGGTACCCAGTCGGGGTGCCAGGAGATCCATTACAAAAGGCATAAACATGAAAATACATAACAATACGAAATAAACATTTGCAGATACCTCCAGATCTGGGGTACTGCACGCAGCACCTTGAATACATTTTGCAGAAACGCCATTCAGATGCATGGAACTGATTTTCAGTCTCAGAAATTTCAACAACAAATATGCTCTATGGGGGTCATTTATTAAGCTTAAATACGCCTATATTAGGGGACTGCGACTTCTCCCCACTCACACCAGGTCTAAAAAAGTAGACGTGGGCGGGGAAGGGGCAGGCCGGGAGGCCCGTCTCATTTACCATTTTCTACGCCTGATTCAGCCGTAGAAAAAGGTCTAAATATAAGACAGCAAGGAAGCTGTGTTACATTTAGAAGCGTAGGAGGATCTGCCAAAGTTATGTAGATGCGGGCACCTCTTTATTACGCCAGCGGAACCACCGACAGATATAGGGCTTATTAAGACCGGCGTCTAAAACGCCGGTCTAAATAAATGTGCCCATATGTGGATAAACCTGTACTATTCCTAGCCATATAGTCAGCGAGACTTCACGTAATAACTTCATAAAAAACATTTCCTGAACTTGGGTTTGGTTCCAACCGAACCCGAGTTTGAGAAATGTTTTTTTTTACAGTAGAAATCAATTTATGAAGTTATTACGAGAAGTCTCTTGAGACTTCGTTAAGTAATAACTTCGGCTCATTGGAGCCAATACATTCTAATACTGTACGGAGTGCTCGCTCCGTACAGTATTGAAAATAAGTTTTATGCGAATCGACTTCGGATGTTTTATAATGTTTCTCTAATTATAAGCTCTTGCGAGCAGGGCCCTGACTCCTAGTGTTGCAGTTGTATATAAGGCTACTTTCACACTTGTGGTAGCAGGGTCCGGCAGGCTGTTCCAGCGGGGGAACAGCCTGCCGGATCCGTGTTAACTCTAGACCACCGTGCTGCTGAAAGTCCGCTCCGGCCCCATTCACTATAAAAACAGCAGCATGTGAATGGGACTGGTGTGGACTTTCGGCGGCACAGTGGGCTACCATTAGCACGGGTCTGGCAGGCTGTTCCCCCGCCGGAACAGCCTGCCGAACCCTGCTTCCGCCAGTGTAAAAGTAGCCTTAGCTAGTTACGTTGTGATGTCTTTTGTTTTTACATGAAACCTATGAATTTGTAAAGCGCTGTGGAATATGGTGGCCCTATATAAATAAAGATTATTATTATTAAATATATAGTCGTGTGCATGAGGCCTATGTCTGTAAAAAAGTCATAATAGAAAGACAGGTGTTGGCTATAAGAACACAGGAATCACACTGAGAAGTGACAAATCAAGAAAAGTAAGAAATACTGGGGTTACCTGCAGATCTTACTAAATATAGGAGGAGACCCCACTGAGTTGCAGAAAAGCATCCGTTAATGGGGTTTACAAGAGCCTCCCCTTTGGGGCACAAATTATCACGCTGCGTGGCTCTCTACTTTTTTGGTTAAGGCTGGGTTCACATTACGTTTTCGTCATACACTTAAGGTAAACAAAAAAAAACGTATACGTTAATGGATGCCTCAGACAGATGCCATATGGTGGCATCTGTCACCATAGAGTTCCATTGTAAAAACGTTAACGTATACGTTGTTTGCAGGATGGAAAAGTGTGGTGCACTACTGTGAGTCCTGTAATAAAGTATACCTGTAATGACCGACGACACGCACAGGGAGGAAAACAGGGAAAGCCCTGCCCAAGGGAGAGGGAAAGGTGGTGACCCCTAACTCACCTTGCGGCTGGCACCTGACTGCCCTGACGTCCCTAGACGGGTTCCTCACCCGTGCGGCGATCGCGTGCCTAAACCCTGGCTTTCCCTAATATGAGCCCTGGATAGTGAACAGGCCGGTGGGATCGCTAGTCCACACCACTGTCACTAAGAGGGAAACACCAGGGAGAGGACAGACAAAACAGACAAACACATACACCCAGGTGGGCGACCACAATAAACCAAAAAGGTCCAACAGGGATCTGGAGGGTAGCGTACTGGACCAACTACCAGCGAACGCAGCAACACAGCTCCAGAAGGTCAGAATAGATGTCCAGGCAGGAAGCTCTATCTCTGGCAACCAGAGAAGTGTGAGAGAGAAATATAAGGAGGTCTGGGAGTGCTGGACAAGGAACAGCTGAGGAGAAGGAGCTACGGATCCCTGAGTGAGCCAAAAGGGTTTGCTAAGCAAACCCAGAAAGCTACCATAAGGAAAACAGCCCTATCTTAAATAGAGCGTGCAGCCAACCGCTGCGACTTCCTGACCCCGGGTATAACGGAGTCAGGCGTGGTCCTCGACACCCTCGTGACAATACCTTAACGTATACGGCTTTTTTGTGCACGTTACACATATGACAAAAAGTATAGGATTCACCTCCATAAAACAGGTGTTTCTTTATTTCACGCAGTTAAAAAAAAACAACACTTAATGCACAGTAAATAGTCTACGCGTTTCGGACTATAAAATACCATAACAAAAAAAGTATACTTTTTTTTTACAATGGAACTATGGTGTGGCATCTGTCTGAGGCATCCGCTAACGTATATATATTTTTTGTGTGCGTTGTGCAGTGGTCACAGCCGGGCATTTATCCTTAATTTGCATACAGCGCACAATTTAGGCCTCATTCACACATGCGTGGATTTTCATGGACCACGGTCTGTGAAAACCCGTCCTGCCGCCCAGGGCTGGCCTTAGGTGTTCAGACGCCCTGTGCGAGCTAATCTTGTGCCGCCCCCCCCCCCCCCCCCCCCCCGTTCACCTAAACATACACAAAGAGGAAAACAATAAACAAACTTTGTAACAAACTGTTTTTTTTTAATTACAGATAATTTAAGTGCAAGTGCAAACAAGTACAATCATACCCAGTGTCACCCATAGCCAGTCTCCTGCCCCCCCTTAGGCTACTTTCACACTAGCGTTCGGCGCTCCGCTTGTGAGCTCCGTTTGAAGGGGCTCACAAGCGGCCCCGAACGCATCCGTACTGCCCTAATGCATTCTGAGTGGACGCGGATCCTCTCAGAATGCATCAGTCTGGTGGCGTTCAGCCTCCGCTCCGCTCAGCAAGCGGACACCTGAACGCTGCTTGCAGCGTTCGGGTGTCCGCCTGGCCGTGCGGAGGCAAGCGGATCCGTCCAGACTTACAATGTAAGTCTATGGGGACGGATCCGTTTGAAGATGACACAATATGGTTCAATCTTCAAACGGATCCGCCCCCCATTGACTTTCAATGTAAAGTCTGGACGGATACGTTCAGGCTACTTTCACACTTAGAATTTTTTTTAAACTATAATGCAGACGGATCCGTTCTGAACGGATCCAAACGTCTGCATTATAGGAGCGGATCCGTCTGTGCAGACATCAGATGGACCCGCTCTGAACGGTAGTGTGAAAGTAGCCTTAATCATACCCTGTCACCCTTACCCAGTCCCCTGCCCCCTCAATTAGACCCTGCCCCCCCCCCCCCTTAAATTAAGAGTGACAGACACTGGGTATGATTAAGGGGCGCAGGGGACTGGGTAAAGGTGACATGGTATGATTAAGGGGGGCAGGAGACTGGCTATGGGTGGCACTGGGTATGATTAAGGGGGGGGCAGGGGACTGGGTAAAGGTGACAGGGTATGATTAAGGGGGGCAGGAGACTGGCTATGGGTGGCACTGGGTATGATTAAGGGGGGCGGGGGACTGGCTCTGGGTGAAACTGGGTATGATTAAGGGGGGCAGGGTCTAATTGAGGGGGCAGGGGACTGAGTAAGGGTGACACTGGGTATGATTAAGAAGGGCAGGGGACTGGGTAAAGGTGACAGGGTATGATTAGGGGGGCAGGAGACTGGCTCTGGGTGAAACTGGGTATGATTAAGGGGGGCAGGGTCTAATTGAGGGGGCAGGGGACTGGGTAAGGGTGACACTGGGTATGATTAAGGGGGGCAGAGGACTGGGCAAAGGTGACCGGGTATGATTAAGGGGGGCATGAGACTGGCTATGGGTGACACTGGGTATGATTAAGGGCCTTATAATGTGCCAGTAAAAAGGGACCCCCATAATGCCCCCAATAATGTGCCAGTAAGTGTCCCCATAGATGCCCCCCCATCATGTGCCAGTATCAAGTGCCTCTCTCCTCCCCCCCACATGTCCCAGTATCATAGTGCCATCTCGCCCCCCCCCCCAATGTGCCAGTATCATAGTGCCATCTCCCCCCCAATGTGCCAGTTCCAAGTGCCACTCTCCTTCCCACCCCTCATGTGCCAGTATCATAGTGCCAACCCCCCCATGTGCCAGTATCAAGTGCCAAACCCCCCCCATGTGCCAGTATCAAGTGCCTCTCTCTTCCCCCCCATGTCCCAGTATCATAGTGCCATCTCGCCCCCCCAAAAGTGCCAGTATCAAGTGCCACCCCCCCATGTGCCAGTATCATAGTGCCACCCCCCAATGTGCCAGTATCATAGTGCCATCTCCCCCCCAATGTGCCAGTATCATAGTGCCACCCCCCCAATGTGCCAGTATCAAGTGCCTCACTCCTTCCCACCCCACCCCCCATGTGTGCCAGTATCATAGTGCCATCCCCCCCCAAAAAAAATGCCAGTATCAAGTTCCTCTCCCCCCATGTGCCAGTATCATAGTGCCATCCCCCCCCAATGTGCCAGTATCATAATGCCATCTCCCCCCCATGTGCCAGTATCAAGTGCCTCTCTCCTTCCCACCCCACCCCCCATATGTGCCAGCATCATAGTGCCATCTCCCCCCCAAAAGTGCCAGTATCAAGTGCCTCTCTCCTTCCCCCCATGTGCCAGTATCATAGTGCCATCTCCCCCCCCCCAATGTGCCAGTATCAAGTGCTTCTCTCCTACCCACCCTCCATGTGCCAGTATCAGTGCCAACCCCCCCATGTGCCAGTATCATAGTGCCAACCCCCCTCCCCCCATGTGCCAGTATCAAGTGCCTCCCGCTCCCCCCATGTGGCAGTAACAGTCGGGTATTTAAAAAACAAAACACTTCTACTTACCTCCATGCAGGCTCGTGCCTGTATCATAGTGCCATCTCTCCCCCCAATGTGCCAGTATCATAGTGCCATCTCCCCCCCAATGTGCCAGTTCCAAGTGCCACTCTCCTTCCCACCCCCCATGTGCCAGTATCATAGTGCCAAACCCCCCATGTGCCAAACCCCCCATGTGCCAGTATCAAGTGCCTCTCTCCTCCCCCCCCATGTCCCAGTATCATAGTGCCATCTCGCCCCCCAAAAGTGCCAGTATCAAGTGCCTCTCCCCCCCATGTGCCAGTATCATAGTGCCACCCCCCAATGTGCCAGTATCATAGTGCCATCTCCCCCCAATGTGCCAGTATCATAGTGCCATCCCCCCCAATGTGCCAGTATCATAGTGCCATCTCCCCCCCAATGTGCCAGTATCAAGTGCCTCACTCCTACCCACCCCACCCCCATGTGTGTCAGTATCATAGTGCCATCTCCCTCCCCTCCAAAAGTGCCAGTATCAAGTGCCTCTCCTTCCCACCCCCCATGTGCCAGTATCATAGTGCCAAACACCCCCATGTGCCAGTATCCAGTGCCAACCCCCCCATGTGCCAGTATCAAGTGCCTCTCTCCTCCCCCCATGTCCCAGTATCATAGTGCCTCTCTCCTCCCCCCCATGTCCCAGTATCATAGTGCCATCTCCCCCCCAAAAAAATGCCAGTATCAAGTTCCTCTCCCCCCATGTGCCAGTATCATAGTGCCATCTCCCCCCCCCCCAATGTGCCAGTATCATAGTGCCATCTCCCCCCCCAATGTGCCAGTATCAAGTGCCTCTCTCCTTCCCACCCCACCCCCCATATGTGCCAGCATCATAGTGCCATCTCCCCCCCCCCCCCCAAAAGTGCCAGTATCAAGTGCCTCTCTCCTTCCCCCCCATGTGCCAGTATCATAGTGCCATCTCCCCCCCAATGTGCCAGTATCAAGTGCTTCTCTCCTTCCCACCCCCCCATGTGCCAGTATCATAGTGCAAACCCCCCCATGTGCCAGTATCATAGTGCCAACCCCCCTCCCCCATGTGCCAGTATCAAGTGCCTCCCGCTCCCCCCATGTGGCAGTAACAGTCGGGTATTTAAAAAACAAAACACTTCTACTTACCTCCATGCAGGCTCGGACTGGCACACAGGGGTACAGGGGAATCCCCCGGTGGGCCCCTTAGCAAGGTGAGCACCAAGTCTCCAACCCCCTGCACAAGTGGTACATAACATGTCAGCGATGCAGCCTCTTCCGGCCTGTGTCCCGCGCTGTGTGTCCATATATGGAGTCAGTGCTTGTGTATTTCAGAAAAGTTTCTATAACAGCTGTGTAGCCACTGACTGAAAAAATATGAGACTTCTACTGTGGACTGTCATGTGTATAGATGTAGCAGAGCTGGGTGTGCTGGGGCAGCTGTCATATATAGAGATATAGTAGAGCTGAGTGTGCTGGGGCAGCTATCATGTGTATTAGATGTAGCAGAGCTGGGTGTGCTGGGGCAGCTGTCATATATAGAGATATAGTAGAGCTGAGTGTGCTGGGGCAGCTATCATGTGTATTAGATGTAGCAGAGCTGGGTGTGCTGGGGGCAGCTATCATATATAGATATATAGCAGGGCTGAGTGTGCTGGGGCAGCTATCATGTGTATTAGATGTAGCAGAGCTGGGTGTGCTGGGGCAGCTATCATATATAGAGATATAGCAGAGCCGAGTGTGCTGGGGGATCTGTCATATAGAGATATAGCAGTGCTGGGTGTGTTGGGGCAGCTGTCATGTGTATAGATGTACACTGGCTATGACAGCTATAACAAAGTCTACAGTAGAAGTCCTCGTATTTTTCAGTCAGTGGCTATGCAGCTCTTATACAGAAGGTCGTGGTTCGAATCCCAGCATGACACATCTCTCCCTCTCCTGAGGATGGCAATACAGATGACTATTCGTCGGATTCGAATCTAAATGAGAAGCGTGCAAGTTGTGACACAGGCATGGCGTCTAATAAAGTAGTAAGGGCGCTGCCGGGAGGTGAGAGAAGGCCGCCGCCGTCCTGCGTGTTGTTACAGTGTGTGGTGTTTGTGGCAATAGAAAAAGGTCTAAATATAAGACAGCAAGGAAACTGTGTTACATTTAGAAGCGGAGGAGGATCTGCCAAAGTTATGTAGATGCGGGCACCTCTTCATTACACCAGCGGAACCACCGACAGATATAGGGCCCTGTGCGAGCTAATCTTGTGCCGCCCCCCCCCCCCCCCCCCCGTTCACCTAAACATACACAAAGAGGAAAACAATAAACAAACTTTGTAACAAACAGTTTTTTTTTAATTACAGATAATTTAAGTGCAAGTGCAAACAAGTACAATCATACCCAGTGTCACCCATAGCCAGTCTCCTGCCCCCCCTTAGGCTACTTTCACACTAGCGTTCGGGGCTCCGTTTGAAGGGTCTCACAAGCGGCCCCGAACGCATCCGTACTGCCCTAATGCATTCTGAGTGGACGCGATCTCTCAGAATGCATCAGTCTGGCGGCGTTCAGCCTCCGCTCCGCTCAGCAAGCGGACACCTGAACGCTGCTTGCAGCGTTCGGGTGTCCACCTGGCCGTGCGGAGGCAAGCGGATCCGTCCAGACTTACAATGTAAGTCAATGGGGACGGATCCGTTTGAAGATGACACAATATGGTTCAATCTTCAAACGGATCCGCCCCCCATTGACTTTCAATGTAAAGTCTGGACGGATACGTTCAGGCTACTTTCACACTTAGAATTTTTTTTAAACTATAATGCAGACGGATCCGTTCTGAACGGATCCAAACGTCTGCATTATAGGAGCGGATCCGTCTGTGCAGACATCAGATGACCGCTCTGACGGTAGTGTGAAAGTAGCCTTAATCATACCCTGTCACCCTTACCCAGTCCCCTGCCCCCTCAATTAGACCCTGCCCCCCCCCCCCCCCCTTAAATTAAGAGTGACAGACACTGGGTATGATTAAGGGGCGGGGGACTGGCTTTGGTTGACACTGGGTATGATTAAGGGGGGGCAGGGGACTGGGTAAAGGTGACAGGGTATAATTAAGGGGGGCAGGAGACTGGCTATGGGTGGCACTGGGTATGATTAAGGGGGGCGGGGGACTGGCTCTGGGTGAAACTGGGTATGATTAAGGGGGGCAGGGTCTAATTGAGGGGGCAGGGGACTGAGTAAGGGTGACACTGGGTATGATTAAGAAGGGCAGGGGACTGGGTAAAGGTGACAGGGTATGATTAGGGGGGCAGGAAATTGGCTCTGGGTGAAACTGGGTATGATTAAGGGGGGCAGGGTCTAATTGAGGGGGCAGGGGACTGGGTAAGGGAGACACTGGGTATGATTAAGTGGGACAGAGGACTGGGCAAAGGTGACCGGGTATGATTAAGGGGGGCATGAGACTGGCTATGGGTGACACTGGGTATGATTAAGGGCCTTATAATGTGCCAGTAAAAAGGGACCCCCATAATGCCCCCAATAATGTGCCAGTAAGTGTCCCCATAGATGCCCCCCCATCATGTGCCAGTATCAAGTGCCTCTCTCCTCCCCCCCCACATGTCCCAGTATCATAGTGCCATCTTGCCCCCCCCCCAATGTGCCAGTATCATAGTGCCATCTCCCCCCCAATGTGCCAGTTCCAAGTGCCACTCTCCTTCCCACCCCCCATGTGCCAATATCATAGTGCCAAACCCCCCCCTGTGCCAGTATCAAGTGCCAAACCCCCCCATGTGCCAGTATCAAGTGCCTCTCTCCTCCCCCCATGTCCCAGTATCATAGTGCCATCTCGCCCCCCAAAAGTGCCAGTATCAAGTGCCACCCCCCCATGTGCCAGTATCATAGTGCCACCCCCCAATGTGCCAGTATCATAGTGCCATCTCCCCCCAATGTGCCAGTATCAGAGTGCCACCCCCCCAATATGCCAGTATCATAGTGCCATCTCCCCCCCAATGTGCCAGTATCAAGTGCCTCACTCCTTCCCACCCCACCCCCCATGTGTGCCAGTATCATAGTGCCATCTCCCCCCCAAAAAAATGCCAGTATCAAGTTCCTCTCCCCCCCATGTGCCAGTATCATAGTGCCATCTCCCCCCCAATGTGCCAGTATCATAATGCCATCTCCCCCCCATGTGCCAGTATCAAGTGCCTCTCTCCTTCCCACCCCACCCCCCATATGTGCCAGCATCATAGTGCCATCTCCCCCCCAAAAGTGCCAGTATCAAGTGCCTCTCTCCTTCCCCCCCATGTGCCAGTATCAGTGCCAACCCCCCCATGTGCCAGTATCATAGTGCCAACCCCCCTCCCCCCATGTGCCAGTATCGAGTGCCTCCCGCTCCCCCCATGTGGCAGTAACAGTCGGGTATTTAAAAAACAAAACAAAACACTTCTACTTACCTCCATGCAGGCTCGTGCCTGTATCATAGTGCCATCTCTCCCCCCAATGTGCCAGTATCATAGTGCCATCTCCCCCCCCAATGTGCCAGTTCCAAGTGCCACTCTCCTTCCCACCCCCCATGTGCCAGTATCATAGTGCCAAACCCCCCCATGTGCCAGTATCAAGTGCCTCTCTCCTCCCCCCCATGTCCCAGTATCATAGTGCCATCTCGCCCCCCAAAAGTGCCAGTATCAAGTGCCTCTCCCCCCATGTGCCAGTATCATAGTGCCATCTCCCCCCCAATGTGCCAGTATCATAGCGCCACCCCCCCCAATGTGCCAGTATCAAGTGCCTCACTCCTACCCACCCCACCCCCATGTGTGCCAGTATCATAGTGTCATCTCCCTCCCCCCAAAAGTGCCAGTATCAAGTGCCTCTCCTTCCCATCCCCCATGTGCCAGTATCATAGTGCCAAACACCCCCATGCGCCAGTATCAAGGGCCAACCCCCCCCCCCATGTGCCTCTCTCCCCCCATGTCCCAGTATAATAGTGCCTCTCCCCCCCCCCCATGTCCCAGTATCATAGTGCCATCTCCCCCCCCAAAAAAAAAATGCCAGTATCAAGTTCCTCTCCCCCCCATGTGCCAGCATCATAGTGCCATCTCCCCCCCCCAATGTGCCAGTAACATAGTGCCATCTCCCCCCCCCATGTGCCAGTATCAAGTGCCTCTCTCCTTCCCACCCCACCCCCCATATGTGCCAGCATCATAGTGCCATCTCCCCCCCAAAAGTGCCAGTATCAAGTGCCTCTCTCCTTCCCCCCATGTGCCAGTATCATAGTGCCATCCCCCCCCCCCCAATGTGCCAGTATGAATGTGCTTCTCTCCTTCCCACCCCCCCCCCCCATGTGCCAGTATCATAGTGCCAACCCCCATGTGCCAGTATCATAGTGCCAACCCCCCTCCCCCCATGTGCCAGTATCAAGTGCCTCCCGCTCCCCCCATGTGGCAGTAACAGTCGGGTATTTAAAAAACAGAACAAAACACTTCTACTTACCTCCATGCAGGCTCGGACTGGCACACAGGGGTACAGGGGAATCCCCCGGTGGGCCCCTTAGCAAGGTGAGCACCAAGTCTCCAACCCCCTGCACAAGTGGTACATAACATGTCAGCGAAGCAGCCTCTTCCGGCCTGTGTCCCGCGCTGTGTGTCCATATATGGAGTCAGTGCTTGTGTATTTCAGAAAAGTTTCTATAAGAGCTGTGTAGCCACTGACTGAAAAAAATATGAGACTTCTACTGTGGACTGTCATGTGTATAGATGTAGCAGAGCTGGGTGTGCTGGGGCAGCTGTCATATATAGAGATATAGCAGAGCTGAGTGTGCTGGGGCAGCTATCATGTGTATTAGATGTAGCAGAGCTGGGTGTGCTGGGGCAGCTATCATATATAGAGATATAGCAGAGCCGAGTGTGCTGGGGGAGCTGTCATATAGAGATATAGCAGTGCTGGGTGTGTTGGGGCAGCTGTCATGTGTATAGATGTACACTGGCTATGACAGCTATAACAAAGTCTACAGTAGAAGTCTCATATTTTTTCAGTCAGTGGCTATGCAGCTCTTATACAGAAGGTCGTGGGTTCGAATCCCAGCAGACACATCTCTCCCTCTCCTGAGGATGGCAATACAGATGACTATTCGTCGGATTCGAATCTAAATGAGAAGCGTGCAAGTTGTGACACAGGCAGGGCGTCTATAAAGTAGTAAGGGCGCTGCCGGGAGGTGAGAGAAGGCCGCCGCCGTCCTGCATGTTGTTACAGTGTGTGGTGTTTGTGGCAGTTCCTACACCGGCCAAGGAGACTCCTCGCTGTTGGCACAGCTGGGCCGGGCGCCCCTGTTGCCACGGTGCCCTGTGCGGCCGCACAGCTCGCACACCCCAAAGGCTGGCCCTGCTGAGTGCATGAGCGCACAACGTCATTGGTTGCTATGACGCTGTACAGTAATACACTCGTATTTCGGATGCCGCGTTTCCGCACAACCTGTGCCTTTGTCAAACTGTGAAAAACTCCCAAAACAAAGCAATTTAACCACCTCAGCCCTATCGCTTAAACACCCTTAAAGACCAGGCCACTTTTTACACTTCTGACCTACCCTACTTTCCACCGTTTATTGCTCGGTCATGCAACTTACCACCCAAATGAATTTTACCTCCTTTTCTTCTCACTAATAGAGCTTTCATTTGGTGGTATTTCATTGCTGCTGACATTTTTACTTTTTTTGTTATTAATCGAAATTTAACGATTTTTTTTGCAAAAAAATGACATTTTTCACTTTCAGTTGTAAAATTTTGCAAAAAAAAACGACATCCATATATAAATTTTGCTCTAATTTATTGTTCTACAAGTCTTTGATAAAAAAAAAATGTTTGGGTAAAAAAAAAAAATGGTTTGGGTAAAAGTTATAGCGTTTACAAACTATGGTACAATAATGTGAATTTCCGCTTTTTGAAGCAGCTCTGACTTTCTGAGCACCTGTCATGTTTCCTGAGGTTCTACAATGGCCAGACAGTACAAACACCCCACAAATGACCCATTTCGGAAAGTAGACCACCCTAAGTATTCGCTGATGGGCATAGTGAGTTCATAGAACTTTTTATTTTTTGTCACAAGTTAGTGGAAAATTATGATTTATTTTTTTTGTTTGTTTTTTTTCTTACAAAGTCTCATATTCCACTAACTTGTGACAAAAAATAAAAACTTCTATGAACTCACTATGCCCATCAGCGAATACCTTGGGGTGTCTTCTTTCCAAAATAGGGTCACTTGTGGGGTAGTTATACTGCCCTGGCATTCTAGGGGCCCTAATGTGTGGTAAGTAGTTTGAAATCCGAAAGGTGCTCTTTGGAATGTGGGCCCCTTTGCCCACCTAGGCTGCAAAAAAGTGCCACACATGTGGTATCGCCGTACTCAGGAGAAGTTGGGTAATGTGTTTTGCGGTGTCATTTTACATATACCCATGCTGAGTGAGATAAATATCTTGGTCAAATGCCAACTTTGTATAAAAAAATGGGAAAAGTTGTCTTTTGCCAAGATATTTCTCTCACCCAGCATGGGTATATGTAAAATGACACCCCAAAACACATTCCCCAACTTCTCCTGAGTATGGAGATACCACATGTGTGACACTTTTTTGCAGCCTAGGTGGGCAAAGGGGCCCATATTCCAAAGAGCACCTTTCGGATTTCACCGGTCATTTTTTACACATTTTGATTTCAAACTTCTTACCACACATTTGGGCCCCTAGAATGCCAGGGCAGTATAACTACCCCACAAGTGACCCCATTTTGGAAAGAAGACACCCCAGGTATTTCGTGATGGGCATAGTGAGTTCATGGAAGTTTTTATTTTTTTGTCACAAGTTAGTGGAATATGAGACTTTGTAAGGAAAAAAAAAAAAAAAAAAATCAGCATTTTCCGCTAACTTGTGACAAAAAATATAAAATTCTAGGAACTCGCCATGCCCCTCATAGGAATACCTTGGCGTGTCTTCTTTCCAAAATGGGGTCACTTGTGGGGTAGTTATACTGCCATGGCATTTTCCAAGCGCCCTAATGTGTGGTAAGTAGGTAAATGACCTGTGAAATCCGAAAGGTGCTCTTTGGAATGTGGGCCCCTTTGCCCACCTAGGCTGCAAAAAAGTGCCACACATGTGGTATCGCCGTATTCAGGAGAAGTTGGGGAATGTGTTTTGGGGTGTCATTTTACATATACCCATGCTGGGTGAGATAAATATCTTGGTCAAATGCCAACTTTGTATAAAGAAAATGGGAAAAGTTGTCTTTTGCCAAGATATTTCTCTCACCCAGCATGGGTATATGTAAAATGACACCCCAAAACACATTCCCCAACTTCTCCTGAGTACGGAGATACCACATGTGTGACACTTTTTTGCAGCCTAGGTGGGCAAAGGGGCCCACATTCCAAAGAGCACCTTTCGGATTTCACCGGCCATTTTTTACAGATTTGATTTCAAACCACTTCTCACGCATTCGGCCCCTAAAATGCCAGGGCAGTATAACTACCCCACAAGTGACCCCATTTTGGAAGAAGACACCCCAAGGTATTTCGTGATGGGCATAGTGAGTTCATGGAAGTTTTTATTTTTTGTCACAAGTTAGTGGAATATGAGACTTTGTAAGGAAAAAATAAATAAAAAATAAATCATAATTTTCCGCTAACTTGTGACAAAAAATATAAAATTCTAGGAACTCGCCATGCCCCTCACGGAATACCTTGGGGTGTCTTCTTTCCAAAATGGGGTCACTTGTGGGGTAGTTATACTGCCCTGGCATTTTCCAGGGGCCCTAATGTGTGGTAAGTAGGTAAATGACCTGTGAAATCCTAAAGGTGCTCTTTGGAATGTGGGCCCCTTTGCCCACCTAGGCTGCAAAAAAGTGTCACACATGTGGTATTGCCGTATTCAGGAGAAGTTGGGCAATGTTTTTTGGGGTGTCTTTTTACATATACTCACGCTGGGTGAGAGAAATATCTCGGCAAAAGACAACTTTTCCCATTTTTTTATACAAAGTTGGCATTTGACCAAGATATTTATCTCACCCAGCATGGTATATGTAAATGACACCCCAAAATACATTGCCCAACTTCTCCTGAGTACGGCGATACCAGATGTGATGACACTTTTTTGCAGCCTAGATGCACAAAGGGCCCACATTCCTTTTATGAGGGCATTTTTAGACATTTGGATCCCAGACTTCTTCTCACGCTTTAGGGCCCCTAAAATGCCAGGGCAGTATAAATACCCCACATGTGACCCCATTTTGGAAAGAAGACACCCCAAGGTATTCAATGAGGGGCATGGCGAGTTCATAGAAATTATTTTTTTTTGGCACAAGTTAGCGGAAATTGATTTATTTATTTTTTTCTCACAAAGTCTCCCTTTCCGCTAACTTGGGACAAAAATTTCAATCTTTCATGGACTCAATATGCCCCTCAACGGAATACCTGGGGGTGTCTTCTTTCCGAAATGGGGTCACATGTGGGGTATTTATACTGCCCTGGCATTCTAGGGGCCCTAAAGCGTGAGAAGAAGTCTGGAATATAAATATCTAAAAATTTTTACGCATTTGGATTCCGTGAGGGGTATGGTGAGTTCATGTGAGATTTAATTTTTTGACACAAGTTAGTGGAATATGAGACTTTGTAAGAAAAAAATAATAATTTCCGCTAACTTGGGCCAAAAAAATGTCTGAATGGAGCCTTACAGAGGGGGTGATCAATGACAGGGGGGTGATCAATGACAGGGGGGGTGATCAGGGAGTCTATATGGGGTGATCACCCCCCTGTCATTGATCACCCCCCTATAAGGCTCCATTCAGATGTCCATATGTGTTTTGCGGATCCGATCCATGTATCCGTGGATCCGTAAAAATCATACGGACATCTGAATGCAGCCTGACAGGGGGGGGTGATCAATGACAGGGGGGGTGATCAATGACAGGGGGTGATCAGGGAGGTCTATATGGGGTGATCACCACAGTCATTGATCACGCCCCTGTAAGGCTCCATTCAGACGTCCGTATGCGTTTTGCGGATCCGATCCATCTATCAGTGGATCCGTAAAAATCATGCGGACATCTGAATGGAGCTTTACAGGGGGGTGATCAATGACAGGGGGGTAATCAATGACAGGGGGGTGATCGGGGAGTCTATATGGGGTGATCACCACAGTCATTGATCACGCCCCTGTAAGGCTCCATTCAGACGTCCGTATGCGTTTTGCAGATCCGATCCATCTATCAGTGGATCCGTAAAATCATGCAGACATCTGAATGGAGCTTTACAGGGGGGTGATCAATGACAGGGGGGTAATCAATGACAGGGGGGTGATCAGGGAGTCTATATGGGGTGATCACCACAGTCATTGATAACCCCCTGTAAGGCTCCATTCAGACGTCCGTATGCGTTTTGCGGATCCGATCCATCTATCAGTGGATCCGTAAAAATCATGCGGACATCTGAATGGAGCTTTACAGGGGGTTATCAATGACAGGGGGGTGATCAGGGAGTCTATATGGGGTGATCACCACAGTCATTGATCACGCCCCTGTAAGGCTTCATTCAGACGTTCGTATGCGTTTTGCGGATCCGATCCATCTATCAGTGGATCCGTAAAAATCATGCGGACATCTGAATGGAGCTTTACAGGGGGGTGATCAATGACAGGGGGGTAATCAATGACAGGGGGGTGATCAGGGAGTCTATATGGGGTGATCACCACAGTCATTGATCACGCCCCTGTAAGGCTCCATTCAGATGTCCGTATGCGTTTTGCAGATCCGATCCATCTATCAGTGGATCCGTAAAAATCATGCAGACATCTGAATGGAGCTTTACAGGGGGGTGATCAATGACAGGGGGGTAATCAATGACAGGGGGGTGATCAGGGAGTCTATATGGGGTGATCAGGGGTGATCAAGGGTGAATAAGGGGTTAATAAGTGACAGGGGGGGGTGTAGTGTAGTGGTGCTTGGTGCAACATATTACTGAGCTACCTGTGTCCTCTGGTGGTCGATCCAAACAAAGGGGACCACCAGAGGACCAGGTAGCAGGTATATTAGACGCTGTTATCAAACAGCGTCTAATATACCTGTTAGGGGTTAAAAAAATCACATCTCCAGCCTGCCAGCGAACGATCGCCGCTGGCAGGATGGAGATCAACTCTCTTACCTTCCGTTCCTGTGAACGCGCGCGCCTGTGTGCGCGCGTTCACAGGAAATCTCGCGTCTCGCGAGATGACGCATATATGCGTGACTGTGCGCAGGGCTGCCGCCTCCGGAACGCGAATCTGCATTAGGCGGTCCGGAGGCGGTTAAATAACCCGCCAAACAACCAGGCTGACGTCATGTAACATGGCCTATTTTGGGAAGGAATTTATTTACTCCAACCATCTACTGTATATCAGCAATAATGCATTTTTTGGTGACGGTGATGTCTTTTGTGTATGGCGGGGCGACGTTCGAACCCTAATGGAATTCACTTCTTTTCTCTGAACTTCAGTTTACTTTACATTTTAATATGCATAAGATTTATTTTCTTGATACTTCGGTCATTAAGGGTGAGGACCGTAGAATCAAAACTGATCTCTACACTAATATCATATACTAGCAATCACCCTGCATCTATAAAGAAATCCCTCCCTTATTCCCAGTATCGGAGAATAAGACGTATAGTTAGTGATCCTGCAGGTCGTGAAATTAGACTGCAAGAGATGACCACTGAATTTAGGGCAAGAGGATACCCTAAACATTTACTACTGGAACAGAAAGAAAAAATGGCCATTCTCCCTTGCAAAAAATCTTGCATACACACATTATTTGCTACAAAAGAGCACAAAATATCAGGGATAAAATCATGGGGGCTGATATAGGGAGCAATAAAATGGAATTGAGTGTTCTCCTCACTTCCAAACAAGGCACTTTACGGTGCCTAGTATGTACTCACTGCTCCAGTGTGATAAAAGGCACTCATGTAACTCCCCCACACACAGGAGAACAGATACAGTCCTGATCAAAAGTTTAGGACCATGGCAAAAAACCATGGCAAAAAATCATATTTTACATTGTTGGATCTTAACAAGGTTCCAAGTAGAGCTTCAACATGCAACAAGAAGAAATGGGAGTGAGACAAAACATTTTTTGAGCATTCAATTAATTGAAAATAACGATTAAACTGAAACAGGCTGTTTTTCAGCTGATCCAAATTTTAGGACCACATGCCTTTAAAAGGCCAAATCTGTGCAAAGATGTGGATTCATTGTCATTTTCTGTCAGGTAGTCACACGTTGTGATGGCAAAGGCAAAAAAAACTCTCCCTTTTTGAACGTGGTCGGGTTGTTGAACTGCATAAGCAGGGTCTCTCACAGCGCGCCAATCACTGCTGAGGTGGGACGCAGTAAGACAGTCATTTGGAATTTCTTAAATGATCGTGAGGGTTATGGAACAAAAAAGTCAAGTGGAAGGCCCAAAAAATTTCATCAGCACTGAGCCGGAGGATCCAATTGGCTGTCCGTCAAGACACTGGACGATCCTCGACCCAAATTAAGGCCCTTACTGGTGCTGACTGCAGCCCCATAACCATCAGACGGCATCTGAGACTGGCTTCAAAAACAAAAAACGTCTTCAAAGACCTCGTCTCCTTGAACGCCACAGAACTGCTCGTTTGGACTTTGCAAGAGAGCACCAAACATGGGGCATTCAAAGGTGGAAGAAAGTTTTATTCTCTGATGATAAAAAAATTAACCTTGATGGTCCTGATGGTTTCCAACGTTACTGGCATGACAAGCAGATCACACCTGAGATGTTTTCTACGCGCCACAGTGGAGGGGGCGCCATAATGGTCTGGGGTTCATGTTTGGAAGTTGGATTTCTGTTTTGGGGGTGTGGCGAAACCAACCTCGCCACTGGGTTTTGGAGAGGCCTGTTTATCAGCCTCTTGCCTCAGGATTATGGCCCATACTAACTTTAAAGGAGCAGACAGACCGGCCGCACAGCTTAAATCTGTCTTTGCAATTGTATTTTGTTATGTGAGGGTACCCAGATAGCTAATTGTATTGTATTTGTGTATTCTGAGTGCCATTCACCTAATGATATGCACTCAGACTTGAGCTATCTGGGAATATGTTAAATGTCTGTGTTTGCTGTGGGGGTGTGACATTGTGTGTTTGGGTGGTGATTTCTGTCCGGTTGTCCCCACATGTGTATTGGCGATTTCCCTTTGTCTTGAGAGATAATTGGATTACTCCTCTGGTGTCTCCAGGGCAGAGAGGAGGAAACCATGATGCATCGTGGGGATGTGTTGGGTCTGTGTATCCTGAGTTGCTGCATATCTGTCCTGTGTCGCAGTCTTCCTTCTGGTCCACTAGGGGCGTGTCCACCAGATGGGGACCTGCATAAATACGGGCGGGTAGCCCTCAATAAAGGAGTTCCTGTTTTATACCTTCATGAAGTCTTGGCTCATGTTTGGCTCATGGGATAACTACACTCTTGGGCATTGCTATATCATAATACTCCCCTGAATATAAGCTCTTGTAAGAGCTTGTTCCTGGTTCCTGTCTCTGGATTTAGGAGAGGTTCACCCACTGGAGCCTGGAGCCTTGTCGTAGGTCCAGGGTGGGTAGGAGACGGCGAGACCTCCACCAAGCTTCGGCGCTTCGTGGGGTCTGCAGCGCTGACGGTGTCAAGTGGAGTGCTTGGAGTCCTCTGGAAGCACTAGGAGCATATATCGACGGAGGTACCCGGTCGGGGTGCTAGGCGTTTCGTTACATTGGTGGCAAGCAGTGGGATGGCGTCCTAGTGTGAGGAGAAGTAGCTCAGAGACACCGTTCGTGGATTTACTAAATTGAGGGCAACGCTAGTATCCGTACAGCGCCCCTGGCTACAGCAGGATGGAATCGGCTAGTCTTCGGACAGCGTTCTATGACGAGGAGGAGGAGGCAGCCGCGGACTACAGGGATGCAGACAGAAAGGAATTCTGGTATGATGCCCTGGAAAATGCCCAGCGGCGGCGAGGTGAGAGTCTCCCCAGTGAGGAGCAGCAGTTGCGGATGCGAGTGGCCCTGCGAATGCCCCTTCTGGGAGAGAAGCCCCTGGATGAGTGGGTGACAGAACTGGAGAGCCTGGTATGGAAGGAGCGTTGGCCAGACAACGCCTACCAGGCACTCTGGTGGGAGGTGATTCGGCACTCCCCCTGGATGGCTGAGCACGACAGACCCGAGGGTGGGGATTATGATGGCCCTGGCCTGTTGTTTGAGGCCTTCGCAGAACCGGAGTTTGGAGATGCTGGAGAGTTCCGGTTCTGGGATATCTTTGACCACAGGGAGGCTATGCATGATTGGGCTACAGCGAGAGAGGTGAGACAAGACCTGGCATCTCTAGTGTCAAAGGAGTGGGAGCTGGAGCAGGATTACCAATACCTCTTCAGCTCAATTCGGCCCCAATATACACTGCCAGAGAGCTGGGTGGCAGTCCCAGACCTACAACCCTACAGCTGGGAAGACCCGACTGAAGTATCCCCTGCTTCAATACCAGCTACAGAGGTAGGGGACCTCTTAGACTGGTCCTGGGGGGAAACCCATATGGCAGGTGGAGATGGGACCGAGATCTCTCCACCGGCTCTACAGGGATGCGGGGCAGTCGGCCCAGATCCCCAACGGCAGTCGGAGTTTCAGGGAGTAGGGACAGTTGGTCCTGCTCCCCAGCGGCAGTATGTTTTGCAGGGAGAGAAGAGCATCGTCTCCATTCCCCAGCGGCAGTGCACCTTGCAGGGAGAGGAGACAACCGGTCTCTCTCCCCAACCACAGGGGGACAGCACCCCTAACTCCAATGGTGCAGATGGCACCGCAGTCTCTGCACCAGACCTACCGGGATGCTGGCCGGCTGGTACAGAGTCCCCACCAACCCCGCAGGAATGCCAGGAGGAGGAGGTAAGCGATCCCTCCTGTGGCGAAAATAACCTCGCCACTGGGTTTTGGAGGGGCCTGGTTGCCAGCCTCTTGCCCCAGGATTATGGGCCCTCTCATTAGCCCATGCAAAACTTAAACCCCATGGCGATTTGACTGTGTTTGTGGCATCTGAGCGCTCAGATCCAAGCCATATGGGGACATGTGGGGTTTTGAGGTGTGTGACAGAACTATCTGTCTGTGTAATTGTATTGTATGTTATGTGAGGGTACCCAGATAGCTCATTTTATTGTATTCATGTTGTCTGAGTGCCATTCACCTAATAATATGCACTCAGACTTGAGCTATCTGGGAATATGTTAAATGTCTGTGTTTGCTGTGAGGGTGTGACATTGTGTGTTTGAGTGGTGATTCCTGTCCTGTTGTTCCCACATGTGTATTGGCGATTTCCCTTTGTCTTGAGAGATAATTGAATTGCTCCTCGGGTGTCTCCAGGGCAGAGAGGAGGAAACCATGATACATTGTGGGGATGTGTTGTGTCTGTGTATCCTGAGTGCTACGTATCTGTCCTGTGTCACAGTCTTCCTTCTGGTCCCCTAGGGGCGTGTACCCCAGATGGGGACCTGCATAAATACGGGCGGGTAGCCCTCAATAAAGAGCTCCTGTTTTACACTCAACATAGAGCCTCGTCTCATGTGTGTGGGGATTGCTATACTTGTATACTCCCCTGGCTATTACTCCTAGCTCTTGTAAGAGCTGTTCCTGGTTCCTGTGGTGGTATCGGTGTCGAGCGGAGTGCTTGGAGTCCTCGGGAGGCACTGGGAGCATCTATCAACGGAGGTACCCGGTCGGGGTGCTAGGAGATCAGTTACATTGGTGGCAAGCAGCGGGATCATTCTCACAGCCCAGAAGGACAGCTACAAAGTAACATCATTCCCTGGAATTACAATTTGAGGGCAACGCATGTCCCAGTACAGCGACCCTGACAGCAGCAGGATGGAACCAGCAGTGGCATACGATGAGGAAGACCTGGATGGCCGGGATGCATTAAGAAAAGGCATCTGGTACCAGGCCCTGGATAATGTACAATACCAGCGAGGCGAGAGTTTCCTCAGTGAAGAGCATCGATTGCAGAAGCAAGTGGCCCTGCGGATGCCCTTCCTGGGAGAGCAGCCCCTGGAGGAATGGGTGAAGGAACTAGAGCACCGGGTATGGCAGGATCTATGGCTGGAGGATGCCTACCAATAGGGAGGTACCCGGTCGGGGTGCTAGGAGATCCGTTACACCTCCTCTCCACAGCTGATCCGCGACAAGGTCCTGGGGGTAGGATTCCCTGACCCCATCCCAGCGGAAGAGCTGGCATCTGAGCAGAACACAGTTGGCCTCTGCCCTCCCCTATCCTCTTCGCCAGAGCCGGACTTCCCACAGGCTACCCCAGCGGAAGAGCTGGCATCTGGGCAGAGCGCAGTCGGCCTCTGCCTTCCCCTATACTCTTGTCCAGAGGCTGACTCCCCACTGGCTACCCCAGCGGAAGAGCTGGCATCTGGGCAGAGAGCAGTCGGCCTCTGCCCACCAAGTACCTACAGCTCCAAGCTAGAGAACACCAATGAAGCAAGGAGTCGCAGATGCCCACTCAACAGCTGGGGACATACAGAACAGAGCCAGGCCCCAAAATTCAACAGGTCCAGTATTGGGTTGTGGTTGGACTGCCAGGGGATTGCTATATCACAATACTCCCCTGAGTATAAGCTCTTGTAAGAGCTTGCTCCTGGTTCCTGTCTCTGGATTTAGGAGAGGTTCACCCACTGGAGCTTAGAGCCTTGTCATAGGTCCAGGGTGGGTAGGAGACGGCGAGACCTCCACCAAGCTTCGGCGGTTCGTGGGGTCTGCAGCGCTGACGGTGTCAAGTGGAGTGCTTGGAGTCCTCTGGAAGCACTAGGAGCATATATCGACGGAGGTACCCGGTCGGGGTGCTAGGCTTTCCGTTACAGGGGGGTTTAGGTTTTTTTTGGAGGTGTGGTCCTAAACTTTTGATCAGCTGTTTCAGTTTATCCGTTGTTTTCATTAAATGTAATGCTCAAAAAATGTTTTGTCTCACTCCCATTTCTTCTTGTTGCATGTTGAAGCTCTACTTGGAACCTTGTTAAGATCCAGCCATGCTAAATATGATTTTTTGCCATTTTTCAAGTGGTCTTAAACTTTTGATCAGGACTGTACCTACATGTGGCTTTTTCACATGTGATAGTAAATTAATTATTTACATCCTTAAATGCCCATGTGGCTTACTGTATGTTGGTGAGACGTCCACTCGCATGAAAGACAGATTTTGCAAGCATAAATCTACTATCAGGAAGGGTAATCTATTGCTACCTATACCATATCATTTTCATAAATATAAACACACAATCGCACAAATGCGATTTCAGATTATTGAAAGTGTGTCAAAACCACGCCGCGGAGGCGACAGGAACTGCAGTGACCAGGAACGGGTTGTTAAAATGTTCAGTATTTGTTGTGACGCCAATTGCAGCGTGCGCAGAGTACTATCACAGGGCCCTCCCAAGGTGTTATAACGCACGTCCCAGGTTAGGAATGCCAGAGTGGTGTAATGGTATGGTGATGATAATGGTGTCTACCTGGGTACAGCCGGACTCCTGGCTCCTGGCTCACTTGCAATAAATTGAGTGTAGTGATAGTAGGAGTAATAGAGTGATTTTGCAGCAGAAATTGAGGTCCAGACCTTTAGGTGAAGTTCAAACTTGTCTTTACTGAAGGCAACTTTCATCCAAGCAATGTACAGCTTTTCTCTTAGGTCCCAGCCGGCTTTGGCAATGGATGGCAGGAATGATTCTTCTGCTCTATAAACCTGGAGCTTACAGGAAAGGACGTCTGCTTAGTAGCTCTATTACTGTGGCAGGAATTTGGCTTCTGCACCTCTCTATATTTTCTGCTTTATGGGGACTGACTAGCTGAGGAGGAATATGGCTTCTCCTGGGTCTCTGGACTTTACTCACAGATAGGTTCACAGGAAATGCTTTCGTCCTGGAACTCTGGAGATTGTCTGCTGTCTTGTCACCCAGCTGAGGCTGCAGGGCTCAGGCTGGGGTGGTGATAAATGTCTCAGCCGAGACAAGATCCTGGCTTTGTTCCCTATATCAGGGAGCTCCTAACACACACCCCCTACCCCTAGTAGGGGGTGGGCTACACTCCCCTAACTTCCTTCTCCACCCAGGGTGTAGGTTGTGGGAATGATCCACACCTCCACAGAGGGGGAGCTAATCTGGAATGTACCATTCCAGTTTAGATATACTAAACTGTAGCTAACTCCTTACCAACACATTGCTGCCACCTGCTGATGAACATGTAAAACTACAATAATTTACATTTAACATGGTTTATGCACATTTGTGAATGACATAATGTAAAATCATATCAGATGACAATGTAAAGGCTCTTAACAGATGGTAGCGGGGTAGAGGTGTGTAGTAACACAACTATGGGGTGTTACAAAACAAACTATTGATGAAGCATCAAGCTTTTTGGATCCATCGACTCCAAACTTTGGAACCGATGGGTCTTAATCGCGACTATGAGCTAAATAGTTTTTTGTAATAAAAAAAATCTTTATTAATGTAAGTTATATCTCTAACTTGTACCATTATTTTCAACAGCGGAATTGAAGCAATTTGATCTGTACCATAAACAAAAACATTACTCTGGACATTGAGACATTTAATCAGTTTTTTTCCTTTGCTTTCATTTTTGATTTTTTATCTCATTGTCATGGTTACATGATGTCAGCGCCTGGTTGTTTGGTGGGTTATTTAAATCGCTTTGTATTGGGAGTTTTTCACTGTTTGACAAAGGTACAGCTTGTGCGAAACGCGTCACAGATACAGATATGTGGCAATAAAGAAATATTTGCGAGATTTTCAAGAGTGAGTGCTGGTACTTTATTACTACTATAGTATGAAACTGTATCATCATCCTGAGGACCGCAATAAAGTTTAATTCAGGAGGGCTCCTGCGGCCGCTGGTCAGGTGCATAAGTGCCTGATTCTCCTACTTTAATTAATGCCTAGAGCATACCCCCCAACCCTCCAGGTCCCGGATTGCAGTGGCTGTCCCACTGTTCCGATATGGAGGAGGTATGTCCCGCTTTATGGCAGCTGTCTCTGCCTCCATAGGACCAGAGCAGCCAATGTCCTGCTGCTGCTGCTGCTAGGATCAAGGTAAGTATGTAGTGTTTATTTTTTTTCTGTGAGGGGCACAATGTGGGCATATTGCAGCCCGCCAGACCTGCAGGGTATAGCGAAGCGAGGTCACGGTTATGGGCAATCGAGGATTGCTCACTGTATTGGAGAACCCTGGGCGGGCATGCGGCAGTGAAGGAGAGGCAGACACAGTTCCTCTGGGGCACACCCTGTATATAGGGACCAGGCCTGATGGTGGATGAGGTGCCCTGGATGTTACAGGTATTTCGAGTGCCTGGGGCAAGGTCCCTGTTGGATTCGTGACGCCAGTGCCTGTAACGGTGGCACACCGATTTACAGTTGGAATAATTGAGGTACACAGGTGGTATAGTGAACCAAACGTTGCTTTACTGAACAGTCCAACTTTGTACATACAGATGGTAACACAGTCCTTTAAATCACAGCTTTACAAGCAGGCTTATTCCACAAGATGGCAGGTATAAGTTATGCAAGATACTCAGAGGGTAAATCCACAATGCACTCAGAATCAGGTTGTACCTTTCCTCAGAAATAGCGTACACTGTTCCTTTCTAGAACTCCTGTCTGGTTTCAATCCCAAGGCCCAAATGCCTAAATGGTGGCTTATATCCTTGGTATATATATATATCTTCCTCTCGTATTAAATCCTTGCTTTTCTTCCTAAAGCATCTGCCTATCAGGGTTACTTATCTTTGCCTGTAGTATGTTGGCTTTATTGCTGCAGGGCGGTGGTTTCTCCCAGGAGGTGACGTCCTGCAACTGGGGTGTCTTCAGAGCTAACTAAGGCTCTTGATCCGCAGGTAGGCTAGGATCCCTCTACTAGCCTCCTGGTAACAACTAGTAGCCTGGGCTGTCTAGCTGCATGTCAGGAGGAGGCCCTCAGCTTGTCTCTGGCTGGTGCCTTCTAACTTCTGTCTCTGCAGACTCCTGACTCTGAACTAACTCTCCCTGTCTGGGCCTGGACATTTATACTAGGGGCTCCCTATCTCCCTCTAGTGTCTGGGATGTCTAACTACACCCAACTAGGCCTGCTATTGCATCATACAGGGGGAATGCATATAAAAACACATTAGAAAATACATAAAATGCATAATTAAATATAACATTTCTGTCCCTGGTGAGTAGGAGTAACGCGCACACCAATTGACCCTTGTGTAGTGCTCACGCCTATCTAGTGGGACACTACAATATTAATGGGTGGCACAATGTGGGCATATTACTGGGTGGCACAATGTGGGCATATTACTAGGTGGCACAATGTGGGCATATTACTGGGGGCACAATGTGGGCATATTACTGGGGGGCACAATGTGGGCATATTACTGGGGGCACAATGTGGGCATGTTACTGGGGGGCACAATTTGGGCATATAACTGGGGGCACAGCTGGGCATATTACTGGGGGCACAATGTGGGCATATTACTGGGGGTACAGCTGGGCATAATTCTGTGAAGACACAATGTGGGCATAAATACTGTGCAGTAGCATGAAAGGGGAATAATTACTATGTGGGTGCATTAAGGGGACTGGGTGGGATTAGGTGTATAGTCATGTTTTGGGCGAAGTTAGAGGCGTGGCCTAGTGTGGGAAAAATGTATCCCTCTTTTTTAATTTACAAAGTTGGGAGGTATGGCTTAGAGCATCAGATCTTTATGTACCTGGCTAGTTGCCAGGAGGAGGGGTCAGGTGGCCCACTAGGCATCAGGCCACCAGGAAATTTCCCTGAAGGATCTATGGCCAGTTCATTAATGCCTATGTATAGTTTTTCTTGCGTTTTAATACAGAAAAAAAAAAATATATATATATTATTTTCTTTTCATCGCCATATTTTGACCCATATAACTTTTTTATAGTTATGTGTACGGAGCTGTGTCAGGGCTCATTTTTTGCGGGGTCATCTGTACTTTTCATAATAATACTATTTTTGGGTGTATATGACTTTTTGATCACTTTTTATATAATTTTTTTGTGGGAGGTGAAGCGACCCAAAAACGGCGAAATGGCCATTCAGACTTTTTTTTCGCTATTTGTCATATGGAATAAATATTTTCATATCCCCATGATGTATTTTTTTTTATTGTTTGTTATTTTTACATTTAGGGGAAGTGATTTGAATTTTTAGGGAGGTGATTTGAATTTTTATATTTTTTTTACATTTTTTATCATCTTTATAAGCCTTTTTTTTTACACTTCTTTTTTTTTTTATACTTCCCATATGGATCAGATTGCTTCTCTCATACACTCCAATGCATTAGCATTGAAGTGTATGAGATATGCACTGTATTCCTATGGAGCCCTGACACAGCCAGGGGCTCCATAGGAACTAATGTGTGGCAGCCTTTTGTCATACAGGAGGACAGGGACTTCTGCACACTCCATGCACACGGCAACGATCGGGGGAGCCGGAGCACACCAGGAAGCACATGCTTCCGGGTTTTTTGCTTGTACAGATGCCGTGGTCACATTTGACCATGGCATTTTAAAGGTTAAAAGTCTGCAATCCGCGTTACCACTGATTAGAAACAGCATTTTACATAGCAGGCAGCTGGCAGCTATGGCACCCGCACATGTATGACGCTGGTCGGGAAGGGGTTAAGGCCTATGTTCACACAGTTTTTTTTTTGCTAAAAAAAACAAAACAGTATTTGCTTCAAAATTCCATGTGATTTTTGACATGGGCTTCTATCCTACCCATGTCAATGAGAATTTTGGATGTGGATTCGGCACTGAATCTGTACCTTTGAACATGTCACTTCTTAAAATCCATATACTCTGCCATAAAGGGCGACAGATTATTATTTTTTTTTTCCTTAAGATGTCATGGAAATTCTATGTTTAAGGGCTCATGTACACGACCATATATATTTTTTCTGTTTCCGTTCCGTTTTTTTACAGGACCGTATGCGGAACCTTTCACTTCAATGGGTCCGCAAAAATAACAGAAGGTCCTCCGTATGCATTCCATTTTCGTATTTCCATTCTGTTCAAAGATACAGTTGCAAGAAAAAGTATGTGAACCCTTTGGAATGATATGGATTTCTGCACAAATTGGTCATAAAATGTGATCTGATCTTCATCTAAGTCACAACAATAGACAATCACAGTCTGCTTAAACTAATAACACACAAAGAGTTAAATGTTACCATGTTTTTATTGGACACACCGTGTACACATTCACAGTGCAGGTGGAAAAAGTATGTGAACCCCTAGACTAATGAGAGCTAATTGGAGTGAGGTGTCAGCCAACTGTCGTCCAGTCAATGAGATGAGATTGGAGGTGTTGGTTACAGCTGCCCTGCCCTATAAAAAACACACACCAGTTCTGGGTTTGCTTTTCACAAGAAGCATTGCCTGATGTGATTGATGCCTCGCACAAAAGAGCTCTCAGAAGACCTACGATTAAGAACTGTTGACTTGCATAAAGCTGGAAAGGGTTATAAAAGTATCTCCAAAAGCCATGGTGTTCATCAGTCCACGGTAAGACAAATTGTCTATAAATGGAGAAAGTTCAGCACTGCTGCTACTCTCCCTAGGAGTGGCTGTCCTGTAAAGATGACTGCAAGAGCACAGCGCAGACTGCTCAATGAGGTGAAGAAGAATCCTAGGCCCCCTGCACACGATCAGGATTGCGCGCGGATTTGCGTGCGGAAAATCCGCACCGTAGGTCATGTACATTTTATTCTATGAGAATTTGAAATTCTCAATGCACACGATGCAGATTTTTTCCGCGCGGATTTTGACCTGCGATGCAGATTTTAAAATCCGCGACATGTCAATTAATTTTTTTGGACACACCATGTAAACATTCACAGTGCAGGTGGAAAAAGTATGTGAACCCCTAGACTAATGACATCTCCAAGAGCTAATTGAAGTGAGGTGTCAGCCAACTGGAGTCCAATCAATGAGATGAGATTGGAGGTGTTGGTTACAGCTGCCCTGCCCTATAAAAAACACACACCAGTTCTGGGTTTGCTTTTCACAAGAAGCATTGCCTGATGTGAATGATGCCTCGCACAAAAGAGCTCTCAGAAGACCTACGATTAAGAATTGTTGACTTACATAAAGCTGGAAAGGGTTATAAAAGTATCTCCAAAAGCCTTGCTGTTCATCAGTCCACGGTAAGACAAATTGTCTATAAATGGGGAAAGTTCAGCACTGCTGCTACTCTCCCTAGGAGTGGCCGTCCTGTAAAGATGACTGCAAGAGCACAGCGCAGACTGCTCAATGAGGTGAAGAATCCTAGAGTGTCAGCTAAAGACTTACAAAAGTCTCTGGCATATGCGAACATCCCTGTTAGCGAATCTACGATACGTAAAACACTAAACAAGAATAGATTTCATGGGAGGATACCACAGAGGAAGTGATGTGATGAATTCCAGCGTGGAACGCATCGCACTTCCGGTTTTCGTTGTTAGCCTTTATTTGTAGCCCATGTGATCCCAATTTAGCCAATTTGCAGACTATATATGAACAGTTTAGACACACCATCAGTATCCATTGAGAAAGCGACCGTGAAACATGTGTTGGGATCCAGGACTGCTTGGTCTGTATTTACCTGTATTGCATGTTTTTTCCCTGTGTCATGTTTTAGCTTAAGCACTATGCACTTTATGTACACTGACTGAGGGCTGTGGCTGATTATCATTTTGCACAGCCTGGGATTTTTTATTGCAAAACTATATGTATTATAATGTAACAGACCTGTGGAGATCATCCTGTGTGATATAATGCTGCTTATGTATACGGATTTCTATGTTTTATACAAGTGTATGTCCAATAAAAGATTTTGTATTTCTATCATCTATGCTGTTCTGAGTCTTATTTGTGTGTTATTAGTTTAAGCAGACTGTGATTGTCTATTGTTGTGACTTAGATGAAGATCAGATCACATTTTATGACCAATTTGTACAGAAATCCATATCATTCCAAAGGGTTCACATACTTTTTCTTGCAACTGTAGAACATGTCCTATTATTGCCCGCATGTCACGTTCCGTGGCTCCATTCAATTCAATGGTTCCGCAAAAAAAAAAAAAACGGAATGCACACAGAATTCATTCATATGTCTTCCATATCCGTTCCATTTTTGCGCAATTTTTTTATGTACTTACAGTTTTTTTTTTTTTTTTATATAATCTTTATTATTTTTACAAAATTTCTTACATAAACTTCAACAATCATTTACATTATAAACAGTGTATTTACATCTTGCATATTTCTTCCCGCCCACCCTTTACCCGCTGCCTGCTCCCCCCCCGGAAAGGGGAAGAAAAGAAGAAGAGAAAAAATATGTACTGACTGTTTAAACATTATTGTATGCTTCCGTTTCCATTTGCGACCCGCAAAAAAAGGATCACAAACGGAAACCAAACAAAAAAAAACGGAACGGCAAAACGGAGCGGAAGCGGAAACACTACTGAAACGGAAAAAATGGATCAGTTTAAAACAGACCGCAAAATACAGAAAAAGCCATATGGTCGTGTGCAAAAGACCTGAAGTGTGCATTCCTTTTCCGTATATGTCTGCATGTCCGTTCCACCAAAAAATAGAACATGTCCTATTCTTGTCCGTTCTGTGGGCAAGGACAGGCATTGTCACAATGGATCCGCAAAAAAACCAAAAAACTGATCCGACACGGATGTCACACGGATTTCATCCTATTTTTATTTTTTTTGCGGATCCGTGTTTTGCGAACCGCAAAATGCATATGGTCGTGTGCATGAGCCCTAAGGTATACACATGACCATGTCCATGTCAGTGGCACACTCCATTATACACTTCTAGCAGGAATAATAAAGGAATGACACTACATCCAGTCATATAAGAATAGATGCTCCAGAATTATTACAGAAGGGATGCAAGTAGTTTCCAAACATGTCAGGTCCTCTATAAAGACAAACATTTTGTCAGCCTGCAGCCACCACAAGGGGGAGCTTATCTGAATACAAACATAGACATTGGAGGGGATTTATCATAGGGGGAATTTTTTAAGTTAATTTCGCAGAGTCTGACTTGTCATAATTTGCCATAAATATATTAAATGTTGCATGGTTTGCTTAATTTGGTCTAACAATTCTGTCCTGATGTATTCCTCCACCTTCTACACCACCCCTTTGCTGGAGTAAGATTGAGACCATTTTTGCGACTTTTTAAAAAAGGCTTTCCACGCTAACTACCCCCACTTTCCCACCCGGTTTTAAAAAACTGGTGAGTTGTGTAAAGCCTCATGCACACGACCGTTGTTGTGTTCCGTTCCGCGAAATGGGGTTCCGTTGTTCCGTGATCCGTTTCCGTTTTTGTTTCCGTGTGTCTTCCTTTATTTTTGGAGGATCACCAGACATGAAGGAAAGTAAAAAAAAGTCTAAGTCAAGTTTGCCATGCAAATGATAGGAAAAAAACGGACGCAGACGCGCGGACGCGGATGAAAATCTTGTGTGCCTCCGTGTTTTGACTTGAATGGGTCCGCGAACCGTTTTCCGCGAAAATAATAGGACAGGTTATATTTTTTTGACGGACTGGAACCACGGATCACAGACGCGGATGACAAACAGTGCATTAGCCGAGTTTTCAATGGACCCATTGAAAGTCAATGGGTCCGCAGAAAATCACGAAAAACGGAACAACGGACACGGAATAAAACAGCGGTCGTGTGCATGAGGCCTTAAACTGTAAAATGTCACAATAAAGCATGCACGATTAGGCCTAGAAGCTTCGAAGCCATATTCTGAGCCAGAATTCTGACCAAATTCCCCTCATTGAACTCAATAATAGAATGTGCAATAGAATTGGCTCCAAAGCTCCCCCTAATGGTGACTGTAGTCAGCTGCATTCTCCTATCTGGATATTTATGCCATATCCACTGAGTAAGCACGATCTGCTTCTTTTCGGAGGTCCCATAGCAGCAAATGGAGAGCGCTACACACGCATGGCAGCACATGACGGGTCTCATGCTTAAGATAGATGCTGGTCCCAAAGGTGGGACCTGCACTTATTGGACATTTATCTATGCCAAATTGACAAGATGAGAATACCCCTTTAAAGGGTAACTGTCATGTTTTCATAAAAAATTAATACAATTTTGCATTTGTTACTACTGCAGCAGCATTATGCATAAAGCAATCTTTAGTTTCTTCACATACCACTGTTTTCCTTGAGTTTTTCCCTTAGTTACGGCTGTTTAAACATTTACAATATGAGGATCTTCTCAAGATGGCTCCTCTACCAGTTCTCTGAGGCCAAAACTGCTTTCCCTCACTTCTCATACACACTTGCTGTAGCCAGCAGCTCCCTGCCAGCCAATCAGATTGGATTACTGAGAGACACGCCTCCTCACTCTGAAGCCTAATGCAGGCATGCAGTGTGAAGGACCGCCCCTCTGTCTTATGTTTATACTAAAAGGAAGACAGACAAGCACTAGCAACGGTCTTTGAAGGAAGCAGTGGAAAGGGACAGGGGACATTAATGAAACCTGTTATTATAAGGTAATTACAGAACTTTTGACAATCATTGACAGACTAACTCAGGTATACATGACTAGCTCTAATAAACTAGCAAATAAAAAACATGTAACAGTTATCCTTTAACTATTACTAGAGGAATTCTATTGAGTCAAGAAAGGGTTAAAATACGCATTGTAATACCATCTTGTCTGCCTCGTTTCCTCCTTGCCCCCTTAAAGTGTCACCCTCCTTCTCTTTCCGCAGGAAGGGTCTGTTCTCTGGGCTGCATCTGAAGAAGAAAAAGAAAGGTGACAAAGGACTGACATTTGCAAACAAGGGCGCACTAGGTAAGGCCTAGAAACCAAACAATAGACCAGGACAAAGATTGTGCTCCCATGATACGTCCTCCCATGACATTCAATCACAGGGTTAAAAATAATAAGCCGCAGCTCTCAGTAATGCTCTCCTCCATATGGTAGTGTCGTTTTAACCCTTACAGAATCACAGTATAGAAAATGATATGTGTATAGCGCCACCAAGTGGACAAAAATGTGGATGTGTATTAAATTATTCATCATTATTTAGACTATTACAAAGTCTAAATCCATAGAATGTGACAGTAGTCATTCCCAGGGGGACACCGCACTGAGGATAAGGTGCAACAGGTGCTGGGGCTGAGCCTCATCCTTCTTTTTGAAGATGTTGGGGGTCACATCAGTCCAACATGTAGGATAGGCGATGGAAAACCACTTCAAATCAGACCTACAAACAGCTGGTAGTTTGTTACAATGTATTAGTGTAGGTAGTAGCTATCAGCCATGAGGTTTGCTTAGATTAAAGGGGGTTTCCGAGAGTATAATATTGATGGCCTGGACTCAGGATAGGTCATCAACATCTGATCCCGCCGATCGAATAGAAGTCTCAGTTTCCTTTGTTAAATGGAGCTGTAGTGTGACCATTTCCATTCTGAGTGAAAGTAGTGGTGTTCACACATGTGCACTACAGCACCATTTAACAAAGGACACTCTGGGATCTCCATTCTTGTAATCGCTTGTCCCCCGTGCAGCGGAGAGCGGGGGCCCAGCTCTCACATGAGAGCCGCGGCCCTGCTCTAACAGCCCGGATCAGGCGTGCCGATCCGGGCTGTTTAACGCTTTACATGCCGCGGGAAATGGCGCCCACCGCATGTAAAGTGCTGACAGAGGGAGCGGACTCCCTCTGTCTCCGATCGGCACCCCGCAAGTTGGATCGCGGGGTGCCGATGTGTGTGAAGGCTGGCTGGGGTCTTGTGTAGTGTCTGTGTCTTTTAATGCATCCAAATGGATCCTGACAAAACCCATTGGGTTCTAATACCTTAATGTAAGTGTAATCGGCTCGATGTATGCACCAGCACCAGATGTTCTTGTTTTTTTTTAACTTTTATATGTTTTATTTCCTGTTTTTCCATGTGATCAGGGAGACCCGATGACACAGACAGCACACATGGCGACGTCCCCGGGAGCAGTCTGGGCGGCAGCAGTGAGAATCTGCTCAGTGACCTCTCCCTCTCCAGTACTTCTCTGTCTCCTGGCGCGCAAGGCAAAAGGTAGGTATGAAGCTCCGGGGCATCATGTCATCTGCCACGTATTAACATTTTAGGCAGAATTACTCCAAAAGTTAAAATAAAAAATCCAGTGTATACAGTATGTGCTCCAAAATGCAAAACATAAGGCCTCATACACTGGTGTCAACCTAAGGGCTCATGCACACGGCTGTTGATGGGCTGTTCCATGCATTAGGGACTACAATTGCAGCGGGCCAGACCGATGCCCGGGGTCTTTTCTACAGTGTTATGTGAGTTTTTAGAGTTTTCCGTGCCGCCAGTTGCATCTCAGCAACGAGGGACAACGTCCCCCTATGTAGAAGGTGATGGTGGAAGCCAGGTGTAGGAATGCCAGAGTGGTGTAAGGGTTGCCTATAGTGTCCCCTTAGGTGCAGCTTTGCACTTGTCACGGTGCTCCTACCTGGATATCCGTAACCCCAAGCGTGGTCGTCCGAAGCAGTGATAATAGAGTGACTAGTTGTGGAACTGGTTGAATAAATTGAGTCCAGACTGGTATTGAAGTAGTTAACAGCTTTACTTGATTAAAATTGCATCAGGAAACAATCTTCCAACTTTATCTTGGTTATCAGCAGATTTTGGCTTAACTTTTGGCTGGAAAACACAGCTCAGCTCTGCTACATCTGAACTCTTTCAGCTCTGCTATGTTGGCTGGATTAAATAAGAACTTTTCCTTTCTGCGGTAGACTGCAACTTAGCTTTCTGTAGTCTGACTCTTTCTTTATCTGGATCCTAGGTTTATCCAGGGAATCTTTCCTCCTCGCTTCTGAGGCTTGTAGCTTGGGCATTGCTCTGCTGGCTGGAACACAGCCATCCCCTTACGGGGGGGAAGGGGGGGGGGGGGTTAAGCTAGACTCCACACAACCTGTCCCCAAGGAGGGGAAGACTGGACTGACCTTCACTAACTACAACTGAAGTCCTCCCTCTCTAGAGAGGGGGATAGAATGGAAGGAGGGCTCCATTCTATCTAACACAGCTCTGCCAGAAATGTCGCCATCTGCTGGTGAACCAGGCACATTACATGTCAAACCATTACCAAATCATAAATACATTTAAACATTGTACAGGACCTAGGGATAAATACACAAGATGATACAGGGTACACCATTAAGGATAGCGGAGGGGTAAAAAGAGTGGTAATGCCCCCTGGCAGGGCGTTACACAATTTGCAGTCCCCAATGCACGGGCAACATCCGTGCGGATTCCAAAGACAGATCCAGACCCATTCAACTTGAATGGGTCCGTGGTCCATCTGCACCGAAAAAAGGAGTGCATGCACTACCTTTTTGCTGTGCAGAGGCACGGACAGAAACCCCACGGTAGCACTCCGTAGTACTTCCGTAGGGTTCTATTACTCCGTTCCGCACTGGACCTTCCGGATTCCGTGATGCGGGGTGCACCAGGCCGGTGCCCGCATATTGCCGACCTACTGTTTGCGGGCCGCAATATGGGCCCGGGCAACGGCCATGTGCATGAGTCCTAACAGTAAGAAGTTATAATTGAGGAGATGCAGAGGTAAAAACAAAACTTTCTTCCAGTCCTTAAAGGGGTTATCCTGGAAAAGATAATGATGGCTTATCCTCGGGATAGATCATAATTATCACATCAGTGGGGGTCCGAGTCCCGGAAACCCCCCCCCCCCCCGCCAATCAGCTGTTTCAGGGAGCCGTCCCACTCACTAGAACTCTGGGACTCACAGCCGGCTCCCAGCAGCTTTCCAAGCACATCGCCATACATTATATAATGGCAGTGCTTGGTATTGCAGCTCAGCCCCACTGACTTAAATGGGGCTAAGCTGCAATGTGACCGATGTACTGTGCCATCACATGGCACACATAGCGCCTGGCTGAAAGGCCCCCACCCATCTGATATTGATGATATATCCAGATTATAGTTTATCAATATAAATTCCCAGATGACCCCTTTAAAGGGGTTGTCTCACTTCATACATTGGAAACATAACGCTAGGATATGGCACCAATGTTCGTGATGACAAAACCCCTTTAAAGCGATTCTCCATTTTAAGAAAAAAATCATATTAATCAGGTAGAGAACAGAACACTTACCTGGTGACCTCCTTTTCATCTTTTCAGTCTCAGATTCATCACTTCCTGGCCTCTTCTATCATCCAAGATGGCCGCACCACTTCTCAGCAGGCCTGATACACACTGTAGACACTTCCTGTTTGTCCAACCCTGCTCTGGGATTGGCCAATCTGAGGGCAGCAGGAAGGCTGTTTCAGAAATTGGATAACCCCTTTAATGTGATTTTGTTTTCTTGAACTGGAGGATCATTTTAAGACCCGCTGCGGCAGAGTGGCCCCACTCTTTGCCCCATAGCTGGTCCTCTGGGGAGAGATGCCACCTCACATGACCTTCAAAGTCAATCATGTTGGCTGTTATAGTCCCAGTAATGTTTCTGCCTGGAAGACCCCTTTAGGTCCAAAAATATGTAGATCATTGAGAGGTTAACATATGCAAATAATGATAATTATCTGCTGAATTCATCAGAGCCAAGCTAGAGTCCAAGATTCACGAAGGAGAAACGAAAATACAGACCTATCAGGTAGGTTCCCTCTATAGGGCAGTGAGTCCTGTGTACAGGTTGTGCATATACATTATATACCATTGTACACCCCTGTCCCCCTGTAGATTGCCATAACTATAACCGAGGCCCGGCAGCTGATTGGAGAAAACATTGACCCCGTGGTTATCATTGAGATCGGGGATGAAAAGAAACAAACCTCGGTCAAAGAAGGAACAAATGCCCCCTTCTACAATGAGGTAAGTGCCCCTGTCCTTCCATCATGCCAGGCTCTGACTAGCCTAAAAATGGCAGATACATGTATTTAAAGAAGCACTCCAGACATAACATATACACTGTGGTATTCCTAATGCAGGGTCTGAGGGGGCAGTGCATGACACATTATCCCACTGTAATGCACCACCCCCTTAGGCTCTGCAGTAGGTACAACAGAGTGCATCATTTTACTGAGAATTTACCTTTAAAGGGGTTGTCCCACAAAAAATATTCTACATTTTACAAACCAGCACCTGGATCTAAAATGTTTTGTAATTGTATGTATTTAAAAATGTAGTACATCCACTAAATTATAAAAAAAAAATATATATATATATATCTGTATAGCGCCACCTGCTGTTTGTTATTTTGCTTATTTCTATGTACTCCTCAGTAACATTGCTAAAGTGGTCGCACATGCTCAGTTACATCCTTTAACTGCTAGCAGCCCTATATACTGTTAGAAAGTGTGACAGTCGCAGGGATAGAGCTGTAGCAGAAAGATGACTGCAGCGACCGGGTCCGCAGGGGCAACACGTGAGGCACAGTGGGCCAATGGGGGTGGTAGTTCATTTACTCACAGTTAGCAGAGCCTACCTGGGCCGGAGTGCAGTGATGGAGAAGACAGCACCAAATCTTCCGCGGCACTCTCTAGTACAGGGATCACCAGCCAGATGGTGGTTGAGGTGCCCTTGATGGTACAGGTGTTTAGGGTGCTTTGGTGGCTGGGACCTCGGGTTGTTCGTGACGCCAGCACCATAAGGTGCAAAGGAAGTTGGTAGAAAGGATGAGGAGTCAATTGTAGTAAACAACAGAACTTTTACTAAATCACTTGTCTCCAGGTAGTCAGTACAGTTCCTGTATATGGCAAAGCAATAAATCCAAATATTGGTTCAGCTGTACTCCTTATAACAGGCTTGGCAATTGTAAGTTGAGGAGTTTTCCTTACTTCTATATCTGTCTATACTTTGTCCACCCTCTAGCACTCAGGTACTGAATATAATAACCCTTACTAGTCAGTAGCAATCCACAGGGTGGTCTCCCTAATGGCAGGCATCAGTCTTCTGCTCCATTCTTTGTGCAGGATGCTCACTAGGGAATTACGGTCCATTATGTCCATAGAGGCGTGTGGTAAAGGAGAAATTTGTGCATTAATCATCCGGCTGTGTCCAGGTACTTTTAGGTTCCTCCCGGTCACTGGTGCTTGTGAAGTCCTTTGGCTACTTTAGCTCTAACCTCCACTAGACTTTCTCTATATCCAGACATGGACTCACTGGTCTGTGCTGTGCTGCTGTAATACTGTTCTCTATGCTCCCTTGGCTTGATCAGGGCCCAGAGGGTGAAATGGCAGCTACATTGTGGACTAGGCCTGTTCTGCTCCTCCATTAACTTGCTTTTCTTATTTCTCCACTGATTTACTTCCTTCCTAACTAACTTTATTAGCAAACCCCAGACTATATATAAGTGGTGCCAGCACCACCTAGACGCGAATAAATGTAAAGACACTCCTAACAGCCTGAGAATAGGAATTACAGCTTGATACCACAATACATTAAATATGACAGTTCAAAAGTTTAAAGTGCCCACATATAACATATATTGGGACACTGCATCCCCCCTTGGTTTAAGGTAAGCCGTCCTCATAGTGGGACACTGCATCACACCGCCTGAGAAAGGACACACCCACTGAGCTGTGATACGGAAATAACTGCTGCAGAAAGCTCATGACCCCTGAGAAAGTACACACCTCCTGAGCTGTGATAGGGAAAGAGCTGCAGTAGAAAGGACATGCCTCCTCAGCTGTGATAAGGGGAGAGCTGCAGCAAGAAAGGTATGCCCCCCTGAGAAAGGACACCCACTGAGCTGTGATAGGGAAAGAGCTGCAGCAGAAAGTTCATGCCCCATGTGAAAGGACACACCCCATGGGCTGTGACAGGAAGAAAGCTGCAGCAGACAGGATATCCCTCAGAGAAAAGACAACTGCAGTAGAAAGGACACACCCCTGGGCTGCTAGCTTGAAATTAATCTAGCAGAGCAGTTGTAGCAATGAATGTGGAGATCTCTGGATCTAGCTTTGTTAGAAAGAGATTGTCATGTACTATATGATGTCTGATTTTCATTTTTTACATTAATCCTGGCATGATCCCTTTAAGTGTAATGTATTGGGTTGTATAGGTCTGACTTCAGTATAACAAGTAATCCCAGGCAGATGCCTGAGCCTTCTGGGCTTCGAGGATCCATGTTGATCTGGATCGAGGCCTTTAAGACTTACATACTACCTGATCACATTACACCTATAGTGCTGCCATGTTATAATAGACGTGACACCGTCTAAACCGTTATAAACCAGTCACAGCTCTTCTTTTTCTTCTCACATTTTGTTGGCAGTACTTTGTCTTCGACTTTGTTGGGCCTCAAGAACAACTTTTTGACAAAATTATACGATTGTCGGTAAGTATCACGAAATGGTATGAAATTTACTCCGAGCATTCCCCCCCCCCCCCCCAGCAAAGAGTCATGAAGTCCTCTGCTGGGCCCCCTCTCTACCCTCTCTCCCATCATAAATTGCTCCAGAGCTGGAGGGTGGTGGCCAACTTCTCTGCCCTGAAGTGCTTATATATAAGAGCTTAGTGAAGCACTAGTGACCTCCGAAGAAGCCTGGAGATCCTGCCTTCTCACCCACTCCCCGTGCCATCTGCTGCAAGGCAATTAGCTGTTCTCAATGATCCCTACTGAATCCCTACATAAAATGGCAAACTCGACTTTGTGCTTCTTAAAAAAAAATCCTGGTCCAGATCTTGGAAACGAAACCCCAGTGCACCTAACCTGTCCCTAAACAGCTACCTGTCTGCATCCTGCCTCTTCAGGTCCATGAAGTGGCTTAGTCCAGTGACCGTTGCAGCCAAGCACAGGCTTCAGCCGTGACATCTGCTTGAACGGTATCTCAAATCAGCAACTTATCGTTCAAGCAGATTTGACCGGCAGGAATGCGTCAGATTGAAGTCCCTTGGGCCCACCAGAGGAAAGGATTCTGGGGGCCCTTCCTGTGTGCATATAGGACCTTTATTAGAAGCTCATTATTGTCAGAGCTTGGGCCCACTGGAGGATTCTCTGGTACTCTGGTGGACCAGTCAAACCCTGAATGCAGAGAGGTGAATTTTTTTTTTATTTTTTTTTTATGGAGACACAGGTTAGTTGTGGCTGGGAATAGGGCAGCACTGTGGACACGGTAGGTCCGCAGACAGGTGAGTGTCTTTTTTTGTTTTTCATAATGGGGCACAGGTTAAAGGGGTTGTGCAGGGGTTTTATATTGATAACTGATCCTCAGGATTAGTCATCAGTATCAGATCAGTGGGGGTCCAGGACCCGGCACCCCCGCCGATCAGCTGTTTGAAGAGGAGGTGGCGTTCCATGCGAGCGCAACTTCCTCTCCATTACACTGCCTGTGGTCTTGGAAGTGCAGTGTAATTACAAGTACTCTATTCACTTGAATGGAGCGAGTACTTTTTGCTGTGGGTCGTGTAATGAAGAGAAGGCAGAGCTTGCATGGAGCGCCACCTACTCTTCAAACATAAGATTGACGGGGGTGTTGTGTGTCAGACCCCCCGCCAATCAGATATTAATGACCTGTCCTGAGGAGTGTCCTGCACAACCCCTTTAAGTGCAATGGGGTTGTTGGCTCCTAGGCCGGACAACCCCTTTCATTTTTTTTTAAACACAGTGGGACTAAAAAAAAAAAAACATTAATAAAACAAAGTTTATTTAAAAAAATAAAAGAAACTAAACAAAAGTCATAAAAAGTGTACATATTCGGAATTTCTAAATTCGTAACGACCCATGAATGGAACGAAAAAATCTATACACAATGACAAAATGTTTCTTCCCATTGAAATGAAAAATAAAAAAATGCAACGGCCTGAAGGCCATAATAGGCCACTGCCTTTGAGGGGTTAAAAGTACTGGTTTTGAGACTTTATAATTTTTCCCTCTGCAGGTTATGCACCACAAGCTGATCGGCAGTGTATTAATTGGATCATGTAGACTGGATCTGGGCACAGTTTATAATGAACCAGGTAATGTATAAGACTGGTATAAGGGACAGAACCTACCCTCTGGGGACAGGGCCTACCCTCCGGGTGTGTGACATGTGTACAGTAGCGTCACAGGGCACATCAGCTCCTCCTGCTGAAGAGTTCACCATAGCTGGTCTGATTATCGGGTAATTACCGTATTTTTCCCCCTATAAGACGCCCCTGGTTTTTAGAGGAGGGCAATAAGAAAAAATATTTTTTTATTAGAACTCAGATCAGACCAGCAATAAAGACCCCCAATGTTAATCAGACCTCAGATCACAGCTCCAATCAGATCCCCAATGTTAATAAGACCCCAATAAGACCTCATATCAGACCCACAATCAGACCTCAGCTCACACCCAAAAGTGAATGACCCCTAATCAGACCTCAGATATGAGCCCCAATATAAATAAGACCCCATTCAGACCTCAGAGCAGACCCCCAGTCTCAAATCAGCCCCCCATGCCTCCTTATTAGCCCCCATTAACTCTTTGTCAGCCCTTATTGCCTCTTTATCAGCCCCCATTGCCCCTTTATCAGCCCCCATTGCCTTTTTATCAGCCCTCACTGCCTCTTTATCAGCCCTCGTTGCCTCTTTATCAGCCCTTATTGCCTCTTTATCAGCCCCCATTGCCTCTTTATCAGCCCCCATTGCCCCTTTATCAGCCCCCATTGCCTTTTTATCAGCCCTCGTTGCCTCTTTATCAGCCCTTATTGCCTCTTTATCAGCCCCCATTGCCTCTTTATCAGCCCCCATTGCCTCTTTATCAGCCCCCATTGCCTCTTTATCAGCCCCCATTGCCTCTTTATCAGCCCCCATTGCCTCAGATGACAAAATAAAAAACCCACTAACCTCTCCTGCTCCCACCGCTCCTCACCTACATCGCGATCCTCTTCATCCTGCTGTCGGCTGTGCCGTGAACCTGCGCGCACAGAGCGCCCTCACGTTGTACATAGCCTTAACAGCCGACAGCGGAGGACCAGGAAGCGAGTAGTACAAAGCCTTCACCGCTTCACGGTCCTCTGATACTAATGAGCGCTTCCATAATTCACCCCATAAGATGCAGGGGCATTTTGGGGGAAAAATACGATATATATAGCAGTATTAGGCTACTTCACATCTGCGTTTTTCTTTTCTCTCCTGCTCCCACCGCTCCTCACCTACATCGCGATCCTCTTCATCCTGCTGTCGGCTGTGCTGTGAACCTGCGCGCACAGAGCGCCCTCACGTTGTGCACAGCCTTCACAGCCGACAGCCGAGGACCAGTTTTGTCCCTATTTATTGTCAATGGGGACAAAACTGAACTGAACGGAACGGGGTGCAGCAGAACGCATTCTGTTCCGTTTTGTTGCAAGCGCTGCAAGCCGCGTTTTTGTGTGACATGGGAAACTGAATATGCCGGATCCGGCATCAAAAAACCATGTAAGTCAATGGTGCCAGACCTGTTTATTTTAGGTCCATTAAAAAAAACAGATCCAGCACCCATTGACTCACAATAGTATTTGATGCCAGATCCAGCATGTTCTTTTTCAATATAATACTACTGGATCCGTTCTGATCGGATGCAGCCGGTTGTATCATTCAAACAGATGCGTTTTCCTGCGGTTTTGAGATCCTCTGCTGGATCTCAAAACCGGAAAGAAAAATGCAGGTGTAAAAGTAGCCTTATTCAGACACTGTACAACACTGGTACTAGATTAGTTCATATAAGGGTCTATTATTTGGTCACTGTATGATTAATTATTGCTTTAAAACGTGAATTCAAAAGATTTGAGAATGAATAAGCTTATGCAGGCTAAGTGAATACACATCTATCTATAGCTTTATCTATCTATCTATCTATCTATCTATCTATCTATCTATCTATCTGTGTGATATATTAGCTGATTATCTATCTATCCATCCATAATCTATAGACTATGATTAATCATCACTTTACACTCTGTGTGACATTGTGACAGCCGTCATCTCAGTGACCAGCCGCAGTTGAGCAGCCGTGTAATTTACATTTCTCCAGCCATGGCAGAGGGTAACACAATATTTCATTTCATTACCAGCGTCTCCTCTCACTAGGAATTTATTTGACCATTGATAGCGTGACAAAGCCAAATACAGGGAGGTAATGGAGCGAGACACGTTCTGGAAATTATTAGTTTCAGAGCTGAAAGAGGCGCTAATGTTATTTCCTGCCTCTAGTGACAACACAATGAATGAGATACAGTTCATTAGGATAACGGCTCGGGATGAGTCTCAATTTGGAAGGTCTGGTGGCGCACTCCATTAAATTAAAGGGCTCTTGCTACCTCAGACTCTGATGGCATATCGCTAGGATATGCCATCAATGTCAGATAGGTAATGGTGCCACCTCTGGGATCCACTCCTATCTCTAGAATTGGGCCCCCAAAATGATGGAGACCACATTGCACAAGCTTGTCACCTCTCCATTAACTGCTATGGGACCGTCGGAAATGTCCTCAAGTCTCCTGACATCTCTGTTGTAGTAAATCCGTGTATTCCCTTATGTAATATCAATATTGTCAGCTGAACCACCAGATTTCATCAGGATTGGTCAACAATGTTGGCGAATGATGTCTGGAAAAGGAAAGATTGGGCGTGTTAGTTTTCACCTAGAAGAGTTATTAATTAATTAATCAGATCACAGGGTGTCCTGCTGGTGTCATCTCCATCGATTAGCTCTAATCTGGGTAAGGAACCTGGCATCAAGTGTTCAAATTCCCCACAGCGCCACCACAGGGAATATGCACTGACTAGGTTTGGAGTGAACCCAATGCTACGCTGGGTCCCCCCGACACCATGAAGGTGTCCCCACATGCTGCTGCTCTCTATAAGGGATGGTATGGCGTGGCGCATCACAATGGTAAGTAAGTCCAGAGAGTCAGGGTCTGCAGTAAAGAAGTCTGCTTCTTTACTGGAGGAACTGAAGTGTAAAACAATACATGCAAGGCACTAAGCTGGCTTCTCAAGTCTTCTCTTGGGCAGAAGGTTTCATGCTGAGGAAAGGCTTGAGTTAGCTGTCCTGTCTTTCTCTCAGAAGCCTGGCTCCCTGGCCAAAGGCTGGCGGCCCAGGGTCTGTGGCTCAAGCTGGCTCCCTGGTGGACAGGCTGGTAATCCAGGGTTTGTGACTCCACATCCCCATCTCAGCATCTTCTTCTGGTCACTCATGCAGTCTGGCAGAGTGTCTCCTACTCAGTATTGGTCTCTATCTGTAGATTGGCAGAGTCTCTTCTACTAAGCACTTGTCCTTATTAGTGTTGATCACGAATATTCGAATTGCGAATTTTAATCGCGAATATCGGCACTTCGAGAATTCGCGAATATTTAGAATATCGTAAAATATATTCATAATCGCGAATATTCGAATTTTATGCGAATTTTCGCAGTCAAGAAAATAATGCCTGGAGATCATGAATTCGCGAATTCTCGAATATATGGCGAATATTCGCCCAAATATTCGCGAAATATCGCGAATTCGAATATTGCCCCTGCCGCTCATCACTAGTCCTTATCTGCAGACAACTAGGGGCTCTGACTGCTCTCTTTATATGTAGTTTCTAACTGAACTAGGACCTTCTAGTGGGAGAGGTGGAGTGGAGAAGCACAGCCTAAACAGAAACATTGTTACAATTTCTGCCTTTCATAGACTTATATGGAGTTTCAAAACTGTCATGGTAGAATTTTTGTATGATCCTTAAACTAAGGATCTAACCAGGGGCGTAACTAAAGTTCTATGGGCCCCAGGGCAAACTTTGAATTGGGGCCCCCCCGCGAGCCCTCCGCCACCAGCCCCCCCTTGCCATCCTTTGTACTGTAAAAAAAACATTTCCCGAACTTAGGTTTGGTTCCAAGTGGTGAGTGAGTGCAGCTCTGGAGTATAATACAGGACGTAACTCAGGATCAGTACAGGATAAGTAATGTATGTACACAGTGACTCCACCAGCAGAATAGTGAGTGCAGCTCTGGAGTATAATACAGGATGTAACTCAGGATCAGTACAGGATAAGTAATGTAATGTATGTACACAGTGACTGCACCAGCAGAATAGTGAGCGCAGCTCTGGAGTATAATACAGGATGTAACTCAGGATCAGTACAGGATAAGTAATGTAATGTATGTACACAGTGACCCCACCAGCAGAATAGTGAGTGCTGCTCTGGAGAGTAATATAGGATGTAACTCAGGATCAGTTCAGGATAAGTAATGTAATGTATGTACACAATGACTACACCAGAAGAATAGTGAGTGCAGCTCTGGAGTATAATGCAGGATGTAACTCAGGATCAGTACAGGATAAGTAATGTAATGTATGTACACAGTGACTACACCAGCAGAATAGTGAGTGCAGCTCTGGAGTATAATACAGGATATTACTCAGGAAGGATCAGTACAGGATAAGTAATGTAATGTATGTACACAGTGACTGCACCAGCAGAATAGTGTGTGCAGCTCTGGAGTATAATACCGGATGTTACTCAGGATCAGTACAGGATAAGTAATGTAATGTATGTATACACAGTGACTCCACCAGCAGAATAGTGAGTGCAGCTCTGGAGTATAATACAGGATGTAACTCAGGATCAGTACAGGATAAGTAATGTAATGTATGTACACAGTGATCCCAACAGCAGAATAGTGAGTGCAGCTCTGGAGTATAATACAGGATGTAACTCAGGATCAGTACAGGATAAGTAATGTAATGTATGTACACAGTGACTCCACCAGCAGAATAGTGAGTGCAGCTCTGGAGTATAATACAGGATGTAACTCAGGATCAGTACAGGATAAGTAATGTAATGTATGTACACAGTGACTACACCAGCAGAATAGTGAGTGCTGCTCTGGAGAGTAATATAGGATGTAACTCAGGATCAGTACAGGATAAGTAATGTATGTACCCAGTGACCCCACTGGTATAATAGTGAGTGCAGCTCTGGCGCATAACACTGGCTATGTACAAGATAAATAATACATGTATATAGAGACTCAACTTTTCCTTTTATTAATTCAATACGTAAACTGCAAAATAGTGATCAAGAGTTAATATAGGAGGATGCCAGGTGTGGAGGGGAGGCTGCTCCTGAAGCTGCGTTGTCTGGGGGCACTTGCAGTAACACAATCTCTCCCTCTCTTGCACTTGCTCAGCATCTCCCGGATGTAACTGTGAGCAATATTTGGGGGTGGTTATTTTGTCACATGGGGTATTTTAACACTTGGTTCCATAAATGAATACAATAATTATTTCATGACATCATTACTCAGGTTCTCATTGTCTGACACAAGGATTTGTTTTTGCCTGATTGGAGTCAGGAAGGAATTTTTCCCCCTAAAATAAGGGAAATTGGCTTCTACCTTATGTTTTTTTTTTTACCTTCCTCCAGATCAACTTTGCAGGATAACAGGCGGAAATGGATGAATGGATGTTTGTTTTCAGCTTTATAAACTATGGGGCACATTTAATACGATGGGCCTTTTAGACGCCGTTCTTAATAAGGCCCCATCCCTGGCGGAGGATCTGCCGAACTTCAGCGCATCTAGCGCCACTTCTAAGTGTAAGGCAGCTTACATTTAGACCATTTTCTATGCCTAAAACAAGCGTAGAAAATGATGAATGAGACGGGTCTACTGGCCCGTCCCCTCCCCACCCACAATTTTAGACCTGACGTGAGCGGGGAAAAGTCACAGATAGCGGCGCAACTTACCATTGATTCCCTATGTTACTATGTTTTACGATGTGACAAACACGTGTTACACTGTGCGTTCTGTATAATTATTTTCGTGTAATGCTTCGTAATATGCACAGTTTTGCCGTTCTCGGGTCACAGCTGAATGTTATATCTTGCAGGGCACCAGTTTTTTGATAAGTGGGCTGTTCTCACGGACCCATCTGATATCAGGACCGGAGTGAAGGGCTACCTAAAATGTGACATCGGTGTGGCCGGCAAAGGGGACAGCATACAATCGTCTCAGAAAATCAGTGATGCAGAAGAACAGATAGAGAAGTAGGAATATAGAAGAAATTATATCTGAAAATATAAAATGTATGGAACTGGGATGAGCTACGCTCCAGCCTTAGGCCTCATGGCACGTGGCCCTTATGGAGGTGCATGCATCTTAATGTGCATCCAGGTGGCTCCAACTTTCATTCTCCTCATGTACACGTATAATGTGGTACCATGATGACCTTAAAGGGGTTAACTCATCTAGCACTATTGCTAGGATATGCCACCAATGTCTGATACTGTAGGTGCAGGTCCTGGCTCTGGGACCTATCTCTACAACGTATATGTGTGGCTTGCTCTACCTTCACTTCTACGGGAGTTTCGAAAAGAGCGAGCCAGCGAACTTGACTATTTCCAAAACTCCCATAGAATTGAATGGAAAGCGCACCACGCAAGCGCAGCCACCTCTCCATTTACCTCTATGGGAGTTCCGGAAATAGCCGAGCTGGCGCTCAGATATTTTCGGCATTCCTGTAAAAGTAAACGGAGGGTGGCTGCGCTTGCACAGTGCACCCTTATTGACTTTCGGGGGGCACCATTCTAGAGATAGGTTCAGGTTCTACCTCTGGGACCCGCATCTGTCAGACATCGGTGGCATATCCTAGCAAAGTGCAAGATGGGCCAACCCCTTTAACCTGTATTAATTTTTTTTTTTTCATGTGCAGGGAAAGTGTTTATTACCGGTAAGTAATTTTGTTCCATTTTATTAAAAAACATTCTCTGAAGTTATCCCTCTAAATGAGCGCTGCTTAGAAGAGCCTGTGTTTAGTGTGTACTTTACACTGAATACGGCTCACTATCAGGTGCAGAGGCAGACTCTTGAGCCTGCCTCTGCTCTCCTTGCTTCATACATTGATATAAATGTCCCTATGTACTGCAGCACTGCTTTTCCCTATCTCGCTGACTATCACACTGACCGTCAGTGGTGAGTGCTGACAGCGCATCTCTCCTCTATCTCTATGGCATTTAATTATTTAGTGAGATAGAGGGGCGATAGAGGAGAGATGCACTGTCAGTGATCAGCACTTACAGTCAGTATAATAGGCAGAAAGCGTCTACCTGTGATAGTAAGCTGACATCAGTGCACAGTACACGTTGGACACTGAAGATGGGTATTCCTTAGCAACACCCATTTAGAGCATTGTTAAAGGATGACTTCAGGGTTGCTTTTTAATAAAAGGGAACAAAATCACTTAAAGGGGTATTCCCATCTTAGACAATGGGGGCATATCGCTAGGATATGCCCTCATTGTCTGATAGGTGCGGGACACACCGCTGGGACCCGCACCTATATCGAGAACGGAGCGGGGTCCGTCCACCACCAAGCGTTAATCCCCGCCTCTCCCATAGAAGTGAATGGGAGCGTGCCGCGCATGCGCGGCCCATGCTCCCGTTCATTTCTATGGGGCAGACGGCAATAGTCGAGCCAGCGCTCGGCTATTTTCGGAGGCACCATAGAAATAAATGGAGAGCGGCTGCACATGCGCAGTGCGCTCTCCTTCACTTTCAGGGCTCCGTTTTCGATATAGGTGCGGGTCCCAGCGGTGGGACCTGCACCTATAAGACAATGGGGGCATATCCTAGCAATATGCCCCCATTATCTGAGATGAGAAACCCGCTTTAAAGAACTATATTACAAAAAGAGTCCTAAGCATTTACCCTCCACATAAAAAATTATTGAAGTGACTGTTACACTGTAAAGTGTACCTCCAGTTATAAACAAGAAATAAATAGTACAGGTGAGTATAAGAAACTTTGTAATATATCTTATTAGAGAATAATGCTTCCTCCTGGGCTTCTCAGGGTGCTTTCCTCCTCTTTCCCCTCAGTCAGCCTCTTATCTCTAGTAGCTCATGTCTCGGTCTCCAGCCTCACACACTAAAGTCTATAGAGAGAGGAGGGGGAATTAGGAGGCTGCTGCCAACTAGTAGTTCACCGTATCCGGCATAGCCAGATAATGCTTCTCACCACTGGATCCCCATTGACTGCAATGGGATTTCATGGGGATCCTGCCTGCACGACTTTTTGTCCAGCTTAAAAGCCATGTTACTGACTTTAGTACATCTATAGTTTCTTACTACAGCCTAGAAATTTTATACTTGTTCCCATGACTGAGTAAGAAAAGCTCGGCTTGTTTAGAGGTTCAATTATGTACCTTGTGTTTTAAAGGAATTTGTTGATACCTAAAGGATTTCCATCAGAAAGACCATGGGCCAGATTCTATGTGAGGATCTACAGAGCAGAAGGTCTCCCGAAAGTCAACTCTAGCATCATGGCCAACGTCACCAAGGCCTTTATTGGAGATAGCAAGGACCTTGTGGATCCCTATGTTATTGTCTTGTTCGCTGGACAGATGGTAAGTCATGGTCAAAGGGCATTGTTCATATCTGTAGGGTGACTACTATATCCTTTAGGTTCTAATTCCTTTCTTCTATACTAGTGGCCATTTCCTTGCTTTCGGATCACTTTCCTTTTATGACATACTTGCTAAATCTTCCGTAACACCTGGGAGGAAGCCCTCCATAAAAAAAAGGTGTGTGGGCTATTATAAAAAGTGGGGTTGATCTGAAAAAAGAGTATATCAATGCACAAAAAATTTCAATAATTTGCGCACCTTCTTATCACCCAACTCCCCCCCCCCCCTTTGAAAAATTAGGAAGTACCTTTTGTGGAGACATTTTATCATTTGTGGTCAGAAGGGCTCAAATTTAGGTTGGACTTTTTTATTGGGATGGTGAGACCCTGCATAAAGATATGGCCTCTACAGGTCCTTCAAAACTCAAAACATTTGGGTCCCAATGCAATATCTATACCCTAATATGTGGTATTTATAATAATGGTGTCTTCATATGTGGTAGAGAGGCCTAGTGAGGCATGGCTGCTACTTCTGCATCCTCTAAACCTATGCCTCTGAGGTGGCGTGATGGTAACAGGAAAATTGCAATATCCTTGAGTGATGAAGATGTAATGGAGATACCAGGACCTCCTATGAAAGGTGGTTAGGAGTCTGCTGGTGTCAAGCCGCTCCTGAAAGGGAGCCTAATGTTTGTCTTTGCAATGGAGCCCCTCATTCCCCAACATTTTATTGTATATAACAGTTACCCAGGAATAATATATTTTTAGGGTCGAACCACCGCCCAGAAAAACACTGCAGAACCTGTGTGGCATGAACAGGTTGTATTCAAGGAGATGTTCCCTCCACTGTGTCGTCGCGTGAAGATCCAGGTGTGGGATGAGGGCAGCATGAATGACGTGGCTTTGGCAACTCACTTCATAGACCTGAAGAAGATTTCTAACGAACAAGATGGGGACAAGGGTAAGATCACAAGGACTGATGTAAATAGATGCCTGCTAGAAGACTGGTAGTGGATGGGGCCCAGCACAAAATTGCTCCCCCCCGCTTGCTGCTACCAGATGCCACCACTAGGGGACGCTCACTGCATAGACAGCCCTTATCAAGTTCAATGCCAGCTGTGTAATTCCATATGCTGTGAACTTACCCTAGTGGATATTTAGAAAGATCTCAGTGGGAGTCCATTCTGACTTTTGCTATAGGACCCCAATGATTTTTACATACTACCCGGATAGCACTGTATGATAAAAGAAGATGCTTGTTCTGCACAATGTAGTCTGAATCTTCAGAGGGACATTCGAACTTCTTGTACATAGGAGCAGTATTATAGTAGTTATATTCTTGTACATAGGAGGCAGTATTATAGTAGTTATATTCTTGTAGATAGGAGCAGTATTATAGTAGTTATATTCTTGTACATAGGAGGCAGTATTATAGTAGTTATATTCTTGTACATAGGAGCAGTATTATAGTAGTTATATTCTTGTACATAGGAGGCAGTATTATAGTAGTTATATTCTTGTACATAGGAGGCATTATTATAGTAGTCATATTCTTGTATATAGAAGGCAGTATCATAGCAGTTATATTCTTGTATATAGGGAGCAGTATTAAAAGTAGTTATATTCTTGTAGATATGAGCAGTATTATAGTAGTTATATTCTTGTACATAGGAGCAGTATTATAGTAGTTACATTCTTGTACATAGGAGGCAGTATTATAGTAGTTATATTATTGTACATAGGAGCAGTATTATAGTAGTTATATTATTGTACATAGGAGCAGTATTATAGTAGTTATATTCTTGCATATAGGAGCAGTATTATAGTAGTTATATTCTTGTACATAGGAGGCAGTATTATAGTAGTTATATTCTTGTACATATGAGCAGTATTATAGTAGTTTTATTCTTTGTCAATTGTCTTTTTATTGAAAAGCATATCAAAAGAGATGTTTACATACATTGATGCACAAATCAGAGTTATTACAGACAAGTCTAAAGCGTACTTTGACAGTATAGTGCATAGTATACATATGACATATATAAAGTGCATGTCTTCAGAGCAAGGTCATCTAGAACCAACTAATTGACATTTGGTGTGTGACCTGATGTAGGTAGGTCAAACAAACATATAAAAAGGGGGGGGAGGATGGGGGATGGGGGGGGTGTCCTTAGAACTGGACAGATACGGTCTGAGGCTGTTAAGATAACCTTTGATGATTCCAAAGGGAGGAAGAAGGTTTAGCACCCTCCATTCTCACTAATGTGTCGTTCCTGTCTGGGGGGACATTTTCAAAGTTGTTTGTCTGTTGAAAATTGTTTAAGATGTTGGTGTACCATTCGCATATCTATATATAATCCATGGGGCCCATAGCTTTTTGTGCTTCTCATGTGCCCTAAGTTCCCAGCCCGCTAGCTCTTCCATACGATGAACGTGATCTAGTTTGCTTAACCACTGAGAGGTGGTGGGGGGTTCTTTACTCAGCCACTTTTGGGGGATAAGTAGACGGGCAGCTTGAATCAAGTGTATAACAAGTTTGTTCCTTGATGGCGATAGTTCTTTTGGTGGAAGCCATAAAAGAACCAACTCTGGGGTTAATGTCAGGTTAGTGTTTAGAATTTTATAGTAGTTTTATTCTTGTACGTAGGAGCAGTATTATAGTAGTTTTATTCTTGTACATAGGAGCAGTATTATAGTAGTTATATTCTTGTACATAGGAGCAGTATTATAGTAGTTTTATTCTTGTACGTAGGAGCAGTATTATAGTAGTTTTATTCTTGTACATAGGAGCAGTATTATAGTAGTTATATTCTTGTACATAGGAGGTAGTATTATAGTAGTTTTATTCTTGTACATAGGAGGCATTATTATAGTAGTTATATTCTTGTACATATGAGCAGTATTATAGTAGTTATATTCTTGTACGTAGGAGCAGTATTATAGTAGTTATATTCTTGTACGTAGGAGCAGTATTATAGTAGTTTTATTCTTGTACGTAGGAGCAGTATTATAGTAGTTATATTCTTGTACGTAGGAGCAGTATTATAGTTGTTATATTCTTGTACATAGGAGGTAGTATTATAGTAGTTTTATTCTTGTACATAGGAGGCATTATTATAGTAGTTATATTCTTGTACATATGAGCAGTATTATAGTAGTTATATTCTTGTACATAGGGGCAGTATTATAGTAGTTTTATTCTTGTACATAGGTGCAGTATTATAGTAGTTTTATTGTTGTACATAGTAGGCAGTATTATAGTAGTTATATTTTTGTACATAGGAGGTAGTATTATAGTAGTTTTATTCTTGTACATAGGACGCCGTATTATAGTAGTTATATTCTTGTACATAGGAGGCATTATTATAGTAGTTATATTATTGTACATAGGAGCAGTATTATAGTAGTTATATTCTTGTACATATGAGCAGTATTATAGTAGTTTTATTCTTGTACGTAGGAGCAGTATTATACACTGCGTGCAGAATTATTAGGCAAATTAGTATTTTGACCACATCATCCTCTTTATGCATGTTGTCTTACTCCAAGCTGTATAGGCTCGAAAGCCTACTACCAATTAAGCATATTAGGTGATGTGCATCTCTGTAATGAGAAGGGGTGTGGTCTAATGACATCAACACCCTATATTAGGTGTGCATAATTATTAGGCAACTTCCTTTCCTTTGGCAAAATGGGTCAAAAGAAGGACTTGACAGGCTCAGAAAAGTCAAAAATAGTGAGATATCTTGCAGAGGGATGCAGCACTCTTAAAATTGCAAAGCTTCTGAAGCGTGATCATCGAACAATCAAGCGTTTCATTCAAAATAGTCAACAGGGTCGCAAGAAGCGTGTGGAAAAACCAAGGCGCAAAATAACTGCCCATGAACTGAGAAAAGTCAAGCGTGCAGCTGCCAAGATGCCACTTGCCACCAGTTTGGCCATATTTCAGAGCTGCAACATCACTGGAGTGCCCAAAAGCACAAGGTGTGCAATACTCAGAGACATGGCCAAGGTAAGAAAGGCTGAAAGACAACCACCACTGAACAAGACACACAAGCTGAAACGTCAAGACTGGGCCAAGAAATATCTCAAGACTGATTTTTCTAAGGTTTTAGGGACTGATGAAATGAGAGTGAGTCTTGATGGGCCAGATGGATGGGCCCGTGGCTGGATTGGTAAAGGGCAGAGAGCTCCAGTCCGACTCAGACGCCAGCAAGGTGGAGGTGGAGTACTGGTTTGGGCTGGTATCATCAAAGATGAGCTTGTGGGGCCTTTTCGGGTTGAGGATGGAGTCAAGCTCAACTCCCAGTCCTACTGCCAGTTTCTGGAAGACACCTTCTTCAAGCAGTGGTACAGGAAGAAGTCTGCATCCTTCAAGAAAAACATGATTTTCATGCAGGACAATGCTCCATCACACGCGTCCAAGTACTCCACAGCGTGGCTGGCAAGAAAGGGTATAAAAGAAGAAAATCTAATGACATGGCCTCCTTGTTCACCTGATCTGAACCCCATTGAGAACCTGTGGTCCATCATCAAATGTGAGATTTACAAGGAGGGAAAACAGTACACCTCTCTGAACAGTGTCTGGGAGGCTGTGGTTGCTGCTGCACGCAATGTTGATGGTGAACAGATCAAAACACTGAGAGAATCCATGGATGGCAGGCTTTTGAGTGTCCTTGCAAAGAAAGGTGGCTATATTGGTCACTGATTTGTTTTTGTTTTGTTTTTGAATGTCAGAAATGTATATTTGTGAATGTTGAGATGTTATATTGGTTTCACTGGTAAAAATAAATAATTGAAATGGGTATATATTTGTTTTTTGTTAAGTTGCCTAATAATTATGCACAGTAATAGTCACCAGCACACACAGATATCCCCCTAAAATAGCTAAAACTAAAAACAAAGTAAAAACTACTTCCAAAAATATTCAGCTTTGATATTAATGAGTTTTTTGGGTTCATTGAGAACATGGTTGTTGTTCAATAATAAAATTAATCCTCAAAAATACAACTTGCCTAATAATTCTGCACTCTCTGTAGTAGTTTTATTCTTGTACATAGGAGCAGTATTATAGTAGTTATATTCCTGTACATAGGAGGCAGTATTATAGTAGTTATATTCTTGTACATAGGAGCAGTATTATAGTAGTTATATTCTTATACATAGGAGCAGTATTATAGCAGTTATATTCTTGTACATAGGAGCAGTATTATAGTAGTTATATTCTTGTACATAGGAGCAGTATTATAGTAGTTTTATTCTTGTACATAGGAGCAGTATTATAGTAGTTATATTCTTGTACATAGGAGCAGTATTATAGTACTTATATTCTTATACATAGGAGCAGTATTATAGTAGTTATATTCCTGTACATAGGATGCAGTATTATAGTAGTTATATTCTTGTACATAGGAGCAGTATTATAGTAGTTATATTCTTGTACATAGGTGCAGTATTATAGTAGTTTTATTGTTGTACATAGTAGGCAGTATTATAGTAGTTATATTTTTGTACATAGGAGGTAGTATTATAGTAGTTATATTCTTGTACATAGGAGGTAGTATTATAGTAGTTTTATTCTTGTACATAGGAGGCATTATTATAGTAGTTATATTATTGTACATAGGAGCAGTATTATAGTAGTTATATTCTTGTACATATGAGCAGTATTATAGTAGTTTTATTCTTGTACGTAGGAGCAGTATTATACACTGCGTGCAGAATTATTAGGCAAATTAGTATTTTGACCACATCATCCTCTTTATGCATGTTGTCTTACTCCAAGCTGTATAGGCTCGAAAGCCTACTACCAATTAAGCATATTAGGTGATGTGCATCTCTGTAATGAGAAGGGGTGTGGTCTAATGACATCAACACCCTATATTAGGTGTGCATAATTATTAGGCAACTTCCTTTCCTTTGGCAAAATGGGTCAAAAGAAGGACTTGACAGGCTCAGAAAAGTCAAAAATAGTGAGATATCTTGCAGAGGGATGCAGCACTCTTAAAATTGCAAAGCTTCTGAAGCGTGATCATCGAACAATCAAGCGTTTCATTCAAAATAGTCAACAGGGTCGCAAGAAGCGTGTGGAAAAACCAAGGCGCAAAATAACTGCCCATGAACTGAGAAAAGTCAAGCGTGCAGCTGCCAAGATGCCACTTGCCACCAGTTTGGCCATATTTCAGAGCTGCAACATCACTGGAGTGCCCAAAAGCACAAGGTGTGCAATACTCAGAGACATGGCCAAGGTAAGAAAGGCTGAAAGACAACCACCACTGAACAAGACACACAAGCTGAAACGTCAAGACTGGGCCAAGAAATATCTCAAGACTGATTTTTCTAAGGTTTTAGGGACTGATGAAATGAGAGTGAGTCTTGATGGGCCAGATGGATGGGCCCGTGGCTGGATTGGTAAAGGGCAGAGAGCTCCAGTCCGACTCAGACGCCAGCAAGGTGGAGGTGGAGTACTGGTTTGGGCTGGTATCATCAAAGATGAGCTTGTGGGGCCTTTTCGGGTTGAGGATGGAGTCAAGCTCAACTCCCAGTCCTACTGCCAGTTTCTGGAAGACACCTTCTTCAAGCAGTGGTACAGGAAGAAGTCTGCATCCTTCAAGAAAAACATGATTTTCATGCAGGACAATGCTCCATCACACGCGTCCAAGTACTCCACAGCGTGGCTGGCAAGAAAGGGTATAAAAGAAGAAAATCTAATGACATGGCCTCCTTGTTCACCTGATCTGAACCCCATTGAGAACCTGTGGTCCATCATCAAATGTGAGATTTACAAGGAGGGAAAACAGTACACCTCTCTGAACAGTGTCTGGGAGGCTGTGGTTGCTGCTGCACGCAATGTTGATGGTGAACAGATCAAAACACTGAGAGAATCCATGGATGGCAGGCTTTTGAGTGTCCTTGCAAAGAAAGGTGGCTATATTGGTCACTGATTTGTTTTTGTTTTGTTTTTGAATGTCAGAAATGTATATTTGTGAATGTTGAGATGTTATATTGGTTTCACTGGTAAAAATAAATAATTGAAATGGGTATATATTTGTTTTTTGTTAAGTTGCCTAATAATTATGCACAGTAATAGTCACCTGCACACACAGATATCCCCCTAAAATAGCTAAAACTAAAAACAAAGTAAAAACTACTTCCAAAAATATTCAGCTTTGATATTAATGAGTTTTTTGGGTTCATTGAGAACATGGTTGTTGTTCAATAATAAAATTAATCCTCAAAAATACAACTTGCCTAATAATTCTGCACTCTCTGTAGTAGTTTTATTCTTGTACATAGGAGCAGTATTATAGTAGTTATATTCCTGTACATAGGAGGCAGTATTATAGTAGTTATATTCTTGTACATAGGAGCAGTATTATAGTAGTTATATTCTTATACATAGGAGCAGTATTATAGCAGTTATATTCTTGTACATAGGAGCAGTATTATAGTAGTTATATTCTTGTACATAGGAGCAGTATTATAGTAGTTTTATTCTTGTACATAGGAGCAGTATTATAGTAGTTATATTCTTGTACATAGGAGCAGTATTATAGTACTTATATTCTTATACATAGGAGCAGTATTATAGTACTTATATTCCTGTACATAGGATGCAGTATTATAGTAGTTATATTCTTGTACATAGGAGCAGTATTATAGTAGTTATATTCTTGTACATAGGAGGCAGTATTATATTAGTTATATTCTTGTACATAGGAGGCAGTATTATAGTAGTTATATTCTTGTACATAGGAGCAGTATTATAGTAGTTATATTCTTGTACATAGGAGCAGTATTATAGTAGTTATATTCTTGTACATAGGAGGCAGTATTATAGTAGTTATATTCTTGTACATAGGAGGCAGTATTATAGTAGTTATATTCTTGTACATAGGAGCAGTATTATAGTAGTTATATTCTTGTACATAGGATCAGTATTATAGTTGTTATATTCTTGTACATAGGAGGTAGTATTATAATAGTTTTATTCTTGTACATGGGAGCAGTATTATAGTAGTTATATTCTTGTACATAGGAGCAGTATTATAGTAGTTATATTCTTGTACATAGGAGGTAGTATTATAGTAGTTATATTCTTGTACATAGGAGGCAGTATTATAGTTGTTATATTCTTGTACATAGGAGGCAGTATTATAGTAGTTTTATTCTTGTACATAGGAGGTAGTATTATAGTTGTTTTATTCTTGTACATAGGAGGCAGTATTATAGTAGTTATATTCAACGAAAATGTAAGAATGTTCCACGTTGCTGCTCTGTACACTGGGCTACCGACTACACTGGTCTACTCTTCTGGTTTAATTCATTATTAAACATTTTATGCTCTAGGGTTCCTTCCAACTTTTGGCCCTGCCTGGATAAATTTATATGGCTCCCCTCGTAATACCACTTTGATGGAGGACCACCAAGAACTTAATGAAGGTCATGGGGAAGGGGTCTCATTTAGAGGACGTATCTTAATTGAAATTGCTGTAGAGATTCTTTCTGGGGGAGCGCATGAGTCCAAATTTTCTAAAATCATTAAAGACATCAAGATCCCATTGAAGGACTCCAAATCAGCGAAAGGATCAGGGAAAGAAAAAGGAGAAAAGGGAGCAGAAGAGGCAAAAGCTCCAGCTGGAGCAGATAAGACCAACTCTACACAGGTCGAAGTTGAGCCTTTTGATGTTCCTCCTGAGGTCAGTCCATACATTTAGTCATTACATATAATAACATGCAATGCCCATTGCAGACAATGTAATCTTATATTGGGGGTGCAAAGCAGGAAGCTGACTCATAGCCAAGGCTTTGGAATATGCCCCCACAGAACTCCCAACCTATCATGACTAGTGCACAGAATTGTTGGTCACCAGAAAACACTTAACAGTGCCAGCCATAGTACCCTATATCAGTGCCAGTCACACTGTCCCTACATTGATACCAGCCACAGTGCCCTATATCAGTGCTAGTCACGCTGCCTCTCCATTGGTCACAGTGCCCGAATATCAGTGCCAGCCACAGTGCCCCCATATCAGTGACCCTATATCAGTGGCACATCCAATGTCCGTATATCCGTTCCAGCCCCTATATCAGTGCCAGCCACAGTGCTCCCATATCATGACCAGTGCACATTAATGTTGGTCACCAGAAAACACATAACAGTGCCAGCCACAGTGCCCCTATATTGATACCAGCCACTATACCACTATATTTGTGCCATCTCCTATGCCCCTATATAAGTGCTAGCCAAAGTACCCCTAAATCAGTGTCAGTCGCAGTTCCCCTGTAAGTGCACATAACAGTTGGTAACTAGTAAATACATAACAATGTCAGCCATAGTGCCCCTATATCAGTGCCAGCCACAGTGCCCTCATATCATGACAAGTGCACTTAACTGTTGTTCACTAGAAAACACATAACAGTGCCAGCCACCATGTCACTATATCAGTGCTAGCCCATGTGCCTCTATATCAGTGACACCTTCTATGCCCCTATATCAGTGCCACCCACAGTACCCTCATATCAGCACCCGCCACAGTGCCCCCATATCAGCGCCAGCTCCTATGCCCCTATATCAGTCTCACCTTCTATGCCCCTATATAAGTTTCAGCCACTGTGCCCCCGACATCCTTGCTTTATATTCCAATCATCAAGACAATCAGTCTTCCCTAGTAAATGATGGCTGCATCTTTTTTTTTTAGATCCATGAAGAAAAGTTTGAAGATTTTCTAATTTTTGGATCCTTTTTCGAAGCAACTCTGATTGACAGGAGGATTGGAGATAAACCGATTAGCTTTGAAGTCACTGTAGGTAAGTGGACATCGGTACAAACCTATTCAAAACCACCTTGAACCCAAGAGTTATTTAAGTGATTTGGGGTTTTAAATAAATAATACTTATTCAAAAACTGAATGAAAAGTTCTAAAACTTTCTAACACCATTTGTGTTTAAATTTTCCCCCATTTACAAACCATATATGCTTGCTGTCAGTGAATGAGAACACTCTAGTTTCCATTCAGAGGCAGAAAACCTGTACACAGCTCATATGAAAAGTGGATACAATTACATCCAGTCTAGACAATGCTCTGTGAGCAAAACACATCAGCTGAAGCTGCACAAATATTTCTGGCAGTTTGCTACAATGTATCAGTCTGGAGTTCAGACTGTTGAGTCCACAGAGCATTGTCTACTGTATCCACTGCTGAGTTAAAAGCAGGAAAAGCTATGGACAGGTTTACTGTCTCTGAATGAAAACAAGAGTGTTCTCATTCACTGACGGCAAGCACATATCTTGAAAATGGTGAAGAATTGAATCGGTATACTAGAAAGTTGTAGAACTTTTCATTTATACATCGGCTAATATTTATTCATATAAAACCAGAAAACCCTCTAATACTCCCCTTGTCCGATCTGTGGTAAGATTTAGATCATTAGTGGAAGTCCCAGAGGTCAGACCTGGATCTGACATGTAATATACATGTATGTGAAATACATGAGATATATGTATATATATATACAGTTGCAAGAAAAAGTATGTGAACCCTTTGGAATGATATGGATTTCTGCACAAATTGGTCATAAAATGTGATCTGATCTTCATCTAAGTCACAACAATAGACAATCACAGTCTGCTTAAACTAATAACACACAAAGAATTAAATGTTACCATGTTTTTATTGGACACACCATGTAAACATTCACAGTGCAGGTGGAAAAAGTATGTGAACCCCTAGACTAATGACATCTCCAAGAGCTAATTGGAGTGAGGTGTCAGCCAACTGGAATCCAGTCAATGAGATGAGATTGGAGGTGTTGGTTACAGCTGCCCTGCCATATAAAAAACACACACCAGTTCTGGGTTTGCTTTTCACAAGAAGCATTGCCTGATGTGAATGATGCCTCGCACAAATGAGCTCTCAGAAGACCTACGATTAAGAATTGTTGACTTGCATAAAGCTGAAAAGGGTTATAAAAGTATCTCCAAAAGCCTTGCTGTTCATCAGTCCACGGTAAGACAAATTGTCTATAAATGGAGAAAGTTCAGCACTGCTGCTGCTCTCCCTAGGAGTGGCCGTCCTGTAAAGATGACTGCAAGAGCACAGCGCAGACTGCTCAATGAGGTGAAGAAGAATCCTAGAGTGTCAGCTAAAGACTTACAAAAGTCTCTGGCATATGCTAACATCCCTGTTAGCGAATCTACGATACGTAAAACACTAAACAAGAATGGATTTCATGGGAGGATACCACAGAGGAAGCCACTGCTGTCCAAAAAAAACATTGCTGCACGTTTACAGTTTGCACAAGAGCACCTGGATGTTCCACAGCAGTACTGGCAAAATATTCTGTGGACAGATGAAACCAAAGTTGAGTTGTTTGGAAGAAACACACAACACTATGTGTGGAGAAAAGGAGGCACAGCACACCAACATCAAAACCTCATCCCAACTGTGAAGTATGGTGGTGGGGGCATCATGGTTTGGGGCTGCTTTTCTGCATCAGGTCCTGGACGGATTGCTATCATCAAAGGAAAAATGAATTCCCAAGTTTATCAAGACATTTTGCAGGAGAACTTAAGGCCATCTGTCCACCAGCTGAAGCTCAACAGACGATGGGTGTTGCAACAGGACAACGACCCAAAGCATAGAAGTAAATCAACAACCGAATGGCTTAAACAGAAGAAAATACGCCTTCTGGAGTGGCCCAGTCAGAGTCCTGACCTCAACCCGATTGGGATGCTGTGGCATGACCTCAAGAAAGCGATTCCCACCAGACATCCCAAGAATATTGCTGAACTGAAACAGTTCTGTAAAGAGGAATGGTCAAGAATTACTCCTGACCGTTGTGCACGTCAGATCTGAAACTACAGGAAACGTTTGGTTGAAGTTATTGCTGCCAAAGGAGGTTCAACCAGTTATTAAATCCAAGGGTTCACATACTTTTTCCACCTGCACTGTGAATGTTTACATGGTGTGTTCAATAAAAACATGGTAACATTTAATTCTTTGTGTGTTATTAGTTTAAGCAGACTGTGATTGTCTATTGTTGTGACTTAGATGAAGATCAGATCTTTTTCGTGCAACTGTATATATATATATATATATATATATATATAAGAAATTGTATTAGAGATCAGATGAGTGACAGAACAATGCAGAACGACTTCAAACAGTAGCCAGAAGAATTTTAAATGCAGCTCTGGATGTGACTAGAGTATCCCTGATGATTTCCATGATTCACAGGTAATTATGGCAATGTTCTTGATGGGGTCTCACCACACGCCAGTAAAAAGAAGACGTCTGATGCTGAAGATGAGGAAAGCGCCCCACTGCTACATACAGAGGAGGCCGATGGGGCACATGACATTTCCATGTCCTTTAGATCCATGACCACACCGGAGAAACCAGTGATAACGGAGGGAAACCGGTAATGACATCAGCGCAATACAACAGATCCTACAAACAGGAGCTAACGGGGTTGAACCTAAAAACGTTGCCGTTGCAACCGGGCTCCCACTCCTTGGGGGCCCATAATTCACCCAGCCATATGTGCAGGTGAAATTACTTTCCTCACATGGAACCATTTCCATTTTTGATAAGAAATATAGAGATCTAACATGGATGAAAACACAACCAAGGAGAGCTGTACAAGTCTGTATACAGTAAGCTACTAAACGCCCCCTAGTGGTGGCTGCAGATAGCCAGAATTTAATCATTGAGAGGACCCGTCACCTCTCATGACTTGTCTGTTTTAGTAAATACTTGTATTCCCCATAAAAGACCAATTCTGAAGCATCTTTTCTTATAATTCTATGTTGTGCCATCCTCCTGTTATTCCTCCTGGAAATGTATGAAGAAATAAACAACTGGGTGTTCCAACTGCCCTTATCAATAAGACATGTCCCTCTATAGTCTGATACGGTCAGCAGATTTGAGAGTGTGAGAGGGTGAAGGGACATACCCACAAATATTAGCACCCAGAACCGAGAGGAATGCTATAACACAGAATCATAAGAAAAGATACCGCACCATTGTCTTACTGTGGAGAATACAAGTACTGTAATGACTTAAAGAGCCAGGTCAGTAGAGGTCCTCTTTAAGTCTGTGAGTGAAGGGAAGCAGGGGATTTGGAACTAAATTTAAGTAAAATAGAATTTTGGAACTAATAACAAACAAGGTATTGGGTTTTGAGTCTGACTCCTCTGCCCTGAGTGGGACAATTTAGAGGACTGATGCAGCAAAAAAAAATGAAAATAAAAAAGACAATTTAATGCATCACCCCCACCATCATTTCCATCTCCAGTTGCTTCCCCTTGTATGACAACCCCTTTAAGGTCTTCTTTGTCTCATAGGAATTATCACTACTTGCCATTTTATGAGAAGAAGCCCTGTGTCTATGTGAAAAGTTCATGGGGAGATCAGACATTTAGACTGTACACGTCCAACCTTCTCCAGAAATTGGCGGACCACCTGGTGAGTCTACTACATATATAGTAAAGCTCAGGGATATAAAAACCCTGTAAACTATGGAAACTCCCAATGCATAAGAAAGGACCTAAGACAGACCCAAGAGGTTGCAGGATTTCGAAGTTTATTTGAAGAAATAATATCAGATATTTTCTATATATTGTATTATTTTTTCCATTTCTTTTTGTTAATATACACATGAAGGCTAGCGTCACCTATGAGGGTTTTTATTATTATTATTATTACATTCTACTTACTTTTGGCAAAAAATATTTTTTACAATTGGTCTTTATTACGCATTTTCATTAGTTTTTGCACTACAGCTATCAGTTTTATTACACCTTCTCAGTAAATCCGTCAGAGAGCTGCGCTGATGGCTCGATATGTAGCCTTAAAGGGTTTTTCCGAGACTTACGTACTGATGACTTATTCTCAGGATAGGTCATCGGTATCTGATCAATGGGGGTCTGACACCTGGGATCCCCTCTGATCAGCTGTTTGAGAAGGCAGTAGAGCCTACACCAAATGACGTCACGTTCGTCAATCACGTGGCCTAGGCGCAGCTCAGCCACATTGAAGTGAATGGGGCTGAGCTGCAATACCAAGCACAGCCACTATACAATGTGCGGCGCTGTGCTTGGTGAGCTGAGAGAAGGCCGCGGCGCTCAAAGGAGCGTCAGTACCTTCTCAATCAGCTGAATTGTTGTGGGTCCTGACCCCCACTGATCATATCCTGATCATCCATTGGATAAGTCATCAGTATTAAAATTTCGGAAAACTCCTTTAGTATTTCTTGCCTTATCATTCATAAATGGTCATTTAAACTAAATTCTTATCAGTTTGACAAGAATTTAGCTTAATGTGTGTTCATGAGCCTCTAGGAGAGTAAAGATTATGGGGGGTTTACATGGCCAGAGGAGCGTCCGATTATTGGGAGGGAAGCGTCTCTTCCCGACAATCGGCTGCTCGTTCAGGGGGGGTGAATCACCTCCTTCCATGTATTTCCGGGTCCGTGCGGCCACGCCACAAAAGATATATAGACATATGTATCTTACAGACAGACATATCCTATCTTTGACTTTAATAGGTCCGCGATTCTCATGTTGAGGTCAATGCACAATGTGGGGTGCACACGGCCGGTGTCCGTGATTTGCGGATCTGCTGTTTGCGTTCCACAAAACGGACATGGCTGTGTCAATGGACCCTAAGTCTGTGCCTACGCAGGGAACTGAAATCCGACTGCTATAAAAATATGGGAAAAAATGAATCAGAACATAATTAGGAAAAAAAACTTCCCTCTAAGCCTAAACAGGAAGTCAATACATGAAGCGCCCATTTCCATAATGGTTATAAACTCCTCGTGTCTATATATCAGTGGTCGCCCCGCCGGTTGCACCGGTTTAATTGCAATACTTTACCGCAGCCGTCTATGGGCTAGAAAGGTTCTCTGTTATAAGCATTGCTCGGCGGTGCGGCCTCTGTGTGCTAAGTAAGATATATAACAAGCAGGTGTTCGGCGATACAGCTTTTATGTCCGTGCGCAGACGTAACATGGGGATTGTCTATTGTGATGAAGAAATTAAATGTCTCCATGCGTTAATGGCAGCAAATAGAATTCACAGTTTCATTAAAATCCACCTTAATTGCTCCTGTGAGTCGCTAGTTATAAACGGGAAGAGATTTCTCTTCATTCCATTAGTGGAGACCTAGAAAATCTTCACATATTTACAGAATCTCTCTCCAAAGTCATCACCCAGGGCTGGTTTTAGGGAGTAGCAAAAGGGGCTGTTGCCCAGAGCCCCCATTTCCCAGGGGGCCATCAGAGGACAGGACCTCCAAATGAATCCTCAATTCATGGTTCTCTCTAGGGCAGCAAAGGGGTCAATGGTAATTTGGGAGAACAGGGAATGTAAAAATGAACCTCTTCTCTGCCTAGGCCCACCAGGGAATTTTACCCTGGACCACCAGGGCTTTTGAAATTATACACAAAACCATCTATAAAAGGGCACATAATAGCTTGTTGGCCCGGGTCCCATGTTTATTAAACTGGCCCTTTCCATTCCTACAACTCTGGCCTCATGGACACAACCGTATACGTTGTGTGGATCCACAAAACATGGATCCCAGCTATGTGCATGCCACAATTTTTTACCGTAGAAACGTCCTATCCTTGTCCGCGAAATGGACAAGAATAGGACATGTTCTATCTTTTTTGCGGGACCGCAGAATGGACTTACGGATTTGGACAACACACAGTGTGCTGTCCACATCTTTTGCGTCCCCATTGAAATGAATGAGTCTTCATCTGTTCTGCAAAAAATGCGAATCGGATGCGGACCGAAAATATGGTCATGTGTATGGGGCCTCAATGACCCCCAGCAGAGGCATAACTTGAAGCTCCTGGGCCCCAATGCAAAATGTGTTAGAGGACCCCTCATCTACCATGGTGTCTTCATCGGTCACAGAGGGACTTTTGGGGCAACTATTAACTTTTCATCTCCAAAAATGATTTACGCTCCTCCACCCCTGCAAATACAGCGCTGTACCTGGATTAACAGTTAAAGAGGTCGGGGTGCTCCGGTAAACATGTATTCAGAGCCTCAGTGAATAGCTTATGGAAAGACCATCAGTGGAAAATGTTGGACTGTCCCTTTGTATTTTAACACCATGTCCTTTACTCTTTAGGTGGAAGGATTAAAGCACATGAAAGAGCTCGTCAAAATTTCAGATTTTGCCCCTGAAGAAAAGATGAGAGACGTCCTCACCGACTTCATCAGCCAGAGCAAGTACGGTCAGGCCTTACCAAGTTCTAATTATTAAAATATTATTAATATATTAAAAGGTTTTGATGTAATGATCCCCTTCACTTAGCGATCTGTTGCTTCATTCTGAAAAAAATCTACTATTTTTTCCATTGGTATCATTTTAATAAACTCTACTCTATGTCCATATTGCTGTTAGATACTTGTTATGGTGCCCCCCGGTGTTCCTTTGATTTTCTCTCAGAGTGTCCACCTAATGTGTCCTGTGCCGGTGGTCACACATGCTCAGTAGCTTATTCCCAGCTCCCCGGGTCCTTTTATACACAGGCAGTGAAGTGATTCCTGCTAGTCTGCAGCCAGCCAATAAAAAATCAGCACAAGCAACAGAAAAGAGAATTGAAAGAAGAGCAGGGGGCGCCATAACAAGTAACAGAAGTATCTACACACTGGAGAGTCCTCTGGGCTAAGACCATGCAAACTCTTGAAATTGTCCCACCTACAGGTGGAAAAAAATCACCAAGGGCCTAACTGGCCTACTAGAGAGCTGGAGGACATGCAGGCTCTGAAATGACAACCTGACAACTCGACCCATGAGGTCCATCAGTGGACAAACCCATCTCAACCTGACTGTGGAGCAACTCCATTGCTTTACTCTTTTTATTTATTTGGGATTATTTTTGAGCTGTTTTCGCAGTGATGATCGCAGGGTTTACAGCGGTGATCTACATCAGACATTTCTGTTTTGCACTTTCAGGGCGTTCATCTCAACAGCAGAGAAGAAAAGCAAAATGCCAAACACAACGGCCCTGGATAAGAAGAGGATGACGCTCTGCAAACAGGAGCTGGTAGGACACATCAACCTTGTGGTGTTTTTGGACATGTAAAAGAATAATACCCCTATGGCCGTCTCTCTGTCTCATCAGGTCAGTTTAGCATCCTGCAGGGGCATACATAGGGTCGCCAACCAGAATTTTTCTCTTTTCTGGACAATTTATCCAAAAATTACAGACAGTCAACATTTTTATGGGCCAATTGGAAAACCATAATGAATGATAAAGATTTTAAGTAATAAGCTCAAAATACTAATAGGAACTCCTTACAAGCATCTACTGTGAGCTGTAAAAAGATGATAATTACCACGAAAATAATCTAGTCAGGTAGCACCAGCCTCAAAAAAATCACGAAAACATCAATTCTTTTTCACGGACACAGGGAAAAAGTTGCCTATTTTCACGGACTGACCAGAAATTTCTGGATTGCTGGTAACCCTGGGCATACAGATCTCACTGGGCCCCATAGAAAAACGTATTAGTATGATCCCCATCATCGTGAGATTTCTGCCGAATTGACATTTTTTTTTAAATCAATCAAAGGAAATTTCTAATAATCAGAAAAAGTTACGCTCCATCTCATCGACTTGGAACAGGTGTTTCTTAAGTATGGAAATCAATCTAAGCACTATATTTCATAATATATCTATACCAGACACCTCTCATAAAAACACTGATAAATCTCCCTCGTCAGATCTGACTCCTGCTTCCCTGCCTGCAGTCACCACTCGAGGGAGCTCATTGCATAGGAATTTATACAGCTACCATTGAACTTATAGGAAGCTGTAAAAAATCTACCGGTATTTGTACTGAGTGGCAGTTGCCAGAAATTGCAATAGATTTATTGAGGAGACGGAGGAGTTCAGGATCAAGCCCTCTCTCACTCTGGGTCCCAAAACAGTCATGTGGTAGGCCTCCATGGTAAGTACACCACCAGTCATGAATGATGACTAGTGTTCCCACAGGCTCATAGTAAAAACCACAGTGGCCTCATAACAGTAATAGTCTCTGTGTTCCCCTAACATTAATAGCCAAAGTGGCCCAAAAATAACAGCTACAATTGCCACCATGCTGATCATCACAGTGCCCTTAGGACAGCCCCATAACAACAGCCACATTCGGGCACAGTGCCTTCCTAAGGCCACCCTTGACTGAAGTGTGATACGGAGCATGGTGAGAACATCAACCAGCCAAACTCGCACTGCAGAGACAAAGTCATTTCTTTTGCGTCTTTAACCTTACATTTCGATTTTATTGAAGTCTTAGGAGCAAACATGATCTTCAGTTCACTTGTTTTACAGGAGGGAATGTCTAGCGACGCAAAAGCCATCGTGCAGCAGAAGAAGAAGATGTCAATAAATGAGATGACCAGGGAAATGCAGAGTTTCATTGACAGGATCAAGTTTCTTGTGGATGAGGTAAGTTATAATGTTCTGTTCTATACAGTATGTTCACCCAAACCATCAGAAGACTGCATTGGTTAAAACCCCGACTTTCACTGACTTTTGTCCCGGCTGCTTTCTTTTCCCTGTAGATGATGTAGGGCTATTGCCCAGTAATCATCTCCTACCTTCCCTGCATTTTGTACACCGCCTGTGACATGCATGCTGCTGCACACTGCACAGCCTGTAACCTGTCCTGTGCCTTAGTCCAGAATCTGCTGGGCAGCCATTCTGTGTACAATTTGGAATTATCTATATAACAATCACAGGTATTAAATAGGGAATTTGTCAAGTATAGGGGCAGGTCCCGGACGGGGTCGCCCTTTGGGGGCGGGTGCTCTGTATAGGTAGGCAGGGTTCTATAGCTTCCCTTCCCCAATTTTACAATAGGGTCTATTAGGGATAGTTTTACCCGGATTATGCCAAACTACCTACAAACTACAGACACCTGAATCCAGATGACTACTAATCTACAGATGAACCCTTTATGGTATATTTATCCATTGTCTGGACTATAGAGAAACCATCTATGGCCAAGAACCGGTAAGTCCGTTCCTATTTACCCACTTTTTGACAAATAGACGGTCTACTATTTATGTCAATACCAGTTTTGTGTATACATTTTCTGCATTGAGTGGCGCCTTTTGTGTATTTTCTCTTTTTTGTATTATTTAAAAAATTATATTTTAGTAACATTATAGTTTAGTTTTAACGTAATCCCCCTACTCAGTAGAGGCATTCTTTAGTTTACACATACCGCAAAGCAGCCAATTGTCAGAAAGGAAGCGTTCCTTCCTGACAGTATGAGGACTGCTGCTATCGCTCGTCCCCATACATACTCAATGCTCCTCTGCAGCAGAGAGCACCTCAGATCATTTCCCCCGATGAATGAGCGTTTCGCTTATTTATCGGTTGATCTTTACAAGGGCCGATTGTTGGAAACAAGTTAGTTCCCGATAATCGTCCCGAATATTGGGCCATGTAAATCCACCTGAAAAGATACTATGTGGCCACACGTACTTACCAGGACTACAGGCTGCAGAAGATGTGGCCTCTAATAATCAAGATGGTGGACAGAAGCTTGATTTTATTTCTTCTAAAAAGCAGGTTTCAAGTAGCAAATAAAGTTCTGATTGAAGTAAACTTAATTGATGGGTGCACTATGTGTCTTGCAGCCACAACATACTGTTCCTGATGTGTTTATATGGCTCCTCAGCAACAATAAGCGCATGGCATATGCCCGCATCCCAGCCAGAGACGTTCTCTACTCCCCGGTGCCTGAAGAAAAAGGTCACCACTGCGGGAAGATTAAAACCCTATTCTTCAAAGTAAGTAGCTCACATCTGTAAACCGTCTGCTCTCGGAAAGTACAATTAAAGATCTAACCTTTCCGGTATGTTCTTCACATTATTAATTGTGACACTGATTCATTTTCACGATGTGGATTGTAACAATGCAGGATAATTGTGTGAACAGTGCCCTGCATTTCTATTAGAGCTTCCTTCTAAATGTGAAGGAGATAAACACTGGTCATTAGAGAGGAGCGAGAACAAGACATAATACGGCTACTCTTCATTATCCGCACTGTGATCTATCATTCTGCTGTACACGATTATACAGACACTAGAATGTCCTTTACTGAACCCAAAATCGATATAAAGTGGTTGCTTTAATACAAGGGCTGGTAAGATTGTGTGTCTGTCTATCTATCTCATATCCAGGGCTGTAGCTATAGAGGTAGCAGTCACTACCGGGACCAGGAGCCTGAGGGGGCCCAAATACCAGTGTGCCGCATAAGAAGACACCATTTTTATAGAAAGTGCATCCTGGTCAAGTTACACCTCTGGCTGGAGAGAAAGGGTTAGGTCAAGAATTTGGCATGGGGGGTGCCGATTCCATTTTTTGCCTCAGGCAGCTGTGCTATTTGGTTTCATGGTGGATACCACTCTGAACATGGACCAAAGAAAGCTAAGGAGAGCATTGATTAAGACTAAAATTATAGACAAACATGTTAAAGATAAAGGCTATAAGACCATCTCCAAACAGCTTAATATTCCTGTCACTACAGTTGCACATATTATTCAGAATATCAATCATCTATCATGTCTATCTAGTTATCTACGGTATAGATCAAATCAAATCAAATGAGCTTTATTGGCAGGACTAAATACATTTAAGCATTGCCAAAGCAAGTGGGAAATAATTGGGTAGGGTTGGGGGATGGGGACACATCCAGGGTGGGGATAGATATAGGAGTCCATGGTATATCAGGCTCCTTTCAGTCCATGGCAGGCAGTAATATATTGTGCTGCTATGGCCACTGTCTTCTCCTCTTCCCCCAATCAGTATAGAGAATTTCTCTTCCTCATCGATGGAGGTGAAATCTGGGCAGAGATCCGACAGTCTCCTGAAGTGAGAATCCCTCACTGCTGAGTATTTGGGGCACCGCAGCAGGAAATGAGCCTCATCCTCCACGGCCTCCTGGTCGCACTGCTGGGACAGTCTTCTCTCTCTGGGCTTGTACCTCTGTCGGTGACGCCTGGATTCAATGAGCAGGCTGTGGGCGCTCAGTCTGTAGCAGCTCTGTCGGTCTCTGGGGTTGGGGAGTTTCTCCAGATATGGGGTCAGTTTGTACTCCCTCTGCAGGCTCTGGTATACTGTCAGCTTCTGTGATGTTCTATGTCATTCCTCCAGACGCTGATATACTTCTCTTTGCCCTTGTGTATCATCCCCTTTGCCAGGCTTTATTGTTTGGTGGCTTGGGCAGGCTGGGTTTGGGTGACTTGTTGCAGGGTGCTTTGTTTTTCTGGGGCTTCTTGGTGTAGCAAGGCTTTGTGATGTAGGAGCTGGGACTGCTGCTATGCAGATGGGCTCTGAATGATAGCACCCTCTTCTGGACAACAAAGTAAAGTTGGAATCTGCCCAGTTCTGCTAGACAGGCACTGTTTGAGGTGCTCCTGTGGACCTGGAGAAAGTGTTTGCAGAGTTCTAAGTGGAATAGTTCTGTTGGCCCAGAGTCCCACTTTGCCCAGTCTGGGTATGTCTGGGCCCCAAACTTCGCTGCCACACAGGAGGATTGGGGCAATGATGGTGTCAAGGATTTTAAGCCAGATGGTCACTGGTGCCTTAAGATGATACAGAATCCTTCTGATGGCATAGAAGGTTTTGCTCGCCTTGTCTTTCAGTGTTTCCATGGCTTTCTTAAAACTCCCTGATTGGGTGATTTCTAGGCCCAGGTAGGTGTAGCTTTCAGTTTCTGAAATTGGACAGTTTATTTAGCAGGAAGGGAGGACGCACGGCTGCTTTCCGGTTTCTTTTCTGTAACACCATGATGTTGGTTTTCTATGGATTAATGGGCAGTGCCCCTGTGTTACTGAATTTCTCCAGGATTTTCAGGTTATCTTGGAGACCTTTCTCAGTTTGTGATAGTAGCAGAAGATCATCTGCATAAAGGAGAAATTTCACCTAGGTGTCATGGAGGGTGAGATCAGGTGCTGAGGAGGACTCCAGAGCCGCCACCAGCTCATTGATATAGATGTTAAACAGGGTTGGACTGAGGCTGCAGCTCTGTCTGACTCCTCTGCTCTGCCGGAAATAAGTCGTTCTCCAATTTACATTCACGCTACATCTATTCTCAGTGTAGGAACTTCTGATGACATCATATGTTTTTCCTTCTTAAAGTCCACAAAGCAGGCATAGATCGTGGACATGGCTCGATGAGGCTCTGCAGGGTGTAGATGTGGTCCGTGGTGCCGTGGTTTGGCATGAAGTCTGCTTTGCTTCTGCTGAGGATGTTGTGCTGGGTGAGGAAGCTGAGGATCCTCTTATTCAGGATACTGCTGAGGAGATTGCCCCAGGTTGCTGCTGACGCACATTCCTCTATAGTTGGCTGGGTCGTACCTGTCTCCGCTCTTGTTTATGGGGGTGACGATGCCCTCGTTCCAGCTCTGGGGGAAGTAGCCGGCACTCACCACAACACTGTAGAGGAAGGATCCCATCTGGGCCACTGGCTTCTTTATCTTTATCTCTTTATCACTGAGATCCTCTCTGTTATCTCCTGCAGTGTGATCGGTGTGTCTAGAGGGTTTTGGAAATCTTAGATTTTTTTCCTCCATATCCTTCAGCTTTTTCGTTGTTTCTTTTTGTTCTGGGCTTTGGTCCTCCCTCGATATGACTTTGTAAAGATCCTTGAAGTATTGGAGCCAGATGTTGCTGTTTTGGATGTGGAGGTTGGTGTTCTTGCTGGTTTTGTCCATGTCCTTCCATAGTTCCCAGAAGGAGTTGTCCTGGAGAGCGTCTTGGAGTTGGAGGAGCTTGGTTGATATGTTGCCTTGCTTTTTCTTTCTGAGTATATTTTTGTATTGCCTTTGTATGTTGTTGTAGGCTTCCCTCAGACTGGGTGTCATGCCCTGCTCAGGCTATGTGCGGAGGTCTGCCAGATTAGCAGCACATGTCTAGCCTTTTGTTTTGGAGTCAAGCTAGATCTGTCTCTCTTCAGGTGCACTGGGTGGGATCGTTGGTTTCAGTTTAAATCACACCCACTCCCAGTGTTCCCTGCGGGTTATAGCTTCTGTCTGGCTCTGTGTATGCAAGGAAGGAAGGATTGGCTGTTCCTGCTCAAAAAGATAAGTTGTTTTTTTGTTCTCTTGTGGTTGCTGTCTAGGCTGTTAGAGAGACGCCTGCCCCTCAAGGTTCTGAGGGAGCAGGCTGCCTCTATTCCCCTTTCACCATCTTAGGGATTTTAGGGTATTTTCAGCCCAGGCACGAGGACACGTTATTCCCACCTTAAGGGTCTGAACGTGGGCATAGCAGTATAGGGAGAGCTGGTAGAGATTTGTCAGGAGGTGACCTTGATCCCCAGCTTCTCGCCTAGAGACCTGTTTGTTTATTTTTCTGTGTAACTTATACCCTGTCCGCTGTGACATTATAACCCACCAATACTTTGACTGCCATTGCTCAGCGGTTTTGAGATGAGTCAATTGAAGCGCTAGTTGATCGCATGCAGGGATTATCCCTAGAAGTTGCAGATCTGCGTAATTCGCTCACACAGTGTCAGAATGTTCTGGCATCAGGTGCAAGTCAAATTTATGGGGAGCCTAAAGTCGCTCTCCCTGATAGATTTGCAGGGGGTGTGGATGACTTTATCCGCTTTAAAGAATCATGCAAGTTGTATTTTCGGCTGCGTCCATCTTCATCTGGTGATGAGAGTCAGAGGGTTGGTATAATCATTTCTCTGCTTAAAGGGGACGCGCAATCCTGGGCATTTTCTCTGCCGCCCGGTTCTCTGGCCCTCCAGTCGGTGGAAGAATTTTTTAAAGCCTTGGGATTAATATATGATGATCCAGATCGGGTCTCGATGGCGGAATCTAAATTGCGCAATTTATTACAAGGTGAACATACTGCAGAGGCTTACTGCGTTAAGTTTAGGAGATGGGCTACCGAGTCAGAGTGGAATGACCCCGCGTTACGTAGTCAGTTTTGTCAGGGGTTATCTGAGAGATTGAAAGATGCCCTGGCTTTTATGAGTACCCGGATACATTAGAGAATGCAATGTCTTTGGCAGTACGGTTAGATAGACGTATTAGAGAGAGGTGTAAAGCTCCCTCCGCGCAAGGGTTCCCTCCTGTGAGTGTTTTAGTCTCACCTGTTCCCCAGGGTGATATTACATGTAACTCTGGGGTAGGGGAGGAACCCATGCATCTGGGTCAGGTATCTTTCCGTTCTGGTAGTAGAGACTTTAGGAGGTTGCATAAATAAATATGTTATTACTGTGGAAAAAGTGGTCATTTTATTTTTTCTTGTCCTTTTGTTAAACCGCATGTTGATGAGAAAGAATCACAAAGAGGTTTACTTAAAGAGAAAAAGAAAACATGCCTGACTCTTGGTAAAGTGAATCGAGTGGTGGAGCAAGCAGGTATGCAAGCTCCCTGTAGTACTTGTTTTCTCCTTCCAGCTATGGTGGCGCTAGACTCAAGGTTTTTTTGTTGTTGAAGTATTCATTGACTGTAGTGCTGGGGTAAACCTTATTGATTTTCTTTTTCTTCAAAATCTGGGTCTAAATACTTGCACTTTAGAAAGAGAGATTCCGGTTTTTGCAATTGATTCTTCCCCTCTTTCTCAAAGGAGTCTCACTCATATTGCTCATGGTATTCTGTTAAGGGTGGGTGATTCACATGTTGAGATTATGTCTTGTTTTGTCATGAAGGACTTGCCCGCTCCTATAGTCTTAGGGTTACCGTGGTTGACAAAACATAACCCAATTATAGATTGGCAAGCAAGACAGATCATTGGTTGGAGTGAGTTTTGTTTGGATAATTGTCTTGGCACATCTATCTCTGGTGTGTCTACTACGGCTCTACCTCTGTATCTCTCTGATTTTGCGGATGTCTTTTCGGAGGGTGGAGCTCAGGAATTGCCCCCTCATCGTGACTATGATTGTCCAGTTAATCTCATCCCAGGGGCTAAGTTGCCAAAGTCTCGGCTTTACAATCTTTCTCAACCTGAAAGAGAGGTCATGCGGAAGTATATTGCCGAGAGTTTGGCAAAAGGTCATATTAGGCCATCTAAGTCTCCAGTGGCAGTGGGTTTATTCTTTGTAAAGAAAAAGGATGGATCGCTGAGACCTTGTTTGGATTTCCAGGAATTGAACCGTATTACGGACTGGGATCCGTATCCCCTTCCTTTGATCTCCGATCTTTTTGATCAGATTGTTGGAGCCAAGGTGTTCTCCAAGTTGGATTTAAGAGGGGCCTACAATCTGATCAGAATCAAGGAAGGGGATGAGTGGAAAACGGCCTTCAACACGCACGAGGGTCATTTTAAGAACCTGGTTATGCCTTTTGGGTTAACGAACGCGCCAGTGGTATTTCAGCGATTCGTCAATGATATTTTCCATCATTTTGTGGGGAGGTTCGTGGTAGTTTACTTGGATGACATTTTAATTTACTCTCCTGATCTGAAGACCCATCAGGATCACGTGAGACAGGTTTTGACGATCCTTCGGGAGAATAAATTATATGCCAAATTGGAGAAATGTGTGTTTTCTGTGCAGGAGCTTCCGTTTCTTGGATATCTGCTTTCTGACTCTGGTTTTCGTATGGACCCCGAAAAGGTCCGGGCGGTTCTGGAATGGGACCGACCGGAGAATCAGAAAGCTTTGATGCGGTTTTTGGGGTTTACTAATTATTATAGAAAATGTATTTCGAACTATTCCACCATTGTAAGACCTCTGACCGATCTGACTAAGAAGGGCGCCGATGTCTCTGTCTGGTCGGATGAGGCATTGCAGGCCTATTCGACTATTAAGGAATGTTTTGCGTCTGCTCCGATTCTTGTGCAGCCTGATGTGTCTCAGCCATTCGTGGTGGAGGTTGATGCATCAGAGGTGGGGGTTGGAGCAGTGCTGTCGCAGGGTTCATCTCCTGGCAAATGGGTTCCGTGTGCTTTTTTTTCCAAGAAGCTCTCGGTCGCCGAGAGGAATTATGATGTGGGAGATAGAGAGTTGCTGGCCATCAAATTGGCCTTTGAGGAATGGCGTCACTGGTTGGAGGGGGTGTCTCACCCCGTTACAGTACAGAATTTGGCGTACCTACAATCTGCCAAGCGTTTGAACCCTAGACAGGCCAGATGGTCACTGTTTTTTACCAGGTTCAATTTTGTGGTTACTTTTCGCCCGGGGGTTAAAAACGTTAAGGCAAATGCGTTGTCTCGCAGTTTTTCTGGGGGATGTGATTCAGAGGATCCTGCTCCGATTTTGGCTGATTGGGTGGTGGTCTCCGCTCTGTACCCCGAATTGGAGATGGAGGTGTTGGGAGCCCAGGAGGGGGCTCCTGGTTCTTGTCCCCCAGGGAGGTTGTTTGTTCCTGACGGAGTGCGATACAAGGTATTCAAGGAACATCACGATACTGTTCTTGCTGGACATCCTGGGTATAAGTCCACCTTTGATCTTGTGTCCCGGAGGTTCTGGTGGCCCGGGTTACGTAAGAGCATTGAGGATTACGTGGCAGCTTGTGAAACCTGTGCACGGTCAAAGGTTGCTCATACTCGACCTGCTGATTCACTTCTTCCTTTGTCTATTCCGTCTCGTCCTTGGACACACTTGTCTATGGACTTTATTACGGATCTGCCGAGTTCCTCCGGGAAGAGAGTAATTTTGGTGGTTGTTGACCGTTTTAGTAAAATGGCTCACTTTATATCGTTAGCTAGTCTGCCCAAAGCCAAGACTTTTGCGCAGATTTTTGTGGATAATATCGTGAAATTGCATGGCATTCCTTCGGATGTGGTTTCTGATAGGGGCACACAGTTTGTCTCCAGGTTTTGAGGGCGTTCTTCTCTCGGCTTGGCATTCAACTTTCATTCTCTTCGGCTTTTCATCCACAGTTGAATGGGCAGAGAGAGCGTACTAATCAAAACCTGGAGACCTACTTGAGGTGCTTTGTGGCTGAGAATCAGGAGGACTGGTCCTCATTCTTATCCCTAGCAGAGTTTGCTTTGAATAACCGTAGACAGGAGTCCACAGGTAAGTCACCATTTTTTGTCGCATACGGTTTTCATCCTCAGTTTGGTACCTTTTCTGGGACTAGTTCCTCTGGGATGCCAGAGGAGGAGAGATTTTCTTCTGCCTTGTCTTCTATCTGGCGGAGGATCCAAGTGAATTTGGAGAAGATGGGTGAGAGGTATAAGCGAATGGCTGATAAGAGACGTATGACTGGTCCGGACCTGTGTGTGGGTGATCTGGTGTGGTTATCTACTAAAAATATTAAACTGAGAGTACCATCTTGGAAACTGGGTCCAAGATTTATTGGACCGTACAAAATATCTGCGGTGGTCAATCCAGTAGCGTTTCGGCTGGATCTTCCGCAGACTTGGAGGATCCATGATGTGTTCCACAGGTCTTTACTGTAAAAATATGTGAAACCGGTGGAACCACCGACATTGCCTCCTCCTCCTGTTCTGGTTGATGGAAATTTAGAGTTCGAGATCTCCAGGGTTCTTGACTCAAGAGTTCTTCGGGGTTCCCTTCAGTACCTGGTACACTGGAGGGGATACGGCCCTGAGGAAAGGATGTGGGTTCCGGCTCTGGATGTTAGTGCCAGCCGACTGGTGAAGGCTTTTCATAGATCCCACCCGGATAAGGTTGGTCCGGGGTGTCCGGAGGTCACCCGTAGAAGGAGGGGTACTGTCATTCCCTGCTCAGGCTATGTGCGGAGGTCTGCCAGATTAGCAGCACGTGTCTAGCCTTTTGTTTTGTTTTGGAGTCAAGCTAGATCCGCCTCCCTTCAGATGCACTGGGTGGGGTCGTTGGTTTCAGTTTAAATCACACCCACTCCCAGTGTTCCCTGCGGGTTATAGCTTCTGTCTGGCTCTGTGTATGCAAGGAAGGAAGGATTGGCTGTTCCTGCTCAGAAAGATAAGTTGGTTTTTTGTTCTCTTGTGGTTGCTGTCTAGGCTGTTAGAGAGACGCCTGCCCCTCAAGGTTCTGAGGGAGCAGGCTGCCTCTATTCCCCTTTCACCATCTTAGGGATTTTAGGGTATTTTCAGCCCAGGCACAAGGACACGTTATTCCCACCTTAAGGGTCTGAATGTGGGCATAGCAGTATAGGGAGAGCTGGTAGAGGGTTTGTCAGGAGGTGACCTTGATCCCCAGTTTCTCACCTAGAGACCTGTTTGTTTATTTTTCTGTGTATCTTATACCCTGTCCGCCGTGACACTGGGATTGTTCGGATCTTGGTTTTTCCTATTTGAGGCCATTCTTAGCGCCTTCCTTATATCTTTACACTCCCCGTCGAACCAATTGTTGGGTTGTTGCTTTTTTGGCCTTTTGTTGCATTTTTTGAGGTCAGACATTTCCGCCATGGTGTAAAATATATTATTAAAGTCCCTTACCACGAGATTTACTCCTTCTGGGTTCAGCTCATACACTTTACTATGGAAGTTATGGAGCATCTCCTGGATCTCTGCGCTGTTTATGGTCTCCATATACTTTGGGGCTGACATCTTGGACCATTTAACAGATGGAGGTAGGCTAAAGAGGCCGGTCTACTGTGATGTTTGTACCGGGGGTTTACTTGTGGATTTAATGTATAGGAGCAGTTGGTTGTGGTCTGACAGGTGTGTCTGTGGGGTGACTATGAAGCCACCAACATTTTTGGGGTCCATATCTGTGATGGCATAGTCTACCACACTGTTGCCTACATGGGAGTTTAGGGTATATCTACCAAGAGAGTCTCCCTTTGTGCGGCCATTGAGAATATGAAGTCTGAGGCTTCGACAGTTCAACAATTTTCTGCCACTTTTATTTACTGTGCTGTCATAGCTGTTCCTCTCGGTGTGCACTGAGCTGTCACAGTCAGTGTCTGCTCCGAATATATAGACATTTCCGTAAGTTGTCAGGTAATCTCTCTCCCTCCCTGTTCTTGCATTGAGGTCTCCAAAGATGAGTACATTGCCCAGGGCCTGGAAATGGACGGCTTTCCTCTGTAGGATATCAAAGCTGTCTGGATTAAAGTATGGAGACTCTGGTTGAGCTATGTATGCTGCACAGAGGTAGATGTCAGCCCGAGAGGTGAGGATAGAGCGGCCTATTCTTACCCAGATGTGGCTGTCTCCTCTCTTCACTGGTCTGGTCTGCTCATGGAGCTCCTCTTTATACCAGACTAATATTCCTCCTGAGCTCCGGCCCAACTTGACACTTTGTTTTTCAGAGCATGGACAAAGATCTCCCTGTATCCGGTGGCCACCAGGGATTTATTCTCTGTCTTAGTCCATGTTTCTAGGAGGATCTGTATGTCAATGTTTTTTAGTCTTTGGGTAAAATCTGGATCGTGCGTCTTACATCCAAAGGCTGAAGCATTTAGGCCCTGAATGTTCCAGCTGCTGACAATACGAGATATCAAGCTGGATTTTTGACTGGTGGCCATGTTGTAGCAGTTTTGTCCAGTCAGTGTTCTGCACAGAGTGCTGAGAAGGGTCTTTATCTCCTCAATGTCTCTGCTCTGCATTACTCTATGTGAGGCAGGTGGATTCCTCCATGGTTTGTGCCTCTGATGGCCATATTTTGGGTAAAAGTCACAATTTCCAGTTTGTTGAGGAGGGTATGAGTTTTTTTCCCATGTCTATTTGTTGTTGTTGACGTTTTCATAGGTTTTTGTCTAGTGTGTGGTCTGGTCTGTGGGTCTCAGTTGAGCACTATGTCTTTGAATTCTTTGGCTAAAAGGCTAACTCCTTGGCTATTAAGGTGTTTATTGTCATATAGGTGATGATCGTTTATGGAGGGGTGTTGTGCCAGGGTGATGTTTGGCATGACGCTGATTTTAGCTGCCAGCTCTCGGTTGATGCTCTGGATGATGTGTTCAGGGATGACCTTTCTTGGGAGCAGAGATGACAGGATGATTTTACAGCTGGGGAACTTCTGTTGTGCGGTCCCTGCTAGCTGGCTCAGTTGTCCTGCTATCTGCTGGCGTTGGTCCTGGAGGTTATTGGTGCCTGTATGTATGATAATATGGTTAGGTTGGGTGAAATATGAATTATTGATGATGGCTGTTGCTTGTTCGATAGTAGAGCCGTGGATTTTACTGACTATTTTTCCTGGGAAAAGTCGCTTTGTGTTCAACTATTTACCATTGGAGTCTATAATCAGAACAGTATCAGGGCACTGTGGCTTACTGCTCATGTTTGTGTCCGGCCTGCTACTCGGGCTTCTTGTAGGAAGCTGCTGTGTTGGGGCTCTGGTAATGGTTGGCTCTGTTGTTGGGGGCTGTTGTGGTTGTGTACTTGGGGTTGTCATCTCTGGCCCCCTTTTATTACTCTACTGTTCTTTGCTTTGCTCTCATTTTCTGTTATTTCCATTTGGCAGTTAGTTGATATATTGGTGTCATGGCTGCTGGCTTTCATTCGGTTCTCACGCCCTTCTTTCTTTGGGGTCCTCTCCTTGATTAGGGGATAAGTCTGGGATTTCAGTTTTTCTATCTCTCGTCTCAGTTCGGTGTTTTCTTGCTGCAGTTCTTGTAATTTATCTCTTATTTCCTGCAGGGCTGAGGCCTGTTCACAATTCAGTCTGGTTATCTCTTCAGCTACTTAGTCATTTGCATTTTAGTCACCAGAAATTCTCTTTAACCCCTTAGTGACCACCCATACGCCTTTATATGGGGGTCACTAAAGGGCCTTAGGCTGGGCCGCCGCAGCGGGGAGCCGCGGCCTTCTCTAACAGCCCGGACCGGCAGGAGTGCCGATCCAGGCTGTTTAACACCTTACATGTTGCGGGCAATGGCGCCCGCGCGCATGTAAAGAGCTGACAGAGGGAGCGGACTCCCTCTGTCTCCCATCGGCCCCCCACAAATGCGATCGCGGGGTGCCGATGTGTGCGAAGGCTGGCTGGGGTCTATGAAGGCCCCAGACCAGCCTTCAGAAATTTGCAGCAGGCTGTGCCTTTCTGGCGCAGCCTGCTGGTTAATGTTACAATAGCATTGCCATTGAAATGCAATGCACTATAGGGATAATGCATTGCACTTTAAAAGCAATCAAAATACTGTCTGTTATAGTCCCCTTGTGGGACTATTAAGTGGTAAAAAAAAAAAAAATATTATTAAAAAAAATGTATCCTTTCTTTCCATTGAAAATACGCTTGTCAATGAAAAAAATTGCTAAAAAAAAATCTCCCCCATATGTTTGGTATTTCCGCGTCCATAATGACCTGGAATACATAAATATCACATTAATTATCCCCTACGGTAAACGCCGTAAAAAAAAGAATTAATAAGAAAAAGACAGAATTGCTAATTTATTCTGAGTTGCCACCAATAAAACGTAATATCAAGCGATCAAAAAGCGCCATTTTCTCCAAAATGATACCAATGAAAAATGCAAGTCGTCCCGCAAAAACCAAGCCCTCACACAACTCCATAGAAAGAAAGAAAGAAAAAGAAAAAAGTTATGGGTCTTGGGAAGCGGCAATGCAAAAACATTTTTTTCTTTTAAAAATAAAGGTTTTATTGCAAAAACGTTGTAAAAAAACTATATGTATTCATACCGAATACACTGTAATCGTAGTGACCCAGAGAATAAAGATATTATGTTATTTATACCGAAAAATGAACGCCGTAACATTTATAATGGAAAAACGCAGTGGCAGTATTGCTGTTTTTTCCCATCTCCCTGCCAGAAAGAGTTAATAAAAGTTAATCAGAAAGTTATGTGTACCCCAAAATGGCGCCATTAAAAACTACAACTTGTTCCTCAAAAAAACAAGCCCTCATAAAGCTATATAGACGGAAAAATTAAAAGGTTATAGCTCTTGGAACGCGACGTTGAAAAAAGGAAGAAAAACGCTTGGTCAATAAGGCCCAAAACAGGCTGGTCACTAAGGGGTTAAAGTGTATAAAGTCTCTTTCTAGCTGAGATAAGCAATCTCTGAGGATCTCCAGGGAGGGGTGTGAGGAATTAGGACATGGGGCTGAAGGGGGGTCTCTGGTGGTTTTCATACCTATTTATCATGTATCATCTATCTATCTACCTCCAATGCACAGGCTTTTCTGGTCTGAGGTGTCTATTACTGTATTTCTTTAGGGGGTCTGGTCTGGGATCTGTATTACTTTGTTAATTTAGAAATCTGGTGAAGAAGCTGTATTTATTCTGGGGTCTGTATTATCTATCTATCTATCTATCTGATATCAGTATCTCATTTCTATCCATCTATCTATCCATCTAGAGGAAGGGAAGGAAGCAGCTCTCACAGGTAGGTGTAAGCAGAACGTAGGTTCAATGGAGTCAAGTCTATATCTTTGTTTCTTCCCCTTCTCTCCTTTCCTTCTTTCCGGCCCATTTACACACTACCATTTTTCAAACTCCAGACACACAATCAATGGGCAGAGAAACTAATGGATATTTCCATTAAAGCGATCCTTGCAGTCGGTCGGGAGGAGTACCATTACTGCTTAGCAGCTCTTAAATGTTCACATTTTATTATAAAAAATGCATGTGATTAGGACACATTTATCTGTGAAAGGGGCAAACACAAGCATCTCATCAATGGGTGAATCTTATACCATAAAATGTAATGATCCTCTGGCGTACACTCAATATTTCTTCTCTCCACAGCTCCCCGGCAAGAGAGGTCCTGGATGGAGTGTTCAGGCCAAAGTAGATGTCTTCTTATGGCTGGGTTCCAGCAAATACTCACAAGCCATCTTTGAAAACTTGCCAAGAGGGTATGAGATTGAACACCCAACTGCTCCAAGTGGACATCACGGATCATCCCCACCTGTCAATCTTGTCTATAAGAGTAAGAGCACTTAAATATTCCTTATCAGTTATCCTGTGTGGCAGGTGGTTACAAACAGTGCTTCTTCCACTCTGGAGAATCTGACACGTCCATTCTTTACACTGAAAGTTCACTAATTTGAATGACCACCATGTAATGCTTCATTTCTCCAGTGGTGGCACTGCAGGGGAACTGAATATTTGTTGCCAGTTCTTTGATTGGCAGCTGACCGTTTGGACAAATCTTTCTAACAACAAGTAATTGTAAAAATTGTGTGAATGCCACTAGCACCTTTTACTGTAACAGATGAAAGATACATCCCTACTGGCGTAGCAGAGGTGCAGTGAGGTCACTACAGGGAAGTTTCTTCCACCTCCTCTACTAAGCTGTTTCAATTCCTTCACAGTCCAAACCAAACCCCTAAATTAATTAGACCATCAGACTCCTAAATTAATTTAGAACCCAGACTAGACCCCTAATTAATCGAACCCTAGACCAGAGAAAAAAGTTCAGACCCCAGACTAGAGCCCTAAATTCATTCAGAACCCAGACAAGTCCCCCAAATTAATCAGACCCTAGCCCATACCACTTAATTTATTCACAACCCAGACCGGACCCACAATTAATCAAACACTGTCAGACCAGATAAAAAAAAATCTGACACCAGACCTCTAAATTAATTCAGAACCCAGACAAGCCCCCTAAATAAATCAGACCCTAGACCAGAGGTGGGCAAACTTTTTGACTCGTGGACCACAATGGATTCATATATTGGACCCGGGGGCCAGACCAAGAGTAGATGGATGGGCGTTTGTGTGAATTAATATAAATTCAAGCATAAAAAGAATTATTGTACAAAACTTTTATGCAATGTATTTCTTCCATAACATAGTATGTATAACTCACCTTTAATTTTAGTGGGAACAGTGTTGTTGGTCTCCCTTTTTTGCTAAGGCATCAAAGTCTGGAGTTAGTTTTGTTGTTGCAATTCGCAGAATAGATACTGTGCCAGTATATAGGGCCCCCATAGTGCTTCCCCTCTTCTCCATAGTGCCCCCCATATGGTGCCAGTATATATGGCCCCCATAGTGCTTCCCCTCTTCTCCATAGTGGTCCCCATAGTACTCCCCCCTCATCTCCATAGTGCCCCCCCATATTTTGGCAGTATATAGGGCCCCCATAGTGCTACCCCTCTTCTCCATAGTACCAATCCATATTGTGCCAGTATATAGGGCCCCCACCCCCCTTCTTGCCACAGTATACTATAAACAATAAAAACAATAAACACATATTACCTTATGCTGATGTCAGTGATGTGATGCAGGCCTCTTCCGGCTCAGGCGGCGCGATGACGTCATTGAGCCGCCTGCATCGGCCTCTGATAGGCTACAGGAACTAGGCCTGTAGCCTATCAGAGGAACGGGCAAGGGAGACGCCTCTCCCCTGATCCTCCGCACAATTCATTTGTATCGCTGTCCTGAGGACAGCAATACAAATGAATATGGAGATGAGCGCTTCCACAATAGAAGCGCTCATCTCCACTCCTGCTGCCTCCGGACAGCTCTGCAGGCCGGATAAAAAGGTCCGCCGGGCAGTATACGGCCTGCGGGACATAGTTTGTCCATCACTGCCCTAGACCATACCCTTAAATTCTTTCAAAATCTAGACCAGGCTCCTAATTATTTAGACCCTAGAATAGACAAACAAATTCAGACCCATAAATTCATTCAGAACCCTGACAAGTCCCCAAATTAATCATACCCTAGACCATACCTCAAAATTACCCTAGACCATACCCCTTTATTTTTTCACAACCCAGACCGGACCCACAATTAATCAAACACTAGACCAGACAAAAAAAAATCTGACACCAGACCCCACACCCCAGACCAGACCCCTACATTCATTCCGAACCCAGACAAGTCACCTAAATTAATCAGACTCTAGACCGGACAAAAAAAATTCTGACCCAAGATATCTAAATTAATTCAGACCCCTTACTAGACACCAAAATATATTCAGGACCCAGACCAGACCAAAAAAGTCTTGCAATGGGGCCTTGTATGCCTCCAAGGGTTTCTCTCTCCAGGACCTGTCTGTCTCTTGCTGTCTCACTCTGTAATCAGTTATACTTCACTCTTCCTCAGGCCGCAATCACTCCCTGGCCTCTCTTCCACAGACCATGGGTCCAGACCTCTGTATACTGTAACTTTAATATTACACTAGCCAAAGGACCCTGCTTCGCACAAGTATATTTAATCTCTTTTATTTTCTTTTTCTTTGTGTCGTTAAAAGATATCGACAGTATCCCCCATAACCAGGGCCGGTTCTAGGTGAAATGGGGCCCTGGGGCAAAAAACAATAAGGGCCCCCCCCACCCCCAAATGCACATTTCTCCAGTCCAACTGAATCCAAACAGAACCAGGGCAGGCTAGTACACTGGCACGGGTGAGATGATGCCTGGATCCGATCCAGTTTAATCAATCAACCAACGTACCAGCCTGGGATGGATCCCGATCCAGTTTAATCAACCAACCTACCAGACTGGTAGGTTGGTTGATTAAACTGGATTGGGATCCATCCCAGGCACCATCTCACCCGTCCCAGTGCCAGTGTACTACTAGCCTGCCTTGGTTCTGTTTGGAGTCAGTTGGACTGGAGAAATGTGCATTTGGGGTGGGGGGAGGTGGCCCCCCCCCCCCCCCCCCCAATGCACATTTCTCCAGTCCAACTGGCTCCAAACAGAACCAGGGCAGGCTAGTAGTACACTGGGACTAAGTGAGTGGGATTTGGGAAACTGGGAATGGATGGATCCAATCCAGTTTAATTAACAATAAGTTTAACCAAACCAACCAACCTACCAGACAGAACTGGTCTGTAGATGTAGACTGTACTTGTGGTCGTGGAAGTGGAACTTGGCTGGCTGCCTGTCTTCAGTCTTCTGTGGGCGGCGGGCCGTGGGCCTTCCCTGGCGCAGGCAGAGACAGAGTCAGACTGTGGCTGGCTGCCAATGGCGCTTGCTCCCCTTCTTCAAGTTCTCTGCTCTGGGGGGCGGAGCCTGTGGCAACGTCAGCCAGACGCGAGACGTGCCTGCCTGTGCCGTGCATGCCGCTCCAGTCTAGAATCTATTAAAGAGACAGGCGGCTCATCGCAGGCAGAGCGGCGGGGGGGCCCCTCCAGACCAGACCAGACAGTTTATTTACATTACTCCCTCCAGACCGGACCGCCCGGAACTCCTGAGGGGGGTTATTATTAGCACTGTCTGCAGCGACGGCACAGTTGTCCCACACAGACTAGAATTAGAATTATAGAATAGTAGTTGCGGGCCGGCTCTGGGGGCCCCTAAGGAGTCGGGGGCCCGGGGGCAATTGCCCCCCTTGCCTCTATGGAAGCGCCGGCCCTGCCCATAACAGTGAACTCTACAGCACCCCACCCCTTAACACTGATACCCCCACTGTGCCCTGCAACTTTAAAATGGGGCCTCCACAGCAGCCGATCCACTTAACTTCGACCTTCACAGCAGCCGCCCCTTTAACAGTGAGTTTCACAGCACCCTAATCCCTTGACAGTGACCTCCTCAGGTGCCGCCCCCTTAACAGTGACCTCCGAAGTGCCCGCATCTTTAACAGTGACCTCCACAGTGTCCGCCCCTTTAACAGTGACCTCCACAGTGCCCACCCCTTTAACAGTGACCTCCACAGTGCCCGCCCCTTTAACAGTGACCTCCACAGTGCCCACCCCTTTAACAGTGACCTCCACAGTGCCTGTCCCTTTAACAGTGACCTCCACAGTGCCCGCCCTTTTAACAGTGACCTTGACAGCGCTCGTTCTTTTAACAGTGACCTCCACAGTGCTCGTCCCTTTAACATTGACCTTCACAGTGCCCGCCCCTTTAATAGTGCCTGCCCCTTTAACAGTGACCTCCACAGTGCCCACCCCTTTAACAGTGACCTCCACAGTGCCTGTCCCTTTAACAGTGACCTCCACAGTACCCGCCCTTTTAACAGTGACCTTGACAGCGCTCGTTCTTTTAACAGTGACCTCCACAGTGCTCGCCCTTTAACATTGACCTCCACAGTGCCCGCCCCTTTAACAATGACCTTCACAGTGCCCGCCCCTTTAATAGTGCCTGCCCCTTTAACAGTGACCCACCCCTTTAACAGTGACCGCCCCTTTAGCATTGAACACCCCTTTAACAGTGACCTTCACAGTGACCACCCCTTTAACAGTGACCTTCACAGTGACCACCCCTTTAACAGTGACCTTCACAGTGACTGCCCTTTTAACAGTGACTTTCACAGTGACTTTCACAGTGACCACCCCTTTAACAGTGACTTTCACAGTGACCGCCCCTTTAACAGTGACCTCCACAGTGTCCGCCCCTTTAGCTGTGACCTCCACAGTGTCCGCCCCTTTAACAGTGACCTCCACAGTGCCCACCCCTTTAACAGTGACCTCCACAGTGCCCACCCTTTAAACAGTGACCTCGACAGCGCTTGTTCTTTTAACAGTGACCTCAACAGTGCTCGCCCCTTTAACATTGACCTCCACAGTGCCCGCCCCTTTAACAATGACCTTCACAGTGCCCGCCCCTTTAATAGTGCCTGCCCCTTTAACAGTGACCTTCACAGTGCCCACCCCTTTAACAGTGACCGCCCCTTTAGCATTGAACACCCCTTTAACAGTGACCTTCACAGTGACCACCCCTTTAACAGTGACCTTCACAGTGACCGCCCCTTTAACAGTGACTTTCACAGTGACCGCCCCTTTAACAGTGACTTTCACAGTGACCGCCCCTTTAACAGTGACTTTCACAGTGACCACCCCTTTAACAGTGACTTTCACAGTGACCGCCCCTTTAACAGTGACTTTCACAGTGACCGCCCCTTTAACAGTGACTTTCACAGTGACCACCCCTTTAAGAAGTATAGAAAAATGGCTGGGTTGTTATGGAAACCTGGAGTAAAACTGTGTTTATGGCAGTTGGGATTTGAAGAGAAAGACTTGCAGGCTTGTATTGGCTAAGGTGGGTAATTTTCTGGGAATATGTCAGGAACGGTACGTCCTAGAGAACTGAGACCCGGTCTAAAACCTTCCCGGACACCTGATGTACCTGTGTGCCAAATTTGGTGAAGATCGGTCCAGTCGTTTGGTCGCGCATAAAGAACAGGCAGACAGACAGAAACTCATTTTTATATATATAAGAGATTGATCTTTCCATCTTTCCACCGCAGTAGTGTGCACTATATTAAATAGTACTGTCAGACGGGCTTCATAATAAGCCCACCTTAGGGAGAGTTATGTGCCAGTTCACACAGGTAACTGTATTCTTTCTAACTGGTTTCTTCCTTACTTTAACCAGATCTGTAAAGGCTCCTACTTCACAGTTCATCATTTAATAATATTGAGTCCTCCACCTCTGAAATTATATATATAGTGTCGGGGGACATATAAATCAAATAGGTCAGCCGCTTGTCTTGCCCATCTCCATCAAGCTAGCATGCACATAAGGAGAAGAGAAACATGCATTTTAATGGGATAATCAGCTATGTTAAATATAATTCTTAAAAAAATGGGTTAACTGGTTTTAAAACCCATTTGATAGATTATTAGGACACACTAATGAGTTCAGGCTGAGCACCCATACCTATTAGTGAAAGAAAACAAATACTTTTGCTTGAAGGCCCAGCATATTCATGCATTGCAAGGACAGTTCATGGATTTCAATGGACATTGTGTAATACCTAATTTCACCTGTGGTGGTGCTGCTTAAAAACTGAACAGTTGCTGGCCGGTTTCTCCAAAGATTACAGTTGATCGATCAGGTCCCAGAAGCAGAACTCCTTGTAATTAGCATGAGGTTGGAGCATGGCCTGTGTCTACATTCCTCTCCATCCCTGTAAGGATGGCCAATAAAACCCCTTCATCTTAAAGAAACATTTTTACCCAGAACCAAAAAGTTGAAATGTATAGGTATAGATAAGTATAGTTAAGTCACTAAACATTCCTCACTCAAGACCACTTCCACTCATCACTTTTGATGGATTTTTTATATACTTGATCAACAACAAGACATTTTGTAAGTAAGGAGGAGATGCCCTTTCTTGTCTGAAGATTGTCAGCTTGTAAATTATATTTTTCAGCAAAGCACCTATTCCAGTTACGAGCCCACATGTACCAAGCTCGAGGGCTGATAGCTGCAGACAGCACTGGCCTTTCCGATCCATTTGCCAAAGTGACGTTTGTCTCGCATTGTCAAACAACAAAGGTAAGAAGCTTGTCTTGTCTGTCACACTGTGTGTTCTACTCGGCTTTTACTCCATCTTGACAAGTTTCTGGAAGGAACCCTTATAGTTTTGATGTTTTTGTTGCCATGAAGAAGATAATAGCTCCATGCTTGAACATGCTGTTGAACTTTTTACATTTAGAAGGTCACTCTCATGGAAACGCTAGTTAGATGCTCCACCATCAGTATCCAGTCCACAGTTTTAACTAAAGATCCTCCTGAATTACTATTTTATGGGACAAACTGTACAACAGACCTGTCAGAAGAGCAGAAGAGGTGGCAGGTCCTCTTTAGTGCCCCAGTCCTTGGTGCCCTCTGCTTTAGAAACCCATACATTGGTCTAGCACCTAAACCCTTGGTCTGAAGTGGTTTGATAGTCAAGCCCCAGTCCAATAATTTATAAACCATTCACTCCTGTCCAGTGGTTTGATAGCCCAGACATTGGTATCCAACGGTTTACTGCCCCAAACCTTGGTGTCCAGTGGCAATAAATGGCTGACTATGAAGAATGTAAATGACTGTAATGTGTTCCTCATTTCTTTGGCATTTCTTTTCTTTGCACTCCACAGATCATTCCACAGACTCTTTCACCAACTTGGAACCAGATGCTCCTGTTCAATGGCATAGCATTACATGGAGGGATCGAAGACATTGGAGAAGACCCTCCAAATATCGTCATAGAGCTTTACGATGATGATGCCTTGGTGAGAAATATAGGGCTTGTTCATTTGAGTATCTAATGCCAGCCACTAACAAAGATACAATTTAAAGTGGCGCTGACACCCAGGGTACCAGGGAAAATAATTGGGCATATATACCTCTGGAGCAGTGGTGCCACTACACATGGCTTTACATTACAACCTTTGGTGATGGTAAAGATACCACAGTTCCCTCATTACATAGGAGAAGGTAGAGAGGCTCTCCTGACTTTATGGTTGGGTAGAGCACTCAGTGGATAGGGGCAATCATCCTATCATGGGAAGGTAGCTGTGTCATATGAACTTGCCCTCCCAAAGCTACATAAGGGCTGCATGTGGTCTCCAGGCCATCTGCTGAAAATCACTGCACTACAGGATAGTGGTAAAGTCCATAGATTATAGTAGAGGGTCTTCCCACTTTGGTTGTCTCCTATAAAGGAAAACACGTGAGTATGGATTTTTGGCCCACTTACATCATTCTCCTGTAAGGATAAGCGACATTCGATACATCTGGCAGCTGCTTATCTCTGAAATGTACTTGCGTCTGATGTTATTAGGTAATAACTTGTATGACAACTATCGGGACGCATTATACAACTAAGGGGCAGTTGTAATTCAACATATAGTATTTTAATTAAGAATGTTGTATCGTTATACAGGGGATTCATATTTTTAACTTTCTTTAAAGGGTTCGTCCCATGAAAAATATTCTACAGTTTTCAAACCAGCACCTAGATCTGAATACTTTTGTAATTGCATGAAATTAAACATTTAGCATAGCCACTGAGTTATTCAATAAAATGTATCTGTATAGCGCCATCTGCTGTTTGTCCTTTTACAAATTTCTCTGTCCACCTGACTGAGGTGGACGCACATGCTTAGTTCCATCCTTTAATTGCCACCAGCTGCAGCAGACAAGATATGCCCCCTGAGCTGCCAGTCTGACATAAATCTAGCAGAGCAAGGAATGGAGGAGAGCTCTGGATCCATGTGAGGTACAGGGCTGTCACGGATGTAGTAGGGGAGAACACCTAAAGACAACAAGAAGGAAGGGGTAAGACACTAGGCCTCACCACTAGGGAAGGAAAAGGGTCACCACCTATAAAACCCTGCTCCTGGCCCTAACTCCTATCCGTATGGGCACCATTCGATGGTAGAGATACCCATACACAGGAACCTAGAAAACCCTGGTGACCCTCAGATGCCCTAAAGATAATGACAGGGCAGAGACCACCCGTTCCTTCTCTGGTGAAGGAACTAGCGTCTCACTGAGGCCTAGTAAACAACCGGGGGGGGGGGGGGGGATACAAAACACAACAAGCGGAACACTTAACTTCAGAGGATGATGGATGAACAGGACTTCAACACGAACCACACTCCAGCTCTTCCAAGACCAAATGAAGCTATCCCAAGCAAGGAGTGATGGGAAAAGTCAGACTAAATAGGGTGAGGTAGAGGTCACATGATCCACACCTGAACAGGAGGTATGGACATACCAGCAACACACAAAGTGAAACCAAAAGAGTCTGTCAGATCACTAATGCGTAGATAATCTTTCAGACCTTCTGAGACCTGTCACAGATGTGACAAGGGCTGGTTCTAGCTTTGTTAGAAGGCGATTATTATGTACTATATAATGCTTGTTTTGTATTTTTTATATTAAGCATGAGATAACCCCTTTAAGTTGCTATCCATTATTTTGATTGAGTAAATATGTAAACTGATCATATAAATGTCCACGTATCTGTCACCCTACAGGGTAAGCCTGAGTATATCGGTTCTACAGTGGCCACTCCAACAGCCATACTCTCTGACCAGACTTACAGCCCGACTAAACTGACCTATTACCCACTGTTCTGCGGGCACCTCTCTGGAGGAGATCTGCTGGCTGCATTCGAATTATTTCAGGTTGGTTATTACATTATAGTGGAATCATTAGGCAAGATATTCTCAAATTAACACAGTTTTGAGGCCCTAAAGTTGGGGGTCTTGCTTTCTAACCAGGTCTGGACCCCCTCTTTCCAAGGACCTCATAGCAGCATGGTCAATGTTATGTATGTCCTTTTTCTCTTCCAATCAGTGGATCAGACTGTATGTAGCATATTACAGGGAATGTAATGGGGCTGTCCACCTGGATTAAATTGTTTTTATGTGGAGCAGAATGGGTTCAAAAAGAAACATTAATCAGCTCACCAATTCCCCCTCGCCTATACTGTTCCAATGCTTACCGATTCCCTGAAGGTCTCTTCTTCCTAGTTCCTTTTCAACATGCAGGAAATGCCTGGAGATGCCAGCTAAGCCAATCACTAGCTGAGGCAGTGTCTCCTACTATTTCCAGTGGCAAAAAAAGTACATATCAAAAAGGTCATGCATGATGGTGCTAGGGGCTCTGGGATGATGGAGAGGTCAAGTTGGTCCACTGGTAACATGACAATTTTGTTCTGCTGATAGGTGGTGGTCTCAGAAATGCTAGCTCCACTGATTATACATTGATGACCTATCACCAGTTTGAGGCTCCCATCTCTGAGACCACCACTGATCCGCAGAAAGAAGGAGCAGCGGTGCTTGGTAGAGCACCAGATTCCATAGACTGCAGTACTGACACAGCAACACAAGTGACCATGCCATGTGTTCGATACTGGAGCTCTGTAGTGGTCACTTGAAGGGGCTGAGCTGCAGTACCAAGCACAATCACATGTATATGATGTCACTGTGTATGGTACTGTCATGAGGAGACAAAGGCGATGTACCAATGCCCCATCTATAGACAGACTTATCGACACATTGATGCTATAGATTGATGTACCAAAAGTTTGATGTTATCCCATAGACAGACTGGCAAAATCAGACACCTTCATTCTACCCTATGGATAGACCTACCGACATTTTGATCCTATCTTGTGGATAGACTTAGGGACACATTGATGCTATCCTATGGATAGACCTACAGACACAATGATGCTATGCTATGATTAGATGGAAAGTTAGGACACATTGATATTATCCTATAGATAGACCTACGGACACAATGATGCTAAATTGTAGATAGACCTAGAGACACAATGATGCTATCCTAAAGATATACTTACGGACACAATGATGCTATCCTATAGATATACTTACGGACACAATGATGCTATCCTGTGGATAGACCTAAAGACAATTTGATGCTATCATATAGACAGACCTAGGTACATATTGATGCTATCCTATAGACAGACCTAGGGACACATTGATGCTATCCTATGGATAGACCTACGGACACATTGATGCTATCCTATAGACAGACCTAAAGACACATTGATGCTATCCTATAGACAGAGCTAGGGACACATTGATGTTCTCCTATGGATAGACCTACGGACACATTGATTTTATCCTATGGATAGACCTAAGGACACATTGATGCTATCCTATAGACAGACCTAGGTACAAATTGATGCTATCCTATGGATAGACCTAAAGACACATTGATGCTATCCTATAGACAGAACTAGGGACACATTGATTTTATCCTATGGATAGACCTACAGACGCATTGATGGCATCCTGTGAATAGGCCATGAATGTAAATTTCTATAAAAACATGTTAAATTCACCATATGTATATGACGTTATAGACAATGTATGACAGTGTTGCACCCCTCAGTTATGTTCTTCTGACGTATCCCTGTATCTTGACCTGTACTTACCTCTTCAGATTCCTGAATCTGGTGCACAAAGTCTACCACCCATCGATGCCCCAGATCCCAGCCAAGTCTACTCTGTCCCGGCTGCTATCCGCCCTGTACTGAGTAAATACAGAATAGAGGTAAGAAATGCAGGCCAGATAATGGGAGATGAAATCTTAATAATTCAGTATGGTAGAGGCACTTACAGGCTTATGTCACTGTCAGAGACTTCCGATATGTGATAATGGGCTGAGCTCACAGCATTCTTATATTAACTGAAGGAAGAGCCGACTAAGGGATAGGAGATCTGGTAACTTCTGGAGCTGAGATACAGTACAACATACAGAACATCTATAGGTCACAGGCAAACCGGATAGGATTTCCTATAGAAAACCTCATATAAGTCCAAAACACAATTTAAGTCGCTGACTCTCTTAAAAGAACACTCCGTGCATAATTAATACACCGGCCCATATGTATTAATCTTGTAGGTGGCGTAAGCTTAGACCAGCTGTCTAAACCTGCACCAGATCTATCACAGGGCCTCAGCAGTGACCTGTCCCCAAGCAGCAAGTCACTGTTGGATGACATAACGTTTGGGGACTCGTCACCGCTGAGGTCAGCCATTGGCTGCAAAGGTGCATGTGATCCTGTCCATGCAGATGTTGACAGGTGGGGACCAGATGTTCAGTACAGAGAGCCCAGGAGCCGGAAGGGAAATGCTCAGAGAGAGAACCAACTGGGCGACTGGTTGACTAATATATAAGCCCAATTAATGTCAATATGGTCCCCTTGGGTAGCTGCTACACAGTTATGTCCTATCCCAAAAACAGTAGGCATAGGTCTACATCCCTCATCTTTACTGCCTATTTTCTTAGGTTCTCTTCTGGGGATTGCGAGAACTGAAGAAGGTGCAGTTATTGTCCGTAGATCGTCCTCAGGTGATGATTGAATGCGCAGGGAAAGGAGTGAAATCCAGCGTCATTCAAAGCTACAAGAGCAACCCCAATTTCGGTGTTATGGCGGACTGGTTTGAAGTGGTAAGCGACGTCTCATTTTACTGAGCCTAGAGATCTGTTAGTGGTTTTGCAGCTCAGCTATGAATACTGAATGAAATCATTAAAAAATGTTCTCATATGCATTATTTTCTATAATAACACTAAATATACAAAGAGTTGTAGGTACGCACCATTATTCAGGTGCACAGGGACCCTTTTGGCCCCTAGTGACACTGTCTTTCATTATAACAGGTAGACGCCAGTTACCGGTCTATTCTATTTTAAGAGGAGTTACAAAATGCACCATATTTACTAACAGCATGGGCAATTTTTTTGTTTCAAAATATTGGTGTACCGTATGCCAGTCATGGGGTCGTACTGTATAAGGACGCGAAAGGAGTTGCGTTGTTCCAAATGTATCAATCTGTAAGCGCTATTTTGGAAAATAATCGTGAAATTTGTGCCATTTTCACCACCTGAAATTATGTATTTTATGACAATATTGATTATTTTGTCTCATAGTATCTACTTCTGAAGAGGTTAATACATTGGGGGAGATTTACTAAGCATATTACACCCAAAAAATTCACCAAATGCATCTATTTTTGTATCTCTTTTTGACACTTTTTACTGCTACCGTGACAGTCTCAATAATGTCAAGAGAAAGGATCGCACTTAAAAGTTGTCGTAAAATGTGTCAAATGTGCACCATTTCCTTGTGTACGTAATTAATGCACTCAGGCCATGAGCTGGTGTAAGGAAGAGAACTATGCAAACTCCCAAACTCAGGAATCTTACGATCCAGTGGATAACGGTCCATTACACGTTCTTATGTGCATTATCTGGTAAGTCTCACAGCGATGTATATTGTACTGTCCTAGGAACTGCCAGAAAATGAAGTGCTGCACCCTCCTCTGAGTATCTGTGTGGTGGACTGGAGGGCGTTTGGCCGGAGCACATTAGTCGGGACCCACATGATCAACTGTTTGAAGCAGTTTTTATATAAACCTTCAGAAGTGGACACCCCTGCGCTACCTGAAGCTGAAAAAGAAACTGCTCCTCCAGAAAGTGGTAAGAAGCTCCTGTAGGTAGGGACATACGGGGTCGCACCAGCGCCTGGTACCCGGAGAGAAGGCCACTATCTGCTTTGCAACATATGAACATATGTAGATACCAGTATTATAATTGGTACATGGTAGGTAGGGCGCCTTATTACAAATTTTGCATTGGAGCTTCAATGCCTGTCGGTTCCAGATATTTCCACCAAAACCAGACTTTCCTGCTTTTGAGCAAAATTTCAAATGAGTGCTGTGTCTTCTGTCTTCTGCATAACATCGGTATAATAGTATAATAATAACTAGTCTCGTGGGATAAAGATTCAGTAACCATAAGCCCAACTTGTGGTGAGTAGAGGGACATATTTTGTCCTATGTAACCGGCCTTAGCCCTGTATCTAAAACATACACCATCATAATAAATCCAATCTATTTCCCATGTGCAGAAATACTGGAGGTAGCACCCACTACCTTACGTTCTTCCAGTTCCACCTCAAACAGCGTGGACCTTGTATGCTCCTTTGATTGGCTGACAGTGGACCAGGTATGGTGGAGACATGGAGTATGGGAAAGATGTCAGAAAATGGCAAAACTTCCATACTGACTTCATGGTGACTTACAGTATGTCATATTTATCAAACAGCGAAGACATTTTTGGAAGTTACTTAAGATAACTTGAATTCTGTCTGGCCTGTTAGCCATAAGAACTGTGTATATGGCTGTATCTTGAGTCTATGGCACTATCGAATCACATCCTGTTAAGTCAGAAAAGCATACTTAAAGGGGTTCTGAAGTTTGTTTAAACTGATGATCTATCCTCTGGATAGATCATCAGCATCTAATCGGCGGGGGTCCGACACCCGGGACCCCCGCCGATCAGCTGTTTGAGAAGTCAGCGGCGCTCCAGCAGCACCGCGGCCTTCTCACTGTTTACTGCAGGCCCAGTGACATCATGACTAGTATCAACTGGCCTGGGCGCAGCTAAGCGGCTAAACTCTGTTCACTTGAATGGAGCTTAGCCGCGCCCAGGCCAGTTGAAACTAGTCATGATGTCACTGGGCCTGCGGTAAACAGTGAGAAGGCCGCGGTGCTGCTGGAGCGCCGCTGACTTCTCAAACAGCTGATCGGCGGGGGTCCCGGGTGTCGGACCCCCGCCGATCAGATGCTGATGATCTATCCAGAGGATAGCTCATCTGTTTAAACAAACTGCAGAACCCCTTTAACAATTTTGGTTGGTAAATTTGGGGCACTTAATCATCATGTAGAGAAAGTGAATACAAGCCACTTACTAATGTATTGTGATCGTCCATATTGCCTCCTTTTGCTGGCTGGATTCATTTTTCCATCCCATTATACACTGCTTCTTTCCAGGGGTTACGACCACCTTGCAATCCAGCAGTGGTGGTCGGGCTTGCACACTATAGGAAAAAGTGCCAGCCTCTCTGTTGGCCGGGACTGTGGGAGTGCTCATAGGACGGGCTTTTTCCTATAGTGTGCAAGCACGACCACCGTTGATGGATTTCAGGGTGGTCGTAACCATGGAAATGAGCAGTGTATAATAAGATGGAAAAATGAATCCAGCCAGCAAAGGAGGCAATATGGACAATCACAATACATTAGTAAGTGCCTTGTATTAAAGGGCTTCTGTCACCCCACTAAACTCATTATTATTTTTTTTGTGTACTCATAATCCCTATCCTGCCATATTGCCATACATTATGTTATTAATAATTTTCGTTCATAAAACGTACTTTTATGATATGCTAATTACCTGTCTACCAGCAAGTAGGGCGTCTACTTGCTGGTAGCAGCCGCAGAAAACCGCCCCCTCCTCTTGTTGATTGACAGGGCCAAGCCGCGATCTCCTCCTCCGGCCGGCCCTGTCAGCATTTCAAAAATCGCGCGCCTGTGTTGATTCGGTGCAGGCGCTCTGAGATAAGGAGGCTCGTCTCCTCAGCACTCCCTCAGTGCGCCTGCGCCGATGACGTCTTCTCTTTCGGTGACATCATTGGCGCAGGCGCACTGAGGGAGTGCTGAGGAGGCGAGCCTCCTTATCTCAGATCGCCTGCGCCGAATCAATTTTTGAAATGCTGACAGGGAGGAGATCACGGCTGGCCCTGTCAATCAACAGGAGGAGGGGGCGGTTTTCTGTGGCTGCTACCAGCAAGTAGACGCCCTACTTGCTGGTAGACAGGTAATTAGCATATCATAAAAGTAAGTTTTTTGCTAAATCTACTGAACAAATATTATTAATAACATAATGTATGGCAATATGGCAGGATAGGGATTATAAGTACACAAAAAAAAAATATATGAGTTTAGTGGGGTGACAGAAGCCCTTTAACTTTCTCTACATAATAAATGCCACTTGCTTAAGTGAGACAACCCCTTTAAGCCCTGCCCCCAGACATGCCCCAACCCTGGCAGAGACTGCCCCTTATGGGTGGAGTTTACATAAGCCCTGCCTATTTTGGGGGCCAGTACAAGCCAATTAGCTCTGACATTTCCTGGCAATCCAAATTTGAGACTGTTTTGCAGCTATAGAAATGCTTACTGGCAAATGGAAGACAGATGTGGGTCCATAACCTGTAGATAACCCACAAAGCCCTGCTACACAGTGCACAATATGGAAAGCACTAAATGAAATGGATAGAAGAGAGCCATCTATTGTACGTCTTCAAGGGAGCAGGCCAAGAAAGCTCGAAGTGGTTTAGAACTTATTATAGAGGCAAACCATGGGGCTGCTACGAGGCCTTTGGAGAAAAGGTTCCCACCCTGCTTGCCCCCATACCCTTTGCAGGCAGGTAACAAGATCATATACAGGACTTCCCTCTTCAGAGGAACTGTGTTATTTAGAAAGTTCAATAACCATGCAGCATGCTTCTTAGCTTAACATTATCACGTGAAGGTTTTGTTATTTAGTATGTACAGTATATGTTTTATATCTACTTGATATGCTTATAGTTTCAGCTGCTCCACACTATGATTCTCCTAACCAACAAGAACCAGCAGAACCAGCAGATCATATCTATGTGGAGGTGGAAAAAACTGTTCCTCAAGAAACTTCATCAGGAGCATCGCCATCCCCATCCCCAGTTCCACCATCAGATCCTTCACCGGATCCAGCTGCAGCTTCCCTCCTTGATACAGATGCCCCACCCAAGGTGCCATCATCTCCTCCACCTGGGACTGTTGACAAGAGCTTAACACAAAATGGAGTTAAACCTAAGACCTCAACGGCAACGTTTAAATCTCCTTTGAAGAAGGACACTAAACAGAAGGTGATGTGAACTTCTTGTGCTGAATTTCTCTGGCTGGTTATGATTATGGGATGGTCGTATAACTTTCACGTATGTAGATTTCTGTAGATGTATGTGAGCCTAAATATAGCACATTTAACACATTAAGAAAAAGTTGTCATGAACATCAAACAGCAATTATAGTAATTCTTAAATTGCAAGGAAAACATAACATGATTTACTCAATAGTTTATTTTTTATTTTTATTCTGATTGCCCTCCTCATCATGCCTCAGAACAGAGCACAAACCAGCTCAGAGTACAACCACTATGAGCAAAAATATTATTACTGCAATACTGCCTCTATGTACAAAATTACAACTATAATACTGGCTCTTATGTACAAGAGTATAATTACTATAATACTGCCTCCTATGTACAAGAATATAACTACTATATTACTGCCTCCTATGTACAAGAATATAACTACTATAATACTGCTCCTATGTACAAGAATATAACTACTATAATACTGCTCCTATGTACAAGAATATAACTACTATAATACTGCTCCTATTTACAAGAATATAACTACTATAATACTGCTCCTATGTACAAGAGTATAATTACTGTAATATTGCCTCCTATGTACATGAATATAACTACTATAATACTGCCTCCTATGTACAAGAATATAACTACTATACTACTGCTCCTATGTACAAGAATATAACTACTATAATACTGCTCCTATGTACAAGAATATAACTACTATAATACTGCTCCTATGTACAAGAATATAACTACTATAATACTGCTCCTATGTACAAGAATATAACTACTATAATACTGCTCCTATGTACAAGAATATAACTACTATAATACTGCCCCCTATGTACAAGAATATAACTACTATAATACTGCCCCCTATGTACAAGAATATAACTACTATAATACTGCTCCTATGTACAAGAATATAACTACTATAATACTGCTCCTATTTACAAGAATATAACTACTATAATACTGCTCCTATTTGCAAGAATATAACCACTATAATACTGCTCCTATGTACAAGAATATAACTACTATAATACTGCTCCTATGTACAGGAATATAACTACTATAATACTGCTCCTATGGACAAGAATATAACTACTATAATACTGCTCCTATGTACAAGAATATAACTACTATAATACTGCCTCCTATGTACAAGAATATAACTACTATAATACTGCCCCTATGTACAAGAATATAACTACTATAATACTGCTCCTTCTATACAGGAATATAACAACTATAATACTGCTCCTATGTACAAGAATATAACTACTATAATACTGCCCCTATGTACAAGAATATAACTACTATAATACTGCTCCTATGTACAAGAATATAACTACTATAATTCTGCTCCTATGTACAAGAATATAACTACTATAATACTGCTCCTATGTACAGGAATATAACTACTATAATACTGCCTCCTATGTACAAGAATATAACTACTATAATACTGTCTCCTATGTACAAGAATATAACTACTCTAATACTGCCCCTATGTACAAGAATATAGCTACTATAATACTGCTCCTATGTACAAGAATATAACTACTATAATACTGCTCCTATGTACAAGAATATAGCTACTATAATACTGCTCCTATGTACAAGAATATAACTACTATAATACTGCTCCTATGTACAAGAATATAACTACTCTAATACTGCTCCTATGTACAAGAATATAACTACTATAATACTGCTCCTATGTACAAGAATATAACTACTATAATACTGCCTCATATGTACAAGAATATAACTACTATAATACTGCCCCTATGTACAAGAATATAACTACTATAATACTGCTCCTATGTACAGGAATATAACTACTATAATACAGGGAGTGCAGAATTATTAGGCAAGTTGTATTTTTGAGGATTAATTTTATTATTGAACAACAACCATGTTCTCAATTAACCCAAAAAACTCATTAATATCAAAGCTGAATATTTTTGGAAGTAGTTTTTTGTTTGTTTTTAGTTTTAGCTATTTTAGGGGGATATCTGTGTGTGCAGGTGACTATTACTGTGCATAATTATTAGGCAACTTAACAAAAAACAAATATATACCCATTTCAATTATTTATTTTTACCAGTGAAACCAATATAACATCTCAACATTCACAAATATACATTTCTGACATACAAAAACAAATCAGTGACCAATATAGCCACCTTTCTTTGCAAGGACACTCAAAAGCCTGCCATCCATGGATTCTGTCAGTGTTTTGATCTGTTCACCATCAACATTGCGTGCAGCAGCAACCACAGCCTCCCAGACACTGTTCAGAGAGGTGTACTGTTTTCCCTCCTTGTAAATCTCACATTTGATGATGGACCACAGGTTCTCAATGGGGTTCAGATCAGGTGAACAAGGAGGCCATGTCATTAGATTTTCTTCTTTTATACCCTTTCTTGCCAGCCATGCTGTGGAGTACTTGGACGCGTGTGATGGAGCATTGTCCTGCATGAAAATCATGTTTTTCTTGAAGGATGCAGACTTCTTCCTGTACCACTGCTTGAAGAAGGTGTCTTCCAGAAACTGGCAGTAGGACTGGGAGTTGAGCTTGACTCCATCCTCAACCCGAAAAGGCCCCACAAGCTCATCTTTGATGATACCAGCCCAAACCAGTACTCCACCTCCACCTTGCTGGCGTCTGAGTCGGACTGGAGCTCTCTGCCCTTTACCAATCCAGCCACGGGCCCATCCATCTGGCCCATCAAGACTCACTCTCATTTCATCAGTCCATAAAACCTTAGAAAAATCAGTCTTGAGATATTTCTTGGCCCAGTCTTGAAGTTTCAGCTTGTGTGTCTTGTTCAGTGGTGGTCGTCTTTCAGCCTTTCTTACCTTGGCCATGTCTCTGAGTATTGCACACCTTGTGCTTTTGGGCACTCCAGTGATGTTGCAGCTCTGAAATATGGCCAAACTGGTGGCAAGTGGCATCTTGGCAGCTGCACGCTTGACTTTTCTCAGTTCATGGGCAGTTATTTTGCGCCTTGGTTTTTCCACACGCTTCTTGCGACCCTGTTGACTATTTTGAATGAAACGCTTGATTGTTCGATGATCACGCTTCAGAAGCTTTGCAATTTTAAGAGTGCTGCATCCCTCTGCAAGATATCTCACTATTTTTGACTTTTCTGAGCCTGTCAAGTCCTTCTTTTGACCCATTTTGCCAAAGGAAAGGAAGTTGCCTAATAATTATGCACACCTGATATAGGGTGTTGATGTCATTAGACCACACCCCTTCTCATTACAGAGATGCACATCACCTAATATGCTTAATTGGTAGTAGGCTTTCGAGCCTATACAGCTTGGAGTAAGACAACATGCATAAAGAGGATGATGTGGTCAAAATACTCATTTGCCTAATAATTCTGCACGCAGTGTACTGCTCCTATGTACAAGAATATAACTACTATAATACTGCTCCTATGTACAAGAATATAACTACTATAATACTGCTCCTATGTACAAGAATATAACTACTATAATACTGCCTCCTATGTACAAGAATATAACTACTATAATACTGCCTCCTATGTACAAGAATATAACTACTATAATACTGCTCCTATGTACAAGAATATAACTACTATAATACTGCCTCCTATGTACAAGAATATAACTACTATAATACTGCCCCTATGTACAAGAATATAACTACTATAATACTGCTCCTTCTATACAGGAATATAACAACTATAATACTGCTCCTATGTACAAGAATATAACTACTATAATACTGCCCCTATGTACAAGAATATAACTACTATAATACTGCTCCTATGTACAAGAATATAACTACTATAATACTGCTCCTATGTACAAGAATATAACTACTATAATACTGCTCCTATGTACAAGAATATAACTACTATAATACTGCCCCCTATGTACAAGAATATAACTACTATAATACTGCCCCCTATGTACAAGAATATAACTACTATAATACTGCTCCTATGTACAAGAATATAACTACTGTAATACTGCTCCTATTTACAAGAATATAACTACTATAATACTGCTCCTATTTGCAAGAATATAACCACTATAATACTGCTCCTATGTACAAGAATATAACTACTATAATACTGCTCCTATGTACAGGAATATAACTACTATAATACTGCTCCTATGGACAAGAATATAACTACTATAATACTGCTCCTATGTACAAGAATATAACTACTATAATACTGCCTCCTATGTACAAGAATATAACTACTATAATACTGCCCCTATGTACAAGAATATAACTACTATAATACTGCTCCTTCTATACAGGAATATAACAACTATAATACTGCTCCTATGTACAAGAATATAACTACTATAATACTGCCCCTATGTACAAGAATATAACTACTATAATACTGCTCCTATGTACAAGAATATAACTACTATAATACTGCTCCTATGTACAAGAATATAACTACTATAATACTGCTCCTATGTACAGGAATATAACTACTATAATACTGCCTCCTATGTACAAGAATATAACTACTATAATACTGCTCCTATGTACAAGAATATAACTACTATAATACTGCCTCCTATGTACAAGAATATAACTACTATAATACTGCCCCTATGTACAAGAATATAACTACTATAATACTGCTCCTTCTATACAGGAATATAACAACTATAATACTGCTCCTATGTACAAGAATATAACTACTATAATACTGCCCCTATGTACAAGAATATAACTACTATAATACTGCTCCTATGTACAAGAATATAACTACTATAATTCTGCTCCTATGTACAAGAATATAACTACTATAATACTGCTCCTATGTACAGGAATATAACTACTATAATACTGCCTCCTATGTACAAGAATATAACTACTATAATACTGTCTCCTATGTACAAGAATATAACTACTCTAATACTGCCCCTATGTACAAGAATATAACTGCTATAATACTGCTCCTATGTACAAGAATATAACTACTATAATACTGCTCCTATGTACAAGAATATAGCTACTATAATACTGCTCCTATGTACAAGAATATAACTACTATAATACTGCTCCTATGTACAAGAATATAACTACTCTAATACTTCCCCTATGTACAAGAATATAGCTACTATAATACTGCTCCTATGTACAAGAATATAACTACTATAATACTGCTCCTATGTACAAGAATATAACTACTATAATACTGCTCCTATGTACAAGAATATAACTACTATAGGGGGGCGGAGCCTGACCTTGGAGCTGAATGGTTGCTTGTTCCTGAGCTCCTCTCCCTGGCAGCTATTATAGCCCCTTTTATTAGCTATTTACTCTGTGCCAATGGGGAAACCAGGCAAGGATCGACACTCTGAGACTCCAGAGCCGACAGGGGCCCGTTCCAGGCAACCGGAGATGGATAAATACCTCAAGAAACAGTCCAGGACTCCTGCTGCTGAAACAACCAGGAGGGCGCGGCAGCTCTCAGAAGCAGAGGAAGGTTCAGAGGCAGGAAGCACTTCTGATGTACCAGATTGCAGACCACTGCGAAATAGCTCCTCACTTTCCAAAGCAGATCTCAGGGACATTCTGGAATCTGCTCTTGCACCTCTTAAAAAGTACTTGGAGGAGATAAAAGGAGACCTGCGGCAGATTGGGAATCATGTGGAGTCCCTGGAGCTAGCACAGGAAGCCATCCTGGTGCATGAGGGTAAGACCCGTGCAGCCCTGCAAACCCACAGAGACTTGCTAAACGACGCGCTGATGCGCATAGAGGATCAGAAGAACCGGAGCCGGCGGCGAAATATTCGCATCCGCGGCCTACCCGAAAATATTGCGATTGACGCGCTTCATTCAGTCGCATGCGAAATTTTCTCCTCCCTGCTGGGAGCTGAGAGAGCAGCTCCGATTGTGATCGAGCGCATCCACAGGGCCTTAAGGCCCAAGCCAAAACCTGGTGAGCCGCCGCGGGATGTTGTTTGCGGCATATTAAGCTACGTGGACACTGCTGCACTGCTCAAGGCGGGAAGGGAGGCCGACCGCATCATGTATGGTGAGACCCCAGTCCTATTCTTTCAGGATCTGGCCCCCTCCACCTTAGCCAAGAGGCGCATCGTGAAGCCGCTCCTAGAGGCCCTTAAAGCCACAGCTACGCCATTCCGATGGCTCTATCCCTTCGGTCTGGCCATCTTGAAAAACGGGAGGCAGTATACGGTGCGGACCCCGGGTGACCTGAAAGCTATTTGGGGCCCTCTTGGGATTGAACCCATCACAGTTCCCTCGTGAATGCCGGCTGATCAAGGGGATCCCCTGCCTACCCCTCCGGGTATAGATTCGTGGCAGCAAGTTTCACCTTCCAGAGCTGGGAAACAAGGAAAAGGCCGGTCGCAAGCACCTGTTACCTGACTCTGTTCCGGGAGGCGCTGAAGGCGCTTTTGTTCACTCTTCACTGAGTTCAATGTTCTGTGACTTTGCTGGGTCCCAGGACGTAGGAACTCTGTCTGGCTCTGTCTGAGCTGAATTTTCATCGTTTGTCCATTGGTTTTGGACTTATTTTAGGTCTTGGCCCACTGCCCATTCTCATGGGTTTTGGGCCTGACCCTATGCTTTACTACCTTGCCTGCATGAGATGCGGGTTACGAGCTGTGCATTAGAGCACTGAATGCACTGTTAGTTATGCGGGGGTTATATGTCTGCACTGTTGCCAGTTATGTTACTGATTAATTCCTCTCCCTCACCCCCTTCCTTTCCACCCCCGGTGGCCCCACAGGAGCCCCCCTCTGATAGATCCCGGCTGTCCGCCGCTATGAAAAAGGATCTCCATTGTGTCAGATGCTGGGTGGGGTCACGCGCTCCCTGTCCATGGGGAGACATTCTTTGTTATTTGGGTTGTGTTACTGTCTCATTTGTTATGTCTTTTATTTTTCTTTTGACTTTCCCTTTGTCCTCCTTCCTCCCTTTCTTCTCCGTGGCTTTCCAGACTGGATGTCCTCTTGCTCTGGGCCGACAGGCCTCCTCTGTCTTCACTATGGCCTCTGTTGTAGTTGCCTCACTGAATGCCAAGGGTCTGAACGAGCCATGTAAGCGGTCTCAGGTGCTCTCCTTGTTACTGAAAGATGAGGCCTCCATTGTATTCCTCCAAGAAACTCATTTTAAATCAGGGAAGATCCCGAAATTGTCCCAAAACGCATTCCCACAATGGTTCCATAGCTCTTTTGCCTCGGCTAGCAGGGGTGTCAGCGTGGCCGTCCACAAGCGCCTACCCTTCAAACACTCCGCTGGTCGCTTCTTATTCGTTAAGGGGCACATCGCTGACGCGCCTGTTACCCTGGCTAATTTATATGCCCCCAATAGGGGTCAGATCCCCTGGCTCGTTCGGACTCTTGAGCAATTACAGGCTTTTAGTGAGGGCATGCTTATACTAGGTGGTGACTTTAATGTGACTATGGAGCCTGGCCTTGACTCGTCCTCCCAGAGGTCTGAGTTGTCCCACAAACTTCTGCGACGTCTGAAGACTGCGCTGAAGAAGTTGCGGGTTATTGATGTGTGGCGCACTATGCATCCCTCTGGTAGGGATTACACGTTTTATTCAAACGCTAAAAAATCCTTCCATAGGTTGGACTACTATTTCTCAGGTGGTAGACACGAGGATTGGGAACATTACGCTTTCTGATCACGCCCCAGTATTTCTCCGAGTGTCTATGACAGCTCTTCCTAAACGAGAGAGAATATGGCGTCTTAATGACACATTGATCTCCGACCCTACCAATGCAGCTAGAATCTCCCGAATTATGTCTGAATTCTTCTCTCTTAATGCGGCGGGCGACCCCCCTCCCTCTCCCTCCATCTTGTGGGAGACTCATAAGGCGGTGGTTAGAGGAGAATTAATTTCCCTGGGCTCGCATGTTAAAAAGTTGCGCTCCAGGGCTGTAGACGACCTGTTGTCCCGCATAGCGAGTCTTGAACTGACCCATAAGCAAACCCAGGCTCAGGCTGTGGCTGCTGAATTAGCGGAGGCCAGGACGGGACTGAAAAACTTGCTCAACGCCAAATCAGCGAAACTTATATTCCGCTCCAGGTTTAAAGCTTATGCTCATGGGAACAAAGGGAATAAACTGATGTCTGCCATGGCTAAGCAACGCCACGCGGATTCATTTATCCCTGCTATTTTAGATGCGAAAGGCAATAAGCACAAGTCGACTCACGATATAGCAAAAGCGTTTAGTGCTTTTTATGTGGATCTATATAACCTCCCCACTCCAGACCGTTCTGGTTCAGCCTCTATTGAGCAAGCCACAGATGAGTTCCTGTCCACTCTGAAGCTGCCCTCTGTTAGTCCCCTACAAGCTTCCCAACTAGTCGCCCCTGTATCAAGAGAGGAAATTGGCAAGGTCCTTTCCTCCATTCCTTCAGGTAAAAGTCCTGGCCCGGATGGACTCCCTATATCGTATTACAAGACCTTCAAAGACGTTTTGACTCCTCATTTTCAGGCACTCTGTAATTTCCTCCTGTCTGGAGGCTCTCTACCCCCCCCAAACGTTAGAGGCCCACATAACTATAATCCATAAAGAAAACAAAGACCCCCTCCACTGTGGCAGTTATCGCCCGATTTCACTGCAAAATGCGGATGTCAAGTGGTGGGCCAAGATTCTGGCGCAGCGAATACAGCTGATCCTGCCGGATCTTATTGATAGCGAGCAAGTGGGGTTTGTGCGTGGCAGACAGGGCTGTGAAAACACGATACGTTTGCTCCATCTTATGGATTGGGCTAGAAGCTCCTCTACGCCTCTGGCTTTGCTGAGCACGGACGCGGAGAAGGCCTTCGACAGGGTCGGTTGGCATTATATGTCGCGGGCCCTGTCGAGGTTTGGTTTCCCAGATTCGTTTATATCTGCGATCTTCACTCTGTACTCAGCCCCGTCTGCCAAACTCAAAATAAATGGTACGCTTTCTCCCTCCTTTTCCATATCCAATGGGACGAGGCAGGGGTGCCCCCTCTCCCCATCTCTGTTTGTCATAGTGATGGAGACTTTGCTGTGTAAGATCCGGCAGGATCCTGCGGTTAGGGGCTTGACCATTGATTCTCGGACCCACTTGACAGCCGCATTTGCAGATGACCTACTTATCATGACCTCCAATCCCGAAACATCCTTCCCTAGGCTTTTGTCTCTTTTTGAGGAGTTTGGCTATGTGTCAAACTTTAAAATCAACTATAGCAAGTCAATGGCCCTAAACGTTACTTGTCCAGAATCGGTTAAAGAGGCCCTTCAGATTACTACCCCCTTTCACTGGGCTACAAAAGACATAGTATTTTTGGGAGTGCACGTCCCGGCTCAGGCGAAGGACTTATTTGCTCTGAATTATGCCCCCTTATTGTCCTCAGTTAGGAAGCAGCTGCACTCTATTAAACTGCCGTTTATTTCCTGGTGTGGCAAGAGGAACTACCTCAAGACCTTTATAGCTCCTAAATTTTTGTACCTTCTGCAGGTGTTGCCTATCTGGCTGCCGCACTCATTTTTTGTAGACATCCGCAGAGTTTTCTCCCTCTTTTTGTGAGGAAGTAAACCCTCCAGAATTGCTTATTCGGTGCTGACCAGAGAGAGGAGGTTTGGCGGCTTTGGTCTGCCCGACATACGTTCCTACTATGTGGCCTTTCAACTATTTAGAGGTCTATCCCTCCTCAATAGCACTTATAGTGCTCCATATGTGTGTCTTGAGCGCTCTCTGCTCTCCACTAGAATGAAGCGGATTCTCTGGGGGCTGTCCCCTTGTTCTCCGGGTAGTTCCTCTTTGCCACTCCTATGGAAGGGTATGTTTGTTGAGTGGGCCAAGCAGTTTAAGGATAGAACACTTGAGTTTCCCATACCGGGTACTCAGCTTTCCTCTTTACAGTTTTATGTCCATCCGGAAGCCGAGAAGCCCTCAGGTATCTGGCCTCTTTTGGCTGAGATCCCTTTAAGTGAGATTAGGTCCCCGGATGGGTCCCTGGATTGGTCCACGGTCTTGAATGACCCTAAAGTCAAAAAAGCTTCCTTCCTACAGAGTTTTGCCCTGCAGAAGGAAATTAAGATGATTAAGCTACCACCCCCCACCACCTCTGGAACCCCCTCTTGGCTGTCTAAGAAACTATCAGATGCCCGTAGGATCCCTAAACCGCTGTCTACCATATATAAGGAGTTACTCTCAGCCTCCCCTCCTGAGCTACATTTCCTTTCTTCATGGGAAAGGGAATTGTCCATCCACCTTACAGACCCAGAAAGGGCTTTTGTCCTTACACACTCTCACGGCTTTAGCCGCTGTATTAAGGTACAAGAAAACTCGTATAAGCTGCTTACGAGATGGTACAAGTCCCCGGAGTTCTTGCATAGGCTTAATGCAGATTTCCCAAGTGAGTGCTGGAGGTGTAGAAAAGACGTAGGCTCTCTGTCACACATTTGGTGGCACTGTGAAAAGATTAAAGCGTTCTGGACCAGTATAGAAGCTCTGATAAATGAGGTGTGTGATAAGCAGGTTAAGCTGGATCCTAAACTGATTCTGCTTTGGTGCCCTAATGACTCGCTTTCCCCCTGTAGATCTGATCTTCCTACTATGCTCATCACGGCGGCGAGACTGCTCATCCCGCTGCTTTGGAAGGATACTGAACCTCCCACTGTTTCGATGTGGAGGGATAAGGTGGATCAGATCTACAGGTTTGAAGAGCTGGCCCACTGGGAATCTTGCACGCGTTCCCGCTTTCTGAAAATCTGGTCGCCCTGGAAGACATATAGGAAGTTCCCCTGACGGAGTTGGGGAAAACTCCCCTACACCCCCCCCCCCCTTCCTTTCCCTTCCTTTCCCTCTCTTTTCCTCTTATTTGTGTTATATTTGATTTTTATTGTCTGTCACATTTGATGTATCATTTTGTACAACATGTGTTGCACTGACATGCATTTGTGGTCACTTCCATGACCGATTTGTGACTTTGCCTTACCAGTGATGCTACGATGGTTTGTGATCGATTGATATGCCTTACTTACTTTGAATAAAAATAAATTTGGTTAAGAATATAACTACTATAATACTGCTCCTATGTACAGGAATATAACTGCTATAATACTGCTCCTATGTACAAGAATATAACTACTATAATACTGCTCCTATGTACAAGAATATAACTACTATAATACTGCTCCTATGTACAGGAATATAACTACTATAATACTGCTCCTATGTACAAGAATATAACTACTATAATACTGCTCCTATGTACAAGATTATAACTACTATAATACTGCCTCCTATGTACAAGAATATAACTACTATAATACTGCTCCTATGTATAAGAATATAACTACTATAATACTGCTCCTATGTACAAGAATATAACTACTATAATACTGCTCCTATGTACAATAATATAACTACTATAATACTGCTCCTATGTACAAGAATATAACTACTATAATACTGCTACTATGTACAGGAATATAACTACTATAATACTGCTCCTATGTACAAGAATATAACTACTATAATACTGCTCCTATGTACAAGAATATAACTACTATAATACTGCTCCTATGTACAAGAATATAACTACTATAATACTGCTCCTATGTACAGGAATATAACTACTATAATACTGCCTCCTATGTACAAGAATATAACTACTATAATACTGCCTCCTATGTACAAGAATATAACTACTATAATACTGCTCCTATATACAAGAATATAACTACTATAATACTGCTCCTATGTACAAGAATATAACTACTATAATACTGCCTCCTATGTACAAGAATATAACTACTATAATACTGCCCCTATGTACAAGAATATAACTACTATAATACTGCCTCCTATGTACAAGAATATAACTACTATAATACTGCCTCCTATGTACAAGAATATAACTACTATAATACTTCTCCTATGTACAAGAATATAACTACTATAATGCTGCCTCCTATGTACAAGAATATAACTACTATAATACTGCCTCCTATGTACAAGAATATAACTACTATAATACTACTCCTATATACAAGAATATAACTACTATAATACTGCTCCTATGTACAAGAATATAACTACTATAATACTGCTCCTATGTACAGGAATATAACTACTATAATACTGCTCCTATGTACAAGAATAGAACTACTATAAAACTGCCTCCTATGTACAAGAATAGAACTACTATAATACTGCTCCTATGTACAAGAATATAACTACTATAATACTGCTCCTTCGTACAAGAATATAACTACTATAATACTGCCTCCTATGTACAAGAATATAACTACTATAATACTGCTCCTATATACAAGAATAGAACTACTATAATACTGCTTTCTTTTATAAGAATATAATTGCTGTAATACTGTCACAATGACACCACTGTTACTAACATTACCAGCATCTATACATTTTCCTGATAACATTTCTTTACCTTGCAGGAACTATTGAGAGGCTCAATCAGACGTTCCACTAAAAAGAAAAAGAGAACAATAGCAGATGAGTCTGCAGAAAATGTCATAGACTGGTGGTCCAAATACTACGCATCCCTGGAGAAAGTGCAAAAGGTATGTACAGCTGATGCGCCTTGTGGGGATCCTGGACCCAAATGCAGAGCTCTAACATGCCCCCCCCCCCCCAACCTGCCATGTGTCATTCATTGCACCAGGTCTCTTTGTGATTGCAACCGTTGCACCTCTATCTAATTTATATACACATACATAGTGCTATGTCCAGCTGCAGTGACCAAACATAATACCACCTCCTACCCACATAAATTCTGGAATACAGGTTCCAGTTATAGTGCCAGTCCCCAGAGAATTCCATACATTGTCAGGAAAAATACTGCAATGCAGTGCCCACATAGTGCCACGCAGTGCCCAGGAAACAGTGAATTATTTACTCACATAATAGATACAATAGAATCTTGTCTTTTGGCAACATGACAAAATCTGTATATTGTTCCAAGGCTTAAAGGTTATGAACATCTTTGGGACCAACAGTTTTTTATCATTGCATTTTACTTATTTTGGGCTAGCAATAATTTTTTTAATTGGTCTTTATTAATAATTTTCAACAGTGTTTGCTCTACAGCTTTCAGTTTCAGTATGTTTGCAGGCTGTCTCGCCCTCTGACAGCTCATAAACATAAATCATAGCTAAAATCATAACAGTTTGATAAGAATATGGCTTAAAGGGCATCTGTCAGCAGTTTTGTACCTATGACACTGGCTGACCTGTTCCATGTGCACTTGGCAGCTGAAGACGTCTGTGTTGGTCCCATGTTCATATGTGCCCGCATTGCTGAGAAAAAGAATGTTTTAATATATGTAAATGAGCCTCTAGGAGCAACAGGGGCGTTACCGTTACACCTAGAGGCTCTGCTCTCTCTCTGCAGCTGACAAGGTTTCATGGACGGGTAAGGCATGATGACGTTTACACTATCTGGCCTTGCCAAATAAAGTGCAGAGAGTGCATCAGTTACTGTAACGACAACGCCCCCGTTGCTCCTAGAGGCTCATTTGCATATATTAAAACATAATTGTTCTCAGCAATGCGGACACCTATGAACATGGGACCAACACAGATGTCTTCAGCTGCCAAGCGCACATCTAACATGTCAGTCAGTGTCATAGGGACAAATCTGCTGACAGATGCCCTTTAAATGAGTGTTTATGAGCTGTCAGGAGTTTAGAGATAAGGTCCATACATCTTGCTGTCAGAGCAGCTCCCTGACATATTCAATGTAAAACAGAAAGCAAGACAGCCTGCAAATACACTGCAATCGAAGGCTGTAGGAACTAAAAACTGTTGTAAATTTTTAATCAAGACCTATTGAAAAAAATGACTATTAGCCCAAAATATGTAAAATGCAATAATCCCAAAAAAAATTGTCCTTGAACGTGTTCATAGCCTTTAAGAAACAATCTGTGCAACATCACAGGCTTTAAAAGGGGGCTGTCCAATTTATAAAAACATTTTTCCTAAACCTTTTTAATAAATTCTGCATTAATAGAGAGGGGGTCCTTTGGTGAGGTCATTTATGTCTTGGCTAGAATGGAAGGTGGTTCGAAAGAGCGTCTCTCTCTGTCTGGAGGACCTGACCTGTCCTATATTACTCAGATAACCCAATTGTTTTGAATGGACACTCTGTAATATTTAGTTTCCCCTGAAGTGGCGCTGTAGTGAAACTGAACACTTACTGCCAGATTTCCCCACTGATCACAGCTGATCACCAGGGGTCTTGGCAGGGGGGACAATTTGTGGTCAGTTTATTATCAAGAGACCCTTCTAACAAGTAGGAATTGTCCAAAGTCGTCAACCCCTTGAAATAACTGCTGTCTTCTTACAGCGCCCAGATTAAATATCAGATGAAGCTACTGGAGAAACACGACATAAAAAAAACCACTTCATCTTAATGAGATTGTCTCTTGTGGAATTAATTCACCTATAATTAAACTGACTTCCAGGAGAACGTTCTCTATTTAATAATTTCCTGCTAGGCGATTCCGGATTAATTATGCAGTAGAAGCCATGGCTGTGCTGATCCAAACTCCCAGCTCCTCTAGGCTGGACTTCCAAATACGATTGGTGAGTGTAGTCCGAACCCTGCCCACCAGCTGTAGCCACACAGTTTAGAAGGTAATATCCCTGTGAACCCAAAAATTTGTCTGCCCTAAGGGTGCCGCGGATGGGTGGGTTGCTTTGTGGAAACCAAGCCTTGTTTCTAAATTTTTTATTGCAACCTGTTACAATGTCCCCATGACAGCAACCGTTTCCTTTACACAAGTCACAGTATCCCTTAAGCCAGGCACAACTCTGTCAGTGTTCCCATGAGTGGGTGTAACGGTCGCGTACACACACACACACAGGGGGGAGGGAAGTGACCACTGCGCTCCACCCTTACCCCTGGCCCTGCCTACTTGCCTCGCGAGTCCTAATGACAGGGAACAACTGGACGGCAATCCCTAACTTGGAGTAAGTGCAGGGATGACAGACAGACAAACAACAGGACGTGAACGGACCGAGTCAATACCAAGAGAGCTACAAAGTACAAAGGGAGCAAGCAGAGAATTGTCAGGAGAAGCCGGGGTCATAAATACCAGGAGAGCAGCAAAGTACACAAGGAGCAGGCAGAGGATCGTCAGGAATTCAGCAGGAGGTAAGTACGCCAGGAAAGACCAAATCACAGGTGGAACCTAAATTAACAGGCAACCTGTGGCCAGCAGGCTGCCTGTATTTATAGTGGGGAGTGAGGGTCATGTGACGTGGCCAGCGTCACATGACCGACAGACCAACCAGTCGAGCACTGAGTGATCAGCTCGGCGCTCAAGGCAGACTTAGGAGCAGGGAGCCACCCAGCTAGTAACGCCGCCCTGGGAATGAGGTCAAACACAGATCCTCATTCCCAAAGCTAAGCAACAGGTCTGCGGGTAATGGGGGACTGAGTGCACCTTCGGAACCCCATTACAGTGGGACTGAAATTGTTGAAGATTTGAGCTCTGAAGTCTGTAGGATTGTGAATACAGCTCTGGTGTATAACACAGATTGTAACTCACAATGTAACTGTAATTAGTACAACATAGGTAATGTCATGTACTGTATGTGCACAGTGACTCCACCAGCAGAATAGTGAGTGCAGCTCTGGAGTATAATACAGGATGTAACTCAGGATCAGTACAGGATAAGTAATGTACTGTATGTGCACAGTGACTGCCCCAGCAGAATAGTGAGTGCAGCTCTGGAGTATAATACAGGATGTAACTCAGGATCAGTACAGGATAAGTAATGTATGTACACAGTGACTGCACCAGCAGAATAGTGAGTGCAGCTCTGGAGTATAATACAGGATGTAACTCAGGATCAGTACAGGATAAGTAATGTAATGTATGTACACAGTGACTGCACCAGCAGAATAGTGAGTGCAGCTCTGGAGTATAATACAGGATATAACTCAGGAGCAGTACAGGATAAGTAATGTATGTACACAGTGACTCCACCAGCAGAATAGTGAGTGCAGCTCTGGAGTATAATACAGGATGTAACTCAGGATCAGTACAGGATAAGTAATGTATGTACACAGTGACTGCACCAGCAGAATACTGAGTGCAGCTCTGGAGTATAATACAGGATGTCCAATGTGTGAGAGAGAATCTAAATCGCACATCCTCATTACTATGCTTTTGATACAACAACTGTTTTAAATTTAAGCAAGATAAACAATGGCTATACAGCACTATTATCATAAATTTGCTATGCACTATTAGGAGGCATTAGTATACAGTTTGATCAAAGAGCATAGGCCCACTTACCACGACAAGGTCGCCTCCTTTCAGTTTGTGTTCCTGAGAGGCTGTGAACAGGTGAGCTCTTTGCACCAGTTCACATGCGGTGCTGGACGGTGGCCGTCGCTGCTTTTGTGCCGTGCTGGTGGAGTAATGGGACCCGGGGCCTTGGTGGCTTTTCTGCACAGTGGGTGCTGTGTGGCTACTGGGTCCCATTGCCTGCTGGAGCGGTGTGGGGGAGCGATGGTCGTCGCACTGCGCTGCGCCATAGTTAGAGTAGATCCCCACTTAAGTGGGCCTATGGTAAGTGGGCCTATGCTCTTTGATCAAACTGTATACTAATGCCTCCTAATAGTGCATAGCAAATTTATGATAATAGTGCTGTATAGCCATGTTTTATCTTGCTTTAATTTAAAACAGCTGTTGTATCAAAAGCATAGTAATGAGGATGTGCGATTTAGATTCTCTCTCACACATTGGATACATAATACAGGATGTAACTCAGGATCAGTACAGGATAAGTAATGTAATGTATGTACACAGTGACTGCACCAGCAGAATAGTGAGTGCAGCTCTGGAGTATAATACAGGATATAACTCAGGATCAGTACAGGATAAGTAATGTATGTACACAGTGACTCAACCAGCAGAATAGTAAATGCAGCTCTGGAGTATAATACAGGATATAACTCAGGATCAGTACAGGATAAGTAATGTAATGTATGTACACAGTGACTCCACCAGCAGAATAGTGAGTGCAGCTCTGGAGTATAATACAGGATGTAACTGAGGATCAGTACAGGATAAGTAATGTAATGTATGTACACAGTGACTCCACCAGCAGAATAGTGAGTGCAGCTCTGGAGTATAATACAGGATATAACTCAGGATCAGTGCAGGATAAGTAATGTATGTTCACAGTGACTCACCAGCAGAATAGTGAGTGCAGCTCTGGAGCATAGTACGGGATGTAACTCAGGATCAGTACAGGATAAATAATGTGAAACTGCACCTACAGATTTATAGATTTTTCTGTAGCATAATTTACCTGCTAGTTTATGGTCATTAACAGTATTTAAACTATCAGGCTGTATGGTCTCACATCTCACTGTAGCCCCTGGTTCATTCTCTACTTAGAACATTTTATTAATAATAAGTATATCATCTATAATACAATATGTTAGATGCTGTGCATTATAGCCTCTCCACTCAGCTGTTCATGTATGTTTTGAAATATTGGAAACAACTGCTAGCAGATTTCTGAAAGCACCTCTGGATGTGAGTATACTCGTACTATGCAAGATACTGTAATGTAAAATCAATACTGCAAGGTTATTTATTATTTTAAAATAGGTATTGATTACATGTTGTCACTTATTTCTGCCATTGCTGTAAAATAATTTATTTTCCACTTACAAGAAAATTGCTGTCTGGTGGGGACACTGAGCAGAAGCTTGACAGAGTTTGTAAAGGCAAATGAAATTTTTCCATTCCATATATTTTGTCTAAAATGACATTGTTTCATGTACGTGCTGCTGTTTTTCATTAATATAACAACTTATTGATATAAAGGTCTGTAAATATTCTGTTTCTTTTAGGCCAAAGCTGCTGCTGCTGCAGCAGGCACAACTCCAGGACCACCGCCAGCAGCTCAGGATGGTGAGTATACAGATACAAATATATGTGTCATAATAACCAATTTTCTTAATCTTAAAATGTATCTGTCATTTTTGCTTCTAATATGTAGGGACAGTGATAAGAAATGTTTTTGTAATATACTTTACGGCTCATTAACACGACTGTATGGCTACGGTCCCCGTGTTGCGGCCCACAAATAGTGGTCCACAATGCACGGGCACTGGCCACGTGAATCCCACATGGGTCCTGCGGTGCGGACCCATTGATTTGAATGGATCCGCGATCTGCTAAATATGGCAAAAGACAGGACATGTCCTATCGTTTTTCTGTATTTTGCGGATCGCGAACTCATTCAAATCAATGGGTCTGCATCTACAGCACGGAGATCACATGGCTGGTGCCCGTGTATTGCGGCACCACAACCATACGGTCATGAGAATGACCTCTAAATAAGTTTTGCTAGGGAAAGTCCGTCTTCATAGTTCAGCACAGTGCAGTACTGAACTGTGAAGACTATGCAGCTGTATTTTTACACTCCATAAATATGTCCAAGCCCCTCTTTTAGTGATTTCACCATCACAACCTCCTCTAGCAGAAAGCTCCATAGTATCTCCTTCTATGTTGATGTAGAAAGCTTCTTTCATTTAGATGTAATGTAGAGGATGTCCCCTTGTAATTTGTTCCAGTCCTGGTTATAATACTCCACTATGTGCTCTGTTTGGTATTCCTATCAGCCTATAATCATTATTCAGGGTCCTATGTGCTGTCAACATAGCTACCATAGCATAGAAAACATTCTAGAAACGTTTGACACTTATGGGTTTATTATCCGCAGCCCCCAAGGCTTCAAAGACGAAAGGGCATGTCACATTGTTGATTGACGATGAGCAGGATAAAAAGAAGAAAGATGGCAAAAAGGGACTGGATGTGGTTAAACCGAAGCCAAAAGAAGAAGGGCCGAAACTCGCAACATTGCAGGTGACCTAGAGAAAATGACTTATCTGATCAAGTCTTCCATGGGAACACGTTGGCATTGTTCAACAAGCAAAAATACCAATTTAGTGGTTGGACAAACTCCTTTGACATGCAAAGAAAAGTCCCATAATGTCTCTAGTCTTTTAATGACCCAGTATCCCTATACATGAAGCCCAATATTAGTGTCCAGTGTTTTGTAGGCCATGTCACTGGTGTCCAGTGGTCCAGTGTCCAATCTCCTGTTATCCAGCTACTCAATATCACAATACTTTTGAGGCTGGAGTCACACATGCAGTTCTTAGTGTGGTTTTTGATTCAGTTTTTTTTCAACCACAGGAGACAGATTAAAAAGGAATAAGAAATAGAAAAGAAGGACTTCTCCTTCTCCTTCCTGCTGGATCCACTTCTGCACAAGTGATTCCAGCCTACCGTAACTCCCCACTGCTCTTTGTGGCAAAGCTGGCCATACACATAAGAGGGCACGCGGCCAATCATTTGTTCTACTGACACCTATCTCCCTTGTCCTAAACACTCGAGTGTGCTTATTCGTTAGTGGAGACCTACTAATGCAAAAACACTGACAATGACTTGGGACTGTCAGGCCAACAAACGTCTTAGAATCTCTGGGTATACCACCAAAATGGGCAGGAGCCAACACCATTAATAGTATCTAATGTGTATCAGCAGCTTTACAAAGCAGAAAGGAGCAACTGCCATCTGATGGCTGCTCTATGTTTGGCCCTGGGACTACTCACTTTTTTCTGGTATCTTCTACCTTCTCAATGTTCATTGTGTGTCCACTTGGCGTTCGCATGTGTCCACCTAGGAGGGAAATAGAACTGTGCCATAGGAGGTGCCATATCATTAGAGCATTATTATTCTCCTCTCAATCCATTATTTGGCCATGTTTTTCTGCATTAGATATATGATGGGGAGCTGGAGAGTGAATTTCAGAACTTTGAAGACTGGGTGAGAACATTTGAACTCTTGAGAGGCAAAGCCAACGACGAGGACCATAGTGTCCACGATAACAGGATTATAGGTAAATTTAAGGTAAGTAGTTTACACAAATTTACTCTCATTTTTGTAAGACACTCAAGATCCCCTAAAGGTGGACCCATTGTGTGCACACATTACATGGTCAGCCGTTCATTTGAAGTAATGCTGCTTTTTCTCTGCAAGGAAATGTACAGGCAAATCAGGCTTAATAGCTGGCCACCGGGGCTCTGAAGCTGGACCTATGGTGAGCCGATGGTTGAAATCACAGTTTTAACTGAAGAAACCTTTAAAGGGGGTTTTCTCACCTGAAACATTGGGGGCATACCAATAGGATATACCACCAATTTCAGATAGGTGCCGGTTAGACCTATCTAGAACCAAGCTTCCAAAGAAAACAAGAGCACACCAATAGAAATACATTTTTGGGGGCACCACACATGTGTGGTGCGATCTTGTTCTCTTTGGGAGCTTTGTGCTAGAGATAGGTTCGGGTCCCACCTCTAGGACCCTATCTATCTGACATTGTTGGCATTTCTTAGTGATATGCTACCAAGATTCCAGATGAGACAACCCCTTTAAGTGCCATGATTGAGTCCGTTTTTACTCTTGATAACTGCTTTTTCAGAATGCCCTGTCTTTTTTTGGGTTGCCATCCATCTTGTTGTGGGTGGTTTTCTTTTACCTCTTTTCCATTGGACACGGTTTCTTATAAAGCAACATTCACATGTGTTTTGCACTGTCTGTTGGAGGATTACCCACTGTATGCCTCCAACAGACATGGTATACCTCCATGGGCATATAGCGGCATCTGTTGCTGATAGGCTTCCATTGTGAAAAAAAATACACACACCATGTAGTATACACTTTTTTAGTGGATGCCTCTGTATGGAATAGCGCACCCCTCTAATGAAATGTGAGAATGTACATTAGTGGGATTTTTATGGAATTTCGATAATTTGAATATTCTACTCTCTTTCTGAATCTAAGGGTTGTTTCAGCATATCTAAAAGCATGGATGATCTCTCGAGCTCTATGGATACCCGACAATTGAGAATTCTTCAGGGAATCCCTCCAAACCATTCTGTAAAGGTTCTCATCCGAGTCTATATTGTTGCTGTAAGTTACTTCGTAATGAAGCAAGAAAATATTTGGAGGTGGAAACATGCACATGTCATATTGCTACTACCCCCACTGTACTGTATACCGTGTTTCCCTGAAAATAAGACATCCCCCGAAAATAAGACCTACTTCCAGTTTTGCCTCTTGCTGTAATATAAGGCATCCCCCCGGAATATAAGGTCCCAGAAGTTACAGTAAGGCGTCTGACTCCTCTGGATCGTAGCGGCGGGCGCCGTCGCGCAGCTCACTGATTGGCCGCACCGCAGCCAGATCTGTTCAGGCGGTGCGAGGTCTCTTTAAATCAGAGAGCCTGCGCCGCCGCCAGGACAAGCTGCCGCCTGCTGCTCGCTCTGCCCTGATGGAGTCTGGCTGACTCACATTTAGACAGTGAGTGAGTTGCGCAGGGCAGGAGTCGGGCACATTGTGTGGAATCCTGCCGGCACGGACACACAGGCGTGACTGAGGTAGGGGGGGGGGGAATGTCTGATAAAGTGGTTGGGGGATGTCTGGTGAAGGTGGGAGGGGGGAGAGACTAAATAATCCACTGTCCACTGGCACAGGGGAGGGGGGTCACTTAAAATTACACAGAGGGATCAGAGGGGGAATCAAAATGACACAGGAGGATAAGAAAGGGGTACTAAAATGGTAATCCCCCCTCAGATTCTCCTTGTGTCATTTTGATTCCCCCCTCTGATCCCCCTGTGTCATGGAAAAATAAGACATCCCTGAAAATAAGACCTAGCGCATCTTTGGGAGCAAAAGTTAATATAAGACACTGTCCTATTTTCGGGGAAACAGGGTATTAGTAATAGTTCAGCACTGTATGGTGGTATTTCTTCATGTTGTATGGTGGTTTTACTTGAACACTGATGGTGGCATGACTTGAACACTGTATGTTGGTATTCAATGTTGTATGGAGGTACTGCTTGAACATTGTATAGTGGTTTTACTTGAAAATTGTATGGTGGTATTACTTGAATATTGTATGCTGGTATGACTTGAAAACTGTATGGTGGGATTACATAAACATTATATAGTGGTATCCCTTGACCACAGTATGGTGGTATCACTTGAACATAGTATGGTTGTATTACTTGAACACTGTATGGTGGTATTACTTGAACATATTATGGTGGTATTACTTGACCATAGTATGGTGGCATTACTTGAACATAGTATGGTGGCATTACTTGAACATAGTATGGTGGCATTACTTGAACATAGTATGGTGGTATTACTTGAACATAGTATGGTAGTATTACTTGAACATATTATGGTGGTATTACTTGAACACTGTATGGTAGTATCACTTGAACATAGTATGGTAGTATCACTTGAACATAGTATGGTGGTATTACTTGAACATAGTATGGTAGTATTACTTGAACATATTATGGTGGTATTACTTGAACACTGTATGGTAGTATCACTTGAACATAGTATGGTGGTATTACTTGAACATTGTATGGTGGTATTACTTAAACATGATATGGTGGTAACACTTGAACATTGTATTGTAGCATTTAGGCATTATGTGGTATTGCTTGGGAACCATACACTATTTTATTTTTCTTGCATATGGTAGAGGTAGTACTGTATAGCATCGATATTTAGGCATCTGTATGAAATTTGTCCGAAGTAAGTATATGATTAGGCACTGTATGGTATAGTTAATGGTACACTGGAAACCAGTGCATTATATGGAAGCAGGCCAACACAGGGCACGGCACAGGTCTATGAGCCCTTGCACTTCCATCTGTGCAGCAATGCCATACTGTATTTTATAGACAGTCATCCATACTTCCTACATTTACATGTCAAGAGATATGAAGCCTGAAGACAGCATACCAATACATGGCATGATTACTAGTGACTATAGGTAGTCCATAATAACTCATATTGTCTTTACTAGGGATTTAACCTCAGCCCAGCTGATCCAGATGGCAAATCTGATCCATACATTGTCCTGCGACTGGGAAAGACGGAAATCAAAGATCGAGACAATTATATTCCCAAGCAACTTAATCCAGTATTTGGACGGTAAGCAGTTCTCATATAGAACACTACTTATGTCTCAAAGGAACATTTTCATCTTATATAAGCCCCTATTAAATCTTAATAACATTGAATTCAGTGAAGGCACAGCCACGAATCATGGGGCTCCTCTCTACAAAGACTTCCTTGACATTTTAGTGGTCTACTCTACATTTCACTGTGTAATCCCTTTCTTCATTCTCTTTTCTTGCCTCTCACCTTGGGTGATCCTTTAAAGGGGTTCTCTGTGATTTTAATATTGATGACCTATCCTCAAGATATCTGATATATCTGAGCAGTGGTGGCATCCCCGTCGATCAACTGGTGGGAGGGGCCGAGGCTCTCAGGTGCTGCATCCTCTTCCTCGACCTGTGAGGTCATGTACAATGGTCACATGGGCTTTTGTGCAGTTCATTTCCATTGGAATGGCATTCAAAGGCAACAGAGCTGCTCACTGAGCCACTGTGCGAATTAGCTATTATCCCCAAGGCTATTCACTTCTGGCCATACATGTCCCCTCCATGGCCAGCTAATTAATACAATGGGAGTAGAATCTGCTCTTACATAGTGGTTATTTCTTGTGGCTTATAGAGGAGAACCAAATATCCCAGTGCAGCAGAAGCAAATACCACATTTCAGCTGTCTTCACCACAGTATTCAACTGTATTACCATCCTAAGGATGGTGATACAGTTGACTTCAGGAGAGCACCTGCACCAGGTGCATAAGTACTCCATTAATTAATGCTTAGAGTTTCAGATTGTTATGTGCCCAGCTGGTGGCCTTAAGGGGGGTTCAGGTGGCCCCCTGGGCATCGGACCACCAGGAAATTTCCCTGCAGGGTCTGTGGCCAGTCCACCACTAAGTATGCACATGTGCCATACGTTTCTTTTTTTATGGGATCCAGTGGGCGATGAATGCTACCATTTACATTGGACTTTACATTTGGTGCTGGGAGATTTCCATGATATATACTCCGAACAGAAAGCCCAAAAGCAGTATGCAAATAGCATAACGTGACGGTGTCTCTTCATAAATGGGACACTCGATAAGAACGCGTACTGTAGTAAATCTCTGTTACACTATGCAAGGCTAACCAAGAAATACACCAATCTCTACCCTCTTCATCTTGTTCCCCAGATCATTTGAAATCCAAGCTACCTTCCCAACAGAATCGCTATTAACCATCGTGATATACGACCATGACCTGATTGGAACAGATGACCTCATCGGCGAGACGAAAATTGATTTGGAAAATCGCTTCTACAGCAGACACCGGGCAACCTGCGGCCTGCAGAGTCAATACGAAATGTAAGATCTGTGCGCGCACCGCGTCAGCACAACTAATGAGGATAAATGTGCCTGGAAAACTATCTCGTAGAAAAGTGTAGAAAAATCTGACATAAAACAGACCAGTGCCTTCCACTGTGACCTCCCGGCTCCAAACACATCTCATTGACTTACAGGTTTCCAGGTGCCATCGTGGTCATAACTCAAGTGGTAATAACACATTTAGTAGTGGAGGGAGAAGGGGATACATTTTCTTTAATATATACATTAATCAAGCAGAAATCTCAAGTTTCAACCAAAATGTCAAACAACAGTTCTAAGTCCTCTTTTTTTAAATTTTTCTGGAGACCTCTGTTTTATCGCCCCCTTTTTCCTCATTCTAGAGGGGATTTCTGGGACTTATTTATGACCTATACGTAGGATAGGTTATCAATATAAGGCTGTTGGGGGGAAACCAACTCCTGCCACCCCACCAATCAGCTGTTCGAAGGGATCACAGAGCTCTGGCAAATGCTGAAGCTTCTTCGTCGGCCTGTGACGTCGTGTCCATTGGACACATGGTCTTTCTGCAGCTCAGTCCCATTCAGGCGAATGGGATGGAGCTGCAATACCAAACATGGCTACTATACAAAGCGCGGTGCCTTGTATACAGGGGTGCAGCTGCCTGAGGCGATAACTGAATTGACGCCCCCGCCCCCCCTGCCAAATTCTCAACCAGACCCCTTTCCTCCAGCCTTACTGTTAAAGGCATACTTGGAAAAAATTACATATAGTGCTCCAAAACATACTGGTTAATATAGCGATACATTTGAATATGCAGAGATAAATGCTTCATGCTCATTGCCCAAGGCCTTTCCCTACCCTACTTGTCCCTACCTGGTGCTGCCTGAGGCCTCATTGGCGGTGCACCCCTGCTTGTATACTACAAAGAGTCTATACCGCTCATCCGAGCGCTGCAGAGTCCCTTCAAACTGCCGATTGGTGGAGGTGTTGCGAGTCGGCCCTCTTCTGATCAGATATTGATGATGAGGATAGGTCAGGGCTAATGCTGGCCCTACACATCAGATCAATTAGGTCAACCAAATATGCAAATTTTGGTAAAATTGGCCAACAATCAAATGTGTGAGGATTGGGCATGCTGTTTTTTATTTTGTGTAAAGGAAGATAAGCTGCTTGTCTCCTCGGTCATGCCAGGAAATACATATATATGTAGGTCAAACGAGCATTCATCTGATAGCTGTCTAAAATATACGGCCAACTTTAGGCTACTTTGTCTCTGAGTGTGTGTGAGTAAGTGAAATTAAGCCGCCCCCCTTTCCAACATGTCACCCTAGAACTTAGAAAGGCCTCTGTTTTTTATCAAATTTCTACAAAACTAAAGCTTCTAGATCCCACTGCAAACTATCTAATAGATAAGTGTTTGCTGCCTTTTGTATTATTTTCATATTCATTTCTAGGTTTAATTCCCCTTTAAATCAAGGGCAATTCCAATCACTAAGGCTATGGGGGATAAGCATGGTGGAAACAAATTAAATTAGTGTTAGCGTAATCCCTTTTTGTTACTCCCATCATGCATCAGGGTTAAGCACTTTTTCCTGGGAGGAGCTTTGTCCTGTGCTCATTGTCACCCCCTGCTGAGTAAGACACATTGCATTTGCAGCATAGAAAAAAAATGGATGGGATGTGACGGTGCCATTCTATCCAACTAGCCTTCCATACGTTCGTCCTATCACTAAATGATGCCATGTTTTATTTGTAGAGAGGGGTACAATGCCTGGAGGGACAGCACCAAGCCCACAGAGATACTGACCAAGCTTTGTAAAGACAACAGGCTCCCTGTCCCGGTTTTCCAACCTGGTCAGATACAGATTGGAAGCAAGGTTTTTTCAGGGCAAACCGTGTTTGATCAAGACGGTAAGTGCAGGACATTCCTGGTAGAGGTAAGGGTTATCCTCGCAGAAGGATTTCTGGAATAGGAAATTAGCTTGAAGACAAAAAAAAAAATCACTTTTCGCTTCATGTATTTATTATAAGATAGGAGTCAGGGGTGTTGCTCCTCGTTTTTAGAACCACATAACTCCTATGAGAGCCACAATGTCCCTCATACCAGCCACAATGCCCCCACAACAGGTGCAAAGTCTATTATCATAGCCACTATTCCCCCAGTGCAGCCACAATGTTCTTTAAAGAGGACCCGTCCCCCTCCCCTGATGTGTCTGTTTTAGTAACTATTTGCATTCCCCGTGAAATAACAATTCTAGAGCATCTGTTGTTATGACTCGATGTTGTGCCATTTCTCTATTATTCCTGCTAGAAGTTTATGAATGAATTTCCAGCAGCTTGTAGTAAAGGTACAAATGGGTCTTACCAGTCAGGGGTGTGGCCCTGCAGTCTGAAACCCGCAGCACTGATTGGACAGAGTCAGACACACCCGCTAGTTGTAACAACCAGCAGTACCTTTACTGCTGCTGCTGGCAATTTATTTGTAAACTTCCAGCAGGAATAATACAGGAATGTCACGACATAGTTGTAAGAATAGATGCTCCAGAATTGTTATGACATGGGGAATGCAAGTAATTACTAAGACAGACATGTCAGGAGTGGAGACAGGTCCTGTTTAAGGGGATTTTCTGGTTGTTTAGCCTCCGGATAGGTCATCAGTATCAGAACGGTTGAGGTCCAACACCTGGCCCCCCAGACAGCGGCACTCCATGAGGCCAAAGACATCACATTCATGGGTCATGTGGCCTAGGTGCCTCTCAGTCCCATTCAAGTGAATGGGGCTGAGTTTCGTACCAAGCACAGACGCTATATAATGGATGATGCGGCTGTGCTTGGTACGCAGTCTCTTCAAACAGACAACCGGCGGGGGTGTCAGGCATCAGACCCCCACCGATCAACCGTATTGATGACTTATCCTGAGGACAGGTAAACAATATTAAACACCCAGAAAACCTCTTTAGGCCAGCAGGCCCTAGTGCCTTATGCCACAAAGTCCTAACAAGTCGTATGAATTGGGGTTGTCCTGAAAGGAAATCCTCTTAAAATAGACATCTCCTATGTCCACATGTATCACTGGACCCAGGAATGCAAACTTCTCTGAAGTTATCGGTTTATTTCCAGCCATTACTCTTAGGTTGTGTTTTCCATATATTTGGAGTTAATAAATTTGCATTAAATGACACAAAAAGGTGCAAAAATATGAAAAAAAGGGAAATATTTTTTTCCCCTTAAAGATGCTCTGTCACCAGGATCAACCCTATTAAACCAGGCATATAGCCTGGTAGGGTTGATATACATGAGTAAAACAATACCTGTCTTTTCTTTCTAGTTGAAAAATTAGACTTTTATTCTTATGCAAATAAGCCATTGGAGCACCAAGAGGTGGGCATATGCGGTTTGAGCACCACTCCCGCGACGCCCCTGGTGCTGACTACAGAAGCCTCCAGCTCTTCAAAGATGCTCCCTCTCCACTTAGATTGGCAGTGTTAGACTTCACATCTAGCAACAAGTTCTCATACCTGCGCACTCCTTCGCAAACGCGGCGCATGTGCACCCCGTCTTTTGCTGCTTGCCGAGCAGCAAAGATGATTAGTGCACACACGCTGTTGACGTCATTCCACCGGAAGTGGAGACAACTGCAGATGAAGCCGATGGTGCCTCCACTTCCGGGTGGAATGATGTCAACAGCGCATGTGCACTAACCTTCGTTGCTTGGGTGTGCAGGTGCTGTGCTTGTTAACAACTGTGCAGGCGCGAAAACTCAGCGCTAAACGTGAGGTCTAGCAATGATAATCAAACCTCAAAAAGGTAGGGGCATGTTTGGAGCGCTGGAGGCGTCTGTAGTCAGCACCAGGGGCGTTGCTGGACTGGTGCTCAAACCACATAAGCCCACCTCTTGGTGCTCCAATAGCTCATTCACATAAGAAAAAATCTAAATTTCTCCACAATGCCGGCACCTAGAAAGACAGGTATCATTTTACTCAGCTAGATCAACCCTACCAGGCTGGTCTAATAAGGTTGATCCTGGTGACAGAGCCTCTTTAAAATTTTTGCTGAACTTTAAAAAAATAAATAAATTCCCAAATGCCTTAAAAATTATTTTTATAATTTACTTTATTAATAGATTTTGCCTTTTTACTAAATAAATTGGCACCGAAAGTGCTGATCTCTGCCGCTCTTTAAATTCACTATATTCACATATCGCTGACTTCTCAGCGGTGTGCGGAGTACGGATTCCTTTGCGGTGTTGGCACATTGCTGTGCGCCCTCAGCTTGGCTTACTGGTTATGCCAGGATTAGCTGAGCAGAGCGGGCACAGGCAGGAGCAGCAATGTGTGCTCCTGCCCGTACTCCATTGCTGCACTACTCCGTACAAGTCAGCGATGTGCGAATAATAGTGAATTTCAAGCCCGGCAGAGATCAGGAGTTTAGGTGCAAATTTCTCTAGTAAAATGGCAAAATCTGTTAATAAAGTATTTTATCAAAATTATTTTTAGGGCGTGTGGGACATTTTTTTTTTTTTTTTAAAGTTCAATAAAAGTTTAGTTACTCTTTAATAATAAATGATGTTATACATGGAGATCATTGAACACTAATGATGTCAATTCTGCAGCAAATCTCCGGAATACATTTCTCTCCAGCACTATGTGGAATATTCATGAAATGACCCCACAAGGAACTGAAAAGTGAACGACAAAGTGCCGATAAATATTAATGTAATATCTGAACTCGCAAATGGAAACTTGGCCGAAATCCCTACATCTTAAGGCTGTGCCTCGAGACACTCGAGCTTCTGTATAGCAATTCTGTTTACCAATTCATCCCATCCAATATCAGCTTCTGTTCCATAGACTTCAATGGTTATTGATTGCCGCATCACACACATAAAACCAAGATGTTCCTACCCTTCTTTCTCCCATCACGCTACATCTCCCAAAAGAATAATAACTGTGGGACATTTAGGCTCTAATCCCCAAACTTGATAGAGGCAGTGGCTCTCGTCTGTATGTTCGTCTATGCCTGGTACTGCAGCCCCACCCCATTGACTTGAATAGGACTGGAGACCAACCAGTGATTGCTGCAGCCTCCTCGCAGCAAACCATGCACAGCGCCACACACTCTATAGTGGCTGTGATTGGTATTGCAGCCCAGGCCCATTCATTTGAATGGGACTGAGCTGCACATAGGCCATGTGACCGATGAACATGTCACTGGCCTAGAAAGAGGCAGCAGCGATCATCACCAAAGTTGATAGGTGGAGGTCCTGGTAGTCAGACCCACACCAATGAGATATTAATGACCTATTCGGAGGAAAGGCCATCAATATTCTACTCCTAGAAACCCCCAATAATACAGCCCATGGGGCCAAACTGTACCTCTTTTTATGCCTAAGATTTCATACAGCATGCAGAGTTTTTTGTAAAGTTTTCTGTAACCTGATAGAAAAATGTACTGCAATACCCTATATAGGTACTATAGGGCGGCACATGGTGCGTCATCCATGGCATCTAACCAATATCTTCTGCTTCACAATAGATGAACAAGTAGAGTCCTATGAACACCTTGCACTGAAAGTTCTTCATTCCTGGAAGCAGATCCCAGGAATTGGATGCCAACTGGTTCCTGAACATATCGAAACCCGAGCCCTGTATCACCGAGATAAGCCTGGAATAGAGCAGGTATGGAGTGATGGAGATAATACACACTTCAGCCGCTGCAGAACTTCTTTGAACATGTATGTCAGTAGCTGCCTGTTAATGAAGATGAAGCTCCAGTATTTGTGGCATTGAGACGAGACCCTCGCCGATTGCCGGAAAGAGGGGGATTGAACCCATAGATACATTTGGACATTTCTCGTAAAACGGGCCCGTGGTCATTGTGCTCCTGAAGCAAAGAGTTTGTGGAATCTCAGGGCTTAATGTCCTCCTAATGCCTTCCATCATTGTCTGATAGCTGGCTGGAGAAAGCACGTAATATGTCAGGGCTGGGGGCAGTGGGGGAGGACTCCTGCTGCAGCCAGTTGCCTTACAGACAGAGTCTGAGGGAAAACTATGGCTGATATCTAAGGAGACACTTAGAAGATTTTTTAAATATATTTATTGCTCACAGCTTTTAATGTAAGACAGAATAGGATTTAAAAAATAAGAGATTAAAGATACATTCACACTTGCGTTTTTCTTTTCCGGTGCTGAGTTCCGTCAAAAGGGCTCAATGCCGGAAAAGAACTGATCAGGCATATCCCCATGCATTCTGAATGGAGAGCAATCTGATCAGGATGCATTAGGATGTCTTCAGTTCAGTCATTTTGACTGATCAGGCAAAAGATAAAACCGCAGCATGCTACGGTTTTATCTCCGGCGAAAAAAACTGAAGACTTGCCTGAATGCCGAATCCGGCATTTTTTTCCATAGGAATGTATTAGTGACGGATCTGTCATTCAAAATAACGGAATGCCGAATCCGTCCCTCCGCAGACCGAAAAAGAGGTGAAAAAAATAAATGCCGGATCCGTTTTGCCTGATGAAACCAGAAAGACGGATCCGGCATTCCAATGCATTTTTCTGACTGATCAGGCATTTTTAAGACAAATGTAAAACGCAAGTGTGAAAGTAGGATCCGTTTTTGTCAATGGGGACAAAGTGTAGCTGAACAGATCAGAATGCTCCAAAATGCATTCCGTTCCGTTTGGTTGCGTTACCATACCGCAAGCTGTGGTTTTCTTTCCGTCTTGGGATGCGGAGCAAAATGTTTTCTCAGATTCAATAGAAAACGGATCCGTCCCCCATTGACTTACAGTGTTGTTCATGAAGAATCCGTCATGGCTATGTTAAAGATAATACAACCGGATCCGTTCATAACAGATGCAGATGCTTGTATTATCAGTAACGGAAGCGTTTTTGCTGAACCCTGCCGGATCCAGCAAAAACGCTAGTGTGAAAGTAGCTTAAAAAAACTGGGTGGATTAGACGACCCAGTCTATTATCAGAGATGTATCAGGTGGCTGTAGGTCCAGAGGCAGGCAGCCAGTATCCTCTTTCATCATGGACCTGCCTTCAGGTACCCCCATAATAAACCATGTGCGAGCAGATAATATTTGCATGTTACTTTACAGCGGGCCCCCAGAATGAATTTTACTGGTGGTCCCTAAGCATGCCAGTCTGAAACTGGGCTCACACCAATCATACTGTTATGGCATATCCCAGATGGTAATACCCTTTTAAAGGAGAGATAGTCTGGAAGTTCCTCCATCATCAAACTTGCAATTACTGCTTCTTCTAATAAGTGCGGATAATCAATGAGCCGTGAAATTACAAGCGGTGGAGATTGTTACTATCTGCTTCCCGGGATCTAATCTGCAAATGAATGAATGTGATTGTGTATACTCTGTATAAATGTATTCAAATATTTAATTCCATTGTTCCACTTCAATAAGGCAGAAATTCATGATAATAACATTCCCGATACGCGCTCTTATTTTCTTGTAGGGACGTATACAGATGTGGGTGGACATGTTTCCAACTGATCTGCCCCTCCCAGGCCCTCCTGTCGATATCGCACCCCGAAAACCCAAAGGGTAATTAGGAATTGGTTTATTCTTATTATTTTTTTTATTTTTTAATGAGGATTATTCATCTTATTATAAGCAGTAGTACAGTAATACAGGACTCGATAGGTCTAGATTGGCTGAAAATCATTTGATCATCTCACATTTACAGGATGAGATCAAGAGGTAGGTTCATAGAAGAATTAGTGGCAAAGCATTAAAAATAGAGACAAAAAGACATCAAGAATTGCAGAAAGAAAAATTGCATGAGGGAATTGACACATAATTGACTATGCCTGGTAAAAGCTAATGCTAATATAGTTGTTAGAGATGAGCGAATCGAATCTGATGAAGTGGATCCGAATTTCAGGAAAAATTCTATTAGGATTTCGTCGCACTTCATGGTAACGATCGCAATTTTTCCTAAAATGGCGACTACACGTGTGAGGACATGGGGCAAGGAACTGAGGGAAGGCAGGATGACCCATAATGCCATGCATGCAGCCAATCAGCAGCCAGCCAGCCCTGTGATGTCACAGCCCTATAAATACGGCGGCCATCTTGGATTCAGACATTTTCCAGCGTTCGGAGTTCAGAGACAGACATGAGAAGGCGCTAGGGACAGCAATAGGAAAAACCTCATTGTGACAAAAAAAAAACTGAAAAAAGAATTTATAAGTGCAGGGAAAGGATAGGGAGGAATCATTTCACAGCATCTTAGTGCAGGGACAGACGTCAGAAGGCGCTAGGGACAGTGATAGGAAAACCTCATTGTGTAAAAAAAGCGATTTACAAGATTATGTGGGAATCCAAAAAGCCATTATACAGCTCTGTCATTCCAGCAATTTGTTCATGGGGTGCAACTGCTATATTGAAAAGCCTTTAGTGGCCTATATCTGTGGAAAAAGAAAAACATATACGCAGTTCACTTCTGCAGCCATACGGTATGTGGTGAAAGCATTTAGTGGCGTATTTCATTACAAAAAGAAAAATATATGCACAGTTCACTTCTGCAGTTATATGTGGTGAAAGCATTTAGTGACATTTTAGTGATATATATACGCAGTTCACTGTTGCAGTTATTTGCGGTAAAAGCGTTTAGTGGCCTATTTCAGTACAAAAAGAAATATATATTCTTAGTTAACTTCTGCAGTTAAATGTGGTAAAAGCGTTTAGTGGCCTTTTTCAGTACAAAAAGAGAAATGTATCTGTCGCTTTTAGGGGTGTTTTAATTTGCTTTTAATTTATTTAGTTCAGCTACAAGTATGTCAGGTAGAGAAGTGCCAGGCCATGCACAGAGGAGTGGCAGAGGCCTAAATGTTTCTGGGGCAGGCAGAGGTCGCAGCAGAGTAAGGGGTCGTGGCAGCATGAGTCGCAGCGAGCGGCCTGAACTCCCGGTGTCATCTAGCAGTCGTGTCTTGAATAGCAACCTAGCGGTTCTTGATTGGTTAACTCGGTCATCCACTTCATCCCAAGTGACATCAGACACCCCCAGGCAACAGTCAGTGGGTTCGTCAGACACAGCCCTTAGTTGGCATGGCCAAGGTCACTTTGTAGTCTCCTGATGCTGCTGCTAATTGCACTCATTGGAAGCCGACTGGCACCAGGAGAGGTATAGAGTGGGCTCAGCATGCATGTTGGTACCTGCATCTCTTAAATTTAATGGAGGCCATTTTGGCACCAAAAATGATAAAAAGCAGAGTGGACCCAGCATGCATGTGGAACCTGGACTCCCTGAATTTTATGGTGGCCGTTATGGCACATAACAGGTAGCATTTAGTGTTAAGTTCCGGTCTTACAGAGATCGCCTTGACGTGTGGCAGACGGGCCCAAATGGTTTTGTACAAAATGTTTCTGCCAAGAGTCTCATTGCCGAATAAGCGTAGTATTAGCGCCAGGTTATTTTCTATTGCTATGGCATTGTTGTACTTTATTTTGTTTGCGGATTGCTGTTGCATTGTGTTTTTTTCTTTCTGATGCTGCTGGTGCCATCTCCACACTATATAACCTTCACAATCTGTGGTCTCCTGATGCTGCTGCTGTCACCACCTCCAGACTCGGTCATTGTCCCACTCTGTGGCCTCCTCCTGATGCTGCTGCCGCCACCTCCACACTGTCATTGGGCCACTCTGTGGTCTCCTCATGCTGCCACCACCTCCAGACTCTGTCATTGTGCCACACAGTGGCCTCCTCATGCTGCCGCCACCTCCAGACTCTGTCATTGTGCCACACGGTGGCCTTCTCCTGATGATGCCAACTCCAGACTGTGTCATTGTGCCACTCGGCGGCCTGCTCATACTGCTGCCACCTCCAGACTGGCTGACATCATCATTTATTTGACACTTCTTCTGATCTGTCAGAAGGAAGAAAAAATTTGACGCACAACAGATCCTGTCTGTGTAGCAGCTGTAAGGCCTGTATGGTCCCTTCAGAATTGGCTTGTGATTTGGTAGCCAAAAGCAGGAGTGGGTACAAAACACAGAAGACATGCAAATATTCCATTCACGTGTCATCTCTGTTTTGGATCCACTCCTGTTTTTTTTTGCATTAGCAATACTGATGGATTATTGAGCAAATGCTGACCAAGTGAAGGCAGATGCTCCACAGACAGGATCCGTTTTTTGTGGATTATTGTTCTGACGGATCAGAGGAAGGGCAAAATAATCAGTGACGTCAACACAAACTTAATGCTGACACCCTCTCCACTCTGTCGGGGGGCTCTACTTGTATAAGCGTTTAATAGAACAGGTTCTGTGTACATCTATGTGGAATCAGCTGACGATGGTGTAAAAGGAGTGCGCTTCTTCTTGGCGCTAACATCGACCTGTAAGGCTGAGTTCACACTTGAGTTATTTGGTCAGTTTTGGCCCTGTGACTGCCCAAATAAGTGAAGTGTGCAGTGATTCTAAGAGCGACGCCTGTCATTTGTATGTCATACGGACTCACAGTTTTATTCCACTACCACAGCAGACTCCCTATGCGTGTTACTGCAAGGCACAGTGTTCTACACCACTATAAAGGCTCTCTACAGCCAGGAAATAGCAGTTTTTTAATGTAATTTGCCTCAAATTTATTCGGATAATACAGAATTTTTCCCAAACAATTCGGTGAACCGGTGAATCAATTTTTTTTTAAATTCTCTAATCTCTAATAGTTGTGTACACATACAGTATCCACATCTTGAACAAATGCAAACCAAAGGTTACAAGCAATCAATTTAAGGGTAAGTATAAATACAAGTGTATCATAAAGCAGCATTTAATGTCCCCACGCCTAGGGTTTGCATGTAGTTCAAGTACAATAACACCAGTACATCATAGCATTTGCCCCAGACAACACATAATATCCCTCATACAACTGATAACACATATAACAGAGGAAGGTGTCGCCAAAACGCGCGTCGGGGTGTGCGGTTCTTCTGAGGTGGATGTCCCATTTTTATTGGTATGTTATATGTGTTATTAGTTACTAGTGTGCACACTTGAACTACATGCAAACCCTAGGCGTAGGGACCTTGAATGATGCTTTATGATACTCTTGTATTTATACTTACCCTTATTTGATTGCTTGTAACCTTTGGTTTGCATTTGTTCAAGATGTGGATATGTGTACACAACTATATTAGCATTTGCTTTTACCAGGCATAGTCAATTATGTGTCAATTCCCTCATGCAATTTTTATATTTATATTTAGCCATCGCACTTTATTCTTGATGTCTTTTTGTCTCTATTTTTTATGCTTTGTAAAAATTTTGATTAAAACATACCATACACTTGAAGCCGGTTAGGACTCAGTTTCTTTCTTTTTTGTGTTGATGCATCAGATTATATAGTATCTTGTGAGCATCTAAAATTTTCTTGCTGTGATATTATAATAATTATAATATGGCAATATAAATAGTAAGTCCAAAAATATTTAAAAAAAAGGTGTTTAGAAATCAGCTGGATAGAGAAAGGGCGACCATACAGTTCCTGGGATCAAGTAATGTAGGTGCTGGTGTGTGGCAGGGGAGTATAAGCGTATTTATGCCCTATACTACTCCTTATGGGTGGTATTAATCTACTGATAGCTCCTCCTCTCAGTGTAACTGCTGCCTTCTGCTGGCTGTAAATATCCTTTTCTTATATTACAGTTTTATATAAAGTATTTATATTGTGTATTTTATCTTTTGACAGCTATGAATTGAGGATAATCATTTGGAATACAGAAGATGTGATATTGGAAGATGAAAATATATTCACTGGACAAAAATCAAGTGATATCTATGTCAAAGGGTTAGTGTGTAGTACTGCATATATGAATATATGAGCACAATCTGTACATATTATGTGCTGGGCTATATGCTGCCAGCCCAGGTGGAGAGGAGCAGAGGATGAGGGTGGTAGTGGCTCTGGCTGCAGAAAGTCTATCATGGCAGCTTACCTCATAACGTTGCTCCCTAGGGCTAGTCAGTGATAGGAGGGCACACCTATTCTTTCCTCAGGGCACACCCTGATGTTGAGGCTCCTGCTTGATGGCAGTTAGGCTGCCTTTGGCGGTATGAGTTTGGTTCAGGTGCAAGTCAGGAGATGTAGATGCTGTGGCCGGCGAATAGTGCTGGAGTCAGTAACCAGGCCAGATGTACAAAATAGACAAGTCTCTCTTTACTAAAGTGCAGAATGGGAGTTGTAGTACATCCATCAGTATCAAAACACAGTTCCAAGCAATTCTCAGTGCAAATCTCTAGATAGCAATATATGGATATGAGAAATGATGGAGTTTGTAGTACTCCTTCCCTCTATCATTTCAAAGTCTCTCTCTTTGCAGAATCTAAGGCTGGCAATAAGGTTTCTGCAAAACTTGCCTGTCAGTCCCAGCTGAGGGGTACAGGATGAAGATACGGCTTGCCAGGACCATGTCTAAGTGTGAAGGGTGTATTAGCAATGTCCCTCCCACTGCATTAAAGTCTCCATCAGCCTTAAACAGCAAATACCTTACTGACTGACTTCAGTGATGTGCCTTGTAGATTCTGGACCTTCTAGTTCATTCTTTCTCTCTGGAGTACTATGAAGTAGAGATTCATTTCTTGATGCAAATATCTCAGAGATAGGTATTCTCTGAGACTCAGGCCTAGTTTCTCCAAGGAGTGAGCTCCTCTCTCTTCCTCAGCTAATACTAGAATGATGTAGGTGGGCCTAGGTCTATCTCCTAGCCTTCTACAAGGGCAAAGTTAGGACTGTTAACCCTGATTTACCCTTTCTGCTCCTGATGAAGGGGACTTACTCTGTGCCCCGAAACGTGTTGAGCTCCATTTTCCTGTTGTTTGGAAATAAAGGATTTTTTGCAAGAAGTACCGACTCGGACTGCTGCCTCATCCTAAGATTCTTGAAGCGATGCAGGATTGGGAGGACTTTTTGTTGGGTGTCTTGAGTTTTATCCCTCAAAATTTCCTCCCAGTGAAGTGAGTGGAGATTACTAAGATTTATTGATTTTATATTGATTTTATATGGCACCAAATCTGGTGTCACTAGAGTTAATCTCACTGCTATTTGATTTTATTACACCTATTGAGGATTTGAATGTCCAGGTATTGTTTACTCTTGTTTACATTCTCCTGAATGCACTTACTATCATTCACTGACCATAAATTGGTCTTAATACTAGATACATCTGGTTTTAGTACTATTGATCCAATAGGGGTCAACTATACGTGCCTTCCAGATACTTTTACTGATATTCTCTTCCGTCTCGACTGGCGCCTCACACTGTGGTCCCTCCCTCTTTTTTCGTCTTCATTTTATGTACGTGTTGAACTTGTTCAAACTACTCACCACATCTGGCAGCCTATCGATCATCACACTTGACCCTCTTTCTACCCACTTTTTATTTCCTCCTCCTCTGGCGCCCTGCAAATTAATTATATAGACTTCTTGGATTTGGTTCCGAGTAAGTCTTGTGATTAACCTTCTACATCTTTTTCTCTCAACCCTGATTTAACCATACAGAACTATACGGTACAATCCAATATATCAGATAACATTACACTACAAAAAAACTATTTAGCAAGTACCCTGTTCTGGGGAACAGCATATAGTATATATGGCCTGATAGAGAACTAGAACTGGAGAAGAATTCTTCACAATAATGGAGAGTGTAATCTAAAATAATACACTATTCCGCCAGAACGTTCTGAGAGATTTTTGGTATCTTAATTAATACGCCAGGAATGGGATCATTTAAGTTTTAATCACCTCTTATTTTTGTAGGTGGTTGAAAGGCATTGAAGACGACAACCAGGAGACAGATGTTCACTACAACTCTTTGACCGGAGAAGGGAATTTCAACTGGCGCTTTGTCTTTCCGTTTCATTACTTACCAGCAGAGAAGCAAGTTGTGGTTAGTAAACGGGAAAACATATTCTCCTTGGAGAAGACAGAACGTAAAATCCCAGCTGTTCTCGTGCTTCAGGTTTGGGATTTTGAGAGACTTTCGTCTGATGACTTCTTGGGTATGTAGTGCAGATACCCCAATATCTGTCTTTATCCATATAGACTTACCCTCTGTGACTAAATGTTTTGTTATGTTTATCTGGCTCATGAAGGTTCACACCTTTCAGGGAATAAACTTAGGGGCGGAGGGGTGAATTTATCATGAGGGTAATATTTGAAGTCAGTTTTGCAGGAGTCTGCATTGAAGCACTTTGCACCAAATTTATCAAATGTCGCACGGTTGTCTGTTAAATCTGGTACATCTTTAAACCCAACACTTCTGTCTAGAAAAGCTACTCCAGTTTTCCTACTCCACCCTTGTACTGGAGGGAGTTTGGGTCCTTTTTTGCAACTTTTTATAAAGTCTCAGTGATAAATCTGGAGTGAAATTCATTAACATAGCTCACCACGCCACCTCCACCACCCATTTTGCAAAACTGCACTGTATGATGTAAAAATGTAAAATGTTTTTTGAGCAAGAGACCCAAAAAGTTGCAAAGCCTCTATTTTGCGACTTTTTAACCACCTCCGGACCGCTGTACGCACAGACGCGTCCTGGAGGTGGTTGATTCATTCCTCCTGGACGCGCCGGCGCGTCCTCTCGCGAGACGCGAGATTTCGGTCACAGCCGGCCCGCGCATGCGCATCGCGGGCCGGCAAAAGTTAGAGGAGTATTTCATCAGCAACCTGCCAGCCAATGATCGTCGCTGGCAGGTTGCTGATTTTTAAAAAATCGAATCACAAGCCAGATAACAGATCATATTAGTAAATATGATCTGTTATATGGCTTCTCTGCTTCTCTGCTGGTCCTTTTCGTCGGTTGGATCCAGCAGAGAAGCAGACATCACTGTGAGTACACACCAAACACTGCCCTTAGCCCCTGATCACCATCCATCATCCAAATTAACCCCTTGATCGCCCCCTGTCAATCACTTAGTGAAAGACAAAAAGTGATCAGTGTAAACTGACACTTTTTTTTTTCACTAGTATTGGCTGTTAGGTTTTAGGGATAGTTTAGGCCCCTTGGTTAGGTAGTTAGCGTCAGTTAGCGCCCACCCCACCGCACCGCAGTCACTTTTATTCGCTGTTTAGCGTATCGCTAATCAGCATTTGTACTTTTATAGTATCTGTAAGTGATCAAAACTGATCACGGTCAGATCTATAATAGTATTAGTGTCACTTTAGTTCGCCCTCCACCCAAAACGCAGTGTTTGCCCGATCAGGCCTGATCGGTCGCCCACACGTGCGTTCACCCACGCCCGCCCCACCGCAGTGACAAAAAAATTTTTTTTTTTGATCACTGCACATTCACTTTACACGCTCTGCGGCGATAAAAAAATCAGTTTTGATATTTTTTATCAACCGCAGCGGCCTCCGGTACTTCGCTAGCCTCCCCTTTGTAAGACAGGCTTGCTTTTTTTCTTGGGTAGTCTCAGGGAATACCCCTAAATTTAGTAGTCCAAATGTCAAACAGGGGGTATTCTTCTGAAGAGGCCTACAGGATTCTGACCCAGTCGGATGAGGAGTGGGAACCCTCATCTGATGAATCTAGCGGGTCAGAATATGAACCTGTGGAAAGCAGTGGCTCTCTGACCCAAAGTTCGGACGAGGAGGTGGAGGTCCCTAGCAGCACCAGGCGTACCCGGCCCCATGTCGCTAGACCACAGGTTATGCAGGATCCGCTTCAAGAGCAGCAGAGTGGGGCTGTCGCTGCCGGATCACGTGGTGAGGCATACACCAGCAGCGCAGCACTTCCTGGACCTAGTACCAGCACTGCCGTACAACATGGTGAAGTAGCGAGCACCAGAAGGGCAGTTGAAGCTGGTACGGTGGCACGTGCACTAGTTACCCCGTCGCAGCCACCGCACAGACAGGCCCGTAGAGCCCCTAGAATCCCTGAGGTGCTGGCAAACCCTGATTGGCAGTCACCAACTTCAGCCGCACCAGTAGTTCCCCCTTTCACCGCCCAGTCTGGAGTTCGGGTTGAGACGGCTCAGATCAGTACGGCCCTGGGATTTTTTGAGCTGTTCTTGACTGCGGAGCTCTTGGACTTAGTCGTGGCAGAGACCAACCAATATGCCACACAATTTATAACCGCAAACCCGGGAAGCTTTTATGCCCAGCCTTTCCGGTGGAAACCAGTCCAAGTTTCCGAACTTAAAATTTTTCTGGGCCTTCTCCTCAACATGGGCCTGACAAAAAAGCATGAATTGCGGTCATATTGGTCAACGCACCCAATTCATCACATGCCCATGTTCTCTGCTGCTATGTCCAGGACACGATTTGAGGCCATCCTGCGTTTCCTGCACTTTAGCGAAAACACCACCTCCCGTCCCAGAGGCCACCCAGCTTTTGACCGGCTCCACAAAATTCGGCCCCTCATAGACCATTTCAACCAGAAATTTGCAGATTTGTATACCCCTGAGCAAAACATCTGCGTAGACGAGTCCCTAATACATTTTACCGGGCGCCTTGGCTTCAAACAGTACATCCCAAGCAAGCGTGCCCGGTATGGGGTCAAATTGTATAAGCTCTGTGAAAGGGCCACAGGCTATACCCACAAATTTCGGATCTATGAGGGAAAAGATCAGACCCTGGAGCCGGTCGGTTGCCCTGACTACCTGGGGAGCAGTGGGAAGACAGTCTGGGACTTGGTGTCACCCTTATTCGGCAAGGGGTACCATCTTTATGTGGACAATTTTTACACAAGTGTGGCCCTCTTTAGGCATTTGTTTCTAGAACGGATTTGCGCCTGTGGCACCGCGCGAACTAGTCGCGTGGGCTTCCCCCAACGGCTTGTAACCACCCGTCTTGCAAGGGGGGAGAGGGCTGCCTTGTGTAACGAAGAACTGCTCGCGGTGAAATGGAGAGACAAGCGTGACGTTTACATGCTCTCCTCCATTCACGCAGACACGACAATACAAATTCAAAGGGCAACCCGTGTCATTGAAAAGCCCCTCTCAGTCCACGACTATAATGCGCTCATGGGAGGGGTGGACTTCAATGACCAGATGTTGGCTCCCTATTTAGTTTCCCGCAGAACCAGACGCTGGTATAAGAAGGTGTCTGTATATTTAATTCAATTGGCGCTCTACAATAGTTTTGTTCTCTACAGTAAGGCTGGGAGAACACGATCCTTCCTCAAATTCCAGGAAGAGATCATCGAGAACCTCCTTTACCCAGGAGGTTCCGTGGCCCCATCCACCAGTGTAGTTAGCCGTCTACACGAGCGACATTTCCCCAGTGTCGTTGCTGGTACCTCAACCCAACCGCCACCCCGAAAAAAATGTCGTGTCTGTAGCAGGAGTGGAATAAGGCGTGACACCCGCTATTTCTGTCCTGACTGTCCGGACCACCCTGCCCTATGCTTAGGAGAGTGTTTCCGGAAGTACCACACACAGGTACACCTAGCATAGGGATTGCATCTCACCAGGACAGGCACACAGGGCTATTAGGGCCCTTTCTCTCACAGCTGCTGCAAACCTCTCCTTTCACCTGGGATAAAGTGCATAACGTACTTCGCCACATCTTTGGGCGATTTGCGCTTTGCACATTGTCCCATGGGGAAGGAGAGGTTTGTTCTATAAAGGTAAAAAAAACAAAACAAAAAAAAAATTACCGGTAAGTAAAAAAGTTAAAAAAGTTTAAAAAAGTGTTCTGTTCTAAAGTTAATAAAGTTATTGCTTTGCGGCCTGGTTTTTTCTTTTTTGTTTTGTTTTTTTTACCTTCCAGGTGGACCATCCGATCGACCAGCTGCAGCACTGATGTGCATTCGGACAGAAGCATTGCGCTGCTGTCAGATTACACGCAAGTCGGTGTATGCGGCGCTGCAAGACGAGATTTCTCCTCTGCAGTAAAAGATATGTTTGCCAAGGCATATGAGCTGAGGAGGTGGCGGTGTTCATATACTTTGGCAAACACTTTGTATATATAAAAAAAAAAATCCCGGCAATGATTTATTCATCCACATCGATTGATGTGAATGGAGAAATCTGGTTTGCCAGGGCATACGAGCTGAAGTGGGTATGGATGTTGGGCGGAGCTCCTATGTCCTGGCAGACGCCTTTCCCCTCCTTTTTTCTTTTTTTGGCAGAGATTTTTTCATCCACATTGATCGATGCGAATGAAGAAATCTGTGCCGTTCATTTTTTTCTTTCAGCCCAGAGGCTGAACGGAAAAAAAAAATCTCATTACCCGTATGCTCAATATAAGGAGAATAGCAGAAACTCCTAATGCTGGGCATACATGTAATGATTGCGGAGACCCTCAAATGCCAGGGCAGTACAAACACCCCACAAATAACACCATTTTGGAAAGAAGACACCCCAAGGTATTCGCTGAGGGGCATATTGAGTCCATGAAAGATTGAAATTTTTGTCCCAAGTTAGCGGAAAGGGAGACTTTGTGAGAACAAAATCCAAAAAATCAATTTCCGCTAACTTGTGCCAAAATTTTTTTTTTTTCAATGAACTCGCCATGCCCCTCATTGAATACCTTGGGGTGTCTTCTTTCCAAAATGGGGTCACATGTGGGGTATTTATACTGCCCTGGCATTTTAGGGGCCCCAAAGCGTGAGAAGAAGTCTGGTATCCAAATGTCTAAAAATGCCCTGCTAAAAGGAATTTGGGCCCCTTTGCCCACCTAGGCTGCAAAAAAGTGTCACACATCTGGTATCTCCGTACTCAGGAGAAGTTGAGGAATGTGTTTTGGGGTGTCTTTTTACATATACCCATGCTGGGTGAGAGAAATATCTTGGTCAAATGCAAACTTTGTATAAAAAAAATGGGAAAAGTTGTCTTTGCCAAGATATTTCTCTCACCCAGCATGGGTATATGTAAAATGACACCCCAAAACACATTCCCCACCTTCTCCTGAGTACGGAGATACCAGATGTGTGACACTTTTTTGCAGCCTAGGTGGGCAAAGGGGCCCACATTCCAAAGAGCACCTTTCGGATTTCACAGGTCATTTACCTACTTACCACACATTAGGGCCCCTGTAAAATGCCAGGGCAGTATAACTACCCCACAAGTGACCCCATTTTGGAAAGAAGACACCCCAAGGTATTCCGTGAGGGGCATGGCGAGTTCATAGAATTTTTTATTTTTTGTCACAAGTTAGTGGAAAATGATGATTTTTTTTTTTTTTTTTTTTTTTTCATACAAAGTCTCATATTCCACTAACTTGTGACAAAAAATAAAAACTTCCATGAACTCACTATGCCCATCAGCGAATACCTTGGGGTCTCTTCTTTCCAAAATGGGGTCACTTGTGGGGTAGTTATACTGCCCTGGCATTCTAGGGGCCCAAATGTGTGGTAAGGAGTTTGAAATCAAATTCAGTAAAAAATGACCTGTGAAATCCGAAAGGTGCTCTTTGGAATGTGGGCCCCTTTGCCCACCTAGGCTGCAAAAAAGTGTCACACATCTGGTATCTCCGTACTCAGGAGAAGTTGAGGAATGTGTTTTGGGGTGTCTTTTTACATATACCCATGCTGGGTGAGATAAATATCTTGGTCAAATGCCAACTTTGTATAAAAAAATGGGAAAAGTTGTCTTTTGCCAAGATATTTCTCTCACCCAGCATGGGTATATATAAAATGACACCCCAAAACACATTCCCCACCTTCTCCTGAGTACGTGAGGTGAGAGAAATATCTTGGCAAAAGACAACTTTTCCCATTTTTTTATACAAAGTTGGCATTTGACCAAGATATTTATCTCACCCAGCATGGGTATATGTAAAAAGACACCCCAAAACACATTCCTCAACTTCTCCTGAGTACGGAGATACCAGATGTGTGACACTTTTTTGCAGCCTAGGTGGGCAAAGGGGCCCACATTCCAAAGAGCACCTTTCGGATTTCACAGGTCATTTTTTACTGAATTTGATTTCAAACTCCTTACCACACATTTGGGCCCCTAGAATGCCAGGGCAGTATAACTACCCCACAAGTGACCCCATTTTGGAAAGAAGACACCCCAAGGTATTCCGTGAGGGGCATGGCGAGTTCCTAGAATTTTTTATTTTTTGTCACAAGTTAGTGGAAAATGATGATTTTTTTTTTTTTTTTTTTTTTCATACAAAGTCTCATATTCCACTAACTTGTGACAAAAAATAAAAACTTCCATGAACTCACTATGCCCATCAGCGAATACCTTGGGGTCTCTTCTTTCCAAAATGGGGTCACTTGTGGGGTAGTTATACTGCCCTGGCATTCTAGGGGCCCAAATGTGTGGTAAGGAGTTTGAAATCAAATTCTGTAAAAATTGACCTGTGAAATCCGAAAGGTGCTCTTTGGAATATGGGCCCCTTTGCCCACCTAGGCTGCAAAAAAGTGTCACACATCTGGTATCTCCGTACTCAGGAGAAGTTGAGGAATGTGTTTTGGGGTGTCTTTTTACATATACCCATGCTGGGTGAGATAAATATCTTGGTCAAATGCCAACTTTGTATAAAAAAATGGGAAAAGTTGTCTTTTGCCAAGATATTTCTCTCACCCAGCATGGGTATATATAAAATGACACCCCAAAACACATTCCCCACCTTCTCCTGAGTACGGAGATACCAGATGTGTGACACTTTTTTGCAGCCTAGGTGGGCAAAGGGGCCCATATTCCAAAGAGCACCTTTCGGATTTCACAGGTCAATTTTTACAGAATTTGATTTCAAACTCCTTACCACACATTTGGGCCCCTAGAATGCCAGGGCAGTATAACTACCCCACAAGTGACCCCATTTTGGAAAGAAGAGACCCCAAGGTATTCGCTGATGGGCATAGTGAGTTCATAGAACTTTTTATTTTTTGTCACAAGTTAGTGGAATATGAGACTTTGTAAGAAAAAAAAAAAAAAAAAAAAAATCATCATTTTCCGCTAACTTGTGACAAAAAATAAAAAGTTCTATGAACTCACTATGCCCATCAGTGAATACCTTAGGGTGTCTACTTTCAGAAATGGGGTCATTTGTGGGGTGTTTGTACTGTCTGGGCATTGTAGAACCTCAGGAAACATGACAGGTGCTCAGAAAGTCAGAGCTGCTTCAAAAAGCGGAAATTCACATTTTTGTACCATAGTTTGTAAACGCTATAACTTTTACCCAAACCATTTTTTTTTTACCCAAACATTTTTTTTTTATCAAAGACATGTAGAACTATAAATTTAGAGCAAAATTTCTATATGGATGTCGTTTTTTTTTGCAAAATTTTACACCTGAAAGTGAAAAATGTCATTTTTTTGCAAAAAAATCGTTAAATTTCGATTAATAACAAAAAAAGTAAAAATGTCAGCAGCAAAGAAATACCACCAAATGAAAGCTCTATTAGTGAGAAGAAAAGGAGGTAAAATTCATTTGGGTGGTAAGTTGCATGACCGAGCAATAAACGGTGAAAGTAGTGTAGGTCAGAAGTGTAAAAAGTGGCCTGGTCTTTCAGGGTGTTTAAGCACTGGGGGCTGAGGTGGTTAAAGAGGACCTTTCACCAGAAGAAAGCCTCTAAACTGACTATACAGAAGTGTAGAGCGGCGCCCAGGGATCCCGCTGCACTTACTGTTATCCCCGGGCGCCGCTCCGTTCTCCGGTTATAGCCTCCGGTATGTAAGTAGTTAGGCTCCACCCACTTGATCCTGCCGTCGTCGTCTTCTCCTATGCCTGGCTATGAGCTGAGCGCTGCGATTGGCCAGCGCTACAGCATAGGAGAAGAAGACGCCGGCAGGATCAAGTGGGTGGAGCCTAACTACTTACATACCGGAGGCTATAACCGGAGAACGGAGCGGCGCCCGGGGATAACAGTAAGTGCAGCGGGATCCCTGGGCGCCGCTCTACACTTCTGTATAGTCAGTTTAGAGGCTTTCTTCTGGTGAAAGGTCCTCTTTAAGCCAGAATTTTGGAGTGCAGGCATGAGAAATTCCATCCTAGATCTTTAAAGGGGTTATCTGGGAATTAACATTGATAACATATACTCAGGATTAGCAGCCTCTTCCTAGGACAGTGATGTCATTGTACATCGGTCACATGGCCGAGTTGCAGCTCAGCCCCATTTAAGTCAATAGGGCTGAGCTGCAATACCAAGCACAGCCGCTATACGATGTTGGATGCGGGGTGTGATAAGCGCCTGGGAGGCTGTCGTGCTCACCAAACCTCCGGTGAGCGCCGCAGGTTCCCAAAGCAGCTGACCTGCGGTAAGTGGGGACGGGACTAGGACCCCCGCTGATGTGTTATTGATGTCCTGTGGATAGGTCATTAATATTATTGCCCAGATAATCCCCTTCAAAGTCTAAAACCATTGGATCCTGATTTTTCCAAATTTGAGCTAAAAGACCGGACATAGAAGGAGCTTCTCCCGTGATTTCTAAGAAACTGGTCATGACATTTCAAAGGACTATGTGACCCATAGTCCTTTGAAATGTCATGACCAGTTTCTTAGAAATCAGTTTAGCTCAGTTGAACTTTTAATAGCCATGAAAAAAAACATTGTCCAAAAGTGAACTACTTAATAACTCTATCACTAAACAAAGACATGTATAGGTATGAGAACTTGAGAGCCACCAAAGAATAGACATCTCCATTTTCATTTAGATATGGGTTAATCACTTCAGATTCAATGCCCCTGGTGATAAGAGTCTGGTGTAGTTTCCCTCAGATGTGGGGTTGGATCAAAAAAAGTTGACTGCTGACATTTTTGATCCAAGGTTTGTTTGCCAGTCTGTTCAAGGGTCAAAGCAGTTTCTCCTTTATTACAGGAAGTTAAGCAGTTTTTATATAATCAGAGAGGGGCATCCCCCCTGAGGCTCGTGGCATTGTTTCATTGGCTATAATACAAAAACAAGAAAAGGGATAACACTTGGCATCTGCGCATTGTGCATTATTTTACTAACTGTGGTATGCAAACTATGTAAATATCTAGATGCCAGCGCCATCTTGTAATGGCTTCACACTAAAAGCAGTACAGCATACGTCATATATGACAACAAGAAAGCGGGTCCTCTTGGGGAGGGTGAAACCTTGGTGCTTTGGAGTAGATAAGGCATTGTCTGAGAGCTGGAGTATATGGGAGCCATCTTAGCTGATTAAGAATGATATCCACATCTCCATCAGGTGCATCCAGCTTCCGGCATCTAGCGTTCCTATCTGGAGTGGCTCCAAATCCCTGGAGATATGTCTACACACCCTTAATTCAGTAGATATGGTGTTTCCATACTGAATATCTGTTTATTATATGTACTTATCCATATTTACATATACAGTACAGATCAAAAGTTTGGACACACCTTCTCATTCAAAGAGTTTTCTTTATTTTTATGACTATGAAGGCATCAAAACTATGAATTAACACATGTGGAATTATATACATAACAAACAAGTGTGAAACAACTGAAAATATGTCATATTCTAGGTTCTTCAAAGTAGCCACCTTTTGCTTTGATTACTGCTTTGCACACTCTTGGCATTCTCTTGATGAGCTTCAAGAGGTAGTTCCCTGAAATGGTCTTCCAACAGTCTTGAAGGAGTTCCCAGAGATGCTTAGCACTTGTTGGCCCTTTTGCCTTCACTCTGCGGTCCAGCTCACCCCAAACCATCTCGATTGGGTTGAGGCCCGGTGACTGTGGAGGCCAGGTCATCTGGCGCAGCACCCCATCACTCTCCTTCATGGTCAAATAGCCCTTACTTTCAAAGTTTTCCTAATTTTTCGGCTGACTGACTGACCTTCATTTCTTAAAGTAATGATGGCCACTCGTTTTTCTTTACTTAGCTGCTTTTTTCTTGCCATAATACAAATTCTAACAGTCTATTCAGTAGGACTATCAGCTGTGTATCCACCTAACTTCTCCTCAATGCAACTGATGGTCCGAACCCCATTTATAAGGCAAGAAATCCCACCTATTAAACCTGACAGGGCACACCTGTGAAGTGAAAACTATTTCAGGGGTCTACCTCTTGAAGCTTATCAAGAGAATGCCAAGAGTGTGCAAAGCAGTAATCAAAGCAAAAGGTGGCTACTTTGAAGAACCTAGAATATTACATATTTTCAGTTGTTTCACACTTGTTTGTTATGTATATAATTCCACATGTGTTAATTCATAGTTTTGATGCCTTCAGTGTGAATCTACAATTTTCATAGTCATGAAAATAAAGAAAACTCTTTGAATGAGAAGGTGTGTCCAAACTTTTGGTCTGTACTGTATATTATACAGATCTTGATTTTTTTTTCAGGTTCAATGGAATTAAACCTGAATGGATTCCATCGTGGAGCCAAGACAGCCAAAAGCTGTGACATAGGTATGGCCACCACCTTAAAAGATGATAACAAGATCTCAATATTTCAGCAAAAAAGAATTAAAGGGTGGTGGCCATTTGTGAAGTCTGGAGAACTGACGGTAAGTTCTGTGTAATGCTTTATGAGACGTGATGAGAATACATTACATACATGACTTTTGATTGACGAGCTGGTTTAAAATTTTGCCCAAATATACAGCATTTCAGAAATTTGTCAAAACTAACCCTATTTGTGTTGCTTACTTTGTATCCATCTCTCTACTCTCCACTGCTGCCCCCAATGGCTGTATTGACAATAGACAGGCAGTGTACCCATCAGTAGGTGGCTAACAAATTTTGCATAGAGCTAAACTAGGAAGCAGCCTCTAAGAGGTTAACTACACTTTAGTTTAAAACTCGCACAAGGAGGTATGGACTTTTCCGAAGTGACCATCCTAGAGTAGTTTACAATTGCTTGCTAATAATCAGAATGATATCCGGTTGCATAGTCATACAAGGTTGACACCAGGCAGGAATATTTAGGTAAACTGGTATGTGATGGGGCAGGCAGGCAGGCAGATGAATGAAGTCCAGAAACAAGCGGTTAGAACCAAATAAAGAATAGTGTACCTTCAGAGAACACAGGAACAAAAAGAAAAAAAGAACCAATTGCTCAGGCAGGGATGTGATGTCAGGTATAAGCTGAGTATGATCTTTACTTTACTCCTGCTGGTCCTTTCAGAGGAGGACTGCAGCGCATGTACCACTAGAGGGAAAAGAATGGTGGCAGTGGTAACGATGAACAGCAAAGGATGTCCACCATGGAGGTCCAACACATTACACTTTTTTCAGCATTTCGGTCTATGATGGATGGATCTGTAATTCACTTGACTATAAGTGTGGTTAAAACTGTAGAATGAGTTTTTTAGTTGCATTGGAGAAATGATCAAATAAACAGTAGCTCTGCAAGTAAACTCAAGAAAAAAGTAATGAATTATACACTTTGAAGCTATCCTTTCATCAGCCTTATTATTACATTTGTCCAGGGAAAAGTAGAAGCAGAATTTCATCTGGTCACAGCAGAGGAAGCCGAAAAGAATCCTGTTGGACGCGCCCGAAAAGAACCAGAACCATTGGATAAACCAAAGTAAGTGGCAATAGGTTTAAAGCACAACTGTTTTGGAAACCACCAGTGATCAGCTCTAATCTGCCGAGGTTCTAGCAGGAAGTGTCAATTTCCCCTACAGTGTCACCACAGGGCAAATGAAGAATTTCATGGTTCCCAATGAAATCGATGGGATGTCTATGTAATGCATGGAAGTTCAGTCCTCCAGAATTAGATATTCTCCACTATGGGTTATTGTTAAATGTCTTTAATTAGTGAAGCTCCTTTGTTTATTAGGTATGAGAAGATTAGATTAATCTACATTGTCCCTTTAAGTCAGTGATCTTAACCCACAAAGACTTCAAGAAGCCAGGGACCAGTTTAGTCACCTTTATAAAATACATATGATGTTAGAAGACACAAAATGTGAAAACATTGGCAATCCCCTCTAAGATTCCCCATTACAATCACAATTTACCCCTAGTAGTCAGAGCAGAGAGACAGAGAACTTGGCGCTGTCTGGTCTGGTTACTCCTGGCAAGAACTCGTGGAGGACTCTCCTCTCAGGAGGAACTTCATTGTTAACAAAACTTGTGGGGAAACTGGCCTAAGGGTCAAGAAAAGGTCCTGTAATCAATATCCCCCAACGCTATGAACAGCGATATTCCTGCTGAAACGGAAAAAGAAAAGAGCGTAAAATAAAGAACGTGATTCTCACTGAGAAATGTAATGATTGAGGGATGAAAGAAAAAAAATATGCAAACTCACTAAAACAACACATCAAAGAATATCAGATAAAGAACTGAATCTCCTGCCATGAAACATTCAGGTTTTATCATCTACATATTTATAGTCACATAGGGGGTCATTTATTATTAGATATACGCCAATTTTTCGCGTATATCTGTTGCAGATTCAGTCGCAAAGGGGATTTGCGGCCGAATCTGCAACAGATATACTCCAAAAATTGGCAGCCGAATCTGCAACTTTTCCCCGCTAACGTAAGGTCTAAAAAGGGGGCAGGCGTGGGTGGGAAGCTGGCGGGTCTCATTTATCATTTTCTACGCCGGTTTTAGGCCTCATGCACACGACCGTTGTTTTATTCTGTGTCCGTTGTTCCGTTTTTCATGATTTTCTGCGGACCCATTGACTTTCAATGGGTCCGTTGAAAACTTGGCTAATGCACCGTTTGTCATCCGCGTCCGTGATCTGTGGTTCCAGTCCGTCAAAAAAATATAACCTGTCCTATTATTTTCGCGGAAAACGGTTCGCGGACCTCTTCAAGTCAATGGGACCGCTAAAAAACACGGAGGCACACAAGATTGTCATCCGTGTCTGCGTGTCCGCGTCCGTTTTTTTCCTATCATTTGCGTGGCAAACCTGTCTTAGATTTTTTTAAACTTTCCTTTATGTCTGGTGGTCCTCCAAAAATAAAGGAAGACACACGGAAACAAAAACTGAAATGGATCACGGAACAACGGAACCCCATTTTGCGGAACGGAGCACAACGGTCGTGTGCATGAGGCCTAAGATGTAGAAAATGATCTAAATCTAAGACAGCAAGGATGCTGGTGTAGATTTAGGCCAGTGGTGGATGCGCCTAAGTTATGTAGAGGCCGTTACCTCTATATAACTTTAGGCAGATCAAGCGTCAGCGCAAGGGGTATTAAAACTGGCGTCTAAAAGGCCGGTCTTAATAAATGACCCCAATAGTCTGTAATTTAATGGGACAATCTGATGTTGTGGGTAATTTTAGTGTGATTCAATACATTTAAGTCTTTAGAAGTGAACTTATTGAAGGGATTGTCCACCTTTTAATAAGTGATGGTTTATCCTTGAGATAGGCCATCACCAGGTGATCACAGGGGTCTGACACCCCGTCACCCTGCTAATCAGCTGTTCAGGGATGGCTCCAGCATTGGAAGCAGGCATTTCCATCTCCTTTGTAGCGGACTGAGCTTGTCACTGCAATGTTGCTCCGAATAAAGTCAACTGAACAGTTTATCAGCGGAGTTGTGGGGTGTCGGACCCCTGCTGATCAACTGGTGATCGTCTATCCTAAGGATAGGCCACCACTTAATAAAATGTGGACAACCCATTTAAGACAAGCATTTTATGCTCCAGTCTTAATCAGATGTTTTCCGGAGTAAGAAACACCACATTTATTAAGAAATGCTTAAAGGGATTCTTAAAGCAGTGCTCCAGACCAGGCAGTGCTCCAGACCAGGCATTGCTCCCCAAAAAATATCAAGGAGCCATTGGCTCCTAACCTGAAAAATTTAGGAGCCAAATTAACATTTTTGTTGCCAAATTAACCCCTCAGGTTTGGCACCTGAGGAGTTAACTGCTGGGGATCGCAGCACCCTGTCATGGAGGGCAGGTGTCGGGTATGTAATACTGCTGCCGACACCCACTGCCTACCCTTAAATTAATGTGTTAATTATATTCATTGATGGCGCAGTGACCACAGTCCCTCCCCTGCCCTGCAGTGCTATCATTACCTCTCCGGTACACAGGATTTACACACCACCAGACCTGCAGCCGCAGATTTCTCCTTCCCCCATTGGGCCACATCAGGAGTAAGCCCCTCCCAGGCTGGTCACGTGGCCTCTCCACTCTCTCTCCTACCATTTCCTGTGTCCGGAGGATGTTCTTCCCCCGCAGCAGAGGCAGACCAAATAGACCTCAGGCCTGTAGCGTAGGTGATCGGTGGCGGGGCAAGGAATTATTGTTTCCCATGCCCCTCTGCAATATTCAGCTACAGCGCTGCAGCCCTGTCGCAAATGGCGACAAGTCTAAAAAGTCTTGTCGCCATCTGCAAATTTTAAGCTTTCTCCGAGACCAGGATCATCTTTTCATGTGGGCAGGCAGGTTGAAGAGGTTAAAGGGGTCATCCAGGATTTTTATATTGATGGCCTATTCTTAGAAAATGGCTATCTTACGGTCAACTAAAACTAGCCAGAGGTGTAGAGGTGTGAATATGTCAGTAACATACACAAGATGAAGAGAGAACATTAGACATGTAAAGCCAAACTGCATTTTTAATTTGTAAATGAAGTACAATATCTTCCTACAATCTAGGTAGGAACAACTGCATGACAATCAACATGCTTTTTGGGAGTTATCTACAGTCAGGTCCATAAATATTGGGACATCGACACAATTCTAACATTTTGGGCTCTATACACCACCACAATGCATTTAAAATGAAACGAACAAGATGTGCTTTACCTGCAGACTGTCAGCTTTAATTTGAGGGCATTTACATCCAAATCAGTTGAACGGTGTAGGAATTACAACAGTTTGCATATGTGCCTCCCACTTGTTAAGGAACCAAAAGTAATGGGACAGAATAATAATCAGGTGGATGTAAATACCCTCAAATTAAAGCTGACAGTCTGCAGTTAAAGCACATCTTGTTCGTTTCATTTCAAATCCGTTGTGGTGGTGTATAGAGCCAAAAATGTTACAATTGTGTCGATGTCCCAATATTTATGGACCTGACTGTATGTGCAGAGAGTAGGAAGTGAGAGAATGGGAGTGCCAGAGGTGGGTGGTAGTAGTTCTCAATTTGGCTTTGGGTCCTTCCTGGTAATCCTTGGGCAGCATGCACAGTTAAGGGAGGGGCGGACTCTTTGTTCCTCTCAGGGCACACCCTGGTACTTGGGGTTCTCCTACCTGGTGTCAGATGGGGTAACCTTAGTGTTGGGTGCAAGGCAGGAGCCATTGGAAGCTCTGCAGCAATGCAGGTGTTGATGCATGCAATGTGGAGGCCAGCTTTGCAACAAACAACAATTCTTTACTGGCAATAAAGTTCTAATGCATCTCCTCACAGTAGTTGTCACAGTTCAGATGATGCATGGACTGGCAGATCTTACAAAGGTTGCAATTTCCACAGTTTTTTCAGTTCTACATGCTGCAAAGGTGGTAGACAGGGCTAGTTTGAGTCAACCTTCCTGTATCTCTACTTGTTTATCCCAAACACATGCATCCTGCAACAGTGGGGGAAACACTTCTCTTGTTACTCTTTTCTCTATCTCAATTACTCTCATTTCTATTTTCTTCTCCAAAGCAGCAGTACAAATTTCCCACTACAGGGTGTAGTCCTTAGCAGATCCTCCGTCTGCTTCCAAGATATGTCCAGGCTCCTAAAGCTTTACATCTCCTGGACATGTTTGCTGTGTAGTCCAAACATTTCACACAAGTTCTCTCCATATTCTCTTTTGCACGCACCTCCTTTCCAAAACTGGTATGCTTCAATATGTCTTCAACCTCAGAGGCAGGTTGAAGGCTCTGTCTTTAAAGCTGGCTGACTGATACCTGAAGACTGTTCTCTGCTTCTTCTCACTGCTCTGTCTCACTCTCAACTCACTCTACTCCTCCCTATGGGCAGGGTGAAGCAGCCCCACCTAGTAATGTCCTGTTAACCCCTTCTGCAGAATACACAGGAAATGCACAAAAACACTTAACCCCTTTTAGCAGTTGTTAGTGGGACACTGCAAATGCAAAACATTTTCTTAGGTTTTCCATTAATTCAATGGAAGAAACAGGAGACACGTTCAGCAGCAAACTCAGAGCTATTTGATCTTATAGAAAAAAGGATCATGACAATAATATAAAAAATTAAGATCTGTAAGTACAAGTAAGAAAACTCTACGGCCCTGATTTATCATACCTTCACTCCAGAATTCTGGCATCAAAAAGTCTCAAAATAGGGCTTTTGCAACTTTTTTGCACTCGCTTGCGCAAAATTTATGCGATTGCTCATAATTTTGCGACGTACACCACTCACGCCAGTTTTGTAATATGGGTGGAAAAGTGGGCGTGGTTAGCTATGTTAATTTATTTCACTCCAGATTTATCATTGAGACTTTTTAAAAAGTCGCAAATAAGTCGCAATCTCACTCCAGGAGCAGGGTGGAGTAGGAAAACTGGAGTAGCTTCTCTAGACAGAAGTGTTAGGTTTAAGGACAAGCCAAATTTATCAAACAACATGCAACATTTGATAAATGTGGCACAAAGTCCTCCAACACAGACTGAAGCAAAACTGACTTCAAATATTCTCCTAATGATAAATTCCCCCTATGTAAAAATTAATTTCAATAAGTCGTTAACAAAAGCAGCAGGTACTCTGGTTATTCATTTATTTCCACAAGGAATGAATATACCGTATTTTTCGCCCTATAAGACGCACTTTCCCCCCCCCAAAAGTGGGGGGGAAACAGCAGTGTGTCTTATGGGGCAAATGCTGCGATTTTGCCGAATTTTCAATGATACACCCGCCGCGATGCCGCGCGGCGGGTGTATCAGCTGTGAGGGAGGAGGGTCTGGGGGTCGGCATCTGCTTTTATAATGACAGCGGGGCCCGTGCAGTGACTGTATTCTACTACACGGGCCCCGCTCACTGTATAATCGTATCTGTAATAGTTAATTGTTATGTATATAATCGGGTAATCAGCGCCTGTATTACTTACAACTACAAGCGCTCGGTAGGTAGCAGAGAGGAGGGAGGAGGCGGGCCGGGAGGACGGGCGCTGGCAGCGTGAGTCACTACGTCACGCGCCTGCGCCGCCCACTTTATGAATGAAGGAGGCGGCATGGGCGCATGACGTAGTGACTCACGCTGCCAGCGCCCGTCCTCCCGGCCTGCCTCCTCCCTCCTCTCTGGTACCTACCGAGCGCTTGTAGTTGTAAGTAATACAGGCGCTGATTACCCGATTATATACATAACAATTAACTATTACAGATATGATAATATACAGTGAGCGGGGCCCGTGTAGTAGAATACAGTCACTGCACGGGCCCCGCTGTCATTATAAAAGCAGATGCGACCCCCACCCCCTGTATTGAGGGTCATTGACTACAGGGACACTGTTATGGAGGGGATCTGTGGATGACACATAGTATAAGATGCTATATATGTGTCATCCACAGATCCCCCATAACAGTGCCATCCAAAGACCCCAATAAGTGTCACCCACAGATCCCCCATAAGTGTCACCCACAGATCCCCAATAGGGGTCACCCACAGATCCCCCTTAAGGGTCACCCACAGATCCCCCTTAAGGGTCACCAACAGATCCCCCATAAGTGTCACCCACAGATCCCCCATAAGTGTCACCCACAGATCCCCCATAAGTGTCACCCACAGATCCCCCATAAGTGTCACCCACAGATCCCCCATAAGTGTCACCCACAGATCCCCCATAAGTGTCACCCACAGATCCCCCATAAGTGTCACCCACAGATCCCCCATAACAGTGCGTCACCCACAGATCCCCCATAACAGTGCTACACCCACAGATCCCCCATAACAGTGCGTCACCCACAGATCCCCCATAACAGTGCGTCACCCACAGATCCCCCATAACAGTGCGTCACCCACAGATCCCCCATAACAGTGCGTCACCCACAGATCCCCCATAACAGTGCGTCACCCACAGATCCCCCATAACAGTGCGTCACCCACAGATCCCCATAACAGTGCGTCACCTACAGATCCCCCATAACAGTGCGTCACCCACAGATCCCCCATAACAGTGCGTCACCCACAGATCCCCCATAACAGTGCGTCACTCACAGATTCCCCATAACAGTGCGTCACCCACAGATCCCCCATAACAGTGCTACACCCACAGATCCCCCATAACAGTGCGTCACCCACAGATCCCCCATAACAGTGCGTCACCCACAGATCCCCCATAACCGTGAGCCATCCACAGACCACAATTAGTTCAAAAGCACACCTTTTTGGTTCAAAATATATTTTTTCTTATTTTCCTCCTCAAAAACCTAGGTGCGTCTTATGGGCCGGTGCGTCTTATAGGGCGAAAAATACGGTAATTAAAAAGAGTTTATTTTCGAGTTTAATCAAAGACAACCAGTGACTACAACCGCAATTTCATTTAAAGGAAAGGGCAACGATTTCTAGTAACTAAGTATTATTCATAGAATATACAGTATATGACCCCATAATTGTTAAGTAAGATTTATAAGGAACGAAAATCAAGCAGTTGGAAATGAAAAGAAGAGGCTGCCGGCTATATACATATGATATGGAGTTGCCCAAATGTGCAATCTTATTGGAGAGAGATTTTTCGTGCTTTAAGTGTAGAGTCCTTGGTATCCCTTCCACTTGAATTGGAGGTGGCTGTGTTTGGCTGTATTCCGCCATTAGTTAGGGAAAAAAGAAAAAAAAAGGGTCTGGACAAGAGGCCTTATGGCGGCGAGAGTTATCATCGCAAGAGAGCAGGGTTCTGATAGAGCGCCCAATATTATGGAGTGGAAAAATGTATTAGTAATGATTGAGAGGTTTGAGGCATATGCAATAAGTAGTAATAATGACAATTAGTTGCTGTCGAGCAGTGCCATCGTCCGGGTGGGGGGGTGAGGGAGGAGAGAGAGATGAAGATAACGCATACACCCTTTGGGAGATCATCTACGGCGCCTACCGAGACAACCAACATGGGGGGGGGGATTGGGGGGGTGGTTCGTTTAAGGTGGGGGGTAAGCTAAGTTACACAGACAATACGTGGTCTGAGTTAAATGTACTGTGGAGTCTAATGGGGAGTCGTGGAACCCCCAAGATAGAACAGATTATTTATTATTGTGGTATTGTTTGTGTTAATTACGGTATACTACCTGTCACACTGAATGTCTTAGCAGATTATGTATTGTTGAACTCAGATTTTGTATTGTCAAACCTAATTTTAATTTTGTATTATGAAAGGAATAAAAAGAAAATATAAAAAAAAAAAAAAAAAGGAAACCTGTCATCACTTTCTAAGCCTATTTATCCACTCACTTTTCTATAAATACTTTTTAATACATTCATAATGATATTAAAATCTATTCTGGACAAACTATCAGTTCAGAGAAAAACCTAAAATAAATGTTCCCGCCATGTATGTAATTGCACCTTAGATGAGTCCTGTCTCCTCCATGCTTCAGAGATGAGTCCAGCGTTCTCTGACTCTTGGAGTGCAGCCACGCCCACAAATGAATAAGACACACCCTCTACGATTGCTCATCGCCACCCCTTCTCTGCCAAGTCTCGCAGCTGCGCAGTATACATTATATGATCAGTGTGAGATGAGGAGTGAGGCGACTGGTTTTGCACATGCGCGGGATTTGGGACGTGAGTTCGGGAGGAGGGTAGGATCTTTAGATTCTGTCACTCATGTAACGGGAAGTGGGGTTAGGAATGGGAAGTGATGAGGTAAGCATTTAATTTACATAGCTAGAAAAAAGCGAAAGTGGACTGTAAAAAGAAGTACTTGAAGGTGTTTAAAAAAACTAAAAACCCTCTTTCTATCCTTTCCTTTATACGTCTGCTGACGCTCCAGTTTTTTTTCAAACTATTCCACATATGTCTATGTGATATCTCATTGGGTATTGTGTTTATTTGACTTAACAAATTGCCACTGCGAGACTTTTCGCTTTACTTTGTGTAACCTGTTCGACAACTGATTCATGTCTTGTCTTGAATTGAAAAATTGAAAAATTCTAAATAAAGAATTTATAAAAAAAAAAAAAAAATAGGATGATTTGGGGGGGGGGGGGGGGACTATCTCAGGAAGCCGATGATTCTTACGTTTAAAAACCGGTGACAGGTTCCCTTTAACGCCACTGATTTATTCATAGGGTTGTTAATCACAGTAACCCATTATTATAGTGTATTATAATTAATAAATGTAATTTGCTTCCTTTCTGTAAAAGAAAAATACTGTAAGCATCAGGTGGCCATTAAACCAATTATAGTCTTTTCTTGTAATACTACTCCTGTCCATATGGTGTGCTGTTAACAGGAAACAGCTGTGGGCAACAAGATGCGCTGTCCACTTTTATTCAGGCATGTCCTCTGGATAGGTCATCAGTATCTGATCGGTGGGGGTCCCGCTGCTTGAGAAGGCACCGACGCTCCTGTGAGCACCGCTGCCTTCTCCATGCTCACCAAGCACAGCGCCATACATTGTATAGTGGTTGTACTTGGTATCATAGCTCAGCCCCATTCACTTCTATGGGATGAGCTGCACCTAGACCACATGACCGATGACCATGTCATCACTTGGCCTAGGAAAAGCTGAGAGAAGGCAGTGAGAGAAGGCTAGCGCCAAGTGCCTTCTCAAACAGCTGATTGGTGGGGGTCCTGAGAGTCAGATCTGCACCGATCAGATACTGATGAACTATTTAGAGGATAGGTCATCACTATTTAAGTCCCGGAAAACCCCTTTAAGTCCTCTGCTTTGGACAAATTCCTACAAGACCACCAAAACCAGCTTAGACACTACTCTCCATTTTCCAACTGATGTCATCTGTTGGACACGATGGCTTCCTAGTAATGTAAAAAAAGGATAAGCGGCACTACAAATTCCAACATGAGAAAACCGATACCGTTAGTAAGGGCGGTGGTGCTCGCAGATAGAGATCCCGGCCAAGGGTCCCATCATCAGGTAAAAATATACAAAAATCCGCAGCACTCCTCCATTGATAAAGATCAGAGGGGGTCGAAACGTCGCTGTAGTCATCAATGGAGAAGTGCTGTGGATTTTTGTATATTTTTTCCTAGTAGATAACGGCACAATCTCTATTTACCAAACTATTGATGATATTTTTGTTTTGTCTTCCAGTCGCCCGGACACGTCCTTCAACTGGTTTGTCAATCCCTTCAAGTGTTTCTTCCACCTGATCTGGAGAAATTACAAGAAATATATCATCATCGCTCTGGTCCTGCTCATTCTAGCTCTGTTCCTTGCCCTATTTTTCTATACACTGCCCGGTGCCATCAGTAATAGGATCCTAAGTGGGTGAACATCCTACAGTGGGGGCTCTGGTGGAGTTAAAGCAAGAGGGCAACCAAGGCCAAGTGGAGCTCTATACCCAAGTTACATTATAGTTCTCTCTGTTAGCAAGTTAACACCAGGCAACAAATTTTGCAGGAGTTCTCTCTCTATTGCCCAGAAACTTTCCTTTCAGGAGTTCTGCAAAAATCATTGTATAAAGCTGTATAAATCTCTATGCAGTGAGCTCCCTCTAGTGGAAGCTGCAGGTACACAGAATTAATCATTTAGCTAGATGATTTTGTCGGTGATTTGTATATCCATGTAAAAAAAAAGCAGACCTTTGACCCCTAGAAGAATTCTTAATCTATTCAGATGAAATAAAATTAAATTTTAGGTATACTTTCCTGCCATTATCCTCTTACCTATCCTAATTCGTGTAATGATAAACGATACAATTCTAAAATATCGAAGAGCACCTGTTAGCAGGATCCACCCTATCAAACCAGACCTACTGGTACGGTTGGCCCTGCTGGTTAAAATTATACCGTTTCTTAAGAAAATAGTTTGTCGCATTCCTGAGGAAAAAAGAAGACGTTTATTCTTCATGCCAATGAGGACTTTAGTGCACCGAGGGTTGTGACCAGCACTGGAAAGCTGAAGAGCTAAGGCTCTACCCCTTGATGCTCAAGTCAGGTATCATTTTAATCAGCCAGATCAACCCTACTAGGCAGTAGACCCGCAGACCTATAAAGTCCCAAGACCCCCAGGCAGGGGTGCACCTAGCCTTTCTGCTACCTGAGGCGAAAACTGAAACGGCGCCACCCCAAGTGCCAATTTCTTAACCTAACCCCTTTGCCACAATGAAAGCGCTCATTAAACATGGCCCTTCCGCTTCCCCCCTCTTGCCCCTACATGGTGCTGCCTGAGGCGATTGGTGGTGCACCCCTGGTCCCAGGGATGATATTTACGCATAACCATGGATAATTGATATCAATATTAAATCCCTCATCACCCTAGACCACCAGAGAGACTACATAGTAATGGCCATCACTCTAGACCACCAGGGATATCCCTGTACCTCCCTTAATTTCTATGTAAAAAAAATGTGTGACATAGTATGTTAAAGCTGCATGGAGAAACAGCTCTATGGACTATTAAGGATATTGCTTCTGTTGTACTGATTGCACAAATTCTGATCCTTTCAGATGTAGCCAATGCTGACCCACTCGCCCTGTACATCAGTTTCCTGATTCCTCAAGAAATATTACAACGTGCAATAATATAATGTGCAATGAATTTGTGACAACATGCTTGTAGTAAGAAAGCTGCCAATACTTTCACAGCCAGTAAATACTACAGCTGTTAAAGGGGGTTAAAGGGATGGCCTGTCCTCAGGATAGGTCATCAATATCAGATCGGTGGGGGGCCGACAACCCGCACCCACTACTAATAAGCTGTTTCGGGCAGCCACAGGTGCCAGAAACTATACAGTGGACTGAAGGCTCCATCTAACGTGTAGTTTCCACCGCTGGCATACCGCATCTCAGCCCCCATTCACTTGAATGGTCGTGAGCAGCAGCACCCCAGAACGGCTCCTACACAATGTATGGCGCTGTCTGCTTCTGGCTTCATTCACTGTATAGTTTTCTGAGCTGGTAGCTGTCCAAAACAGATGGTTGGTAGGGGTACTGGATATGTTGGACCTCCACCAATCTGATACTGATGACCTATCCTAAGGGTAGGCCATCAATATCTAAGTACTGGAAAACGCCTTTAAGACATGATATATATGCTGCTCCGACCTGTATTAAAATGTTGTAGAAATATATTTTTCAAAGTCTGGTTTCTTTTCTTATAATTATTGCTAGAGCTGTAATCTCTTCATGTAGCTGTAACATTTTTAACAGCTTTTGTGTCCATAGCTCCAATTCAGAACTGTGTGTCTCCATGACTACAGACTACAAACAATGTCTATGTGTAGTCTGATCCTGCAGTCATGTATCTCTCCTGACTCTTACTAACCTCCTCCTGAGCACTTTTCCTACACACCGTGGCTACTGTACTCTGAGATTGTTGGCTTTATAGACCATGATCCTAGAAGCAAAGCCTGTTGTACCTGGAACCCCCTGCTCCCTTCTGTAGACCACAATGTGGTGTAAGGGATCGCTCTCACATAGAGGGTTGCGATCACAGACTTCTCCTCTGACAACAGGGTTCAAGTCCAAAAGGTGCTTTATTGTGGCACTTCAGCACCATCACACACATAAACATAATAAATAAACACCTGCCCGTCTGGGCTCTACCTAATATATGTGTTGTCTCTACCTCACCTATAGAGCACCGTTCACACACAGGATTAGATCCGGCTTCCTCAGCCATATACGGTATAGCAGGCTCCAGGCTGTGACCACACCAGCACTCTTGGGGGAAGATGGTCCAGAAGTCCCGACTCTGACTGTGCGACCCTCTTTCTGTAGGCGTCAATGGGCCCCCAAAACTTCAGGCCTTACAAAGCCTCGTGGCCCCTTAGCCCTCCTGGCTGAGACCACACAGAGCCTCTCAAGCTCCCCTCTCTCTCAGGCTTCCTCAGCCTTTCTTTCTCCAAGTCATACACATGTAAGGGTGTAAGCATGATTCACCAATGCTATTGAATGTAAAGTGTATTATGCCTGCAATGTCTCTCTTCTGTCAATAGATGGCGACAAAGTACATACACTCACCTAAAGAATTATTAGGAACACCATACCATACGGTGTTGGACCCCCTTTTGCCTTCAGAACTGCCTTAATTCTACGTGGCATTGATTCCACAAGGTGCTGATAGCATTCTTTAGAAATGTTTGCCCATATTGATAGGATAGCATCTTGCAGTTGATGGAGATTTGAGGGATGCACATCCAGGGCACGAAGCTCCCGTTCCACCACATCCCAAAGATTCTCTATTGGGTTGAGATCTGGTGACTGTGGGGGCCATTTTAGTACAGTGAACTCATTGTCATGTTCAAGAAACCAATTTGAAATGATTAGAGCTTTGTGACATGGTGCATTATCCTGCTGGAAGTAGCCATCAGAGGATGGATACATGTTCTCATTCTGTTTACGCCAAATTCGGACTCTACCATTTGAATGTCTCAACAGAAATCGAGACTCATCAGACCAGTCAACATTTTTCCAGTCTTCAACAGTCCAATTTTGGTGAGCTCGTGCAAATTGTAGCCTCTTTTTCCTATTTGTAGTGGAGATGAGTGGTACCCGGTGGGGTCTTCTGCTGTTGTAGTCCACCCGCCTCAAGGTTGCGCATGTTGTGGCTTCACAAATGCTTTGCTGCATACCTCGGTTGTAACGAGTGGTTATTTCAGTCAACGTTGCTCTTCTATCAGCTTGAATCAGTCGGCCCATTCTCCTCTGACCTCTAGCATCCACAAGGCATTTTTGCCCACAGGATTGCCGCATACTGGATGTTTTTCCTTTTTCACACCATTCTTTGTAAACCCTAGAAATGGTTGTGCGTGAAAATCCCAGTAACTGAGCAGATTGTGAAATACTCAGACCGGCCCGTCTGGCACCAACAACCATGCCACGCTCAAAATTGCTTAAATCACCTTTCTTTCCCATTCTGACATTCAGTTTGGAGTTCAGGAGATTGTCTTGACCAGGACCACCCCCCTAAATGCATTGAAGCAACTGTCATGTGATTGGTTGACTAGATAATTGCATTAATGAGAAATAGAACAGGTGTTCCTAATAATTCTTTAGGTGGGTGTATAAAGTTACAATGGAAAAGTTCAGTATAGAAAAGTTTATATATGTTTTACCTTTCAAGGTTCAAATAATGTCATTTTTGAGACTTAGTAGGACACTCAGGAGGGTGATAGCGAACTGTAATTTCAGACTTGAGGCTGCACGAAGACATTAACTTACTTGATCACACTCTCCCTGGAAGGGTAGGAGTTCCGGTGCAGAGGAGGAAGTGGAGAGACGGGGGCTGCCTGGTGCTTCTGAGGACTTCAAGAGCGAACCCCTGTGGAGCCAGGAAGGGAATTGCAGCTCACAGGGGAGACGGACATCAGCCCTGTGACGAATACCGTACCCCGACTGACGTCGGACGTCAACTACGTAGAGCCAGTGAGATACGGTATGGTCACGGGTTACCAAGGTGTGATGTTACGCCCTCCTGGAGGAGCAGGTAAGGTCAGCTTGGTACAGTGTTTACAGACTCCTCCTGTCCACACAGGCACAGAGAGGCAACAACCTGAGAGAGCCTTTTCACTACCCCAGTGAAACAGCGCATTCTCAGCCCAGGTATACTGCCACCAGTTTTTTGTTTGATATAAGCCCGGTCCGCTAACGGGATTATATAGGGTATGAAACCAACCCACGGTAGCATATTACTAGGCCGAAACACGGACGTGGGGATTCATGATCGAGATACAAGACAGCACAAGATTAAATTATATATTTAATCGCCTTAAGGGCTCACTAGAATTAACACTATATACACAAAGAATATATACAGTGGTCTGAGGTTACAAATACAGATGGCGTGGTACAAACAGGGTTAAGCAGAACAAAAGTCAGTTTACCAGGTATAGGAGTCCTTTGGGTTGTGATGAGTTCTTAGCTGTGGTCACATGGGAAGCAGTGATGTCAGCTGGTTGCAGGTCTCTCTAAACACATGGCACAATGTGACCTCCCTTCAGAGAAAGACACGCCTGCTTGCTGGCACAAGCCTTTTAACCTGTAGCCGGCCCTCTGCTGGGCTGGCAGCACATGAGCCACAAAACTGATTAGGGTTCATGGCTCCAGACCAGAATGCCACAGGGAGGTGGTTCTGGGACCAATGCATCCGCCTGGGTTCCAGCTACCAGTGGAGTCCAAGCATGGTACCGTTATTTGGTTTCTGTGGGGAGATATGTATAGTTGGCATCCCACCACCCAACTATGACCACGGGGCTGTTCATCGTGGCCACAGGGATGGACGGGTGATTCATAATTGCTTATGAATCGCCGGTTCCATGATGTCTGATAATGTTCATTGAACTGGGGAATGGCCTAGACCTCCTGCAGAGAGGTTTTTCCTGTTTCATTAGCTGGGTTCCTGGCTGGCTGAATGGAAAAAAGGTGGCCTGCAAGACGTTCTCTGCCACTTGGCTGGGCTTTGAAGCAGGGCCCCCCTGTGGAGTTCACTACCTCTGCTATCTGACAACTGATGGCTGGTGTGGGAACATGGCTGACATAAAATAATAATCCATATTCCTCACAAGCCCCAAGGAGACACTTGTAGCGCCAGCCCCGGGAATCATGTGACTGTGATGTCCGGTTCTCAGTGGACCAGTGGATCAGGGAGAGAATGCCAAGAGTCCGCCTAAATATCCAAGGAACTGTAATTGCGGCTTAGCCGCGTCATATCACATTGCACTGTTCCAGTGACACTTTGTGACATATATAAAAGCTGCAGGATACAGACTTCACCTTCTTCTGGATTACAAATAGTATTGCACAATACTTACTTAGGGTGCACCCCAACGTTATAGCTTGCTCTGGAACATTCAGGCGCAGCCAGGCTGCTTTATGGACATCAGGGAAAAGTTTCAAGTACTGGGTTAGTGTTAGGCAGTATTATCCTTACTGTGTGTTTATGCTCTGTTACCATTCTGTTTATGTATGCTCAGCTACTTGTTCACTGTAATTGTTCAGTAAACGCAAGTGTTGTAAAAGAACCACTGTTTGTGTCTGTGTGGCATTGTGTACCCTCTGAATCTGTGGGCCCAGCCCTGGGTCTTCTTTAACACAGAGGGTTGTTTTATTGATTACAGCAGCAGGCCTCACCTGCGATCACCTCCGGCAAAAGATAATACATGTAGTGGGAGGGTGTGGACTGGCAGATCCCACTACCAAACCTATCCCCCAGTCCACTTGAAATCCAGCCCAGAACAACATCTAGACAAAACTGTCTTAGCAAACTACACTTTGCTGAAACCACTGCAGCTTTCTGGATTTCAGTTATCTCACCCAGTTGAGGTATCAGGGTGGGATATACATGCAGCGTACTCAAGTTAGGTTTAGAAATGTTCCTGGGTGTTGTAGTGCAATAGACACTAACCTGAGACGGCTGACTCTCTGCAAGGGCAGGTGATGATGAGAAATGTTCGTGACGCCAGTGCCAATTAAACGCTGATAGCAGGAATAACTGAGGAACCACGTGATGTTAAAGCAGAACTCAAACTTTAGTAGTCATCATTTAGGGACATTGACGGAAACGCAGTTCCTTTGCAGACAGTTGATTTTCAATACAGTTGATGCAGGCAATATATGTATAGCAAGGTGACATTCAGAGTGTTAGACACAGGATTTGTAGTACAGGCGGCTTGCACTCTATTCCTGACTGATCCTGGAACATAGAAACTCTTCTCCAAGGCCCAATACCCTAGCTCTGGCGTATATCCTTGGTTTTATCTTTATCAAGTACCTGCCTCTGTCTCTCTCTCAGCTTCCTCAGGCTCTTTAATTGAGGGGTTCCTGCTTCTGCATAGGTGAACTCAGGAGGGGAACCTTCTCTTTGAATCTGGAACCCGGTTACAGGGACTGCAATACCCTCTCCTGGTCTGCAGGCTTCAGGCCTGGACTTGACTCTGACATTGTCTAATCTCTGGTTAGACTAGACTATCAACCTTAGACTGACTTTCCCTTCCCTGACTGGGCCTTATATAACCTAGGGCTCTCTAGCTCCCTCTAGTGACTCAGAGCTGGAATGACACCCCTAGCAGGCCTGTACATGCAAGTTTCACAGTAACAGGGAAATACATAGCATTACAGTTTATAAAGATGACTTATACCAACTTCCCCATAAATAAGGGGGGGAACGACAGCACACAAGTGACCCTTCTGTAGTGACGGGCATTACAGTCCCCGTACACTACATACATGCCTCCCAGCACTGTACACTGTACACATCACCACAGTGGATATAAAAATGATAGTCATAGAATTCATAGGTAAATGTTATAAACCTGCTGATAAATTCTTATTACAGCATAAAGTTGCGAAAAGGGCAAAATAATATAATTTTAGTGGAATATAAAACATTTTATCACCTGGCTCCGGTCTCCAGGGGATCTATGACTCTTGAATATGAAGATTCCTATACAACAAGAGAATTTTCCGTCTGTCTCCCAGTAGTTAATGCCTCTGTTTCATTGCTTTTCACTTTTTTCATGTTTTAATATTTTTTTTTTCCTTTTTACTGATTTCTAACAGGTAAAAAAAAGCCTGGATAAACCTTGTGGGGGCTCATACTCCAGGGTAGGGGAGGTGTTTTCTCACCAGCCAGGAGGGACCATATTTACAGAAACCATTTTACAGGTTGCTTGACTTGACCCCTTATTTCATATTAGCTCCCTCTGGTGGATGATACTGGAAAATATGAAAAATTATTTATTCATTCATTACTGTATTTATAGGGTGCACCTGATTATAAGACGCACCTAGGTTTTAGAAGAGGAACATCAGAAACAAAATATTTTTCAGACCCCTAAATCAGACCCCTAATCTTCATCAGACCTACCTCAAATCTTTATCAGACCTCATATAAGACACCCCAGTCTTCATCAGACCTCAGTTCAGATCCCCTAATCTTTATCAGACCTCAGATGAGACCCCAAAGCTGTATCAGACCCCCAAATCAGACCCCTGAACTTTATCAGACCTCAACCCCCCAATCAGACCCCCAATCTGTATCAGACCTCAGATCAGACATAAAATAAATGAAAAAATGAACTAATCTCTTCCATAATGGAAGCACTCATTAGCTATCGCTTTACAAGACCCACTGCCAATTTCCCCCCACTTTTGGGGGGAAAATGTGTTTTTTAAAGTGAAAAATACGATCATTCATTCATTCAAATTAACCCTTTGAATTGTAAAATGCTGTGGAATATGTTGCCCCTCTATAAATAAGGCTTATTAATAAAAAGGTCAATATCCCCCCCCCCACTAGAGTCTAACTAGAAAATGGTCAAAAGTCAATGAATTGTCCATCAATTGTGCTGGTGGTTCTGTGCTCTGGACACAAACCACTTCTTCTAGGGGCCAAGAATAACTTTGGCAAAAGCCTCTACCAAAGAATTGGCACCAAGGTTGGCTGTGCTCAGGCTATTTATACCTGTATGATGTCATAATGTGGGACTTGTCACAGTGGCTAGACTGATGACATCACCGTGGTTGCAATGATACAGAAGTCATAATGGATTCCCCCCCATTCTTGCACATTTTGCAGACACACGCACGTCATACATGGACGTCATCCGTATTTTTGGTGGATCCACATTTTGTGGACCACAAAATACATACAGTTGTGTGAATGCCCCAAAGGTCTCATGCAAACGAACGTCGTTGTGGACCTGAAAAACACAGAGACCGCATTTTGCAGAACGTAGTTTGCCAACCATAATAGAACAGTCCTATCCTTGTCCATAATGCTGACAATAATAGGACATGTTCTATTTTTTTGTGGAACGGCCATGTGGACATACGGACAAGGAACGCACACGGATTCATTTTGGGGTTTTTTGCTGCCCCAAAAACAGAACAGACATGGACAAAAAATAAGTTTGTGTGCATGAACCCTAAACAGGGATATGCCACCAACAAACAATGAATCTGTATGGGGACGAACAATCATAGTAACGATCATTCATGCCAACATAGAGGAGATGATTCCTGCATGTAAGTGCAACTTAAATGACTGAACTGTTCACTCATGATCATTGCCCTGTGTATCGCCCCAAGTAGCTGGGAGACACTGCTCTGTCAGAGTTGCTTGATTGGGGAAGGATATCTTGCGGTGACCTTATTCCCTTCCCCCATTTAAACATCTGTATTTCTCATCTGAGGGTGCACGAATAGAAACCTTGTGGGTAAAACGCTGTCCTATTGATGTAATTGACACACTGTTCAGTTCACAAAGAATAAGCATTGATTGCTTAATCTATATTACCCCTATATTAATCTATATTACCCCTTTAAAGAGCACTTGTCAGCAGGATCGACTCTATTAAACAAGGTGTTATTTCTGGTAGGGTTCATCCTGCTGATTAACATGACACCTGTCTTGTGAAAATCGGTTTTGGCGTTCCCGAGAAAAAATACTTTTATTCTTTATACAAATAAGGGCTTCAGTGCACTGAGGGGCGGAGCCTAGCCCCGCGGTGCGACTCAACGTTCCAGTGAAAGGCCCCGCCAACTCTGTGCACTGAAGCCCTCAGCTGCATAAAGAATAAGTCTTTTTTTCTCGGGAAAACCACAACCGATTTTCACAAGACAGGTATCGTTTTAACCAGCAGGATCAAACCTACCAGGTAGTATGCCTGGTTTGATCCTGCTGAAAGGTGCTCTTTAAGGGTGGATCCTGCTGAAAGGTGCTCTTTAAGGGTGGATCCTGCTGAAAGGTGCTCTTTAAGTGCCAGCCAGGGGCTGACAGTGACTTATCATAAGACGGCACAAGGAGTGCCTACAGCTGGCGTGTACAGAATGGCGCCATACAGGGCAACATCAGACTTTAGCGTATTAGTAATGTATCCACCCTCCTGTCATAATGTATTTCATGCATCCAGAGCTATGTCATCATAATCCCTAAATCCATAATCTTTTCAAGTCCCCGAAAAACTGTAAAACTACCTCTGAAGAGCAGCAGCGGAGGTTTCTGAGGATTTTAGAAGGAGCAATATTAAGCTACTTTGCATTTAGTTGAAGCCATTATTTAGGGCGTTAGATCTCTGGCCAGCAGGTAAACAAGCGTTCCTCTCCTCGGTGATTAACGTAATTCCACGTAACCCACAGCAATGGCTTTCAAGATTCTGGAAAGAAAAATTCTTAATTTATGAAGATCAGAGCAATGCCCGGGGAGGGTTTAGATCTGCATTATGCTTTGCACATATGGCAGCTCAAATCTCACTAAATAGCCGGAGAGCATTCACTTTGCAAACCTTTCATGTGAATAGATTCTGGTTTTCTCAGTGGCCGGAATTTTGATTTGCGTTTTTTAATATTAACAGCAGTATAACGTGAAGAGCGCTGTGTACTTTGTCAGTACTCTCCCACATTGAGTTTAATTATCGCAGTTAGTGATAACCACAACCTCTAAGAACTAATAAACCAGTTATAAAATACTATACCAGTTTTAGTAACTACCACCAATAATTCTGGAGCATCTGTTCTTATGACTCTCTGTTATGCCATTCCTCTATTATTACTGCTTGAAGTTCTGAATGAATTACTATCAGTCTGCAATGAAGGTCCAGATGGGTGTTACTAACTGGGGGGGGGTCCCTGCACAGTCTGACACTCTCCACTGCTTCCAGTGTGAGACTTCAGGAGCACCCCTTTCCCTCCACAACTGATGACACCCATCTGGACCTTTATTGCAGACTGCTGACAATTCATACATTTTTGTGGTAGGAATAACAGAAGAATGGTACAACACAGAGACATATGAATAGATGCACCAGAAATGTTACAGCATGAGAGGTTAATGTGATGCTTGTATGCACCTTGTCTCTCAAAGGCTGTGTGTGGGGAGGTGGGAGTTAATTGGCCAGCCCGACCATTAGTAACTGTAATTAGCGGGTAGCCGTCGCCCCACTTCTTCTGAATCCTGTGTAGGCTGAGTGAGCAGCAAGAGAGAAGAGTTTAGCAGGAAACTCCTGTCCTGTGAACTAGGAGCAGCAAGCAAAGAAGCAGCATTTTTTTTTTACCAGCCCCTGAGGAAGAAAACTGCTGGCTACAACAGAAACTTTAATGGCCTCATAAGGTAAAAACAGCTGAACTTTGGCTATAGACTTCCTTGCATTTTGGTTAGGGCTATAAACCTCAGGTCCTTTAGCATACCGAAGAGTACAGACTGGGCATCTGGCAAGACTGCATCCCACTGAGGATACTGTGGAAAAATACTGATATATAGAGTGTGTGAGAGGAAGAGTGCGCCTCTTGGCCGAGTTGAGGAGATTGCATTGGTTATCTGTAAAAGGGACTTTGGGGGAACTTTATGCTGTTTGAACCCCCTACACACAGCCTTGAGAAAGCACCTATGCAACGCTGTGGGGCTATTAGTGTGAAACTGTGTATTTGCAAGTTGGCACCATTGCCTATACTGCAGTAAAGACTGTTCTTGGTTATAACATCGGACTCCTCTTTGCCAGTACCAACACCTGCTGCATTGTATTATGTGCCTGTTCTCTCTATTCGAGAACCCTTCCTTGCCCCTCAAGATGGATTGACACCAAGGGTACCCAACCTAACACCAAGCAGGAGCCCAAAGTCAGGGAGTGACAACGAAGGGAAGAAAAGGTGCCCCCTTCCCATCACATCTCTAGGGAGCACCAGAGTGAGGACCGCAACTGTCAGTAACTACTACCTCCATCACTGCTACTATCACTCCCGTCCTCTTTCTTGAGCACACTGCACAAGTAGTTCCTAGAACATACATGTCAGCAGAGGTGACAGCTCCTCTTTAAAAGGGTTTTCAACTTTTTGCATTACTTATATATATATATATGTTTAATGAGTTTTACACAATTCAAAATCAACATGACCAAAAACTAAAAAATAAATCAGGGACAGGGACACGAGATCCCAGTCTCCCGCCAACTCTATTTAAACATGGTGGCCGCTCAGCTTCTGAGTGGACACCATAGCCGTCAAGTGCCCACTGTTTGCACCACAAACACACAGAGGCACTGTCTGTGATCGGTAATAATGGCAATCACAGACATGCTGTGGTCAATTGCGCTGCACTCCAGGGGCCCGAACGGCTCATCCACCCAAAGATCAGGGGAGCCATTCGGTAGGTAGGGGCCCCAGTTGGGTAAACAGCTCCACACCTATAATGCACCTAATCCGCCCCTGGGTGGAGCATATATAAGCTCCACTCATTTCCAGCATTGGACAGACCGAATTTACTGAAACTGTCTACAGTAATTGGGACCCCGGCAAATTGGGGACACTTGGGAACTATATAACTTGTAAACAGATGTGATGCTTTTTTTTGGAAAGTAGCGGCCATGTTTCTCCCGGTTACCCACTAGGGAGGGTTTAAAGGGGAGACCACGATGACCTCCACTGTCAATTCGCTTTGCTAAAAAAACAGTAATGAAGTCCCAAATTCTCTAAGAGGTTAATACTGTAAATACTTTTTGCTGTTTGACAAATATCCGTCTCTACAAAATACCTCAAGTCCACCAAGACTTTTCCAATTACCTTCTCTTCATAAATTCATGCCATGGAAAACTAACCGTAAGTGTCACTGCGCGGAACATCGTTGCCTAGCAACAGGGACGAGATAAAACTGTGTAATTCATAACTAATGTGACAGCAGGCTAATATTTGTGAGCCCTGCTCAATGTAAAATGCTGAATATTTCACTTTCTTTCACTTCTGCTGACTCCGCCATACACGACACCGCAAAAGTGAGCGGAAAATCTCTGCAAAAAGATGCGGAGCTTGTAAAAAACTATAAAGAAATGCACTTGTATTTATTAGATTTAAAACGCAAAGGTACAGATAATGGATAGATAGGTAGATAGATATATAGATAATCATTGATAGATAGATAGATAGATAGATAGATAATAGATAGATATGTAACACCCCAGAGTGGTGTTGCCACTACTGCACCCTGCTACTATCTCTAATGAGCTAATATAATGTCATATTATGTATTCTTGTCCAGGCCCTCCACAATGTGCATCTATAATATCTTTATCTTTGACCCCCAGCTAGGGGAAGGGTGTGCACGGGCACTTCTCTGCTGGACATGCCCATGCCAGCCACAGCACCTTGAGCTCTGCTGGCCATGGAGGCCTAAGCTTGAAGCCTCAGGAGCCAGGAGGAAAGTTCCCTGGCATAACCTAGAGTCTGACTACAGAGAGAAAGGTCAGCATCAAGAAGAAATCAAAGATACTATTTAAGCTTGTCAGTACAGCAGAGTCAAAGATAAAGATAAAGCAGAGTTTAGTTTCCTGCCAGTTTAATGCTTAAGCCTGCTGGGACCAAGACAAAGCTTTATTCAAATAAAGCTGCTGTTCAACTACATACAAGGTCTGGACTCAATCTTTCTTTCAAATCACTGAATTATTCCCCTATTTATTGCTTCAGAGCCAAAGCCTGGGGTCCAGCAGTATACAGGTAGCAGCACCGTGACACATAAAGAAACTTTTAGGCCGCACTACACCACTCAGAATTTCCTACACCTGGGATGCGATATAGGGGCCCTGGAGGGAGGCGCAGATAGATAGATAGATAGATAGATAGATAGATAGATAGATAGATAGATAGATAGATAGATAGATAGATAGATATGAGATAGATATGAGATAGATGATAGATAGATATGAGATAGATAGATAGATAGATAGGAGATAGATAGATAGATAATAGATAGATAGATAGATAGATAGATAGATAGATAGATGATAGATAAATAGATAGATAGATAGATAGATAGATAGATAGATAGATAGATATGAGATAGATAGATAATAGATAGATAGATAGATAGATAGATAGATAGATAGATAGATAGATAGATATGAGATAGATATGAGATAGATGATAGATAGATATGAGATAGATAGATAGATAGATAGATAGATAGATAGATAATAGATAATAGATAGATAGATAGATAGATAGATAGATAGATAATAGATAGATAGATAGATAGATAGATGATAGATAGAGAGATAGATAGATAGAGAGATAGATAATAGATAATAGATAGATAGGAGATAGATAGATAGATAATAGATAGATAGATAGATAGATAGATAGATAGATAGATATGAGATAGATAGATAGATAGATAGATAGATAGATAGATGATAGATAAATAGATAGATCTTGCAGATAAAATCAGAGCCATGCCAGACATTACATTGGCACAACACCCCTCCATAAACCAGCATCATCTGATCTGAAGCTTTTTGCCACTCATGCCACTTTTCCTGTGTGCTGAGAAAAGGGGGCGTTGCGTGGACGGGGATGAGGGTCAGCTGGCATGCCCGTCTCACTTATCATTACCACGCCACTTTTTGGTGTGGAAAATGACTTAAAGCAAGGGAGGGCTGCCCCTCCACATAACCTTGGCACATCCACCAGCAGCACAGAGGGACTAACGTCTGCGTCTAAATCGTGGGTCTTAATAAATGTCCCCCATAGTGTTCAACAGAGACCCCCAGCCCTGACCCCATATAAGACAAAAACCAATGGAAAGGTCACTGGCAACAAATAGACCTCAAACTTCATACGCTCTTCAACAAACTGGAAACAGTGACCTTTACCCAAAACTGGGCCACCAGAGGAAACATACAGCAAAGACATACCCTGCTCAGCACTCTGTGCAGAAAACTCATGTGACAGCATAGCCACCAGTCAGGAATTCATCTTCTCCTATGCAGGGCAAATCATTACAAGGAAAGGTATACGGACAAACAATGATATCTCTTATCATCAGCAGCTGGAACATCCAGGGCCTGAACACTTTAGCCTTCGGATGTAGGATACATGACCGAGACTTTGACCAAAGGCTGAAAACCTTCAATATAAAGTTCTTACTAGACAGTTGGAAAAGGCAGAGAATGAATCCCTGGTGCCCACCGTATGCAGGAAAATCCTGCCATGAAAAACAAAAGTGTCAAGCTGGGCCGGGGCTCAGGAGGAATATTAGTCTGGTATAAAGAGGAGCTCCATGAGCAGATCAGACAGGTGAATAGAGGAGCCACATCTGGGTAAGAACAGGCCACTTCATCCTCACCTCTGGGGTTGACGTCTACCTCTGTGCAGCATACATAGCTTCACAAGAGTCTCTAGACAGCTTTGAGATCCCACAGAGGGAAACAGCCCATTTCCAGGCAAAGTTCTTATGCATGGAGACTTCAATGCAAAAACAGGGAGGAAAAGAGACTACCTGACCACTGACAGAAATGTCTATATATTCAGAGCAGACAATGACTGTGACGGCTCAGTGTACACCGAGAGGAACAGCTATGACGGCACACTTAATAAAAGTGGCAGAAAACGGCAGAACTTATGTTGAAGCTTCAGGCTTTGTATTCTCAATTGCAGTACCAGTGGAAACAAATGTCCACTTTCAGAAACCGACAGGTAACACCTACCTGGGACTAGAGATTAGCCAGTCAGGGAGCTTTAAGAAAGCCATAGAGACATTGAAAGACAAGGCGTGCGAAACCTTCTGTGCCATCAGAAGGCGTCTGTGTCATCTCAAAGCACCAATGACCGTCTGGCTTAAAATCTTTGCTAGCAGGGGCGGAGCTAGCCCCGGACTGTGATGGTAGCATAGTTCTGAGCTCTGCTAGGAGATACGTCCCTAACGCCAATTATTTTTAGCACACAGAGGCGAGAATGGTCAAAATCGGGAACCCCAGACTAGGGGACCCTCCTGCTACCTCCAAAGGCCAGATATCTGGAGGAGATATGGAGAAATTCCTGTAAAAAGCTGCAGCAACGGTCGCTTCCAGGGAACCCAAGATGGCGCCGACCCCGCAGCCCAAAGCCCTGAAGCGCGCTCCTGTACAATCGGAGAGAGAAAGTGAATCTGAGGACTCTCAGGCCTGCTCCGACTTACTGCTTACAAGAAGGTATCTAGATCGCGCTCTCAACAGGGTAATGGAGCCAATTCTGACGGAGCTTGCAGCTTGCAGGCAGGAGGTGAGACATATCGGGGAGCGGGTGGAGACCCTGGAATCATACCAAGTGGCATCTCTGAACCACCAGTCTGCGGTGTCAGCCTCTCTTCACCGGTGTTCTACCTACCTTAATGATCTTCACAGCGCACTAGAGAATCAAGAGAACAGGGAGCGCCGAAATAATTTGAGATTTAGAGGAATCCCTGAATCGGTCCTCCCTGGGGACATTACAGCAACCATAACCACAATAAGCGGATCACTGCTGGGCCCGGATTTCCCACAAGAGGTTGTCATAGAAAGAGCGCATAGAGCCTTGAGACCCAAACCTAAGCCAACAGAACCGCCCAGGGACATCATCTGCAAGTTTCTGAATTTTCAGGTTAAAACCGCCATCCTAGAAGCTGCACGAAATCACTCTGACCTTGCTTTTGAAGATTCAAAGCTGGAAGTTTATCAGGACCTGGCTCCCTCAACTCTGAAAAAGCGCAGGGCCCTCAAGCCGCTGACAGATTGGCTCCGGTCCAACAAGGTCCTGTATCGTTGGTCCTTTCATTTTGGACTTACCTTTTCTTTTGCTGGCAAAAGAGTCAATATTTCCTCTTTCTCGGATCTTACCTCAGCCTTTGACCTGCTGAATATTTCACCGTTACCCATAGAAAACTGGGAACTTTTTCAAGATCTGCGTGACCTGCCAGACCTCCCTAAAGTGGTTCCGTTTGAAGTGATGCGTACTCCGAAATCGTCTCGATCTAAGAAGAGAAACCTTCAACTCACCCCTAGAAGTCTGTCCCAAGAGCAATAATTGGTCAAGTGCTTTCTCCTTTCTATCTGTTCAGTTATACTGTCACTTGATAGATATAATTTAGCCTATCTTTTATTACGGCTTCATACCATATATTGTATAAAATTTCAGTAGGCAATACCCATTCTTGCCTCCTCTCAGCCCGTTATTGGGCGTTATATGTTCTCCGTATCGGTCTATAGACCAGTTACCCCCTAATTGCTTATGACATATTTTATGATGTCTATTTTCTTTTTATTTGATGTTTTAATTTGTTTTGTGCTGTTTTCTTACCCCTGTTTCTTCCCAAGGTACCTGCCTCTTCTTCTAGTGCAGTATGAGTCCCTCCTTCATATGACTCTCATACCATACCATCTGGCGGACCATCTAAACACGTCTGTTCTCTCCTGGAGGATGCCTCTTCAGCTACAAGGTAACGCCACATACCCCACATGCAATGGCTGACTTACTTGTAGCTTCTTATAATGTTAAGGGCTTTCACTCCCCTTCTAAACGGAGTCAGGCCTTTGCCATTTTAAGGAAGGCTAGAGCTGGAGTGGTATTACTTCAGGAGACACACTTCCGTTTCAATCATTATCCCGACATGCGGTTCTCTCATTATTCCAACTGGTATCACTGTGGGGGTAGCTCCTCAGCCTCTAGCGGAGTTAGTATAGGGTTCCAGGGAAAGATTCCCTTTAAATATGTAGACCAAATTTTAGACCCTGAAGGAAGATTCATATTGATCAAGGGTACTATAGGTCCGCAAACATACACCTTCATTAATTTATATGCTCCCAACTCTAACCACTCTCGCTGGATTTCTAACATCTTTTCCATTATTGAACCATTCAAAGAAGGGATAGTAATCCTGGGTAGGGATGAGCGAACCCGAACTGTATAGTTCGGGTTCGTACCGAATTTTGGGGTGTCCGTGACACGGACCCGAACCCGAACATTTTCGTAAAAGTCCGGGTTCGGGTTCGGTGTTCGGCGCTTTCTTGGCGCTTTTTGAAAGGCTGCAAAGCAGCCAATCAACAAGCGTCATACTACTTGGCCCAAGAGGCCATCACAGCCATGCCTACTATTGGCATGGCTGTGATTGGCCAGTGCACCATGTGACCCAGCCTCTATTTAAGCTGGAGTCACGTAGCGCCGCACGTCACTCTGCTATGATCAGTATAGGGAGAGGTTGCAGCTGCGACGTTAGGGCGAGATTAGGCAGATTAACTCCTCCAAAAGACTTCATTCTGTGATCGATCTGCAGCTGTGGATCATTGAAGTGCTATTATTGACTTGCTCACTTTTTTGAGGCTGCCCAGAGCGTTTTTAGATCACTTTTTTTCTGGGGTGATCGGCGGCCATTTTGTGACTTGTGGTGCGCCAGCACGAGCTATCACCAAGTGTATTTAACCATCGATAGTGTGGTTATTTTGTGCTATATCCTACATCAGCTGCAGGCTGAGCCTGTGTCACCGAAGTACATTTAACCATCAACAGTCTGGTTATTTTTTGGCCATATACCACATTAGCTGCAGGCTGAGCCTGTGTCAAAGAAGTGCATTTAACCATCAACAGTCTGGTTATTTTTTGGCCGTATACTACATCTGGTGCAGGCTGAGCCTGTGTCACCCAAGTGCATTTAACCATCAACAGTGTGGTTATTTTTTGGCCATATATTACATCAGGGGCAAGTTGAGCCTGTCACCCAGCGCCTAACAAATAGACCTGACATTTCTATTCAACCAAATCTGCACAGTTTTAGCTGGTCAAGTTATTTGTAGTGACCGTAAAAGCAGACTTTTTGTTCTGGGTTGAAAAAGCATTCCCAAATTTGCCATTCTGAAAATAACTAGTTTGTGGTATTTGAGGCCTACTTGAAATCTATCCCAAAAAGAAAATCTTACATTGAAGGTATTGATAGTGTGATTCAGAAAAACCTAAGACACACGCTAGCGTGCTGATAGAAGTGTCATTCTGTGATTAAACCTATAACTGTCACACAGCGCAAAAAAAAACTGGTCTCACATCTCTATTCAACCAAATCTGCACAGTTTTAGCTGGTCAAGTTATTTGTAGTGACCGTAAAAGCAGACTTTTTGTTCTGGGTTGAAAAAGCATTCCCAAATTTGCCATTCTGAAAATAACTAGTTTGTGGTATTTGAGGCCTACTTGAAATCTATCCCAAAAAGAAAATCTTACATTGAAGGTATTGATAGTGTGATTCAGAAAAACCTAAGACACACGCTAGCGTGCTGATAGAAGTGTCATTCTGTGATTAAACCTATAACTGTTACACAGCGCAAAAAAAAACTGGTCTCACATCTCTATTCAACCAAATCTGCACAGTTTTAGCTGGTCAAGTTATTTGCAGTGACCGTAAAAGCAGACTTTTTGTTCTGGGTTGAAAAAGCATTCCCAAATTTGCCATTCTGAAAATAACTAGTTTGTGGTATTTGAGGCCTACTTGAAATCTATCCCAAAAAGAAAATCTTACATTGAAGGTATTGATAGTGTGATTCAGAAAAACCTAAGACACACGCTAGCGTGCTGATAGAAGTGTCATTCTGTGATTAAACCTATAACTGTCACACAGCGCAAAAAAAAACTGGTCTCACATCTCTATTCAACCAAATCTGCACAGTTTTAGCTGGTCAAGTTATTTGTAGTGACCGTAAAAGCAGACTTTTTGTTCTGGGTTGAAAAAGCATTCCCAAATTTGCCATTCTGAAAATAACTAGTTTGTGGTATTTGAGGCCTACTTGAAATCTATCCCAAAAAGAAAATCTTACATTGAAGGTATTGATAGTGTGATTCAGAAAAACCTAAGACACACGCTAGCGTGCTGATAGAAGTGTCATTCTGTGATTAAACCTATAACTGTCACACAGCGCAAAAAAAAAACAGGTCTCACATCTCTATTCAACCAAATCTGCACAGTTTTAGCTGGTCAAGTTATTTGTAGTGACCGTAAAAGCAGACTTTTTGTTCTGGGTTGAAAAAGCATTCCCAAATTTGCCATTCTGAAAATAACTAGTTTGTGGTATTTGAGGCCTACTTGAAATCTATCCCAAAAAGAAAATCTTACATTGAAGGTATTGATAGTGTGATTCAGAAAAACCTAAGACACACGCTAGCGTGCTGATAGAAGTGTCATTCTGTGATTAAACCTATAACTGTCACACAGCGCAAAAAAAAAACAGGTCTCACATCTCTATTCAACCAAATCTGCACAGTTTTAGCTGGTCAAGTTATTTGTAGTGACCGTAAAAGCAGACTTTTTGTTCTGGGTTGAAAAAGCATTCCCAAATTTGCCATTCTGAAAATAACTAGTTTGTGGTATTTGAGGCCTACTTGAAATCTATCCCAAAAAGAAAATCTTACATTGAAGGTATTGATAGTGTGATTCAGAAAAACCTAAGACACACGCTAGCGTGCTGATAGAAGTGTCATTCTGTGATTAAACCTATAACTGTCACACAGCGCAAAAAAAAAACAGGTCTCACATCTCTATTCAACCAAATCTGCACAGTTTTAGCTGGTCAAGTTATTTGTAGTGACCGTAAAAGCAGACTTTTTGTTCTGGGTTGAAAAAGCATTCCCAAATTTGCCATTCTCAAAATTACTAGTTTGTGGTATTTGAGGCCTACTTGAAATCTATCCCAAAAAGAAAATCTTACATTGAAGGTATTGATAGTGTGATTCAGAAAAACCTAAGACACACGCTAGCGTGCTGATAGAAGTGTCATTCTGTGATTAAACCTATAACTGTCACACAGCGCAAAAAAAAAACAGGTCTCACATCTCTATTCAACCAAATCTGCACAGTTTTAGCTGGTCAAGTTATTTGTAGTGACCGTAAAAGCAGACTTTTTGTTCTGGGTTGAAAAAGCATTCCCAAATTTGCCATTCTCAAAATTACTAGTTTGTGGTATTTGAGGCCTACTTGAAATCTATCCCAAAAAGAAAATCTTACATTGAAGGTATTGATAGTGTGATTCAGAAAAACCTAAGACACACGCTAGCGTGCTGATAGAAGTGTCATTCTGTGATTAAACCTATAACTGTCACACAGCGCAAAAAAAAAACAGGTCTCACATCTCTATTCAACCAAATCTGCACAGTTTTAGCTGGTCAAGTTATTTGTAGTGACCGTAAAAGCAGACTTTTTGTTCTGGGTTGAAAAAGCATTCCCAAATTTGCCATTCTCAAAATTACTAGTTTGTGGTATTTGAGGCCTACTTGAAATCTATCCCAAAAAGAAAATCTTACATTGAAGGTATTGATAGTGTGATTCAGAAAAACCTAAGACACACGCTAGCGTGCTGATAGAAGTGTCATTCTGTGATTAAACCTATAACTGTCACACAGCGCAAAAAAAACAGGTCTCACATCTCTATTCAACCAAATCTGCACAGTTTTAGCTGGTCAAGTTATTTGTAGTGACCGTAAAAGCAGACTTTTTGTTCTGGGTTGAAAAAGCATTCCCAAATTTGCCATTCTGAAAATAACTAGTTTGTGGTATTTGAGGCCTACTTGAAATCTATCCCAAAAAGAAAATCTTACATTGAAGGTATTGATAGTGTGATTCAGAAAAACCTAAGACACACGCTAGCGTGCTGATAGAAGTGTCATTCTGTGATTAAAACTATAACTGTCACACAGCGCAAAAAAAAAACAGGTCTCACATCTCTATTCAACCAAATCTGCACAGTTTTAGCTGGTCAAGTTATTTGTAGTGACCGTAAAAGCAGACTTTTTGTTCTGGGTTGAAAAAGCATTCCCAAATTTGCCATTCTGAAAATAACTAGTTTGTGGTATTTGAGGCCTACTTGAAATCTATCCCAAAAAGAAAATCTCACATTGAAGGTATTGATAGTGTGATTCAGGAAAACCTAAGACACACGCTAGCGTGCTGATAGAAGTGTCATTCTGTGATTAAACCTATAACTGTCACACAGCGCAAAAAAAAAAACAGGTCTCACATCTCTATTCAACCAAATCTGCACAGTTTTAGCTGGTCAAGTTATTTGTAGTGACCGTAAAAGCAGACTTTTTGTTCTGGGTTGAAAAAGCATTCACAAATTTGCCATTCTGAAAATAACTAGTTTGTGGTATTTGAGGCCTACTTGAAATCTATCCCAAAAAGAAAATCTTACATTGAAGGTATTGACAGTGTGATTCAGAAAAACCTAAGACACACGCTAGCGTGCTGATAGAAGTGTCATTCTGTGATTAAACCTATAAGCAGACTTTTTGTTCTGGGTTGAAAAAGCATTCCCAAATTTGCCATTCTCAAAATTGTTGTGAACGGGAACAATGTGGAAAACATCTAATAAGGGACGCGGACGTGGACATGGTCGTGGTGGTGTTAGTGTACCCTCTGGTGCTGGGAGAGGACGTGGCCGTTCTGCCACAGCCACACGTCCTAGTGAACCAACTACCTCAGGTCCTAGTAGCCAGCAGAATTTACAGCGATATTTGGTGGGGCCCAATGCCGTTCTAAGGATGGTAAGGCCTGAGCAGGTGCAGGCATTAGTCAATTGGGTGGCCGACAGTGGATCCAGCACGTTCACATTATCTCCCACCCAGTCTTCTGCAGAAAGCGCACAGATGGCGCATGAAAACCAAGCCCATCGGTCTGTCACATCACCCCCATGCATATCAGGGAAACTGTCTGAGCTTCAAGTTATGCAGCAGTCTCTTATGCTGTTTGAAGACTCTGCTGCCAGGGTTTCCCAAGGGCATCCACCTAGCCCTTCCCCAGGGGTGGAAGAGATAGAATGCACAACCACTTATTTTTCCTGATGATGAGGACATGGGAATACCACCTCAGCACGTCTCTGATGATGACGAAACACAGGTGCCAACTGCTGCGTCTTTCTGCAGTGTGCAGACTGAACAGGAGGTCAGGGGTCAAGACTGGGTGGAAGACGATGCAGGGGACGATGAGGTCCTAGACCCCACATGGAATGAAGGTCGTGCCACTGACTTTCACAGTTCGGAGGAAGAGGCAGTGGTGAGACCGAGCCAACAGCGTAGCAAAAGAGGGAGCAGTGGGCAAAATCAGAACACCCGCCGCCAAGAGACTTCGCCTGCTACTGACCGCCGCCATCTGGGACCGAGCACCCCAAAGGCAGCTTCAAGGAGTTCCCTGGCATGGCACTTCTTCAAACAATGTGCTGACGACAAGACCCGAGTGGTTTGCACGCTGTGCCATCAGAGCCTGAAGCGAGGCATTAACGTTCTGAACCTTAGCACAACCTGCATGACCAGGCACCTGCATGCAAAGCATGAACTGCAGTGGAGTAAACACCTTAAAAACAAGGAAGTCACTCAGGCTCCCCCTGCTGCCCCTTTTGCTGCTGCCGCCTCGGCCTCTTCTGCTGCTGCCTCGGCCTCTTCTGCTGCTGCTGCCGCCGCCTCGGCCTCTTCCTCTGCCTCTGGAGGAACGTTGGCACCTGCCGCCCAGCAAACATGCGATGTACCACCAACACCACCACCTGCGTCACCAAGCATCTCAACCATGTCACACGGCAGCGTTCAGCTCTCCATCTCACAAACATTTGAGAGAAAGCGTAAATTCCCACCTAGCCACCCTCGATCCCTGGCCCTGAATGCCAGCATTTCTAAACTACTGGCCTATGAAATGCTGTCATTTAGGCTGGTGGACACAGACAGCTTCAAACAGCTCATGTCACTTGCTGTCCCACAGTATGTTGTTCCCAGCCGCCACTACTTCTCCAAGAGAGCCGTGCCTTCCCTGCACAACCAAGTGTCCGATAAAATCAAGTGTGCACTGCGCAACGCCATCTGTGGCAAGGTCCACCTAACCACAGATACGTGGACCAGTAAGCACGGCCAGGGACGCTATATCTCCCTAACTGCACACTGGGTAAATGTAGTGGCGGCTGGGCCCCAGGCGGAGAGCTGTTTGGCGCACGTCCTTCCGCCGCCAAGGATTGCAGGGCAACATTCTTTGCCTCCTGTCTCCTCCTCCTCCTACTCAGCTTCCTCCTCCTCTTCTTCCACCTGCTCATCCAGTCAGCCACACACCTTCACCACCAACTTCAGCACAGCCCGGGGTAAACGTCAGCAGGCCATTCTGAAACTCATATGTTTGGGGGACAGGCCCCACACCGCACAGGAGTTGTGGCGGGGTATAGAACAACAGACCGATGAGTGGTTGCTGCCGGTGAGCCTCAAGCCCGGCCTGGTGGTGTGCGATAATGGGCGAAATCTCGTTGCAGCTTTGGGACTAGCCGGTTTGACGCACATCCCTTGCCTGGCGCATGTGCTGAATTTGGTGGTGCAGAAGTTCATTCACAACTACCCCGACATGTCAGAGCTGCTGCATAAAGTGCGGGCCGTCTGTTCGCGCTTCCGGCGTTCACACCCTGCCGCTGCTCGCCTGTCTGCGCTACAGCGTAACTTCGGCCTTCCCGCTCACCGCCTCATATGCGACGTACCCACCAGGTGGAACTCCACCTTGCATATGCTGGACAGACTGTGCGAGCAGCAGCAGGCCATAGTGGAGTTTCAGCTGCAGCACGCACGGGTCAGTCGCACTGCGGATCAGACACACTTCACCACCAATGACTGGGCCTCCATGCGAGACCTGTGTGCCCTGTTGCGCTGTTTCGAGTACTCCACCAACATGGCCAGTGGCGATGACGCCGTTATCAGCGTTACAATACCACTTCTATGTCTCCTTGAGAAAACACTTAGGGCGATGATGGAAGAGGAGGTGGCCCAGGAGGAAGAGGAGGAAGAGGGGTCATTTTTAGCACTTTCAGGCCAGTCTCTTCAAAGTGACTCAGAGGGAGGTTTTTTGCAACACCAGAGGCCAGGTACAAATGTGGCCAGACAGGGCCCACTACTGGAGGACGAGGAGGACGAGGATGAGGAGGAGGTGGAGGAGGATGAGGATGAAGCATGTTCACAGCGGGGTGGCACCCAAAGCAGCTCGGGCCCATCACTGGTGCGTGGCTGGGGGGAAACACAGGACGATGACGATACGCCTCCCACAGAGGACAGCTTGTCCTTACCTCTGGGCAGCCTGGCACACATGAGCGACTACATGCTGCAGTGCCTGCGCAACGACAGCAGAGTTGCCCACATTTTAACGTGTGCGGACTACTGGGTTGCCACCTTGCTGGATCCCCGGTACAAAGACAATGTGCCCACCTTACTTCCTACACTGGAGCGTGATAGGAAGATGCGCGAGTACAAACGCACGTTGGTAGACGCGCTACTGAGAGCATTCCCAAATGTCACAGAGGAACCAGTGGAAGCCCAAGGCGAAGGCAGAGGAGGAGCAAGAGGTCGCCAACGCAGCTGTGTCACGCCCAGCTCCTCTGAGGGGAGGGTTAGCATGGCAGAGATGTGGAAAAGTTTTGTCACCACGCCACAGCTAAGTGCACCACCACCTGATACGGAACATGTTAGCAGGAGGCAACATTTCACTAACATGGTGGAACAGTACCTGTGCACACCCCTCCACGTACTGACTGATGGTTCGGCCCCATTCAACTTCTGGGTCTCCAAATTGTCCACGTGGCCAGAGCTAGCCTTTTATGCCTTGGAGGTGCTGGCCTGCCCGGCGGCCAGCGTTTTGTCTGAACGTGTATTCAGCACGGCAGGGGGCGTCATTACAGACAAACGCAGCCGCCTGTCTACAGCCAATGTGGACAAGCTGACGTTCATAAAAATGAACCAGGCATGGATCCCACAGGACCTGTCCATCCCTTGTGCAGATTAGATATTAACTACCTCCCCTTAACAATATATTATTCTACTCCAGGGCACTTCCTCATTCAATACTATTTTTAATTTCATTTTACCATTATATTGCGGGGCAACCCAAAGTTGAATGAACCTCTCCTCTGTCTGGGTGCCGGGGCCTAAATGTGTGACAGTGGCCTGTTCCAGTGGTGGGTGACGTGAAGCCTGATTCTCTGCTATGACATGAAGACTTATTCTGTGCTGACATGAAGCGAGATTCTCTGTTACGCGACCTCTCTCCTCTGCCTGGGTGCCTGGGCCTAAATATGTGACAGTGGCCTGTTCCAGTGGTGGGCTGACGTGAAGCCTGATTCTCTGCTATGACATGAAGACAGATTCTGCGCTGACATCAGGCCAGATTCTCTGTTACGGGACCTCTCTCCTCTGCCTGGGTACCTGGGCCTAAATGTGTGACAGTGGCCTGTTCCAGTGGTGGGTGACGTGAAGCCTGATTCTCTGCTATGACATGAATACAGATTCTGCGCTGACATAAGGCCAGATTCTCTGTTACGGGACCGCTCTCCTCTGTCTGGGTGCCGGGGCCTAAATGTGTGACAGTGGCCTGTTCCAGTGGTGGGTGACGTGAAGCCTGATTCTCTGCTATGACATGAAGACAGATTCTGCGCTGACATAAGGCCAGATTCTCTGTTACGGGACCTCTCTCCTCTGCCTGGGTACCTGGGCCTAAATGTGTGACAGTGGCCTGTTCCAGTGGTGGGTGACGTGAAGCCTGATTCTCTGCTATGACATGAATACAGATTCTGCGCTGACATAAGGCCAGATTCTCTGTTACGGGACCTCTCTCCTCTGCCTGGGTGCCTGGGCCTAAATATGTGACAGTGGCCTGTTCCAGTGGTGGGTGACGTGAAGCCTGATTCTCTGCTATGACATGAATACAGATTCTGCGCTGACATAAGGCCAGATTCTCTGTTACGGGACCTCTCTCCTCTGTCTGGGTGCCGGGGCCTAAATATGTGACAGTGGCTTGTTCCAGTGGTGGGTGACGTGAAGCCTGATTCTCTGCTATGACATGAAGACAGATTCTGTGCTGACATAAGGCCAGATTCTCTGTTACGGGACCTCTCTCCTCTGCCTGGGTGCCTGGGCCTAAATGTGTGACAGTGGCCTGTTCCAGTGGTGGGTGACGTGAAGCCTGATTCTCTGCTATGACATGAATACAGATTCTGCGCTGACATAAGGCCAGATTCTCTGTTACGGGACCGCTCTCCTCTGTCTGGGTGCCGGGGCCTAAATGTGTGACAGTGGCCTGTTCCAGTGGTGGGTGACGTGAAGCCTGATTCTCTGCTATGACATGAAGACTGATTCTGCGCTGACATAAGGCCAGATTCTCTGTTACGGGACCTCTCTCCTCTGCCTGGGTGCCTGGGCCTAAATGTGTGACAGTGGCCTGTTCCAGTGGTGGGTGACATGAAGCCTGATTCTCTGCTATGACATGAATACTGATTCTGCGCTGACATAAGGCCAGATTCTCTGTTACGGGACCTCTCTCCTCTGCCTGGGTGCCTGGGCCTAAATGTGTGACAGTGGCCTGTTCCAGTGGTGGGTGACATGAAGCTTGATTCTCTGCTATGACATGAAGACAGATTCTGCTCTGACATAAGGCCAGATTCTCTGTTACGGGACCGCTCTCCTCTGTCTGGGTGCCAGGGCCTAAATGTGTGACAGTGGCCTGTTCCAGTGGTGGGTGACGTGAAGCCTGATTCTCTGCTATGACATGAAGCCAGATTCTGTGCTGACATGAAGCCAGATTCTCTGCTATGGCATGAAGAGACTGATTCTGTGCTGACATGAAGCCAGATTCTTTGCTATGGCATGAAGAGACTGATTCTCTGCTGACGTGAAACCAGATTCTCTGCTATGGGACCTCTGTCAAATTGATATTGGGTCATTTTTTTATTTTATTTTTTATTTTAATTCATTTCCCTATCCACATTTGTTTGCAGGGGATTTACCTACATGTTGCTGCCTTTTGCAGCCCTCTAGCTCTTTCCTGGGCTGTTTTACAGCCTTTTTAGTGCCGAAAAGTTCGGGTCCCCATTGACTTCAATGGGGTTCGGGTTCGGGACGAAGTTCGGATCGGGTTCGGATCCCGAACCCGAACATTTCCGGGAAGTTCGGCCGAACTTCTCGAACCCGAACATCCAGGTGTTCGCTCAACTCTAATCCTGGGGGGAGATCTAAACGTGGCTATGAATCCGCAAATAGACATTTCTTCACACAAATCGTCCCTCTCTAACAAGTCTCCTAAAACCATTAGGAACACTTTTTGGAATCTTCACCTGATAGACGTATGGCGTTCTCACCACCCTAGTACATTAGACTATACTTTCTTCTCCCCAATGCATGGCACTTACCACCGACTCGACTACTTGTTCATTTCTAAAGAACACTTGCATCTTTGCAAGGACTCATCAATAGGCTCCATACATATCTCAGACCACTCTCCCATATTCATCTCATTATCAGCCCCAAATGAAACTCCATCATGCTTCAATTGGCGCCTGAATGAATCCCTATTGGGTTACCAGGAGTCAATAGACTTAATTTCCAAACACATCACTGAATACTTTGCCTTGAACAAAAGTCCTGACATTTCTGTAAACACCCTATGGGATGCACACAAACCTGTAATTAGAGGACAATTTATTAATATTGGCTCCCACCAGAAAAAACTGAGAGAAAAAGAAATAGATGAAATCCTAAAGAACATACAGAGAATTGAATCTAGTCATAAAAAAGACTCCTCTGATTCCCAACTACAAGACCTTTCAGAACTTAGAGCTAAACTTAGATCCTTATTATTATCTAGAGAGGCCAAATTTTACATGAATTCCCAACATAAATTCTACGCACATGGTGACAAAATTTTTAATGAATAGGATCAAAGGGAGAAGATCCTCTAATTTTGTCCATCAGCTATCTTCACATGAAGGGAAACCTATCTTCTCTGCCAGTCAGATTGCGGCCCAATTTAGATCCTTTTACAACGACCTTTATAATCTTCCCTCAAAGGATGCCCCAGAAACACATGCCTCTTCCATCCCAGCTTTCTTGGAGGCATCCAATATCCCAACCATCTCATCCAAACAGAAATTAACATTAGAAGCTCCTTTCACTTTAAATGATCTTAAAAAAGCCATGCATCAAATCCCTTCCGGAAAATGCCCAGGCCCAGACGGCTTTCCGATATCTTACTATAAAACTTTCCATGAGCCCCTTCTCCCACATCTTCTAGAAGTTTGTAACCAGACACTCATAGGAATCCCTTTATCAAGAGACATGACTACGGCCCATATCACCCTCATACCTAAAGAGGGAAAAGATACCAAACAGTGCTCTAATTATAGGCCCATATCCCTCCTGAACATAGACCTTAAACTCCTGGCCAAAATGTTAGCCAACAGACTAGCTATCCTTTTACCTCAACTTGTACATGGAGATCAGGCGGGCTTTATCCGCAACAGAGAAGGCAAAGACAATACCACTAGGGTTATAAACACCCTTTGTCACGCCAAACGGATATCTTCTCCTCTGCTTCTCCTCAGCACGGATGCGGAGAAAGCATTCGATAGGGTGAACTGGTTGTATTTAAAACTCGCTCTGTTGAGATTTGGTCTCCCTGATTCCTTTGTCCAAGCCACCTTCTCCATGTATGAACAAGCAACGGCTGCGGTCCTGGTCAATGGGAATTTATCCCCCCCCCCCTTTCCTATTAGAAATGGGACTCGCCAGGGATGCCCCTTATCACCCCTCCTATTTATCCTAGCTTTAGAGCCGCTCCTTTCCATCATAAGATTGGACCAGGAGATTGTAGGTCTATGTTTGGGAGGCAGGGAACAAAAAATCGCTGCATTTGCAGATGACGTCCTAATGATGACGGTCAATCCAAAGATCTCTTTACCTATTATTCAGTGTCATCTTGAGACGTATAGCAACATCTCTGACTTCAAAATTAACGCCAATAAGTCGCTAGTCCTTTGTGTAGGCATCCCTCACATTACTAAACAACAATTGATGGTAGACTCCCCTTTTAATTGGTCCTCTCCCACCATAACTTATTTAGGGGTCAAGATTAGTCCCGAAATAACTGACCTCTTTGCCCTCAACTATATACCCTTAAAAAACTCACTACTTGAAGCCATTGATAACTTGGCCCGTTCTAACCCAACTTTGTCCTGGTTTGGCCGCAAAAACCTCCTCTCATCCTTAATACTCCCCCGTCTTACCTACCTACAACAAGTTCTACCCATACCCGTCCCCAAACACTACTACAAGGCTATCATTAAAAAGTTCAGATCCTTCATATGGAACAATAAGAAGGCGAGACTTTCTTTGGACCTCCTCACCAAGGCTAAACCCGCAGGGGGAATAGGCTTGCCAGACCCAGAACTTTATGGCAAGGCTGTTCTTCTCTCCCGTGCTGTAGCCTGGTTACACCCACTCTTATCTTCACCTGCAGTGAAAAAAGAACTAGATATCTTGAATAGCCCAGCCAGAGCACTCCTTCTAGGTCGTAAACAGGTCCTCCCAGGTCCATTGTCGTACTACCCAATTATTAAAGCTACTATTGAGGCATGGAAGTGGCTCTCCTGCTCCCATTGCTCCATCCCATTCCCATCTCCTCTACTATCAGTAAAGGATGTCTTAAATACGGCCCCAGTTACTTTGAGAACCTCGACTTCCCAAAGGCTGATGGCCTCCTCAATCTCTATAGTCTCACTGGCGCTACCCACGGGAGAATGGATGGACTTAGAAGCCACAAATGCTTTGCTAAACCCTCATCCGCGGGACTTTCTTTCTGTTGCTTATCTCAGAGCTTACCTAAATCAACATATCAAATTGGGTGATTTAATGCGCCCTCTGGTTTGGCTTGAAGTATTGATATCCCTTCACCCTGCACCCAGAAAGCTTACCTCACAGATGTATAGTAAATTACGGCTACATACTCTGATAGTCAAGCCATCATTTGTGTTACAATGGGAATTAGACTTAAATACTAGCATATCTTTTGAACTCCTACCCAAACTGCTGGATTCTCCCCATCGTGCCTCTCGCTGTGTCTGAATTCAGGAAAATAGCTATAAGATCCTCACCAGATGGTACAACACGCCAGACAAGACCTCAAAATACTCTGCATCTGCTTCGGACATGTGCTGGAGGTGCCTTGGGGCGAAAGGGACCTTTCTCCATATTTGGTGGACATGCCCACTCATCCATAAATGGTGGTTCGAGATTTTCACAGTTGCCAACAAGATTTGTGGCACCTTGCTCCAACCATCCCCACAGACTGCACTTCTATCCCTCTCCCAAGGAAAGGAACACTTAAAAATACCCTTTATCTTCACAAAATTATTGATAGCGGCCCGTCTCTTGCTCCCTAAACTCTGGTTACAACCCGCAGTACCCTCCATGGATCAATGGATCCATAAAATGGATCAACTTTATAGGTTTGAGGAGCTGTCCTCTTGGGAAACACGTACTCACATGTCTTTCCTCAAGAAGTGGTCCCTTTGGACTAGTTATAGAGCTCCAAAAATCTTAGGGAATTCAAACAGCTCTCGTGTACATTGAGTCATTTCAAAATGACCCACTGATCTGTATCACACTGCACAGCACACTTTTCATGATAGGACCTTTCAAAATGTGTTGCACAGTCAATTTTCGCTTTTCCTAGTGATATTGGTAGCTCTCAAATCTCTCTCCTGCACTTCTCTTTCCTGCACATCTCACTAAAACCTGTCAATTCTTGATCCACTTACTAAACTGTCGCTGATGTTTTTTACAAAACTGTTGTGATGTACTCATTCTGTACTCTTGACTTATATTGCAAGGCCTGCGTGCCTATACCTTGGTATCCTGTTACCCCCCTGTTTGTGTTGTAATTGAAAATTTACAATAAAAATATAAATAAAATAAAAAATCTTTGCTAGCGTCATCTCCCCAATACTTCTGTATGGCAGCGAAGTCTGATCTCTGCGTAGACTTCACCTCCATGGAGGAGGAAGAGAGACTCTCCATACTGCTGGGGGAAGAGGAGAACATAGCGGCCATAGATACATTGAAAGACAAGGCGTGCGAAACTTTCTGTGCCATCAGAAGGCGTCTGTATCATCTCAAAGCACCAGTGACCGTCTGGCTTATAATCTTTGCTAGCGTCATCTCTCTAATCCTTCTGCAGCATACGGGTAGGTTACCCGACACTGCTAGGTTGTATGTGTATTTCCCTTTAAGCCAGTTAGGCCTGTTGCAGGCAATCCCTGTTCCAGTCAGCAGAGGGAGCTCCCAGTTCAGTATAAATAGGAGGGCCTAGCCTAGGAAGGGGAGTTCAGAAGTTTCTAGAGTCAGTGCTGGGAGAGACAGAGGCAAGTCCAGAAAAGCAAGAGGTACTAAAGACAACAGAGGAGGTACTTGATAATTATAAAACCAAGGATATACGCCAGAGCTAGGGCATCGGGCCTTGGAGAAGAGTTTCTATGTTCCAGGATCAGTCAGGAATAGAGTGCAAGCCGCCTGTACTGCAAGTCCTGGCAGGCGCCCGACTGTATAGGGAGGGTGCTTAGGGACTGATGGTCCTCCTCCCCCCATTCCCCCCTTCAGGACATTCTGGGAGCTGGCCCCGTCATGTAAGGTTTAAGTAGTGTTGGATTAGGACGGCCGTTAAGGGGTTAATTCACTGGTGGAACCTCCTTAGACTGGATGGGGGCGGTGCAGGAATCCTGAAGGTACATATACCCCTCCCCCTGTTCCAGCACTTCCTCTTGCAAGTGGAAGCAGAAATTGGAGAGGTATGTCTCCCTCCCTGCTCTGTCCACTCCAAGCTTCCGCGGGATTGCGGCCTCGTGGTCCTCCTGGCGAGTATGTTTGTGGAGGGTGAGGGTTTGCTGGCTCATTTTGAGTGTTCCGGCTCTCCCTGGCACCCTTCCCTCCCCCCTGCTCCTATTTACAGAACTGGCCGGGAGCTGCCGCTTCATGCGGGCAGCCCCGGCACTTAAGCAACAGGGTCGGCGGTAACTCTCACTCTCCCCCCCCCCCTCCGCCTCCCTCCCCCTCCACGCTCTCCGCTCCATTTACAGGTCAGGAGCTGCCGCACCATGCGAGCAGCCTCACCGCCTGAGAGAGAGGGACCTGCGATCCGCACGGCAGTCCCCTCCCCCCCCTCTCCATTACAACCCCTTATCTTACCTGCGTCCCTCTATTGAATGGCCCTCAGGAACTTGCAGCGTCGCACCATGCCCCTGCTTTTTCCCTTATAGCCCCTACATGGCACCTGTGTGTCTAGCAATTATATTCAGTGGTGTGGGCATGTGAAAAGTTTTTCACCCCAGTGACAGAGCTTCCCCTACCGCACCCCCCCTTCCTTTTTCCCTCCTACTAGCAGTACCCATGGGGTCCTGTGTTCATGCTGATTTTATGTGTCCCCCCCCCCCCCTTCCCGGGCACCAGGGACCGGCTCCAGCACCACTGTGGCCCTAGCACCACCCTCTTATTGTATTTCTTTGGGTTTTTACTGTGCAGCTTCTCTCCCCACACTTTCCATGTAAAATGCATGTAAGCCCCTGCTGCCACCTACTGTGCCTCACATATAATATTGCCCGTACAGCGGATTACTGGTGCTTCGTTTATTAATCCGTCCCCTCCTAACCATGGGGCACTATGGGTCTCAGTTTTTTCCTGTTTTCATCTGCCCCCCCACCCTCCCGTTCTTTGAGCAGGGGTGGCTTTGTGTTTTTCCTCCTTCTCGCAGGTGCCAGACGGCAAGGCCAAAATGGGTCCCGCAAGCGCCGGGCCCGTCGCCGCTTCTGGTGGAAGTAGGCGCCCCAGTTCCTCCAGGCGGCGCTCACCATCGTCTTTTGATGGTATGTCGGGTGCGTCTGAGGAGTCTGGTCTGATGTTGCAATCAAAACCGTAAGAGGCAGGTGCCTACCATCCATTCAGCCTGGTCACTTTAGTGGCCCCTTGGGTTGCAGTTCCTGTACCTGCTACTTCAGTGGCGCCGTCCCTGATTACGCTACGCCTGGTGAGTACCAATGCACTGGGGCTGGGGAAATTTCTTGTATAGTGATATATTAATTATGGCACTCTTGGATGCGTGCACCCTTAAAAAAAAAAATATATATATATATATATATATATATATATATATAAAAATAAAAAATAAAAAAATTCTAACGTTTTTGGGTCTAACTATTAAATTTCTTTTAGCTTGTTGCTTTATGAAGGTAAATGCTTGCCTCTCATGTGTGTTCGGATCTCTGGAGGAACTTTCTATACAGTAAAAAAAAACAAAAAAACATAATAATAATTTTAAATTACATATTGTAAAAATTTAGTTCATTGCCTAAGGGACGAGGTCGTATATCCCTGTTGGAACTTTAGTGCTACCGCCGTATGCTGTACTCCAGGCAGCCCTTTTGGCTGTGTTGATGCTTAAGGCAAGCTGGTAGCTCAAACGTCCAGTCTTTCTGAGTTCAAACCCCTTTCAGCCTTTTTAAAAATAAAATAAATAAATAAAAAAAAAAAAATATATATATATATATATATATATATATATATATAAAAAAAAAAAAAAAATCTAAGGGTTTTATTTTGCAGTGCGAGTTACAGATTTAGCTATTGGTATAGTGACCCTCTTTGAGTATATCATATGTAAGTATTAAAAAAATAAAAAATAAAAATAAAGAATAATAATAATCATGTGTGTGTATGTATGTGTGTATATGTATGTTATATATATACAAGTAAGGACATAATATGCCGGGGTTATTTTCTCATATTCCGTAATAATATAATAAAATTGTAAAGTATGGGTAGTGTTACATTCGGGTTCTTTCCTGTGTAAAGTAGTACTGCCTGTTGGGCTCCTACCTTTGGCACTATGCTGTGTGTATTTAATAAAATAAAAAGTGATAATAATCATTAATGCGTTCTATTTGTGCTTTCAATACTATCATATATTGCGGGTTTTTATTCATCATAGTCAGCAATAAAATAGATTAAAAAAAAAAAAAAAAAATGGTTAAAGTACTGATCTACGATGCAGTGAGTTCAAATCCCATCACAAACTTTTACCAAAAAAAAAAAAAAAGGGAAAAGCAACATGAAGAGATATTCTTCTTGTAGTGGTTGCCTTACTTGCTTCTAGTATTCTAGGTTTAGTTTGAATCCTGGCAGAAACATTCAGTAATAGAGATAACTTTGTATATTTACTTTTCCCAAACCCCTGGGCTATGATACAGTAGCTGTGAGTTCGGACTCCCTCACAAATATTTCTTGTTTATATTTCATTTGCTCATGTCCAGTGTTACAAGAGTCGCAGTTAGGTGGGTTTCAGTAGGGACGAATCCAAGGGGTATACCCGCGATGTGTTTGGCACAAGAGGCCTTACCCTAGCGCTGCTGGGTTGTTTGGCTCGGTGGTATTGGCGCAGCGGTTAAAAAAAAAAAAAAAAAAAAAAAAAAGGTTTGAACGTGATCCGCTGCCTCTATTTGGGTGCATATGTTAGGATCCATGTCTCAGGTATTTCGGAAGTTTAGACGGTAGCGGACATCCGGGTCCGTTCAGTTGTCACTCAGGATAGAGCTTTAAAAAGATGCTTGCACAATTCATGTAATTTCATTTTAACCTGCAGCCTTTCAATCCCCGTTCTTATCAGTTTTGGAGTGGATCAGACACGGTGATTGGTCCTCTTATGCCTTCAGGCCGTCATTTGACCCTCCAAAATATAATTTTCATGCATCATTTCATTGTACGGTAGGCGATGCGGCTGTAATAAGTGAGTATTTTCTTTGGCAAGTTATGTTTTGTCTCCTTCAGCCTTCTGTTTTGGCTTATTTATATTTCATTAAAGTGTTTGTCTCTTCATTCCAGGCCGCACTGCGTTTGGGGTTTTATCCCAGGTTTTGTATGGGGTAATGGTTCTATTGGGCTTAGTGCCCGCCTATACATTATGGTCCAGTGAATCTAAGTGGTGTGTACCTCCTCTTCCGCCCGGTTTCGATTCGGCGGTTAGTTGGGTATTCGGTTATGACTTTACTATGATGGGCCTTCAATTCCTTTTTCTCATCATGGTTTTTCCCCTGTGTTTTTGCATTTCACCAAAAGAATGAAAAAATAAATGAATAAATAAAATTGGAATATGTAACTAATCCAATACATAATTAAAAGATAAGAATAACATTTGTAAAATGTCATGTGTATGGAATAGAGGCATTCTATGGCTTGTTATATGATCGATCCTCCATGTGTTCTGCTCGGGCTAATTGTTTTTTCTTTCAGGTCGTGGCGTTCGGCGGTTTGCTGGTGGCCTTTCGGATATCTTCCATGGGTTCGGAGAGAGGACCACGGCCCGGTGGGCGTTTCCGGTTGTCGAGAGGTGGAAGTTTTTGGAACATAATACGGGATTCCAGGTGGTTGGTATAGAGTTGTGCCAGGGGCACGATGATGCTGGAGACCCAGCTGGGATAATTCCCTGGCCTATTCCGTAGCTTTGTACCTCATGGTTCTTACGTATGTTTATTCCGGTCATTTTAGGAGGTTGGTGATAATCTCCCAAGTGGGTTGTTTCTGGGCTGTATTTGGGAATGCGTTAGGGATACAATACAAATGCGTTAGGGATACATTACAAAGGTATAGTTCAAGGGTATATAGTGTAGTGGTTACAGCTGGATCAACGACCTCTCTAACCTTCTTTCTCCAGACGCAGGAGATTTCCTCTGTTCGTGGCTCGGTCCTGGGGGTAGATTTATGGGAGTTGTGTTGCTTTCTTCTGAACCCTCTCTAGCTCCGGTATGCCTGCTTGTTTACGGGGCACCAGAACTGTACACTGTCCTTCAGGGTGGTTTGACTAGTATTTTAAATGGGGGTTGGGCTATGTTCTCCTCATGGGTTTATATTCCCCATTTTCATTAACCGGTTTTCTGATTGGCTTTGGTTTTGATGATACATGTTTTGCGTTTTGTACGCTAGTTAGTTTTCCTTTTCCGGCTATGAGTTGCTGCTATGGCTGACTTTGCCTTATAAGTGAAGGTTTTTGTAAGAAGGTTTTTAAATAGACCCTGTTCCGCTGGGTGGTGGTCGGAGCCCCGTTTGGAGAACGGTTCTCCTCCGTGGCGGCATTTGAGTACAGCGGAGATATGGTGGGAGCAGATGGCGTGCTTGCCCGCTGGGAGTCCAGCTGGGGGCATACTGCTCTGATGATTATGGTTTAACTTGCCCGCTGGGAGTCCAGCGTTTGGCATACTGCTCTGATATTATGGTTTATTAAGGTTTGCCGCTTTAATAAAGAAGCTGTGGCCGATCACCATCCAGCAATAAAATAATACAGTTGTCTGTGTTGTTTGTTATGGGTCAAGGTTGGGTAAAGGGGCCAGAGGTGATTAAAGGTGTTTTCCCCCTTCCCATGTTTCCCTGAATACCGGCAGTCTGTGTTTAACACTCTGAAGTCACCTTGCTATATATATTGCCTGCATCAAATGTACTGCAACCAACTGTCTGCAAAGGAACTGCGCTTCCATCTATGTCCATGTATGATGACTACTAAAGTTTGAGTTCTGTTTTAACATCACGTGGTTCCTCAGTTATTCCTGCTATCAGCAAACGGCGTGCCACCGTTTAATTGGCACTGGCGTCACGAACATTACTTATCATCACCTGCCCTTGCAGAGAGTCAGCTGTCTCAGGTTAGTGTCACGATTGCACTACAACACCCAGGAACATTTCTACACCTAACTTGAGTACGCTGCACCTCTGTATGGCAGCGAAGTCTGATCTCTGCGTAGACTTCACCTCCATGGAGGAGGAAGAGAGACTGGGGGGATACAGCTGGGTACAGCTGGGGGAAGAGGAGAACATAGCGGCCACAGCAGCACAATATATTACTGCCTGCCATAGACAGAGAAGAGACTGATATACAATGGACTTCTATATCCCCACTCTGGATGTGTCCCTATCCCCCAACCCTACCCATTTATTTCCCACTTGCTTTGGCAGCCAGCCCAAGGTTACCTGACTCAAAATCCCAGTAGATACAAATAGCAGAGATTTTTCTTTAGAGCGGCTCTAAAGCTGAAACATTGCATTTGCTTTGGGTGAACTTTTGCTTTTTAACTCCTTGCGAGTGCTGGCTTTTTGCTATAGATAGACAATATAGTTAGCTCTTTTTTTAGCTTCTCGGTGACGTCTCAGCTCCCAGTGTCAGTCACTCAAGGATGCAGAGAACAATCTCATATTTTCAGCTGTCTATATATATATCCCTGGATACAGACGTTCTGCAGGTTGCTGTGAGCTCCTGGCATTGTCTGTCCTCACAAAGAGCTCTAAGGGCAACAAATATTCTACTGAAGATTTAAAGGATAAGTCCAAAAACAGTACTTTCTATTTTAGGTGCATGTTCAGCATTGAAAATACTGATGCCATAAAAACACATTTTGCTGCCATCGTGCATCTCTCGGAGCCATTTCTCTTCATTTGCAGTTGATGTACATGAAGGGACAATACAGGGAAGACATCAGAAGTTGTTATATCTGTCCTGCGTATGACAAGTCGGTGGAGCAGTCCTGACACATTCATACATCAGGCTGACAACTCTATGTGTACCTCGACCAGCTGCTGTCTATTAAAATAAATGAAGTGAAGACATCGTGGAAAACTAAACACAAGGAAAGTCGTTCTTTCTTATCATCATCTTCAGAAAGTTATTTTAGAATCTTGCCTTCAGGAAGCTTCAGCCTCTTAATGAAGCCTGCCTAGCTCTGTCTGTGATAAACTAAGATGTAAAATGATGACAAACATCATTAACCTCATTCCAAAAATATGTATATAAAAAAGTTACAAAAAAACCTAATGCACAAAGGATGGAGGCAGGGGGCGGACTGACAACTCACGGGGCCCCCAGGCAATAAGAGATTATGGGGCCCCTGTGTCCCGCCCATCCTCAAGTCACACCCACACACAGCCCCAACCACATCACCTACACTTGGTACAGAATTTCTCTTTACCACCCCCCCCCCCCACCCTCTTCTCCAACCACCCAGCACCCTTACTCACATAAAACAAGTAATATATATAATACAGCTTACAGTGAATTACTGTAAATACTTACAGTTCTGAAGACTCCAGCGGCTCAGGATCAGTGCTCTGGGCAGCTGGGCTCAGGGCTGGAAGTGGGCACCGCTCTGCAGTTCAGGAAACCTATAAGAGGCACCTAGGTTTTAGAGGGGGTCAATAAGAAAAAAAATATTTTTCATTACACCTCAGGTCAGACCACCAATGTTAATCAGACCTCAGCTGACAGCCCCAATCAGACCCCCAATGTAAATAAGACCCCAATAAGACCTCAAATCAGACCTCAGCTCAGACCCCAATGTAAATTACCCCAATCAGACCTCAGACGAGAGCCCCATGCCTCTCATCAGCCCCCATTAAACAGAATTAGGCAGGTGCATACATTTGGGCACTGTTGCAATTTTATTGATTCCAAAACCTTTAGAACTAATTATTGGAACTCAAATTGGCTTGGTAAGCTCAGTGACCCCTGACCTACATACACAGGTGAATCCAATTATGAGAAAGAGTATTTAAGGGGGTCAATTGTAAGTTTCCCTCCTCTTTTAATTTTCTCTGAAGAGTAGCAACATGGGGGTCTCAAAACAACTCTCAAATGACCTGAAGACAAAGATTGTTCACCATCATGGTTTAGGGGAAGGATACAGAAAGCTGTCTCAGAGATTTCAGCTTCTGTTTCCACAGTTAGGAACATATTGAGGAAATGGAAGACCCCAGGCTCAGTTCAAGTTAAGGCTCGAAGTGGCAGACCAAGAAAAATCTCGGATAGACAGAAGCGACGAATGGTGAGAACAGTCAGAGTCAACCCACAGACCAGCACCAAAGACCTACAACGTCATCTTGCAGCAGATGGAGTCACTGTGCATCGTTCCACCATTCGGCGCACTTTACACAAGGAGATGCTGTATGCGAGAGCGATGCAGAGGAAGCCTTTTCTACTTGAGGTCGGCTAAAGCACATTTGGACAAGCCAGCTTTATTTTGGAATAAGGTGCTGTGGACTGATGAAACTAAAATGGAGTTATTTGGCCATAACAAGGGGCGTTATGCATGGAGGAAAAAGAACACAGCATTCCAAGAAAAACACCTGCTACCTACAGTACAATATGGTGGTGGTTCCATCATGCTGTGGGGCTGGGTGGCCAGTGCAGGGACTGGGAATCTTCTCAAAGTTGAGGGACGGATGGATTCCACTCAGTATCAGCAGATTCTGGAGACCAATGTCCAGGAATCAGTGACAAAGCTGAAGCTGCGCCGGGGCTGGATCTTTGAACAAGACAACGACCCTAAACACTGCTCAAAATCCATTAAGGCATTTATGCAGAGGAACAAGTACAACGTTCTGGAATGGCCGTCTCAGTCCCCAGACCTGAATATAATAGAAAATCTGTGGTGTGACTTAAAGAGAGCTGTCCATGCTCGGAAGCATCAAACCTGAAGGAACTAAAGATGTTTTGTAAAGAGGAATGATCCAAAATACCTTCAACCAGAATCCAGACTCTCATTGGAACCTACAGGAAGCGTTTAGAGGCTGTAATTTCTGCAAAAGGAGGATCTACTAAATATTGATTTCATTTCTTTTTTGTGGTGCCCAAATTTATGCACCTGCTAATTCTGTTTAAACAATTATAGCACACTTCCTGTAAAAATTTATACAGGAAATTCATGACGATTAACAAGGTTGCCCAAACTTTTGCATCCCACTGTATGTGCCCCCTCATAGTAGTTATGCCAGATATGTGCCCCCTCAAATTAGTTATGCCCACAGCCCCCTCACAGTAGTTGTTGCCCCCAGTCTGCAGCTTTATAAAAAAAAACAAAAAAAAAAACACATACTTACTTTTTTCCTGATGACGCGCATCCACACTCACATCGCATTGCTGGCTGTGCTGGAGGCTGATTCCTGGGCCTTCAGTGCTCCTCCCACAGCCAGCAGCGCGATGTGTGTCCAGCAGGGGGAGCGCTCAGAAGAACAGCGAAGCAGGGAATGGAGAACGCTCCCTACTTCGCTATGGAAACAACAGCACGGCAGTGACAAGAACTGCCGGATGTGTGAGTGCAGCCCCCCCCCCCCTTGCCTCTGCGCCAACACCCCCATCCCTTCCTTGCCTCATATTATACATGTTTGAGGAGCGCTCTGACGGGGCCGGCATAGTCACTGTACTTCATGCCGGGCCCCGTCAGAGTGCTCCATTACATGTGAGTGCAGAAGACGGCCCTTGTGATATTATGGGTAGTTTTCTTTTGTAGTGCTATGCGCTTCTTACCCAATGTTGATGGTAATCTGCAAGGTTCGGCAGCTCCACAGATAGTTTCTGGTTGCTAGCGATGCTGCGCGCCTGCGCAGTACGGATTTCCGGACACTCATGACTTCACGTGTGTCCTCCGGCTGCCGGCAACACTGCGTGCCTGCGCAGTACATATATCTGGACGCAAGTTGTTTGACTCCGATGTCTGAGACTTCACGCATGCGCACTTTCACTTTTCAATCATCAGAATAGATATTCGAGATTTTGCTGTTCTGAAAGTATATCGCAAGTTATAGCAGGGGTGCAGTCTTCTAGCCAGACGCATTTCAAAATCTCATGGGTTTCTTCCTCAGTGGCAAATTATTAAAAGAAACCCATGCGGTTTTGAAACGCGTCTGGCTAGAAGACTGCACCCCTGCTATAACAGCCGGAGGACACACGTGGAGCCGTGAGCGTCCAGAAATCCGTACTGCACAGGCGCGCAGCGTCGCTAGCAACCAGAAACTATCTGTGGAGCTGCCGAACCTTGCAGATTACCATCAACATTGGGTAAGAAGCGCATAGCGCTACAAAAGAAAACTACCCATAACATCACAAGTGCGGCAAAGCGACTGAATATGTAAGTGGACCTACGCCCCACTACTAACAATCATATAACGCATATACCACTGTGCATTAACATACTGGACACTCACTCAAGCCCCATAGAACTTTCCATTATTCTGTTGGAAGTATACCAATCAAGAGAAATATAATGAAAACAACAAAGGGTTGTAGTCTAAAGTATATATAATAAGCTGCGAGAGCTCCACAGCTTAATAGAAAGGAGGGACCGTGACTATTACAATTACACTGTTATTTAGATTTTATGTTGATTTTATATGTTATATTTTATAACTGTTTTATAACTGCATTGGTCTTATATTGCAATTTGGCCCATTTATGTCAGTATATGATAGTGGAATAATGTATTCATGATTAGCCATATACTGTAATAGGCATAATTTTATAAGTGAGAAATAAATAAGATTTAGGTGACTTCTTGTGAGCTGGCCTTTTCTTTGTATATTATTTGTCTAGCTATTGGATGGTAGCGGGCTGTGCTCTATTTTGGCGAGCTTCCCACAACAGTTTTGTGTACACAGTTATTACTTTAGTTGCCCTCCTCTGGACCCTCTCCAGCTCTGCTATGTCTGCCTTGTTCACAGGAGACAAGAACTGTACACAGTACTCCATGTGTGGTCTGACTAGTGATGTGTAAAGTGGTAGGACTATGCTCTCATCACGGGCATTTATGCCCCTTTTGGTGCAACCCATTATCTTATTGGCCTTGGCAGCAGCTGCCTGATGCTGGTTTCTACAGCTTAGTTTGCTGTTCAGTAAAATTCCTAGGTCCTTTTCCATGTCAGTGTTACCCAGTGTTTTAGTATGTACGGGTGACTTGCATTAGTCCTACCCATGTGCATAACCTTACATTTGTCAGTGTTAAACTTCATGAGCCACTTCTCTGCCCAAGCCTCCAATCTATACAGATCCATATGTATCAGTATACTGTCCTTTGTAGTATATATATACACAGTATACTGTCCTCTGTAGTATATATATATATATATATACAGTATACTGTCCTCTGTAGTATATATATATATATACAGTATACTGTCCTCTGTAGTATATATATATATACAGTATACTGTCCTCTTTAGTATATATATGCAGTACACTGTCCTCTGTAGTATGTATACAGTATATTGTCTCCTGCAGTATATATACAGTATACTGTCCTCTTCAGTGTTAATTACTTTACACAGTTTGGTGTCATCTGCAAAATTTATATTTTACTGTGCAAGCCTTCTACAAGATCATTAATACATATATTGAAGAGGATAGGGCCCAATACTGACCCCTGAGGTACCCCACTAGTGACAGTGACCCAATCTGAGTGTGTACCGCTAATAACCACCCTCTGTTTTCTATCACTCAGCCAGTTACTTACCGACATACAGACGTTTTCTCCCAGTCCGAGCATTCTCATTTTATATACTAACCTTTTATGCGGTACAGTGTCAAATGCTTTGGAGAAGTCCAGATATACGACATCCATTGATTCGCCGCTGTCAAGTCTAGAACTTACCTCCTCATAGAAACTGATTAAATTAGTTTGACATGACCGATCCCTCATAAAGCCATGCTGATATGGCGTTATTTGCTTATTTTCATTGAGGTGCTCCAAGATAGCATCTCTTAGAAAACCTTCAAACAGTTTACCCACGACGGATGTTAAACTTACCAGCCTATAGTTTCCGGGCTCTGTTTTTGGACCCTTTTTGAATATTGGCACCACATTTGCCATGCGCCAATCCTGTTGAACACTCCCTGTCAGTATAGAGTCCTTAAATATCAGAAATAAGGGTCTGGCTATGACATTACTCAATTCTCTTAGGATACGGGGGTGTATGCCATCTGGTCCTGGCGATTTGTCTATTTTAATCTTTTTAAGACGCCACTGTACTTCTTCCTGGGTCAGACAGGGCACTTTTAATGGGGAATTTACTTTTACATTCTGTATTTCATCTGACAGTTTATTTTCTTCAGTGAATTAAGTGGAGAAAAAAATATTTAATAGCTTTGCTTTCTCCTCATCGCTCTCTGTAACTCCCCCCTCATCACTCTGTAAAGGGCCGACACCTTAAGATTTATACTTTTTACCATTCATATAATTGAAGAACATTTTAGGGTTAGTTTTGCTCTCTTTGGCAATTACTCTCTCGGGCTCTAGTTTGGTTGCTTTTATTAGTTTTTTACATATTCAATTTTTTTTCCTTATAGTTTTTCAGTGCTTCCTCACTACCCTCCTGTTTTAGTGATTTAAATGCTTTCTTTTTGTCATTTATTGCTTTCTTTACAGTTCTATTTATCCACATTGGTTTCTTATTGTCCCTTAACCTTTTATTCCCATAAGGTATGTACCTCTCACAATTATATTTTAGGATGCTTTTAAAAATATCCCATTTTGTGGCTGTATTTTTATTTTTGAGGACTTTGTCCCAGTTAGTTAGGCCTATGGTCTCTCTTAGTTGGCTAAATTTTGCTTTTTGAATGATAATTGGAAGGTTATTACTTTATGGTCACTATTTCCCAGGTGTCCCCCAACCTGCACATCTGTTGTTCTGTCAGGTCTATTGGTTAATATTAAGTCTAGTATGGCCGTCCCTCTAGTCGGGTCCTGAACCAGTTGGGAAAGGTAATTGTCTTTGGTTATTGCCAATAACCTGTTTCCTTTATGAGATGTACAGGTTTCAGTTTCCCAGTCTATATCTGGATAGTTGAAGTCCCCCATAATAACCACCTCGTCTATCTCGTTTAGTAGTAGATTTTCTGTGTACTCTGGTATATTAGGTGGTTTATAATAAACTCCTATTAGTAATTTATTATTGTTTTTGCCTCCATGTATTTCTACCCACAGTGACTCCACATGTTCATGTCCCTCACTTATATCTTCTCGGACTGTGGGCTTCAGACAGGACTTTACATAAAGGCAGACCCCACCCCCTCTCCGGTTTTGGCGATCCTTTCTAAACAGACTGTAACCCTGTACATTAACTGCCCAGTCATAGCCATCATCCAGCCATGTCTCAGTTATTCCCACAGTCATAGCTATCATCCAGCCATGTCTCAGTTATTCCCAATGTCATAGCTATCATCCAGCCATGTCTCAGTTATTCCCACTGTCATAGCCATCATCCAGCAATGTCTCAGTTATTCCCACTGTCATAGCTATCATCCAGCCATGTCTCAGTTATTCCCACTGTCATACCTATCATCCAGCCATGTCTCAGTTATTCCCACTGTCATAGCCATCATCCAGCCATGTCTCAGTTATTCCCACTATGTCATAGTCCTCCTCACACATCACTAATTCCAGTTCCCCAGTTTTATTAGTCAGGCTTCTGGCATTAGTATACATACATTTGAGAGGTTTATGTATATTTTTTACCCTACACCTTTCCTTCTGAATTGTTCTAGTCCCTCCTTCCATTCCTCCCCCAATCCCATTACATTGCCCCCGGTCTCTATCTGCACTATCTTCCCCTCCTTTAATGTAGTTACCCTCCCCCAGTCCCTAGTTTAAACACTCCTCCAACCTTCTAGCCATCTTTCTCCCCCAACACAGCTGCCCCTTCCCCATTGAGGTGCAGCCCGTCCCTACGATAGAGCCTGTAGCCGAGAGAGAAGTCGGTACAATTCTCCAGGAACCCAAACCCCTCCTTCCTACACCAGTTCTTGAGCCACTTGTAAACCTCCCTAATCTCCCGCTGCCTTTCTTGTGTGGCCCGTGGTACCAGTAGTATTTTGGAAAATACTACCTTTGAGGTCCTTGCCCTAAGCTTTTGACCTAAATCCCGAAAATCATTTTTAAGGACACTCCACCTACCTCTAACTTTGTCATTGGTTCCGATATGGACCATGACCGCTGGATCTTCTCCAGCCCCTCCCAGTAATCTGTCAACCCGATCCGCAATGTGTCGAACTCGAGCGCCAGGAAGACACACCGTTCGACGATCCCAATCTTTGTGACAGATCGCCCTATCTGTACCCCTAATAATTGAATAACATAACAAGTTAAAGGGCCCTTTCCCTGGCTTTGTCCTCCTCACCATTGCACCAGGTCTATAAGGGATGTGGAGGTGTCAGGCAAATCCCAACCCTGGTGCCTACAGGAGCTGCATGGTTCCTCCGCCAGTATTATAAGTGGCACATGGTAGGTGGAACTCTTTTACAAACTTTGCATTGGAGCTCGAAGCATCAAATCACGCCTCTGCACAGCCAAAATGCTAGCCTGAGCGCTGCCTAAGTTGAGTCTGCCACGCCATTTACAACTCCCACTGTGCTTTGAAGCCCTGTTGGGCTGTGCCATACAGCACCCACCATCATACTGAAAAGGGAGAGAAAAAAAGAAGATAAAGAAAAAACAGTAAAGAAAAATGTTGGCGTTGTTACTATGTTGATTTTAACCTTGTCCCATCTCTGCACAGTGACCTCTACACACATAACAGAGCATGCCCACATCACTTTCCAGTAGAGAACAATGTGTCGTGTTTTGGCTTTGTTCCTGTTTAGATATTAAGTCCTTCACCTCCCTCTCTGCACAGTGACCTCTACACATGTCACAGAGCATGCCCACATCACTTTCCAGTAGAAGACAATGTGTCATCTATTGGCTGTGTTACATAGAAACATAGAATGTGTCGGCAGATAAGAACCATTTGGCCCATCTAGTCTGCCCAATATACTGAATACTATGAATAGTCCCTGGCCCTATCTTATATGAAGGATAGCCTTATGCCTATCCCATGCATGCTTAAACTCCTTCACTGTATTTGCAGCTGCCACTTCTGCAGGAAGGCTATTCCATGCATCCACTACTCTCTCAGTAAAGTAATACTTCCTTATATTACTTTTAAACCTTTGCCCCTCTAATTTAAAACTATGTCCTCTTGTGGTAGTTTTTCTTCTTTTAAATATGCTCTCCTCCTTTACCGAGTTGATTCCCTTTATGTATTTAAAAGTTTCTATCATATCCCCTCTGTCTCTTCTTTCTTCCTGATTAATATTAAACCCACCTCTTCCCCCTAAACACCATGCTCTCTACACATCACAGAGCATGCTCACATCACTTTCCAGTGGAAGATTATATGTCACCTTTTGGCTCTCTTCTTGTTGCTACTGTTGGGGCATTATTAGTGGGCACAATATGGAGGGCACAAATACTAATAGGCAGTGGCAGATTATAACTGGGGCGTTTGGGTCGGCAGCCCCGGGCCCAGGGTGATTGAAGGTCCCATGCCGATTTGCCAACCCAAACCCCCCATTTTGCGCCACCATAATTCATATAGCAAATTAATAATCTGCAGCAGCAGAGCTTCACTTACGCGCTGCTACAGACAGTAACAGCCAGCCCGGGTCCCGTCCTGTCAACGCCACGGTGGAAGGCTGGAACGAGGCGGATGAGTGGAGAGGACTCAGGGCACGCGACTCACTGCAGCTCTGCCTCTCCTCCTCCAGCACAGAAGGCAAAGCTGCAGTGCTTATCCCTGCCAGCCGCCGATGTGCCCACCCACGGTGATTTTAAATAAGTCAGCACCTCTTCTGCAAACGGCTGTTTCAGGGTGATTGCCCCTTATCAGTGCAGAGCAGAGAGTACTGGCTTAAATTGGTGAGAGGCCTAAGTCAGGATTTGGGGGTACTATCTCTCCTTGGGGTGACTTGGCGTGAGGAGACTTATAGACCATTGATGCTCCTCTGGAATTCTGGGAAGAAAGGGATGCAAATTAACTCAGCCCTTTAAACAGGCTTTGAGACATAACTTGGATAATAAATAAGCTAGGATCTCTTCTGCAGACAGCTATTTCGGGGTGATCTCCCCTCATCAGTGCAGAGCAGAGAGTTCTGGCTTAACTGGGTGAGAGGCCTGAGTCAGGATTTGGGGGGTACTATCTCGAGCCTTATAGGAAAGATAAAAGAGTGGTAAGTAAATGTCTTATAATTCAATGCGCATTTACAGAATAATTTCCTCCTCTAATGACTCTTCATACCTCAGAGAGTAAGTCTTCACATTAAACCTGGTCATCTTCAGAGATTTTCAGATTGGTTTCTGGCACCCCTCGGAGTTCAGCCGAGACTGACTGAAGAATGTGATATCTGGAAATGCGGAACATATGCCGAAAACCTACATCCAGAAAGCACTAAGATGAATAATGAATAAATCTTACTGATTGTCTTTTCACCAGGATCCCCCAATAGGGTGCGGTCAGTTATAACCTTATAACTGTAATGGTATTATTACGGTATAATATAACATCACAAGCAGAGACCTTGTAGCACTCAGTGGGTATTTTGCTGGAGTAGGGTGTTCCCACCCCTTCACATCAATAAGTATAAAGACTCCAGTTAGACAATATCGGATGCAACTTGTTTATTTTGTTCAATGTGGATTGCTGCGGCAAGGTAACGTTTCGGCAACTATGTGCCTTCATCAGACTGCAGCAAAATAAAATTTAAAAAAATATAAAAATTGTATCTACATGAGTAAATATGACAGCAGATATTTGTTATACACAATTGCATATAGAAAAATAAGGAAAAAAGTCCAAAGAAATAAATAAAAGATAAGAAAAATAAGAAAACGAAAAAGTTCTTGTGGAGTTCAAAAACTTGGGATCCTATTCCAGTAAGGACACAGTCCACAACTAGCGTCTTCCTCTTATATTTAGCAAAAACTATATCAGTAGGTTAAGGAAAACATTAGCCAAAGCTGGTAAAACAGGTGTATATGGCACTCATAATCTCGCTTATAGGGCTGAATTATAATCAACACATATACACTCACCTAAAGAATTATTAGGAACACCATACTAATACGGTGTTGGACCCCCTTTTGCCTTCAGAACTGCCTTAATTCTACGTGGCATTGATTCAACAAGGTGCTGATAGCATTCTTTAGAAATGTTGGACCATATTGATAGGATAGCATCTTGCAGTTGATGGAGATTTGAGGGATGCACATCCAGGGCACGAAGCTCCTGTTTCACCACATCCCAAAGATGCTCTATTGGGTTGAGATCTGGTGACTGTGGCGGCCATTTTAGTACAGTGAACTCATTGTCATGTTCAAGAAACCAATTTGAAATGATTCGAGCTTTGTGACATGGTGCATTATCCTGCTGGAAGTAGCCATCAGAGGATGGATACATGTTCTCATTCTGTTTACGCTCTTCTATCAGCTTGAATCAGTCGGCCCATTCTCCTCTGACCTCTAGCATCCACAAGGCATTTTTGCCCACAGGACTGCCGCATACTGGATGTTTTTCCCTTTTCACACTATTCTTTGTAAACCCTAGAAATGGTTGTGCGTGAAAATCCCAGTAACTGAGCAGATTGTGAAATACTTAGACCGGCCCGTCATGCCACGCTCAAAATTGCTTAAATCACCTTTCTTTCCCATTCTGACATTCAGTTTGGAGTTCAGGAGATTGTCTTGACCAGGAGCACCCCCCTAAATGCATTGAAGCAACTGCCATGTGATTGGTTGACTAGATAATTGCATTAATGAGAAATAGAACAGGTGTTCCTAATAATTCTTTAGGTGAGTATATGTATATGATAGTATGTGTCCCTGCCTGTGTTTCAGGCAGCATATTTCAGGAAATAAGGAAGCACTGGAGATGCTTTTGAAGATGACCGGCCCAGAGTCCCAGAATCAACTTACCTAATGCCGCTGTAGAAGGAAGCCACGAGGAGGTGGGCGCAGTGAGGAAGATAACATGCGGATATACCGCTAGAGCATAGAAGTGCCATGTCTGCTGGTGGACCGGGCGGGTAAAAATACCCGCCTGGTCTGTCGGCGTGTCCCGCCCTACCGGAAGCCTGAAGTGCGTCACGTGGAACGAACAATGTTACAGCGATGCGTTCCACCAACCGGAAGTACGTTGGTGGAGTGCAGCGCTGTATGGCAGACGTATGGGATTGAAAGAAGAGACAGAGGAGCATATAGGAGACAATAATACAAGGTAGAAGGACTAAGATAAAAGGGAGATATAGTTAATATTAAGACGTATAGTATAGGATAAAGAGATGCCAATGAGTGTGGCCGGAAGTGTGTCACATGGAACGCACGGTGATGCGGTGATGCGTTCCACGGACCGGAAATACGTCGGTGGAGTGCAGCGTCGTATGGCAAACGTATTGGATAAAGTGGAGAGATAGATAAGTAGAAAAGTATATAGGAAACAATGGAGGAAGGGACTGAGATAAGGCTGAAGCTAAAAGGGGATATATAATAGATAAGATGTATGATATAGGAAATATGATATAGAATAGGGAGATGTCAGTAAGTATTGGGAGTGGATATGATAGACGGTCTCCTTATGGATATTCAGTATCATAAATAACTGTATAGGAATCACGTGGATATCAAAATGACATCACGAAAACAGTGGAAATAGATGACAGGAAAGTCTAATATATGGGGAAAATAGATATAAATAAAAGATATGGACAAAACACAACACAGAAAGGATACAGTGCGGCACTAGAGTGGTCCCGATGCATCAGTGGGCCTGTGGAGAAAAAACGGAGAAAGGAATGAATGAATCATCATACTATCAGCATTTATAGTAAAGTTTGGATCTCGTACTCTCTATTGAGCCCCCTTGGTTCCATACTTTCCAATTTATGGATCCAGAAGGCTTTCCTTAGTTTGAGTTGCTTCACTCTGTCTCCCTCTCATCTTAGTACTGGGATGTGTTCTATCACTTGGAATTTCAGTTGAGAAATGGAGTGTGAAGCTTGTTTGAAATGATATGGGACAGGGAGGAGGAGTTTTTGTTTACGAATTGAAGATTTATGTTGACATATTCTATTACGGATGGTGTAAAGGGGGAATAATAACCAACAATATTTATGTAAATATCAATAATTAATATTCGTAAATGGGAGGAGCCATCTATTGATGACTCCGCCCATTTATACCTTTATATAACAATAATACAATACTTTGCCTTTACCTTACGCTAATCACTAAGCTAGCTGCATGCGCCTTACTAGACTAACTATCGCTAATAACCACACATTGCACAGATAGTTATATATACGTATTTTATTTTATTTTGGGACCAACCTGGGTAAGGTTATTTAACTATACTATTTACAAATGCCTAACTAGGCAATGGAACCTGTCTTGACCCAGGTGTAAATGAATACTTCACTTTTAATATGATTCTCTAAAATATGAAATGTACTAAACGTATGTGCAATTGCACTCTTTAATTGAACTTAAACAAGACCAAGAAATGATAAATTAAAAACACAATGCACCTCTGCACTGTTAGTGGCATACTATGTGCACAGTGAAAGTGTGAGAGATGTGCACTATCTCCCACCTTGTGCAGTTATGAGCAACGTACTATTAATATCTCCGCAGAGAAACGTGACGCTACCACAGCACCATGTGTGGCTCACTTGCAACGAGAGAATAGTTGTAATGACAACCTAATGGACTAGTAGGGGAATAGTGATTCAGCCCTCTACACGCATGGTGCTTAACTGATAGGAGAAAGTAGTAACGTTAGAGGCCGTTACAACCTACTCAGTGCCCAGCAGTGGTTGCCCTATTGATTTAGCAGTGAGACCAACACAACTCCGTCGGTATCTGACCGCTAGGTGCTAATGCAGTGGCGAGGTGCAGAGCGGTTAAAATCTAAAGCTGTCCCCCGACATGTTTCGCCAGTATTCTGGCTTCTTCAGGGGCAAATGGACAGCGATGAATAGCCGCAGCCACCTGGAGGTATAAATAGTATGTGTGTAGGTATTGGCACATTAACCTGCCTATCAAGCGCACCGCTCGGGACCGGAACAGGGCCAATAGGGGCCATATAGGGAAAGTCGACCAATGGAGAGCCTGCAACGTCACCTCACTGACACACGTCTGCTGACGTGTTGCGTCCAAAGCGGCTGTGCAAAAGACTTGAACTATCCAATCGAGGTCGGCGCCTACTTCCGTCACCGGATGGCCTCGTCATCAGATATTACTGTACTGGCCCGCGCATGTGTAGTGTACGGGGACGGTAATGCCCGTCACTACAAAAGTGTCACTTGGTGTGCTGTCGTCCCTCCTTAATTATGGGGAAGTTGGTATATGTCATCTTTATAAATTGTCATGTAATGTAATGTTATGTATTTCCCTGTTACTGTGAAACTTGCATGTACAGGCCTGCTAGGGGTGTCATTCCAGCTCTTAGTCACTAGAGGGAGCTAGAGAGCCCTAGTTTATATAAGGCCCAGTCAGGGAAGCAAAGGTCAGTCTAGTCTAAAGTCAGTCTATAGCAGTTGGAGTTTAGACTATGTCTGAGACAAGTCCAGGCCTGAAGCCTGCAGTCCAGGAGAGGGTTTTGCAGTCCCTGTAACCGGGTTCCAGATCCAAGGAGAAGGTTCCCCTCCTGAATTCCCATATGCAGAAACAGGAATACCTGAGTTCAGTGCAGAAGTTTCTAGAGCCTGAGGAAGCTGAGAGGGAGACAGAGGCAAAGCGCAGAAAAGCAAGAGGTACTCAAGATAACAGAGGAGGTACTTTATAAAGAGAGAACCAAGTATATACGCCAGAGTTAAGGTATTGGGCCTTGGAGAAGATTTTCTATGTCCCAGGATCAGTCAGGAATAGAGTGCAAGCTCCTGTACTGCAAGTCCTGTGTTTCACACTCTGAAGTCACCTTGCTTAATCTGTATTGCCTGCATCGACCGTATTGAAAAATCAACTGTATGCAAAGGAACTGTGCTTCCATTAATGTCTCTATATTAAAACTACTAAAGTTGGAGTTCTGTTTTAACATCACGTGGTTCCTCATTTATTCCTGCTATCAGCAAACGGCGTGCCACCGTTTAATTGGCACTGGCGTCACGAACATTTTCCTACCATCACCTGCCTATGCAGAGAGTCAGCCGTCTCAGGTTAGTGTCTATTGCACTACTACACCCAGAAACACTATTAAACACAACTTGAGTACGCTGCACATGCCCATAGGATCCCCTAGTTAGCAGCAGCTGCGCATGTACTGCGCGATTCAAGGTGCGCACGGACTTGGACATCGGTGGATGATAGCCCGCCTGCGCGAGTGGATAGTGTGCAGGGACTTAGGATAGAATCCCATAGTAAGTAAAATCGACAGTATCCATTACAGGTGGAATCGGCAGGATCCACTACTAGACAGTAGCCACTCAAAACTGCCTGCTATCCAATTGTATGATAAAATCAGGATCGGATTAGCATCTGAAAGCGAAAGGCCTATTGATAATAGTGCAGTTAAAGGCATATTTATGCCACTATTTGCAACCAGGCAACCTAAAACTTGTGCGCTGCATAATGGTTGGTTAAATGCCATTTACACTAATAACTGTAAATATATTGTATTATAGCCCAGTTATTACTTAGAACATGGGACAAACATTGTCCTTTCAGGTGGATGAGGTACAAACATAAAATTCTTGGGCTTGAGTCAGGACGCTTCCATAAACATTGACAAGTCTACAATTATACCAAAAAATAAATAGAACACAAAACGGGATATTACAAAAGTTCTCCTATTGTCATCAAAGGAATGCAGTAAAAGCAAATCCTTCATTGAGCCCTTTGGGACTCAGACTATCAAGTCGGTATATCCACCTGGTTTCTTCCTGCAAGAGGATGGCACCCAGGTCACCTTTCCTGGCACCCAACATTTTTTTGCAAATACCCCAAAATTTTAGTACCTTATATTTGCCTCCATGATAGGCTCTGACGTGCCTAGAGACCGAGGTATCTGCTTTAGTGTTGATGCTGCTAATGTGCTGACAGATCCTTCTCCTGAACTCTTGTGATGTCTTTCCAACATAAACCTTGGAACAGGGACATTGAATAGCGTAGACAATGCCTCTGGTCTTGCATTTGATGTATTTTCTTATCTGATATTCTTTGCTATCTACAGGGTTCGTGAAGGATCGACATTTTTGGACAAGAGGACAGAAGACACAATCCCCACAAGGGTAAGTACCCACTACATTAGACTTTAGCCAGGTAGTTTTAGGCAGAGCAGGAGAGAGATAGCTGTGGACCAAAAGGTCCTTCAAATTCCGACCTCGGCGATAGGTCACGCTCGGATTCTGTGTGATAACAGATCTTAGGTCGTTATCTGCCCACAGGACATGCCAGTGCTTCTTAAGTATGCGGAAGATATAATCATTCCGGGCATCATAGGTGCCAATGCACCTAACCAATTGAGGTTTAGGGTCTTTGGGTTCAGACTTTAGCAGCTCACTCCTATCAGTGTTCTTGGCCCTAGCATAGGCCTTATGCAGAACCTTTTTGGGATATCCCCTAGCGCGAAAGTGGTCATATAAAGTGTTGCATTCTTTAGTAAAGGTGACCTCATCAGAGCAATTCCTGCGGGCCCTAATGTATTGACCCACAGGAATACCCTTCTTCAACGGTCTTGGGTGGTAGCTGCCCCACTGCAACAAATTATTTGTGGCAGTGGGCTTGCGATGAATTTCGGACTGGATGTGGCCATCAGGGTCCAGGGTAAGTCTAAGGTCCAGAAAAGTGATAGTGCTATTGTGTATCTCAGAAGTGAAAACCATACCTATAGTGTTGTGATTAAGTGCTGAAACAAAATTGTGAAACTTATCAGTGGGGCCATCCCATAATATTAGTACATCATCGATGTACCTGCCCCAGAAAAGTATGTGTTGAGTGAACTCAAAATAATCAGGTGTAAAAACAATAGTGTCCTCCCACCATCCTAAAAATAAATTTGCGCAATTAGGTGCACACTTACTTCCCATTGCGGTCCCAACCATTTGCAAATAAAATTGGCCGTCAAAAAGAAAGTAATTGTGTGTGAGTAAAAAACTGAGGAGAGTCAAGAGAAACTCATTATGTGCGTGGAACTGAATACTTTTAGTGGAAAGGTAAGAAGAGACAGCCTTGATCCCCAGGTCATGTCTTATGTTAGTATATAGTGCTTCAACATCAAGGCTAGCTAGTTTCGTGTCTGGGGAGACCTGAATATCCTGGAGCCTGATGACCACATCCTTTGTGTCCTTGATATGAGAGGGTAAGCTCGGTACAAAGGGTGCTATAAACAGGTCGACATATTCACTGGAGACACCAGATAAGCCAGGAGGAAATGATTGTCCTTGCTGCAGTGTATTGGTTACTGGTACTGAGGTGAGCGGGGGTATGGCGGTACTTAATACGGGGTTGTACCCATGAGTACCCTGCCATATTTGCCCCGTTTGTGTAGCGATACCTGCCTGCAGGGCAGGTCCCTTCCTTTGATTAGGCTGTCCTCTACCTCGATATTTGCGCTTAGGCCCCCCTGGATTTCTGGCAGGACGAGATTCCGTCTCAGACCAATCTGATTCAGAAAGGTCCGATTGGGAAGCACTTGGCTTATTGCTATTATATCTTTTGGCTTGGTTGTTCCCAAAGTTTGATCTATAAAGATAGATCTGGCCAGTGTCAAAGTCCCTCTTATCTCTGATATATTTGTTGTGTTTCCTCTCTTTTATTTCAGTTTGGAATGATTCAATATGTTTTTGTAGCTGCAGCTCTTGTGCAGCAAACTCCGGACTATGCCTAAAATTCTGAATCTGAGAGATCTCTTGCTCCAACTGTTTTGCCGTATTTGTCAGTGAAAGTTTTTCATAGTCTAACAGATATTGCTGCATCCGCAGAGAATTCTCTGTTAATAGCTGTTGCCAACCCTTGATAAAGGTGGCATCATCCTGATGTGAGTGTGGAATGATGTTGACTCGCATTCCCCTAAACACCAGTCCCTGTTGCTGATAGGTATCTAAACTGGCGACCTCCCACTGAGCCCTGACATACTGTTTATAGGTTTTATATATTTCTTTGAATGCCACCTGTATGTCAGTGGTATTGATAGGGAGGCAACCAGTAGAAAATACTTGTGCTGCCTCTGTGATATTAAAGCCAGATGGTGGTACATTAGAAAGAAAGCCTGCCATGTAGCTGTAGTAAACAAAGAGGGTAATTTGACGTGGAGAGAGATAGAGGAATGCCCGTGTGTGGGTGAAGTGGGTCCCCACAAGAAAAGGCTGTTGAGCCTATAATTAATATATACGTATTTTATTTTATTTTGGGACCAACCTGGGTAAGGTTATTTAACTATACTATTTACAAATGCCTAACTAGGCAATGGAACCTGTCTTGACCCAGGTGTAAATTAATACTTCACTTTTAATATGATTCTCTAAAATATGAAATGTACTAAACGTATGTGCAATTGCACTCTTTAATTGAACTTAAACAAGACCAAGAAATGATAAATTAAAAACACAATGCACCTCTGCACTGTTAGTGGCATACTATGTGCACAGTGAAAGTGTGAGAGATGTGCACTATCTCCCACCTTGTGTAGTTATGAGCAACATACTATTAACCACCTCCCGACCGCCTAACGCACGGATGCGTCCGGAAGGTGGTTGATTCATTCCTCCTGGACGCATCCGTGCGTCATCTCGCGAGACGCGAGATTTCGGTCAGAGCCGGCCCGCGCATGCGCATCGCGGGCCGGCAAAAGTTAAAGGACAATTTCGTCACCAGCCTGCCAGCAACGATCATTGGCTGGCAGGCTGGCGATTTTCAAAAAAACGAATCACAAGCCATATAACAGATCATATTAGTAAATATGATCTGTTATATGGCTTCTCTGCTCCTCTGCTGGTCCTTTTCGTCGGTTGGATCCAGCAGAGGAGCAGGCTTCACAGTGAGTAGCACCAACACTACACTTTAGCCCCAGATCACCCCCCATCACCCCAATTAACCCCTTTGATCGCCCCTGTCAATCACTAGTGAAAGGAAAAAAGTGAACAGTGTAAACTGACACTTTTTTTTTCACTGGTATTGACTGTTAGGTTTTAGGATAGTTTAGGCCCCTTGGTTAGGTAGTTTAGGGATCAGTTAGCGCCCAGCCCACCGCACCGCAGTCACTTATTCGCTGTTTAGCGTATCGCTAATCAGCATTTGTACTTTTATAGTATCTGTAAGTGATCAAAACTGATCACGGTCAGATCTATAATAGTATTAGTGTCACTTTAGCTCACCCTCCACCCAAAACGCAGTGTTTGCCCGATCAGGCCTGATCGGTCGCCCACACGTGCGTTCACCCACGCCCGCCCCACCGCAGTGACAAAAAATTATTATTTTTTGATCACTGCACATTCACTTTACAAGCACTGCGGCGATAAAAAAATCAGTTTTGATATTTTTTATCAACCGCAGCGGCCTCCGGTACTTCGCTAGCCTCCCATTTGTAAGACAGGCTTGCTTTTTTTCTTGGGTAGTCTCAGGGAATACCCCTAAATTTAGTTGCCCAAATGTCAAACAGGGGGTATTCTTCTGAAGAGGCCTACAGGATTCTGACCCAGTCGGATGAGGAATGGGAACCCTCATCTGACGAATCTAGCGGGTCAGAATATAAACCTGTAGAAAGCAGTGGCTCTCTGACCCAAAGTTCGGACGAGGAGGCTGAGGTCCCTGATAGCACCAGGCGTACGCCGGCCCCGTGTCGCTAGACCACAGGTTGCGCAGGATCCGCTTCAAGAGCTGGCGCTGTCGGATCACGTGGTGGGGCATACACCAGCAGCGCAGCCCTCCCTGGACCTAGTACCAGCACTGCCGTACAACATGGTGAAGTGGCGAGCACCAGAAGGGCAGTTGAAGCTGGTACGGTGGCACGTGCAATAGTTACCCCGTCGCAGCCACCGCACAGACAGGCCCGTAGAGCCCCTAGAATCCCTGAGGTGCTGACAAACCCTGATTGGCAGTCACCAACAACTTCAGCCGCACCATTAGTTCCCCCTTTCACCGCCCAGTCTGGAGTTCGGGTTGAGACGGCTCAGATCGGTTCGGCCCTGGGATTTTTTGAGCTGTTCTTGACTGCGGAGCTCTTAGACTTAGTTGTGGCAGAAACAAATCGGTATGCCACACAATTTATAACCGCCAACCCGGGAAGCTTTTATGCCCAGCCTTTCCGGTGGAAACCAGTCCAAGTTTCCGAAATTAAAATTTTTCTGGGCCTTCTCCTCAACATGGGTCTAACTAAAAAGCATGAATTGCGGTCATATTGGTCCACGAACCCAATTCATCACATGCCCATGTTCTCTGCTGCTATGTCCAGGACACGATTTGAGACCATCCTGCGTTTCCTGCATTTTAGCGACAACACCACCTCCCGTCCCAGAGGCCACCCAGCTTTTGACCGGCTCCACAAAATTCGGCCCCTCATAGACCATTTCAACCAGAAATTTGTAGATTTGTATACCCCAGAGCAAAACATCTGCATAGACGAGTCCCTAATACATTTTACCGGGCGCCTTGGCTTCAAACAATACATCCCAAGCAAGCGTGCCCGGTATGGGGTCAAATTGTATAAGCTCTGTGAAAGGGCCACAGGCTATACCCACAAATTTCGTGTCTATGAGGGAAAAGATCAGACCCTGGAGCCAGTCGGTTGCCCTGACTACCTGGGGAGCAGTGGGAAGACAGTCTGGGACTTGGTGTCACCCTTATTCGGCAAGAGGTACCATCTTTATGTGGACAATTTCTACACAAGTGTGGCCCTCTTTAGGCATTTGTTTCTAGAGCAGATTTGCGCCTGTGGCACCGTGCGACCTAGTCGCCGGGGCTTCCCCCAACGGCTCATTACCACCCGTCTTGCAAGGGGGGAGAGGGCTGCCTTGTGTAACGAAGAACTGCTCGCGGTGAAATGGAGAGACAAGCGTGACGTTTACATGCTCTCCTCCATTCACGCAGACACGACAATCCAAATTGAAAGGGCAACCCGTGTCATTGAAAAGCCCCTCTCAGTCCACGACTATAATGCGCTCATGGGAGGGGTGGACTTCAATGACCAGATGTCGTCTCCGTATTTAGTTTCCCGATGCACCAGACGCTGGTATAAGAAGGTGTCTGTATATTTGATTCAATTGGCTCTGTATAATAGTTTTGTTCTCTACAGTAAGGCTGGGAGAACACGATCCTTCCTCAAATTCCAGGAAGAGATCATCGAGAACCTCCTGTATCCAGAAGGTTCCGTGGCCCCATCCACCAGTGTAGTTAGCCGTCTACACGAGTGACATTTCCCCAATGTCGTTGCCAAAACCTCAACCCAACCGTCACCCCGAAAAAGATGTTGTGTCTGTAGCAGGAGTGGAATAAGGCTTGACACCCGCTATTTCTGTCCTGACTGTCCTGACCACCCTGCCCTATGCTTAGGGGAGTGTTTCCGGAAGTACCACACCCAGGTACACTTAGCATAGGGATTGCATCTCACAGGACAGGCACACAGGGCTATTAGGGCCCATTCACTCACAGCTGCTGCAAACGTCTCCTTTCACCTGGGACAAAGTGCATAACGCACTTCGCCACATCTTTGGGCGATTTGCGCTTTGCACATTGACCCATGGGGAAGGAGAGGTTTGTTCTATAAAGGTAAAAAAAAAAAAAACACCGGTAAGTATAAAAGGTTAATGTTCAGTTCAAAAAGTTAAAGTTTATATGTTCTGTTCCAAAGTTAATAAAATGATTGCGTTGCGGCCTGTTTTTTTTTTTTTTTTTACCTTCCAGGTGAACCAACCGATCGACTAGCTGCAGCACTGATGTGCATTCGGACAGAAGCATTGCGCTGCTGTCAGGTTACACGCAAGTCGGTGTATGCGGCACTGCAAGACGAGATTTCTCCTCTGCAGTAAAAGATACGTTTGCCGAGGCATATGAGCTGAGGAGGTGGCTGTGTTCCTATGCTTTGGCAAACACTTTGTATATAAAAAAAAATAAAAAATCCCGTCAATGATTTATTCATCCACATCGATTGATGTGAATGGAGAAATCTGGTTTGCCAGGGCATACGAGCTAAGTGGGTATGGATGTTGGGCGGAGCTCCTATGTCCTGGCAGACGCCTTTCCCCTCCTTTTTTTTTTTGGCAGGGATTTTTTCATCCACATTGATCGATGCGAATGAAGAAATCTGTGCCGTTCATTTTTTTCTTTCAGCCCAGAGGCTGAACGGAAAAAAAAATCTCATTACCTGTATGCTCAATATAAGGAGAATAGCAGAAACTCCTAATGCTGGCCATACATGTAATGATTGCGGAGACCCTCAAATGCCAGGGCAGTACAAACACCCCACAACTGACCCCATTTTGGAAAGAAGACACCCCAAGGTATTCGCTGAGGGGCATATTGAGTCCATGAAAGATTTAAATTTTTGTCCCAAGTTAGCGGAAAGTGAGACTTTGTGAGAAAAAAAAAAAAAATTTCCGCTAACTTATGGCAAAAAAAAAAAAATTCTATGAACTCGCCAGGCCCCTCATTGAATACCTTGGGGTGTCTTCTTTCCAAAATGGGGTCACATGTGGGGTATTTATACTGCCCTGGCTTTTTAGGGGCCCTAAAGTGTGAGAAGAAGTCTGGGATCCAAATGTCTAAAAATGCCCTCCTAAAAGGAATTTGGGCACCTTTGCGCATCTAGGCTGCAAAAAAGTGTCACACATGTGGTATCGCCGTACTCAGGAGAAGTTGGGAAATGTGTTTTGGGGTGTCATTTTACATATACCCATGCTGGGTGAGATAAATATCTTGGTCAAATGCCAACTTTGTATAAAAAAATGGGAAAAGTTGTCTTTTGCCGAAATATTTCTCTCACCCAGCATGGGTATATGTAAAATGACACCCCAAAACACATTCCCCAACTTCTCCTGAGTACGGAGATACCACATGTGTGACACTTTTTGGCAGCCTAGGTGGGCAAAGGAGCACCTTTCGGATTTCACCGGTCATTTTTTACACATTTTGATTTCAAACTTCTACCCACACATTTGGGCCCCTAGAATGCCAGGGCAGTATAACTACCCCACAAGTGACCCCATTTTGGAAAGAAGAAACCCCAAGGTATTCTCTGATGGGCATGGCGAGTTCTTAGAATTTTTTATTTTTTGTCACAAGTTAGTGGAAAATGATGATTTTTTCTTTCTTTTTTTTATTCTTACAAAGTCTCATATTCCACTAACTTGTGACAAAAAATAAAAACTTCCATGAACTCACTATGCCCATCAGCGAATACCTTGGGGTGTCTTCTTTCCAAAATGGGGTCACTTGTGGGGTAGTTATACTTCCCTGGCATTGTAGGGGGCCAAATGTGTGGTAAGAAGTTTGAAATCAAAATGTGTAAAAAATGACGGGTGAAATCCGAAAGGTGCTCTTTGGAATGTGGGCCCCTTTGCCCACCTAGGCTGCAAAAAAGTGTCACACATGTGGTATCTCCGTACTCAGGAGAAGTTGGGGAATGTGTTTTGGGGTGTCATTTTACATATACCCATGCTGGGTGAGAGAAATATCTCTGCAAAATACAACTTTTCCCATTTTTTTATACAAAGTTGGCATTCGACCAAGATATTTATCTCACCCAGCATGGGTATATGTAAAATGACACCCCAAAACACATTCCCCAACTTCTCCTGAGTACGGCGATACCACATGTGTGGCACTTTTTTGAAGCCTAGGTGGGCAAAGGGGCCCACATTCCAAAGAGCACCTTTCAGATTTCACCGGCCATTTTTTACACATTTTGATTTCAAACTACTTACCACACATTTGGGCCCCTAGAATGCCAGGGCAGTATAACTACCCCACAAGTGACCCCATTTTGGAAAGAAGACACCCCAAAGTATTCGCTGATGGGCATAGTGAGTTCATAGAAGTTTTTATTTTTTGTCACAAGTTAGTGGAATATGAGACTTTGTAAGAAAAAATAAAATAAATCATCATTTTCCACTAACTTGTGACAAAAAATAAAAAGTTCTATGAACTCACTATGCCCATCAGCGAATACCTTAGGGTGTCTACTTTCCGAAATGGGGTCATTTGTGGGGTGTTTGTACTGTCTGGGCATTGTAGAACCTCAGGAAACATGACAGGTGCTCAGAAAGTCAGAGCTGCTTCAAAAAGCGGAAATTCACATTTTTGTACCATAGTTTGTAAACGCTATAACTTTTACCCAAACCATTTTTTTTTTTTACCCAAACATTTTTTTTTTATCAAAGACATGTAGAACAATAAATTTTGAGAAAAATTTATACATGGATGTCGTTTTTTTTGCAAAATTTTACACCTGAAAGTGAAAAATTTCATTTTTTTGCAAAAAAATCGTTAAATTTTGATTAATAACAAAAAAAGTAAAAATGTCAGCAGCAATGAAATACCACCAAATGAAAGCTCTATTAGTGAGAAGAAAAGGAGGTAAAATTCATTTGGGTGGTAGGTTGCATGACCGAGCAATAAACGGTGAAAGTAGTGTAGGTCAGAAGTGTAAAAAGTGGCCTGGTCATTAAGGGTGTTTAAGCTATAGGGGCTGAGGTGGTTAATATCTCCGCAGAGAAACGTGACGCTACCACAGCACCATGTGTGGCTCACTTGCAACGAGAGAATAGTTGTAATGACACCCTAATGGACTAGTAGGGGAATAGTGATTCAGCCCTCTACACGCATGGCGCTTTACTGATAGGAGAAAGTAGTAACGTTAGAGGCCGTTACAACCTACTCAGTGCCCAGCAGTGGTTGCCCTATTGATTTAGCAGTGAGACCAACACAACTCCGTCGGTATCTGACCGCTAGGTGCTAATGCAGTGGAGAGGTGCAGAGCGGTTAAAATCTAAAGCTGTCCCCCGACATGTTTCGCCAGTATTCTGGCTTCTTCAGGGGCAAATGGACAGCGATGAATGGCCGCAGCCACCTGGAGGTATAGATAGTATGTGTGTAGGTATTGGCACATTAACCTGCCTATCAAGCGCACCGCTCATGACCGGAACAGGGCCAATAGGGGCCGTATAGTGAAAGTCGACCAATGGAGAGCCTGCAACGTCACCTCACTGACACACGTCAGCAGTGACGTGTTGCGTCCAAAGCGGCTGCGCAAAAGACTTGAACTATCCAATCGAGGTCGGCACCTACTTCCGTCACCGGATGGCCTCGTCATCAGATATTACTGTACTGGATGGCCCGCGCATGCCCATAGGATCCCCTAGTTAGCAGCAGCTGCGCATGTACTGCGCGATTCAAGGTGCGCACGGACTTGGACATCGGTGGATGATAGCCCGCCTGCGCGAGTGGATAGTGCGCAGGGACTAATAGAGCTGCAGCTACAAAACTAATAGAGCTGCAGCTACAAAAAGGGACTAAAATTACAAAAATACACAATACATGATAATGATATTACTCAATAAAAATTGATCCAAATATGGCAGTAGGTGGCGGACCCGTAGCAATGCAAATCACATGATCAGAAAAACAAAAGGATAAGAAAAAATCCATGTAATTTCAAATACATGATAAATAGCAGTCCCTCCTTGAAACTTCACATCTCCCATATATGCCATCAAAACAAACAGGCCATAGTGACTATGGGATGTGCATAAACACACACACCCTCATTTAATCCTCGGGTGGACAAAAGCCAATCCTCTATACAGTACAGACCAAAAGTTTGGACACACCTTCTCATTCAAAGAGTTTTCTATATTTTCATGACTATGAAGGCATCAAAACTATGAATTAACACATATGGAATTATATACATAACAAACAAGTGTGAAACAACTGAAAATATGCCATATTTTTCTAGGTTCTTCAAAGTAGCCACCTTTTGCTTTGATTACTGCTTTGCACACTCTTGGCATTCTCTTGATGAGCTTCAAGAGGTAGTCCCCTGAAATGGTTTTCACTTCACAGGTGTGCCCTGTCAGGTTTAATAAGTGGGATTTCTTGCCTTATAAATGGGGTTGGGATCATCAGTTGCGTTGAGGAGAAGTCAGGTGGATACACAGCTGATAGTCCTACTGAATAGACTGTTAGAATTTGTATTATGGCAAAAAAAAAGCAGCTAAGTAAAGAAAAACGAGTTGCCATCATTACTTTAAGAAATGAAGGTCAGTCAGTCAGCCGAAAATTGGGAAAACGTTGAAAGTAAGGGCTATTTGACCATGAAGGAGAGTGATGGGGTGCTGCGCCAGATGACCTGGCCTCCACAGTCACCGGACCTGAACCCAATCGAGATGGTTTGGGGTGAGCTGGACCGCAGAGTGAAGGCAAAAGGGCCAACAAGTGCTAAGCATCTCTGGGAACTCCTTCAAGACTGTTGGAAGACCATTTCAGGGGACTACCTCTTGAAGCTCAAAAAGAGAATGCCAAGAGTGTGCAAAGCAGTAATCAAAGCAAAAGGTGGCTACTTTGAAGAACCTAGAATATGACATATTTTCAGTTGTTTCACACTTGTTTGTTATGTATATAATTCCACATGTGTTAATTCATAGTTTTGATGCCTTTATAGTCATGAAAATAAAGAAAACTCTTTGAATGAGAAGGTGTGTCCAAACTTTTGGTCTGTACTGTATATAAGAGACACATATGCACTGGTCAGATGGCAAATATATCAAAGCATTAAATACATAACAGGAGATGAGCAAAGACAAGGGAGAAAGTTCAATTAAATACAGACCGCAGTACTACAGAGCCACCACCGTTTTGCCCTTAAGCTTCTTCCAGGGGGCATGTCGCATATGTGCCTACACCAGGTTTAAATACCCTGCAAATTACCAAAACCCCTCCCATCTTCCATTCACATAGATCAATTGCACATGGATCACCTGTGTTCAAAGCGCGCATCATCCCCATCATATCCGGTGTATTACATCCCCACCAAATAGTTCTCCTGTGACATCTTCATTCCAGGAGGATTGTCAAAAAATCTGCTTCCAAAAACCTTTAGTGTGCTTAGACAGCAGAATGATGAGCAAAACCACAGCTTTACAGACCCTGCTGCAGATGAGGGACTATGGCTGAGACACCCATCACCTAGATAACATTCATACCATACTTACCTCAAGCCTGCATCACATTGTGGACACCTATATCCACAAGTGCCTTCAGGTGAAACTGAATTTTCAACTAACCTGCCACCATAACTTATCACCTGGTGACCGAAACTGCACTTTGTACTTAAAACTGCTGGGTGTGCCATAAGTTATATTTTGCAAGTAAAGAGACTTTTATAATTTTACCTATGGCCTCATTTTTCAAACCACCACACCGATCCCCAGGGAGCAACGGCCTTAAAGAATACTGTCGATGACGATCAGTGTGGGGGGGGGTGGGGGGGGGGGGACTCCACACTGAACACAGGAGGGAAGGGGAACAGTAACTGGGCCTGGAAACTAGGGAAGAAACAGGTCACCTCCTAACCAACCCTAATCCGGGCCCTGACTACCTATCAATATGAATAGACCTTGAAGGTCGGAATATTTATAAGCAGGATACCATTACCTAGGCCCTGATTTCCCTATAAGACCCTGGAATAAGTATAGGACCAGAGACAACCCGTTCCTCCCCAGATGGACGGATGGAAGTCTCTGTCTCAGGCCCAGATACAACAACAGGGAATATAACAGACACAAACAAACCCGACACTTAACTTCTGTAGAGATGGAAGAACAGGAACACTAGAGAGGATCTCACACCAGCTCAGCCAAACCCAAATGAAGCTATCTACTGCATAGTCAGAAGGGTGGGGTCAGACTATAAAGGGTAGAAGTGATGACCACTGAGCAACAGCTGAGAAAAGGGAAGTGGTCATTAACCCTATCAATACTGAATCAAGAGAAATCAAGGAGGCTGTTAGATTCCTCCACGCTCAGCCAATCTCCTTGATTTCCTGACATCAGTCACCTGAGGGACCGTGACAAATACACCATGACACAGGGCCACTACCACTCCCATCCTCTGCACAGGCTCCTCAGGGGCTCTCTCCACATCTCTGACCAGTGTATTCCGGGGTTGGTGCCCCCGTGGTCTGATCCCACAAATTTAATAATTAAATACAGGATAACTTCTTACAACCGGAATACCCCTTTAATGATGCCAGTCTATCCTACTGTAATGTCATTAGTGGTACTGTAACCATGGTAACCAAATGTATATTACATGTGGAGCTTTGTTATATTGAGGTTATATGTGATAATAAGTCAAAGGGCTTTTTTCTTAACCTCAGTGTTAATTGTGACTCTCGGAGTCAGCAGATGCTGCAGAGCGATTTCACGAAACTTGCCAGATCAGAAGTGCCTCGCAGTATGAAACACCATGATGATGGCCCGTTACCACGGCAACCCCAGATTAAGGAGCTGAGTAAAGTACTGAAGGGTTCTGCAGCCAACTGCAATCTGCTTAATGCACGTCCCTTAATGTAAATCCAGCATCTCACAGAATCAGAGCACTGCGTACGGAAATATTACTCTGAATACCAAAATATGTCTAAGTGTCACAATGAATACACCAGAAACTGCAGTCGTCCGTCCATTACAGTGGTAGGAATCTCACTGAAAATCAAGGGCCTCATTTATCAAAACTGTGTTTATGCCGGGGGGTGGGAAACCTGCAGCGCTCCAGCTGTTGTGAAACTACAGTTCCCAGCATGCTCCAATTATTTCTATGAGAGTTCTGAGAAGAGCAGAGCAAGTATGCATGCTGGGAGTTGTAGTATCACAACAGCTGGAGTGCCGCAGGTTGCCCACCCCTGGCCCACAGGTTCTAGGTGTAACGGCAACGCCTCCGTTGCTCCTAAAGGCTTATTTGCATATATTGAAACATTATTTTCTCAGCAATGCGGGCACATATGAACATGGGACCAACACAGATGCCTTCAGCTGCCAAGAGCACATGTAACAGGTCAGCCAGTGTCATAGGCACAAAACTGCTGACAGATGCCCTTTAAACTGCTCCGGTATAATTAAAGCTGTGATGTGATTGGTTGCTATGAGTAACCACAACACCTTTTCTTTTAGACCGTTTTGATAAATCTTACCCCTAGTCTTTATATAACTGCTCTGGATACTCGTACTGAAAGCTTTCAAGTAAGTGACCTATATGGGATTACTATGCTGTGACTTGAAGGAGTTTTCCACAAAAAATAAACTGATCCCGAAGAATCACCTGTCAGCAGGGTTCACCCTATTAAACCAGGTATACTGTCTGGTAGGGTTGATTAAAATTACCGTATAACTGTCTTCTAAAAATCGATTGCGGCGGGAAAAAAATAATGTTATTCTTTATGCAGATGAGTCCTTTATTGCAATGAGGTCTGGAAAGTTGAGGTCTAGGCCCCCGACCCTCAGTGGACTTAAAGTTACAGTACAGTATTTTTCTGCAAACCAAAAGAGCATATAACATTACAAATATTTGAAGACACATGAATCCTTATAAAATATCCCATCTTTTACCACTAGTCGTGTTCTAATGAGACATCACATACAGTGCTGCCCATAATTATTCACACCCCTGGCAAATTTTGACTTAAAGTTACTTTTATTCAACAAGCAAGTAATTTTTTGACGGGAAATGACATAGGTGTCTCCCAAAAGATAATAAGACGATGTACAAGAGGCATTATTGTGGGGAAAAAAAACATTTCTCAGCTTTTTATTTACATTTGAGCAAAAAATACAAGATGTTCCGCACTGTGGAAAATCTCAGAGGACGTGGTCGGAAGCCAAAAGTGACACCAGTGCTGGCCAGGAGGATAGTTAGAGAGGTGAAAAATAATCCAAGGATCACCACCAAGGCCATCCTGGGGAATCTGGGCTCTGCTGGTGGCAATGTCTCAAGGCAGACAATCCAACGGACACTGCACACTGCTGGGTTCCACGGATGCAGACCAAGGAGGATGCCACTTCTCCAGATAAGGCACACAAAAGCTCGCTTGGCCTTTGCAAAAGCTCATCTGGACAAAGAAGAAGACTTCTGGTCTTCTGTGTTATGGTCAGATGAAACTAAAATTAAATTGTTTGGTCACAATGAGGTTTCCTTCATTTGGCGAAAAAAAGGAGAAGGCTTCAACCCAAAGAACACCATCCCCACTGTCAAACATGGTGGTGGGAACCTAATGCTTTGGGAGTGTTTTTCAGCCAATGGACCAGGGAACCTAATCACAGTAAACGGCACCATGAAAAAAGAGCAATACATGAGGATTCTCAACGACAACATCAGGCGTCTGCAGAGAAACTTGGCCTTGGACACCAGTGGACATTTCAGCATGACAATGACCCAAAACACACAGCAAAAGTGGTGAAGAAATGGTTAGCAGACAACAACATTGACGTTTTGGAGTGGTCCAGCCAGAGTCCAGACTGGAATCCAATTGAGAATCTGTGGAGGGAGCTAAAGATCAGGGTGATGGCAAGAAGACCCTCCAATCTGAAAGATTTGGAGCTCATTGCTAAAGATGAATGGGCAAAAATACCTGTGGAGACATGCAAAAAGCTGGTCTGCAATTATAGGAAGCGTTTGATTGCTGTAATAGCCAATAAAGGCTTTTCTATTGATTATTAAGAAGGGTATTAATAATTTTGGACTGGACACTTTTTGCTCAAATGTAAATAAAAGCTGAGAAATGTTTTTTTTTTCCACAATAATGCCTCTTGTACATCGTCTTATTATCTTTTGGGAGACTATGTAATTTCCCGTCAAAAAATTACTTGCTGGTTGAATAAAAGTAACTTTAAGTCAAAATTTGCCAGGGGTAGGAATAATTATGGGCAGCACTGTATAGTAACATACATAGTAACATAGTACATAAGGCTGAAAAAAGACATTTGTCCATCCAGTTCGGCCTGTCATCCTGCAAGTTAATCAAGAGGAAGGCAAAAAAGAACCCTGTGAGGTAGAAGCCAATTTTCCCCACTTTAGGGGAATAAAAAATTCCTTCCCGACTCCAATCAGCCATCAGAATAACTCCCTGGATCAACGACCCCTCTCTAGTAGCTATAGCCTGTAATATTATTACACTCCAGAAACACATCCAGGCCCCTCTTGAATTCCTTTATTGTACTCACCATCACCACCTCCTCAGGCAGAGGGTTCCATAGTCTCACTGCTCTTACCGTAAAGAATCCTCTTCTATGTTTGTGTACAAACCTTCTTTCCTCCAGACGCAGAGGATGTCCCCTCGTCACAGTCACAGTCCTGGGGATAAATAGATGATGGGAGAGATCTCTGTACTGACCCCTGATATATTTATACATAGTAATTAGATCTCCCCTCAGTCGTCTTTTTTCTAAAGTGAATAACCCTAATTTTGATAATCTTTCAGGGTACTGTAGTTGCCCCATTCCAGTTATTACTTTAGTTGCCCTCCTCTGGACCCTCTCCAACTCTGCTATGTCTGCCTTGTTCACTGGAGCCCAGAACTGTACACAGTACTCCATGTGTGGTCTGACTAGTGATGTGTAAAGTGGTAGGACTATGTTCTCATCACGGGCATCTATGCCCCTTCTGATGCAACCCATTATCTTATTGGCCTTGGCAGCAGCTGCCTGACACTGGTTTTTGCTGCTTAGTTTGCTGTTCATTAAAATTCCTAGATCCTTTTCCATGTCAGTGTTACCCAGTGTTTTACCATTTAGTATGTACGGGTGACTTGCATTATTCCTTCCCATGTACATAACTTTACATTTGTCAGTGTTAAACCTCATCTGCCACTTATCTGCCCAAGCCTCCAATCTATCCAGATCCATCTGTAGTAGTATACTGTCCTCTGTAGTATGTATACAGTATACTGTCCTCTGTAGTATATATACAGTATACTGTCCTCTGTAGTAGTATACTGTCCTCTTCAGTGTTAATTACTTTACACAGTTTAGTGTCATCTGCGAAAATTGATACTTTACTATGCAAGCCTTCTACAAGATCATTAATAAATATATTGAAGAGAATAGCGCCCAATACTGACCCCTGAGGTACCCCACTAGTGACAGTGACCCAATCTGAGTGTGTACCACTAATAACCACCCTCTGTTTTCTATCCCTCAGCCAGTTACTTACCCACATACAGATGTTTTCTCCCAGTCCGAGCATTCTCAGTCCGAGCATTTATTTTTACATTCTGCATGTCATCTGACAGTTTATTTTCCTCAGTAAATACATTGGAGAAAAAAATATTTAACAGCTTTGCTTTCTCCCCATCGCTCTCTGCGACTCCCCCCTCATTACTCTTTAAAGGGACACTGACAGGGCCAAAAAGCATATTAAGGTATATATATGACCGTACAGGCAGCCTCTGAAAATGAGATTGTGCGCAGGCGCGATGCGATCCCGGCCAGTGAGGGTGCCGGGCGCATGCGCTGAAGATAACCGGGGACACTAGTAGCCGACCAGCGCCGCCCAGCGAAGTGAATATTGATGAGCTGGGCGGCGCTTTAAACGGCAGTTGTGGCGAGGCTGGCTGGGCGCAAGCTGAGGTGAAACACCGCCCCTTGGGCAGATTGAACCCGATTCCAGCAGGTTATAAAACTTCACATTACTGTAGTTATAAGGTGGACAGGGGGGATACTTACATGATTCTTATACACTTTATAAGACCTGTACGGTTATATATATACCTTAATATGCTTTTTGGCCCTGTCAGTGTCCCTTTAAAGGGCCGACACCTTCAGATTTATACTTTTTAACATTTATATAATTGAAGAACATTTTAGGGTTAGTTTTACTCTCTTTGGCAATTAATCTCTCGGTCTCTAGTTTGGCTGCTTTTATTTGTTTTTTACATGTTCTATTTTTTTCCTTATAGTTTTTCAGTGCTTCCGTGCTACCCTCCTGTTTTATTATTTTATATGCCTTCTTTTTGTCATTTATTGCTTTCTTTACATTTCTGTTTATCCACATTGGTTTCTTTTTGTTCCTTAACCTTTTATTCCCATATGGTATGTACCTCTCACAATGAGATTTTAGGATGCTTTTAACCCCTTAAGGACTGAGCCCTATTTCACCTTAAGGACTTGGCCATTTTTTGCAAATCTGACCAGTGTCACTTTAAGTGCTGATAACTTTAAAACGCTTTTACTAAGGGCACTTTCACACTAGCGTTTTTCTTTTCCGGTGCTGAGTTCCGTCCTAGGGGCTCAAATCCGGAAAAAAACTGATCAGTTTTATCCTAATGGATTCTGAATGGAGAGTAATCCGTTCAGGATGCATCAGGATGTCTTCAGTTCAGTCTTTTTGACTGATCAGGCTTTTCAGAAATACGTAGCATGTTGTATTTTTACCTCCGGCCAAAAATCCTGAACACTTTGACTGAACGCCGGATCCGGTCTTTTTCCCATTGACTTGCATTAACGCCGGATCTGGTGCTGTGTGTTCAGTCAAACCGGATCCGGCTATTGCATGTTAAACCCGAAAAATTTGAAAAAAAAGTTAAAGTCCATAAATGGCGGATCCGTTTTTTCCAATGCATTTTTTCATTGTGATCAAAATCCTGATCAGGATTCAAATGTAATCCGTTTTCACACGTTTTTCCGGATTCGGCGGGCAGTTCAGGTGTCGGAATTGAACGCCAGATTAAAACAACGCTAGTGTGAAAATAGCCTTACCCAGGCCGTTCTGAGATTGTTTTTTCGTCACATATTGTACTTCATGACACTGCTAAAATTGGGTAAAAAAAGAAAAAATGTTTGAATAAAAAAATACCAAATTTACCAAAATTTTTTAAAAATTAGCAAATTTCAAAGTTTCAGTTTCTCTACTTCTGTAATACATAGTAATACTCGCAAAAATTGTGATGACTTTACATTCCCCATATGTCTACTTCATGTTTGTATCATTTTTTGGAATGATATTTTATTTTTTGGGGATGTTACATAGCTTTGAAGTTTAGAAGCAAATTTTGAAATTTTTCAGAAATTTTCCAAATCCCACTTTTTATGGACCAGTTCAGGTTTGAAGTCACTTTGTGAGGCTTACATAATAGAAACCACCCAATTCTAGAAATACCCTTAAGGTATTCAAAACTGTTTTTACAAACTTTGTTAACCCTTTAGGTCTTCCACAAGACTTCATGGCAAATGGACATAAAATTTAAGAATTTTGATTTTTTTGAAAATTTTCCAATATAATACATTTTTTCCAGGAAAAAAACAAGGGTTAACTGCCAAACAAAACTCAATATGGGTTGCCCTGATTCTGTAGTTTGCAGAAACACCCCATATGTGGTCGTAAACTACTGTTTGGCCAAACGGGAGGACATAGAAGGAGGGGAACGCCATATGGGTTTTGGAAGGCAGATTCTGCAGGACTGGTTTTGTTTATACCATGTCCCATTTGAAGCCCCCCGTTGTACCCCTGGAATAGAAATTTCAAAAAAGTGACTCCATCTAAGAAAGTACACCCCTCAAGTATTCAAAACTGGGTTTACAAACTTTGTTAACCCTTTAGGTGTTCCACAAGAGTTAATGGCAGATGGAGAAACAATTTAGAAATTTAAATTTTTTGGAAAATTTTTCATTTTAACCCTTACTTTATTACTGGAAAAAATGGGTTAACAGCCAAACAAAACTCAATATGGGTTGCCCTGATTCTGTAGTTTTCAGAAACACCCCATATGTGGTCGTAAATTACTATTTGGCTAAACGGCAGGACATAGAAGAAGGGGAACGTCATATGGTTTTTGGAAGGCAGATTTTGCTGGACTGCTTTATTTACACCATGTACCCTTTCAAGCCCCCTGATGCACCCCTAGAGTAGAAACTCCATAAAAGTGACCCCATCTAGGAAACTACGGGATAAGGTGGTTGTTGTTTTGGGACTATTTTAGGGTAAATATGATTTTTGGTTCCTCTATATTACACTTTTTTGAGGCAAGGTAACAAAAAATGTTAATTCTAAAATTGTTTCTACATACGCTATTTAGTTTTGTGGAACACCTAAAGGGTTAACAAAGTTTGTAAAGGAACTTTTGAATACCTTGAGGGGTGTAGTTTCTTAGATGGGGTCACTTTTTTGGAGTTTCTAGTTTAGGCTACATCAGGGGGGGCTTCTAATGGGACATGGTGTCAAAAAAACCAGTCCATCAAAATCTGCCTTCCAGAAACCATATGGAGTTCCCTCCGTTCTATGCCCTGCCGTGTGGCTATATAGCCATTTACGACTACATATGGGGTGTTTCTGCAAACTACAGAATCAGGGCAATAAATATTTAGCTTTGTTTGGCTGTTAACCCTTGCTTTATTACCGGAAAAAAAGGATTCAAATGGAAATTTTGCCAAAAAATTTGTGTTTTTGCACAGTTTTTATTTTATATTTTTAACGCTGTTCATCCGAGGGGTTTGGTCAAATGTTACTTTTATAGGGAAGATTCTTACGGACGCGGCGATACCTAATATGTTTACATTTTAAAATGTATTTAGATTTTACACTATATTATCATTTTCGGAACCAAACAAATTATTTTAGTATCTCCATAGCCTGGGAGCTACAGTTTTTTTTTTTTTGTTGGGCGACTATCTAATGTAGGGGCTCATTTTTTGCGGGATGAGATGGCGGTTTTATTGGCACTAATTGGGGTGCATATGACATTTTGATCTCTCGCTATTACACTTTTTGTGATGTTAGGTGACAAAAAATGGCTTTTTTTACATGTTTTTTTTTTTGTTTTTTTTTAACGCTGTTCATCCAGGGGGGTTGGGTTACATGTTACTTTTATAGAGAAGATTTTTACGGACGCGGCAATGCCCAATATGTATGGCTCTCAGACTTTGGAGACACTAAGCAGGCATCCTAAAAACTGCGGCCCTCCAGATGTTGTAAAACTACAATTCCCACCATGCCCTGCTGATGGCTGTAGGTTGTCTGGGCATGCTGGGAGTTATAGTTTTACAACATCTGGAGGGCCGCAGTTTGAGGATGCTTGCACTAAAACTAATATTTTTTTGGGGGAAAAAAATTGTTTCCGTGTCTCCAAAGTCTGAGAGCCATAGTTTTTTATGTTCTCTAGGGGACTGTTGGGGATTATAAAAATTTTGTACTCCATGGATGTGTGATACTCCCTGAACCAATCGATAACGCAGAGGCCCGGATGATCGGGGCACGTGTCACACTGAGTGGTGGTGTCCTTCCGTATCCCCCTCCTGCGACACACTCTGCATTTTTTGGGGGTTCGTCCCTTCTTTCCAGTATGGGGGACCACACCTGGAAAATGTTGGCCAGGGACGATCGGGGCGCCTCCAATTTCCAAGGTACTCCGGCCTGCTCTTTCCCGGTCCGAAAAAATGAGGACTGCCTCATAGAATTGGAGGAATGTCCCTGTGCTGCCAGTGCTTCGGGATAGTACAAAAGACTTGTACATGGCAACCTGCACCAAGTAGACCACAAATTTTTTGTACCATGCCCGGGTTTTGCGCATGGCGTTATATGGCTTGAGGACTTGATCAGAGAGAACAACTCCTCCCATATACCGATTGTAGTCGTCTATACAATTAGGCTTGAGGACCGTTGCCTGTTGGTTTTCTGCGATCGCCGATACGGGGGGGGGGTCACATGACTCCCCCTGGCGTTTTGACAGGATGCAGGCTGAATGATTTCAGCCGGAATCCTGTTCGGATTAACCCCCACGGCGCCGCAATCGCAATTTAAACTTAGGACGTACCGGTACGCCCTGAGTCCTTAAGGATTCGGGAAATAGGGCGTACCGGTACGCCCTAAGTCCTTAAGGGGTTAAAGATATCCCATTTTGTGGCTGTATTTTTATTTTTGAGGACTTTGTCCCAGTTAGTTAGGCCTATGGCCTCTCTTAGTTGGCTAAATTTAGCTTTTTTGAAGTTTGGTATTTTTGTTCCTCCTTGTAGAAACGCTCTTTTGAATGATAATTGGAAGGTTATTACTTTATGGTCACTATTTCCCATGTTTCCCCCAACCTGCACGTCTGTTGTTCTGTCAGGTCTATTGGTTAATACTAAGTCCAGTATGGCCGTCCCTCTAGTCGGGTCCTGAACCAGTTGGGAAAGGTAATTGTCTTTGGTTATTGCCAAGAACCTGTTTCCTTTATGAGATGTACAAGTTTCAGTTTCCCAGTCTATATCTGGGTAGTTGAAGTCCCCCATAATAACCACCTCATTATGATTTGCCGCCTTGTCTATCTCGTTTAGTATTAGATTTTCTGTGGACTCTGGTATATTAGGTGGTTTATAGTAAACTCCTATTAGTAATTTATTATTGTTTTTAGCTCCATGTATTTCTACCCACAGTGACTCCACATGTCCATGTCCCTCACTTATATCTTCTCGGAGTGTGGACTTTAGACAGGACTTTACATAAAGGCAGACCCCTCCCCCTCTCCGGTTTTGACTATCCTTTCTAAACAGATTGTAACCTTGTACATTAACTGCCCAGTCATAGCTATCATCCAGCCATGCCTCAGTTATTCCCACTGTCATAGCTATCATCCAGCCATGTCTCAGTTATTCCCACTGTCATAGCTATCATCCAGCCATGTCTCAGTTATTCCCACTGTCATAGCCATCATCCAGCCATGTCTCAGTTATTCCCACTGTCATAGCTATCATCCAGCCATGTCTCAGTTATTCCCACTATGTCATAGCGATCATCCAGCCATGTCTCAGTTATTCCCACTGTCATAGCTATCATCCAGCCATGTCTCAGTTATTCCCACTGTCATATCTATCATCCAGCCATGTCTCAGTTATTCCCACTGTCATAGCGATCATCCAGCCATGTCTCAGTTATTCCCACTGTCATAGCTATCATCCAGCCATGTCTCTGTTATTCCCACTGTCATAGCTATCATCCAGCCATGTCTCAGTTATTCCCACTGTCATAGCTATCATCCAGCCATGTCTCAGTTATTCCCACTGTCATAGCTATCATCCAGCCATGTCTCTGTTATTCCCACTGTCATAGCTATCATCCAGCCATGCCTCAGTTATTCCCACTGTCATAGCTATCATCCAGCCATGCCTCAGTTATTCCCACTGTCATAGCTATCATCCAGCCATGTCTCAGTTATTCCCACTGTCATAGCCATCATCCAGCCATGTCTCAGTTATTCCCACTGTCATAGCTATCATCCAGCCATGTCTCAGTTATTCCCACTATGTCATAGCGATCATCCAGCCATGTCTCAGTTATTCTCACTGTCATAGCTATCATCCAGCCATGTCTCAGTTATTCCCACTGTCATATCTATCATCCAGCCATGTCTCAGTTATTCCCACTGTCATAGCGATCATCCAGCCATGTCTCAGTTATTCCCACTGTCATAGCTATCATCCAGCCATGTCTCTGTTATTCCCACTGTCATAGCTATCATCCAGCCATGTCTCAGTTATTCCCACTGTCATAGCTATCATCCAGCCATGTCTCAGTTATTCCCACTGTCATAGCTATCATCCAGCCATGTCTCTGTTATTCCCACTGTCATAGCTATCATCCAGCCATGTCTCAGTTATTCCCACTGTCATAGCTATCATCCAGCCATGTCTCAGTTATTCCCACTGTCATAGCTATCATCCAGCCATGTCTCAGTTATTCCCACTGTCATAACCATCATCCAGCCATGTCTCTGTTATTCCCACTGTCATAGCTATCATCCAGCCATGTCTCAGTTATTCCCACAGTCATAGCCATCATCCAGCCATGTCTCTGTTATTCCCACTGTCATAGCTATCATCCAGCCATGTCTCAGTTATTCCCACTGTCATAGCTATCATCCAGCCATGTCTCTGTTATTCCCACTGTCATAGCTATCATCCAGCCATGTCTCAGTTATTCCCACTGTCATAGCTATCATCCAGCCATGTCTCAGTTATTCCCACTGTCATAGCTATCATCCAGCCATGTCTCAGTTATTCCCACTGTCATAACCATCATCCAGCCATGTCTCTGTTATTCCCACTGTCATAGCTATCATCCAGCCATGTCTCAGTTATTCCCACTGTCATAGCTATCATCCAGCCATGTCTCAGTTATTCCCACTGTCATAGCCATCATCCAGCCATGTCTGTGTTATTCCCACTGTCATAGCTATCATCCAGCCATGTCTCAGTTATTCCCACTATGTCATAGCTATCATCCAGCCATGTCTCTGTTATTCCCACTGTCATAGCCATCATCCAGCCATGTCTCTGTTATTCCCACTGTCATAGCTATCATCCAGCCATGTCTCAGTTATTCCCACTGTCATAGCTATCATCCAGCCATGTCTCAGTTATTCCCACTATGTCATAGCTATCATCCAGCCATGTCTCAGTTATTCCCACTGTCATAGCTATCATCCAGCCATGTCTCTGTTATTCCCACAGTCATAGCCATCATCCAGCCATGTCTCTGTTATTCCCACTGTCATAGCCATCATCCAGCCATGTCTCTGTTATTCCCACTGTCATAGCTATCATCCAGCCATGTCTCAGTTATTCCCACTGTCATAGCTATCATCCAGCCATGTCTCAGTTATTCCCACTGTCATAGCCATCATCCAGCCATGTCTCTGTTATTCCCACAGTCATAGCCATCATCCAGCCATGTCTCTGTTATTCCCACTGTCATAGCTATCATCCAGCCATGTCTCTGTTATTCCCACTGTCATAGCTATCATCCAGCCATGTCTCAGTTATTCCCACTGTCATAGCTATCATCCAGCCATGTCTCTGTTATTCCCACTGTCATAGCTATCATCCAGCCATGTCTCAGTTATTCCCACTGTCATAGCTATCATCCAGCCATGTCTCAGTTATTCCCACTGTGTCATAGTCCTCCTCACACATGCAATAGTAAAAGTCCAGCTCACCTGCATCAGCAATTTGGAGAGTGCACAGATAGGAAGAGACCCAAACTCATGTACTTGAAAAGAAGATATCCAGCACCTCAATTTTTCGTGCTTAACGATGTTTATTCCACAAACCAAGTGTACAGCGGTAAGAAAATCCTCAAAGTACAAGCCCTAATACGGTCCTCCTCACACATCACTAATTCCAGTTCCCAGTTTTATTAGTCAGGCTTCTGGCATTAGTATACATACATTTGAGAGGTTTATGTATATTTTTTACCCTACACCTTTCCTTCTGAGCTGTTCTAGTCCCTCCTTCCATTCCTCCCCCAGTCCCATTACATTGCCCCCGGTCTCTATCTGCACTATCTTCCCCTCCTATAATGTAATTACCCTCCCCCCCAGTCCTTAGTTTAAACACTCCTCCAACCTTCTAGCCATCTTCTCCCCAGCACAGCTGCCCCTTCCCCATTGAGGTGCAGCTCGTCCCTACAATAGAGCTTGTAACCGATAGAGACCGCTGGATCGTCTCCAGCCCCTTCCAGTAATCTGTCAACCCGATCCGCGATGTGTCAAACTCTAGCGCCAGGAAGACAACACACTGTTCGGCGATCACGGTCTTTGTGACAGATATGTATTGTTAATTAGTATAAAATACTTAGGTAACACTTTAAATATTGTATAGTATGCCACTAGAAAGCCAGGCTATAACCTAGTTAATTTTCTCCAGATTCCGCAGTCCCTGGAGTCTCTCCAGATTCTGACAACAGAATGGAGAAAATTCTATCTAAATTGCTCTACAGCAGAATTCCCGGTGTCCCCAATCTGTGATAATCCAACTCTGTAATGGCCTGAACATCCGCTTCAGTGAATCTTTATTGACTAAGAAACTTCCCAAACTTTCAAAGTTAAATTCAATAATATAAGTGTCTAAAAACAATAAAACAGCGACTGAGGCCATGCCTGTTAAAGGGGTTGTCCCACTTCATTAAATCTGTTTAACCCAATATACTTTCCCCAATGAACATTTATTCCTATCTATGTCATTAAAAAAAATGCTTCAATCTTCTGCAAACAGCTTCTATTAGAAGCTGTTGTTTACCCTGGTGTCCCATGGATACGGCCGGCTTTTCGCCGGCCGCATCGTTTCGCCGCGCCTGCGCACTACAGGCAAAGAAATAATCGGCCGGCCTCTCCATTACATAAACGCGCACGACCGCGCATGCGCAGTATATCCACCGCGTCTTAGATAGAGCTGCGCATGCGCGGCCATCCGAACAGTTCGGGCGAGTCAGCGGAGTGAGCGGACGGACGTCGGAGGAACGGGATACTGTAAGTATAATATCTGCTGTCCCACTAATCGACCAACGATAATTGTATATTCTGCAATAAGGGGGGTTCATAGGAAATTCAATGGGGGCATTTTTGTGTACAACTGGGGGGCAACTATATTCTATCTATGGACACTGGGGGCAACTATATTCTATCTATTGGACACTGGGGGCAACTATATTCTATCTATGGACACTGTGGGCAACTATATTCTATTTATGGACACTGGGGGCAACTATATTCTATCTATGGATACTGGGGGCAACTATATTCTATCTATTAGACACTGGGGGCAACTATATTCTATCTATGGATACTGGGGGCAACTATATTCTATCTATTGGACACTGGGGGCAACTATATTCTATCTATGGATACTGGGGGCAACTATATTCTATCTATGGATACTGGGGGCAACTATATTATATCTATGGATACTGGGGGCAACTATATTATATCTATGGATACTGGGGGCAACTATATTCTATCTATGGACACTGGGGGCAACTATATTCAATCTATTGGACACTGGGGGCAACTATATTCTATCTATTGGACACTGGGGGCAACTATATTCTATCTATGGACACTGGGGGCAACTATATTCTATCTATGGACACTGGGGGCAACTATATTCTATCTATTGGACACTGGGGGCAACTATATTCTATCTATTGGACACTGGGGGCAACTATATTCTATCTATGGACACTGGGGGCAACTATATTATATGTATGTAAACTGGGGGCAACTATATTATATCTATGGGCCCTGGGGGCAACTATATTATAGCTATGGACACTGGGGGCAACTATATTATATCTATGGGCACTGGGGGCAACTATATTATAGCTATGGACACTGGGGGCAACTATATTATATTTATTGAAACTGGGGGCAACTATATTCTATGTATGGAAACTGGGGGCAACTATATTATATCTATGGGCACTGGGGCAAACTATGAGTTTTATGCACAATGGGGGCAACTATATGAATTAAATGCACAATGGGGGCAACTATATTATATCTATGGACACTGGGGGCAACTATATGAATTTATATGCACAATGGGGGCAACTATATTATATCTATGGACACTGGGGGCAACTATATTATATGTATGCACACTGGGGGCAACTATATGAATTTTATGCACAATGGGGGCAACTATATTATATCTATGGACACTGGGGGCAACTATATTATATCTATGGACACTGGGGGCAACTATATTATATCTATGGACACTGGGGGCAACTATATTATATGTATGCACACTGGGGGCAACTATATGAATTTTATGCACAATGGGGGTAACTATATTATATCTATGGACACTGGGGGCAACTATATTATATGTATGTACACTGGGGGCAACTATATTATGGGGGCGGATGGAGGAGGCACTTATGGGGGCGGATGGAGGAGGCACTTATGGGGGCGGATGGAGGAGGTACTTATGGGGGCAGATATGCAGAGATGTGTATGTGGCGATTTAGAATCAATGCGGGTGAAATATAGAATCAGATGTAGCAGAGCTGAATAAGCGCTGTTCAGTCACAGTACTAATGGTGAAGGAAAGGCGGGTGTTCTGACACAGTGCTGTTTGAAGAGAGAAACAGATGTAGTAGAGCTGAATATGCTGCTGTTCTGACACAGTGCTGGTTGAAGAGATAAACAGACAGATGTAGCAGAGCTGAATATGCGGGTGTTCTGACACAGTGCTGTTTGAAGAGAGAAACAGATGTAGTAGAGCTGAATATGCTGCTGTTCTGATACAGTGCTGGTTAAAGAGATAAACAGTCAGATGTAGCAGAGCTGTATATGCATCTATAAAGATACATTGTGTGAGGTTTATACACAACTGGAGTACAGCTGTAATGGAAACAAATCTGCATCAGTGCTGGGGGGTGGGGGTCGGTCAAGCTTTTGGGCTAATGTATAATATGGAATTATAGTTTTTGATGCACAGAATGGGTTTGTAAAAGATCAGACAGAGATTTTATGTGTAAAACTGTACACTGAGCTCACTTCACATGGCTCTGAGTGACCATTCCCCTCACAGACACTGCAGACTGATGAGTCATACTCTTCACATGAATGAGCACGCAGGACTGAGATCTCAGTGTGATGTCATAAGAAAGCGTGGCCGGCCTTCACTCTAGCTGCCTAAGCCCGCCCAGCCTTAGCTGCAGAAAACCAGGAAGTTACCAGCAGAGCTGGCTGCAGGTGAAGCTGATTTAGCAAAGTGGGAAAACCCCTTTAACTTTACCTAGCCAAAGTCAAGCTCAGCAGTGTCCTAGTGCAAACTTATTGGTCAAAAATCTACTATAATATTTTCCCGTATGTAGAAGAATATAACTACTATAATACTGCCTCCTATGTACAAGAATATAACTACTATAATACTGCCCCCTATGTACAAGACTATAACTACTATAATACTGCTCCTATGTTCAAGAATATAACTACTATAATACTGCTCCTATGTACAAGAATATAACTACTATAATACTGCTCCTATGTACAGGAATATAACTACTATAGTACTGCTCCTATGTACAAGAATATAACTACTATAATACTGCTCTTATGTACAAGAATATAACTACTATAATACTGCTCCTATGTTCAAGAATATAACTACTATAATACTGCTCCTATGTACAAGAATATAACTACTATAATACTGCTCCTATGTACAATAATATAACTACTATAATACTGCTCCTATGTACAAGAATATAACTACTATAATACTGCTCCTATGTACAAGAATATAACTACTATAATACTGCTCCTATGTACTAGAATATAACTACTATAATACTGCCTCCATGTACAAGAATATAACTACTATAATACTGCCTCCTATGTACAAGAATATAACTACTATAATACTGCTTCTATGTACAAGAATATAACTACTATAATACTGCTCCTATGTACAAGAATATAACTACTATAATACTTCTCCTATGTACAAGAATATAACTACTATAATACTGCTCCTATGTACAAGAATATAACTACTATAATACTGCCTTCTATGTACAAGAATATAACTACTATAATACTGCTCCTATGTACTAGAATATAACTACTATAATACTGCTCCTATGTGCAAGAATATAACTACTATAATACTGCTCCTATGTACAAGAATATAACTACTATAATATTGCTCCTATGTACAAGAATATAACTACTATAATACTGCTCCTGTGTACAAGAATATAACTACTATAATTCTGCTCCTATGTACAAGAATATAACTACTATAATACTGCCTCCTATGTAGAAGAATATAACTACCATAATACTGCCTCCTATGTACAAGAATATAACTACTATAATACTGCCCCCTATGTACAGGAATATAACTACTATAATACTGCTCCTATGTACAAGACTATAACTACTATAATACTGCTCCTATGTACAAGAATATAACTACTATAATACTGCTCCTATGTACAAGAATATAACTACTATAATACTGCTCCTATGTACAAGAATATAACTACTATAATACTGCTCCTATGTACAAGAATATAACTACTATAATACTGCTCCTATGTACAAGAATATAACTACTATAATACTGCTCTTATGTACAAGAATATAACTACTATAATACTGCTCCTATGTACAAGAATATAACTACTATAATACTGCCTCCATGTACAAGAATATAACTACTATAATACTGCCTCCTATGTACAAGACTATAACTACTATAATACTGCTCCTATGTACAAGAATATAACTACTATAATACTGCTCCTATGTACAAGAATATAACTACTATAATACTGCTCCTATGTACTAGAATATAACTACTATAATACTGCCTCCATGTACAAGAATATAACTACTATAATACTGCCTCCTATGTACAAGAATATAACTACTATAATACTGCTTCTATGTACAAGAATATAACTACTATAATACTGCTCCTATGTACAAGAATATAACTACTATAATACTTCTCCTATGTACAAGAATATAACTACTATAATACTGCTCCTATGTACAAGGATATAACTACTATAATACTACCTGCTATGTACAAGAATATAACTACTATAATACTGCTCCTATGTACTAGAATATAACTACTATAATACTGCCTCCTGTGTACAAGAATATAACTACTATAATTCTGCTCCTATGTACAAGAATATAACTACTATAATACTGCCTCCTATGTACAAGAATATAACTACTATAATACTGCTCCTATGTACAAGAATATAACTACTATAATACTGCTCCAATGTACAAGAATATAACTACTATAATACTGCCTCCTGTGTACAAGAATATAACTACTATAATACTGCTCCTATGTACAAGAATATAACTACTATAATACTGCTTCTATGTACAAGAATATAACTACTATAATACTGCTCCTATGTACAAGAATATAACTACTATAATACTGCCTCCTATGTACAAGAATATAACTACTATAATACTGCTCCTATGTACAAGAATATAACTGCTATAATACTGCTCCTATGTACAAGAATATAACTACTATAATACTGCCTCCTATGTACAAGAATATAACTACTATAATACTTCTCCTATGTACAAGAATATAACTACTATAATACTGCTCCTATGTACAAGAATATAACTACTATGGCGGAGCCTAGCCACGCTGCTGAATGGCCGCACGAGCTTGAGCTCCTCCAGCATTCCGGCTCATTTGCCCTATATAAGCTTATAATTTGCCCCATTATGGGGAAATCTGGCAAGGATAAGATCAGAGGAAGTTCAGAGTCAACCCCACGGCACCCTAAACAACCAGAGATGGAGAAGTTTCTCCGGAAAACGCCGAGAGCTGCCGCACAGAAAGGCGCCAATATGGCGGCGTCTATTGCCCATGACTCTGACGCAGGAGAACTATCCGATGCGGGCAGCGGCTCTGATATTTCAGACAGGAGGCCCAGAGATCCGCCTCTATCAGAGCGGACCCTTCGCCGGGTTCTTGAATCGGCCCTGACGCCTCTTAAACAAGATTTGGCGGACATCAAAGATGATATGAAACATCTAGGCCAGAGAGTGGTCACGCTGGAGGGCACGCAAGAAGCCATCATAACATATGAAGGCAAAGCGTCAGAGGTGCTAGCATCTCACAAGGCCCTATTGAATGAGGCCTTCCTGAAACTGGAGGATCAAGAGAACCGGAGTCGCCGGCGCAACATACGCATCCGTGGCCTACCTGAATCAATCGCGGCGGAGGCCTTACCGACAGTGGCGCGTGAGCTGTTCTCCACAATGCTTGGGCCAGATAGAGCGGAGGGGATCGTGGTGGAGCGCATACACAGGGCGCTGCGCCCTAGGCCTAAACCACAAGAGCCACCACGCGACGTAATCTGCGGCCTACTGAGCTACATAGACACCGCAGCCCTCCTGAAAAGGCAACGAGAGATGGAGGTGCTGGAGTATGAAAATGTGCCCATACAGATGTTCCAGGATCTTGCGCCATCCACCTTGGCTAAGCGCCGCTTATTCAAGCCTCTCCTCGATGTTCTCAGGAAGACGTCCACTCCGTTCCGGTGGCTATATCCTTTTGGGCTGGCGGTTTCCAGGAATGGAAAACTGCTCACAGTGCGTTCACCAGCGGACCTGGAGTCAGTCTGGAGGTCCCTAGATGTTCCTCCAGTGGAAATTCCCTCGTGGCTACCAGCCGACCAAGATGGCCCCCTGCCTGTCCCACCGCGGGTATCTGCTTGGCAGACGGCATCCGCAGGCAGGCCAGATCGCCCGGGACGCAACAAGATGGACAGGGCCCTCACTTGAGCCTGAACCACGGTGACATCGGCTGTGTTTGTAAGCATGAACTGATAATACCATGCTTTGTCTCATTTCTCTAATATAGAGATGTTTTTATCTCTTGCCCTCCTGGCGGAGTGTTCTGTTTGGGCGAGCTCGGCCTTTCCTAATGGCCCTGTATTTGGCTAATACCATGCTTATAGCCTAATGTTCCCATAAGAAGTTATGCCTTAGTTGGGACACTTTCCTGATGTTGTAGGACTCAGCCTCCAAGGAGGTGATCTTTCTCTCCCCATGTGCAGGGTAATGACCGGATAGATTCCGGTGCTGGGTGTATTTTCATTTTTTGTTTTTGTTGGTCTTTTTGTTATAGACCATAAGTGCTTTGCTTGCCCCCTCGCCAGTCCATTTCTATCCTGGCTGGTGATAAGTAAAGCGCTCTTCACTTCTCGGATGGGTATCGTGTCCGAGCTGGTCATTTGCCAGTTTAATATGTTTAATGTTATCCCCCTAATTTTTTGTCTTTTATTACCCCTCCCCCCTCCCCTCTCCTCTGCTCATTTTATCTTAATGCGTTTCTTTACAATCTGGGGTATCATATGCTCATATGCAGTTGTATGTATGCAAATATGTCTTCCATAGTAGTAGCCTCACTTAATGCGCATGGGCTGAACGAGCCATGCAAAAGGTCTCAGACACTCTCTCTCCTCCTGAAAGATAGGGTCTCAGTGGTTTTCCTACAGGAGACTCATTTTAGAACAGGCAAAATCCCCAAATTTCCCCCTAGGAAATTTGTACAATGGTTCCACAGTACACATGACTCGGCCAGTAGAGGGGTCAGTATAGCCGTGCATAAATGTCTACCCTTTAAGCCCAAAGCAACTTCTGCAGACCCTGATGGCAGGTTCCTTTTTGTAAAAGGTGCTTTAAGCGACTCTCCTGTGACGTTCGCCAACCTATATGCCCCTAATAAAGGCCAAGTACCATGGCTCGTTCAGACCCTAACTGCATTATCCGCCTTCTCAGAAGGGTTATTAATTCTTGGGGGCGACTTTAATGTTGCCATAGAACCAGCGGTGGACACCTCGGTGGGCAGACCTTCTGTGTCTTATAGGTTATTGAAAAGGCTAAAAACTTCACTGAGGAAACTTAAGGTTTTGGACGTTTGGCGGACCATGAACCCAAATGGCCGAGACTACACATTTTATTCACACGCTAAGATGTCCTTCCATAGATTGGATTATCTGTTCTTGTCTGATTCGCATATACGTAATGTCTCTGGAGCCCGGATAGGCAATATAACATTATCCGATCATGCCCCCGTTATTATTACCTTCTCCCTGTCAGGTCCACAAAGGAAAGAGCGTTTGTGGCGCCTCAATGACACTTTGGTCTTGGACCCCACACACGCCAGCAAAATTAAGGCCTCGATCTCGGAATTCTTTAGGCTCAACGATACCCCAGAATCCCCCCCGTCTCCTGCCATACTGTGGGAATCACATAAAGTAGTTCTTAGAGGGGAACTTATTGCCTTGGGGGCTTATGTAAAAAAGCAAAGGACGAAGGCCTTGGATGCCTTGTTGGCTTCCATTGCTCGTCTGGAATCCTCTCACAAGGAATCACAGGCTATACGCACCTTAACAGAATTGTCTGAAGCTAGAACGCGTCTTAAAAACTTATTAAATATCACTTCTGCAAAATTAGTGTTACGATCAAGATTTAAGGCCTATGCCCATGGGAATAGAGGAAACAGACTGATGTCGGCTATTGCCAAAAAACAGTTTTCTGACTCCTTTGTTTCCTCTATTAAAGATTCCAAAGAAAAGATACATAAGTCTACCCCAGACGTTGCCAAGGCATTTTGCTCCTTCTATGAAGCTTTGTACAACTTACCCCCCCCCCCCCCCCCCATCAGGGGCTACACCTAGTGACTTATCAGACGCCACAGATAAATTCCTGCAGACTCTTAACCTTCCTTCTATTTCATCATCTAAGGCCTCCCAACTAACTAGACCCATCTCAGAGTCGGAGATCCGTAAGATTCTCATGTCCATTCCCTCAGGCAAAAGTCCCGGCCCGGATGGCTTCTCCATCGTGTATTATAAATCATTTCAAGACGTTTTAATCCCCCGTTTCAAGAACTTGTGCAATCACCTCCTGACTGGTGGCTCTCTTGCACCTCACTCCTTATTGGCGCACATTACTGTCCTCCATAAGGAAAATAAGGATCCGACTTGCTGCAGTAACTATAGGCCGATATCTCTGCTCAACAATGATGTGAAGTGGTGGGCGAAGATTCTGGCTTCTAGGCTTCAGGATGTTCTACCTGATATTGTCCATGAGGAACAGGTGGGCTTTGTCCATGGCAGACAGGGGTCAGAAAACACGGTACGGCTCCTACATCTTGTAAATTGGGCCAAAAGATCTTCTAAGCCTTTGGTCTTGGTGAGTACAGATGCGGAGAAAGCCTTCGACAGGGTCAGCTGGCACTTTATGTCTCGAACCCTGTCGAGGTTCGGCATCCCGGATCAGTTTGTTACTGCTATCAATACCTTATATTCGGCCCCCTCTGCCATGGTCAAAGTTAACGGAGCACTGTCCCCACCATTTCGCATCACTAACGGGACAAGGCAGGGATGTCCTCTTTCCCCTGCACTATTCATTTTAGTGATGGAGACCCTCCTGTGTAAAATTAGAGCAGATCCAGATATTAAAGGCCTCCAGGTTGGCTCCTGCAATCATGTTACTGCAGCATTCGCGGACGACCTTTTAGTCATGACCTCCAATCCTTCGGAGTCTTTGCCCAAGCTGTTGAATATATTTGAGGAATTTGGATTCATATCCAATTTTAAAATAAACTATGGGAAATCCATGGCTCTCAATATTTCCTGCCCCCAAGCTTTGATTAATAATCTTAAGCGCAATACCCCGTTTACCTGGGCCTCCAGAGACATTACGTTCTTGGGGATGCGAATTTCGGCTAACGTCCATGATCTGGCCTCCCTCAATTATGCTCCACTTTTGCAAAATGTACGCAACCATCTACAAAACCTGAAACTCCCATTTGTATCCTGGGTTGGAAGAAAGAACTACCTTAAGACGTTTATTCTTCCCAAATTTTTATATATGCTGCAATCCCTCCCTATTTGGCTCCCAAACTCATATTTCACAGAAGTCCGCCGAGTGTTCACACGCTTCCTATGGAATGGCAGATCACCGCGTATTGCCTACTCTACCCTGACAAGGGATAGGAGGTTCGGGGGTTTTGGGATGCCAGATGTAAAATTATATTATACTGCTGTCCAATTGTGTAGATGTGTAACAGTACTATCCCGGTCATCTAGTTCACTCTGTTCACGTCTTGAGTCTGTACTGCTCACAAATCAGGAGCGGCTTACTCTGTGGGGTGTCAGGCCCTTCTCAGCCAATCACTGCTCTTCTTCCCCATTCTGGAAGGGGATGCTGGTAGAATGGTCCAAAATGGTCAAATCCCACCTGTTCAGCTTTCCTAACCCTTGTATGCCACTCAAATTTCTGCAATCCCGTATCCATCCTTCAGTGCAAAACCCCTCTGGGATTTGGTCCAGGCTCGCTGACCTGTCTCTGCGAGATGTCCTTCTCCCAGATGGTAGTTTGCACTGGAATTTGATAATGGACCGCCCTGAAGTTAAAGCTGCACCCTTCTTTCACCTGGCAGATTTTAAAAGAGATATAACTCAGTGTACTGGATCCTTTGCTGGGAGCGGTTCTCCTTCCTGGCTGGAGAAGAAAGTTTTGGCTATTAAACCTCCCCTTAGGCCACTATCTCTGATGTATAAGGAAATGCTTTCCTCCTTTCCACCGGAGCTCCGATACATGACCTCCTGGGAAAAGGAGCTCTCTCTGACCCTGAAAGAGCCAGAGAAGGCCTTTGTCCTAGCTCACTCGCACGGTTTTAACCGTTGTGTTAGGATTCAGGAGAATTCTTTTAAGCTCCTTAGTAGATGGTATAAAACGCCTGAATTCTTGCATAAACTAAACCCAGATATCCCCGAAACATGCTGGAGATGCGGCATAGAAACTGGATCCCTGTCTCATATTTGGTGGCTCTGTCATAAGATTCAGCCGTTCTGGAAGCTGATAGAGTCCCTGATTAATGCTATATGTAAGACCAAGATCACCCTAGACGCCAAACTTATTCTATTATGGTGTCCTAATGACACTCTTACTCCTGCTAAGAATAATCCCCCGACAATGCTACTCACTGCAGCGAAGCTGCTTGTCCCCTTTTTGTGGAAAACTGATTCCCCGCCGTCTCTCCAAATGTGGACGGATAAGGTAGACCAGATCTACCGTTTCGAGGAACTTGCGCATTGGGAAAATAACTCACGCTCTCGCTTCTTAAAACTGTGGTCCCCATGGAAGACACATAGAAACTTTACGTGCTAGAGCAGCATTCCCTCCCTCCCTTGTTTCCCCCTCCTTTCCTTCCTCTCCTTTCCTCCCCTTTTCCCTCTTCCCCTATGTATAAGTGTATCTGATTGACGCCTCTGATTTTATGTAATGCTCGTACATGACGTTGACTGTCACTTATGACTCTCTGACATATATATGCTGTTATGTGTGAGCTCACAGCTCTGATTCCTTTTCAATAAAAAGAAATATGGTTAAGAATATAACTACTATAATACTGCCTTATATGTACAAGAATATAACTACTATAATACTGCTCCTATGTACTAGAATATAACTACTATAATACTGCCTCCTGTGTACAAGAATATAACTACTATAATACTGCTCCTATGTACTAGAATATAACTACTATAATACTGCTCCTATGTACAAGAATATAACTACTATAATACTGCTCCTATGTACAAGAATATAACTACTATAATACTGCCTCCTGTGTACAAGAATATAACTACTATAATTCTGCTCCTATGTACAAGAATATAACTACTATAATACTGCTCCTATGTACAAGAATATAACTACTATAATACTGCTCCTATGTACAAGAATATAACTACTATAATACTGCTCCTATGTACAAGAATATAACTACTATAATACTGCTCCTATGTACAAGAATATAACTACTATAATACTGCCTCCTATGTACAAGAATATAACTACTATAATACTGCTCCTATGTACAAGAATATAACTACTATAATACTGCTCCTATGTACAAGAATATAACTACTATAATACTGCTCCTATGTACAAGAATATAACTACTATAATACTGCTCCTATGTTCAAGAATATAACTACTATAATACTGCCTCCTGTGTACAAGAATATAACTACTATGATACTGCTCCTATATACAAGAATATAACTACTATAATACTGCCTCCTATGTACAAGAATATAACTACTATAATACTGCTCCTATGTACAAGAATATAACTACTATAATACTGCTCCTATGTACAAGAATATAACTACTATAATACTACATAAATAACTACATATCCACCTTTGGCTGTCTCCTGCATTAAAACTAAAATAATTGAAGTGCCAGGTGGTCTTCCCACCCCCTCCATCCCCCTTCTGTCCATGCAGGATATAACCATCAGGTAATATCACTGGGGCGCAGCTGAGGATTTACTGATTATTTCTCACAAACTTCAAATGGAGTTAAACGGGAGATTAAAAATCAAGGCAACATCTGGTGCATCTTAGATAACTCGGCGGTCGCTTCTAATTAATTTTGTTCATAAATAAATAAAATGATCATCGTTAAGATGATTTAAGCTTCAGGGATGTGTAACAGGTGCTGGAATTAGAATTGATGAAGGCAGTAAATCATTTAATGATTAAAGGGTCTATAAAGTCTTCTATCCACAGAGAAGGACAAAAAGGGGTGGAAAAAGTTAGAAGAATGTGGCTGCTTTTCCTAAAAACATGACTACAGCTGTCCACAGGTTATGTGTGGTATTGAAACTTATTGTAGGGGTGTGCAGCGAGCCAATCAGGAGCTGGTGCAGAGGATGGCAGTGGTAGTGGCCCTGGTGAGGTGTCATGGTGTACTCTCTCAGGCCATCGCTCTCTGGGGATCAGTGCAGTGAAAATGAAGTTTGAAGAATGAGGCCAGAAATGAACATATAACAGTCTATTTTTACTTTATACAAAATACAACTTGCAGTACATCCAGTAGAAGCAAATTCAAAGTGCACTTTCTGGCACCAGTTGAAGAGGTTTGAAGGCAGGTTGAATAACTGGATATCAGCACTTGTCTTTATAGGTGTCCACTGTGAGGTTCAGACTTGAGCTTTACCTGGCCTAGTGGTGGTATAGGTGATGGGTGTCTAAGCCATAGTCCCTCACCTTGCAGCAGTGTCTGTAAAGCAGGAAGTTGCTGTTCACTCTGCTGTCTGGTCTCTTGGGTGCATTCTTGAAACTGAATTGTCTTGGTCTCCCTGGAGAATCATGGATTGTTCCCAGGAGCAGGAGCTCTGGAGTGTGCTTCCTCTCCTCTCAGTAGATAAAGGCAGGAAGTAGGACCAGTCCACTCCTACCAAAAAGGGATGAACAGGGTGTTTAGCCCTGTTAATGCCAACCTTTTGTCATTCATACCTCCTCTGGCTGGTATACACGGCCAAAACATGACATACATAACATAACAATATAACAATACATAACAATAAAACAATTTGCATATACCCCTAGGTCTGGGGTACTGCAGGTGCAGGGGGTTGGATCCTCACCAATTGGATATTAATAACCTGCGCTGAGGAGGGTCATCAATCTTAGGAGCCTGGAAAACTCTTTTAAGAATTTCATTGGCACATTTAATTTCATGAAGATAAACGGTGGACACTCACTTTAAGGTGTTCTCGGCCATTGGGCACCTACTACTCTTGTATGGACCCTACCTATATAATGGCACTATGCACTGCCTTGAGATGTCATGTTGCAGATGCTGAAGATACATTTCATTAATATAGATGGTGAGCAGATAAGACTCATGATAAGGGGAAAGGACATCTGTGAGATGAAAGACGGTTAGCCAGAGAAGCAGAGCCATGTAATTTAAATAGGATGCCACTTTGATGTTAATGGGTCAGTTACTCACCGAAATAGAAAGCTGGAACATGCACATAATTTATTCAGGAACATTCTAAAGTTCTCTGGATTGTCAGCTTCCATTAATAAATACAAGCTTCCAAAGCCATGTCTGCCCTGGCGCTAGGATCTATGGCTTCCTTCAAGCAAATGACAATTTTTTTTGCTGGCCCCTCAGTAATCTCATCAGGAGGGTAATTGCTGGATGGGTTTGGTTTTGTGAAGGAAAGGTGATTAATTTGTGTACAGAAGTCTGTTCTGATTTATCTGATGATCTGCAGGGTCCAAACAACCACAAGTCATTATCCAGAAGGGATATTCCTATCTAGGACATTTAGGGCATATCCATAGGATAGATGTGGCTCCCACCTTTTAAGACCCACACCTTGAGAATAGGGGTCCCCTATGCATGCATGGCTTTCTTCATTCTCATCTATGGGAGTTCCAAAAATACGCAATTGAGCATGTTTGGCGATTCTTGGTAGCCCTGTAGAAGGGAATGGAGAGAGCTGCACATGCGCGGCCACCTCTCCATTCACAGTTGTTGCGAGATGGGAGTTGGGCAACCACCGTTCCCGAGACCTTCACCTATTGGATATTTATGGCACATCCTGTAGATATAACATAAATGTCCAAAATGGGAATAACCCTTAAAACACAGATACCGTCAGTGTGCTGGCCACATCCGTATGTCCAGTGCCCAAATTATAGAACATATCCTATTCTGTTCCGCAAAATGTGGCCCCTGGACCCATTGACGTCCAATGAGTCAGCAAAAAAATGCTGATGGCACATGGACAGTATCCGTATTTTGAGGATCTACAGTTTGCAGACCGCAAAACCGATATGGTTACAGTGTATGAGGCCTTAGAGAGTCAGTGCAGTCCATTAGGTTCAGTCCTGGCGGTGCTTACATTATTTTAATTGTTCTCCTTCTATAATGGACGGTTTTCTGATTATTGTACTTTATTTGCTAAAAAATAAAAAATTATACTTCTGCTTTTATCCTCTAAAAAGAGAAAAATAATTCCCATACAATATATTGGTATATATCTGTAGATTCTAGTACACTGTACATCTGAATAAATAATACATGGGAAAAATACTTCTGAGGATTTTGGCCAGAGAAAATCACCCACTTACTAGCACTGGGCTCTGTGGCTCAATGGTTAGAGTCTTTGCCTTCAGTACAGAATGTTGTGGGTTAACCTGGTAGAGAAAATTTAAAAATAGATACTGATTAAAAGTTAACTACACAGGGGTGTCTTGTTCTCGGTGCTTGGGGATACCCCCTTTCATCGCCATACACTGAATCCATATGTAGACACAATCCTATACAGAGTCAGCCAGAGTAAAAGTTGGGGACTCCCAGAAGCACTGACTCCATATATGGACACAGAGCAGGGACTCCCAGAAGCGCTGACTCCATATATGGACACAGAGCAGGGACTCCCAGAAGCGCTGACTCCATATATGGACACAGAGCATGGACTCCCAGAAGCACTGACTCCATATATGGACACAGAGCAGGGACTCCCAGAAGAGCTGACTCCATATATGGACACAGAGCAGGGACTCCCAGAAGAGCTGACTCCATATATGGACACAGAGCAGGGACTCCCAGAAGCGCTGACTCCATATATGGACACAGAGCAGGGACTCCTAAACCATATATGGAGACAGAGCAGGGACTCCTAAACCATATATGGACACAGAGCAGGGACTCCTAAACCATATATGGACACAAAGCAGGGACTCCCAGAAGAGCTGACTCCATATATGGACACAGAGCAGGGACTCCTAAACCATATATGGACACAGAGCAGGGACTTCTAAGCCATTTATGGAGCCAGAGCAGGGAAAATACTGCCACTTCAACAACAAAAAAAATTACCGACACAGGACTCCCGCCACAAATACCTACTGGGTCGGTGGCAACCCTAATGCCGTAAGGACCTTGCGACGTCACAGGTTCAACTGACATTCAAAGCATAAATTTCTAAGTTATCATGCGCCTCAGCCTAAACACCAATCATAGGTTTAGTTATTATTTTTATATTATTTTACTAATCTTTATTACCATGGATATAGATATTACCCTGCTGCTACATCCCGTTGCTGCTTCAAACTCATGTGACTTTAGCAGGTCATGTGCCCCTGTGACATCACAAGATCCTTAAGGCGCATGGAATTTAGTTGCAACCATGGAAAAAGCTTGAAGAGAAAGAGGGAAGGACTGACAACATCACAGGAAGACAGCAGGGACAAACTTACCAAAAACACAAACTACCATGAACTGCAGCAGTTTAACTTGACAATGCTCTTCGTAGCCGTCTGCTCCACCTATTAAGTTAGAATTCCCTAGTAGGTTATTTCTAAGTGGGTATGGGGACATCATACGGAAGGCTCCTCTCTGTGTGCTACCCTCTTACCAAGTTGTGCTACCCATGTAGACGGCCATTAATCTAAATGGCTGCCAGGTAATGCGGCATCTACTACAAGGGAAATATTCCAATGACTGCAACTTCCCCCGGCAAAACTCAAGTTCCCAGGACGCAGCTAATTGCCAGTGCAGCTCCCATACTAAAGGGGTAATTTGTGAGGAGAGAATCCCTTTAATAATTAATAATCCTTCCATTATTCATGTAACACCGTCTGGGAATATTAATGCACGGTATGGGTTCTGAGGGATACAGCCGTGTGGGCTTTATAGGACTGAGCTGTAATTAACACAAAACAATATTATATTTAATAACTCAAACTCTGGAACAAAGATATCAGAACAAAGTCTTCACTGTAGTCCGGGAAAATAATGCGGAAAATTGTAATGAAGACCAGAACATTACGTACAATGGGAGCAGAGAGGGGGTGAAGCCGCTTTACTGTGAATGGAATGTTCTTAGTCATTCTTTGGTGATGGCATCTTCTCAATTCGATAATATAATTCACTAAGAACGTTTTCGAGAATTTAGCCTTCCAGAAACCAACTGCATGAAAAATTGATATCATGATGGTTCAGATGTACAGATGCTCCAGCCGGAGAGCAGGTGGCGAGGTGTCTGAGTACCATGGCTAAGCGGTGGGGGAGACCTGATATTGTCTCAGCGGGAAATGCCCGCGTCCCGCTCGTCAGGATTCTTCTTGACAAGTTGAAATTGTAAAAAAAAAAGTGGGTATTGTAATGTGACTAAAGCGAGGTTTGTAGTGTGAGTGATACGTGTGTAGCACTAGCAATGTGTATTTAATGTATAAGTAAAATACTATAGGGTTAAAAAAAAAAAAAAAAAAAAAAAAAAAAGCAGTCCAACATCATTAATAAGAAACAAATAGACCAGAAGTGGCCAAATGGTGAGAGTGGAAAACAGTGTCCACCCAGTACAACCAAGAGGTCACTAAATGTAAATAACTCGGTACTAGCTCCCGAGTGAAACACGCAAAAAACAAAGAACGGAGCTCACAGTACCGTATATAAAAATATAATTTTATTATGTCATGATTAAAATGTAAAAAAGATACATAATATGCCGTTAAAAAGAAAAGAGAAACAGCAAAGAGAACGCCATCCTGGGGCTGCACACGTATCAAATATATAAAGAAACGTGATAATGGATAGTATTAATTGTAAAAAATACAATGACCAACTGTTATGAAAAATAATGAGTCGTAGGTATTGGGTGTCGAAAATAACTGCACGGCTGGAGAGAAAGGGATTGCAGGCTAGTGCAACGATGACCAAATGAGAGCAATCCCTGATAATAACCAGGTACCAGTATAGTACCTATATCCAATGCCGTATAAGTTAAAGAGGACGTGTGCTATGTCAACCAGGATGGCGCTACCTCGACGCGCGTTTCGGCGTGCCTTCGTCCGGGGGTAACGCCATCTCTGTGAATCACATATTTATACGTCCTCTACACCAATCGGATGTTAGACAATAATTGCATATACTTGTCCCCATCTGGGTATGCATGTTGGCGCGCGAGGCTCCAGTCAAACCGCGCCCAGCTACCTCCCGCCTCTACGCCCACATCACGGGACAGAATCACATGGTCGGACGATCCCGGCATGAGGACGCACAGACAAGAGGCACCGGGCACGGCGCCGGGCATCGCGCGCACACATCACAGAAGAGGAGAAGAATAGTAACATTCACCACACTACGTAGTGAGCGTAAATTAAGTATTTGTGTCTGCGCAAAATATAAGAAATAAATGTGATGGCAAAATAAAATGTGTTATAATAATAGCATAATAGCATGGAATATCTGACTCACTTCAATATTAATTATACATAAGTAACATGAATAGTACATATTATGTAACAATACATAAGTGCATAAACAATGCATAAATAGTAATACACACAGTACAGACCAAAAGTTTGGACACACCTTCTCATTCAAAGAGTTTTCTTTACTTTCATGACTATGAAGGCATCAAAACTATGAATTAACACATGTGGAATTATATACATAACAAACAAGTGTGAAACAACTGAAAATATGTCATATTCTAGGTTCTTCAAAGTAGCCACCTTTTGCTTTGATTACTGCTTTGCACACTCTTGGCATTCTCTTGATGAGCTTCAAGAGGTAGTCCCCTGAAATGGTCTTCCAGAAGGAGTTCCCTGAGATGCTTAGCACTTGTTGGCCCTTTTGCCTTCACTCTGCGGTCCAGCTCACCCCAAACCATCTCGATTGGGTTCAGGTCCGGTGACTGTGGAGGCCAGGTCATCTGGCGCAGCACCCCATCACTCTCCTTCATGGTCAAATAGCCCTTACTTTCAAAGTTTTCCCAATTTTTCGGCTGACTGACTGACCTTCATTTCTTAAAGTAATGATGGCCACTCGTTTTTCTTTACTTAGCTGCTTTTTTCTTGCCATAATACAAATTCTAACAGTCTATTCAGTAGGACTATCAGCTGTGTATCCACCTGACTTCTCCTCAACGCCACTGATGGTCCCAACCCCATTTATAAGGCAAGAAATCCCACTTATTAAACCTGACAGGGCACACCTGTGAAGTGAAAACCATTTCAGGGGACTACCTCTTGAAGCTCATCAAGAGAATGCCAAGAGTGTGCAAAGCAGTAATCAAAGCAAAAGGTGGCTACTTTGAAGAACCTAGAATATGACATATTTTCAGTTGTTTCACACTTGTTTGTTATGTATATAATTCCACATGTGTTAATTCATAGTTTTGATGCCTTCATAGTCATGAAAATAAAGAAAACTCTTTGAATGAGAAGTGATCCTGCTCCATAAGCGGCGGGTGCCAGCTGTATCATATAGCAGACACCCAGCCACAATGACAGGAAATAGCGATTAGGGTGAATAGGACAAGGGTCAAAAGATCTAAGGATCTAGACCCCTAAGGGGGTTAAAAATTCTCATTGTAAAGGTTAAAAAAAAAAAAAAGGTTTCCCAATTTTACATATAAAAATGTATAAACAAAAAAACATACTAGGTATTGCCTCGTTTCAAAATGTCTGAACTATTAAAATATTAATAAAAAGTTAATGTACGCTGATCGCCAATTTGCCAGTTCCCTGGCAGAATTGTAGTTTTTTTTTTTATTTAACCCCACAAAGAATTTAGCCGGCGCATGCGCATTAATTACTGTGATGCCGTACAAGGAAAGGGCATCGCAGTGCGCATGCGCCGGCTGACGGACTGAGCGCGCAGGCGCGGGATCTCGGCGAAACAACAAGTTAGTAGATAGGCGGTCAGAGGGAAAGGATGGGGGCGGGCGGAGGGAAGGAAGGGGCGGGGGGGAAGCGAAGAAAAGGCTGAGCTAGCAGGGCACCTACGAGGGTAACGCCGCCCCTGGGCACTTGCGAGCCCTCATTTGCATATGCTACTAAGTTGTTTTTTGCCGGTTTTATAAGTCCAGGATTGATGCTAAAGGTAACGTTTTTGATAACTGTAAGGCTGCTAGAAAGCTATGGGAAGGGTTACAAAGGTGAAATGTTGATGACAGACTCCCTTTAACACAAAATGGATACAATGTGCTATTACTGTGATTTGGAATTGAATGTCTAGTATCTGCAGTGCATTTATGGATATAAAAGTTATAAGGATTTTTTGCTTTTTTTTAAACTCACTTATTTTTTGAACACTACTGTATGTGCTTCATGTGATGTGTGCGGCATGTGTCCAAAGTATGAGTGGTGTGCATGCAACACGTATTCAAAGTACAGTAGCGTGTGTATGTGTGTGGATTTGGTTCAATAGATGAATTTTATGTGTGCCGTGTCCAATGTATGAGTGGTGTATGTGTCATGTATCCAGTGTATGAACGTTGTGTGTATGTGTCATGTAGATTGTAAGCCCTCGCGGGCAGGGCCCTATCTCCTTCTGTACCAGTTTGTACCAACTTGTTTTGATACCATAGTGGGCCCCAAAGGTCCAGGGGAGAAAAACATTCTAAGCTGCTTTTGGGGGCAATAAATTGCCTCTAGGGTCTATTTCTTTGAATCAAAATCTATTGCACGTTATTGATGATATGAAGGTTGGTCATCAAGAATAATTTTCTCTGGCGGGGCCAAGAAACCTCAGTCTTACCATGTGTGAGTGTATGAGACATTGTATTTGTGGTGTGTGTGCTGTGTATGTGGTATGTGTCTGGTGTATGAATGGTGTGTGTATGTGGTATGTATCCAGTGTATGAAGTGTGTGTATGTGGTATATGTCCAATGTATGAAGTGTGTGTGTGGTATGTGTCCGGTGTATGAATGGTGTGTGTGTGTGTGTGGTATGTGTCCGGTGTATGAATGGTGTGTGTGTGTGGTATGTGTCCGGTGTATGAATGGTGTGTGTGTGTGTGGTATGTGTCCGGTGTATGAATGGTGTGTGTGTGTGGTATGTGTCCGGTGTATGAATGGTGTGTGTGTGTGTGGTATGTGTCCGGTGTATGAATGGTGTGTGTGTGTGTGGTATGTGTCCGGTGTATGAATGGTGTGTGTGTGTGTGGTATGTGTCCGGTGTATGAATGGTGTGTGTGTGTGGTATGTGTCCGGTGTATAAATGGTGTGTGTGTGTGGTATGTGTCCGGTGTATGAATGATGTGTGTGTGTGTGGTATGTGTCCGGTGTATGAATGATGTGTGTGTGTGTGGTATGTGTCCGGTGTATGAATGGTGTGTGTGTGTGTGTGTGTGGTATGTGTCCGGTGTATAAATGGTGTGTGATATGTGTCCAGTGTATAAATGGTGTGTGTGTGATATGTGTCTGGTGTATAAATGATGTGTGTGATATGTGTCTGGTGTATAAATGGTGTGTGTGTGTGTGTGTGTGATATGTGTCTGGTGTATAAATTATGTGGGTGGTATGTGTCCGGTGTATGAATGGTGTGTGTGTGTGTGGTATGTGTCCGGTGTATAAATGGTGTGTGTGTGTGTGTGTGATATGTGTCCGGTGTATGAATGATGTGTGTGTGGTGTGTGTCCGGTGTATGAATGATGTGTGTGTGGTGTGTGTCCGGTGTATGAATGATGTGTGTGTGTGTGTGTGGTATGTGTCCGGTGTATAAATGGTGTGTGTGTGTGTGATATGTGTCCGGTGTATGAATGATGTGTGTGTGTGTGTGTGCAGGGCCGCTGATAGAAATCATGGGGCCCCGTACAGCATACATGACGGGGCCCCCTTCAGCTCCACCCCCTGATCCCTCCTTCAGCCACACCCCTGGCCCCGCCCTTGGCCCCTCCCCAGACGCCGCCTTGAAACAACATGCAGATTTGTCTACAAGTGATATTTATGGCGCTGGGGGGTCGTCTGTGAATGGCGCTGTTATGGAGGGGATCTGTGAATGGCACTGTTATGGAGGGGATCTGTGAATGGCACTTTTATGGAGGGGATCTGTGGATGGCACTGTTATGGAGGGGATCTGTGGATGGCACTGTTATGGAGGGGATCTGTGGATGGCACTGTTATGGAGGGGATCTGTGGATGGCACTGTTATGGAGGGGATCTGTGGATGGCACTGTTATGGAGGGGATCTGTGGATGGCACTGTTATGGAGAGGATCTGTGGATGGCACTGTTATGGAGGGGATCTGTGGATGGCACTGTTATGGGGGGATCTGTGGATGGCACTGTTATGGGGGGATCTGTGGATGGCACTGTTATGGAGAGGATCTGTGGATGGCACTGTTATGGAGGGGATCTGTGGATGGCACTGTTATGGAGGGGATCTGTGGATGGCACTGTTATGGAGAGGATCTGTGGATGGCACTGTTATGGGGGGATCTGTGGATGGCACTGTTATGGGGGGATCTGTGGATGGCACTGTTATGGAGAGGATCTGTGGATGGCACTGTTATGGAGGGGATCTGTGGATGGCACTGTTATGGAGGGGATCTGTGGATGGCACTGTTATGGAGAGGATCTGTGGATGGCACTGTTATGGAGGGGATCTGTGGATGGCACTGTTATGGGGGGATCTGTGGATGGCACTGTTATGGGGGGATCTGTGGATGGCACTGTTATGGGGGGATCTGTGGATGGCACTGTTATAGAGGGGGATCTGTGGACGACACATACCGTATATAGCATCTTATGCTATGTGTCATCCACAGATACCCCTCCATAACAGTGCCATCCACAGATCCCCCCCATAACAGTCATCCACAGATCCCCCCATAACAGTGTCATCCACAGATCCCCCCCATAACAGTGTCATCCACAGATCCCCCTCCATAATGGTGCCATCCACAGATCCCCCCCATAAGTGTCATCCACAGACCCCCCGGCCCCCCCCATAAGTGTCATCCACATGACAGACCCCCCCCCCCCATAACAGTGCCATCCACGGATCCCCCGCCCTCCCTATAACAGTGCCGTCATGACGTCATCCATATAGATCCCCCCCCGCCACTCACAGTAGTATACATTAATAAATCGGTGCAGCCGTGCAGGCTGCAGACAGTAACTTTAATTTTAGCACAGGCACAGCGCTCATCTCTTTACTAAAATACTACCTTACATTCAGCTCCTGCCTCCTCCCTCCACCCTCCAGCCTCCAGTAACAAGTGCGGGCGGCAGCGCTCACTCACTGACGTCACGCGCCTGCGCCGCCTAGTGGGAGGAGCAGGCGTGTGACGTCAGTGAGTGAGCGCCGCCCCCACACTGCCTGCTGTTACTGGAGCCAGCCCACTGACAGCAAAAAAATTAAAATGGCTCGGGAGTCGGCAGCCCGGGCCCCCCTGCCAGCCGGGCCCGGTACAACTGGGCCAGCTGTACTGGCCTATCAGCGGCCCTGTGTGTGTGGTGTGTGTCCGGTGTATGAATGATGTGTGTATGTGTGTGTGTGTGATATGTGTCTGGTGTATAAATGATGTGGGTGGTATGTGTCCTGTGTATGAATGGTATGTGTCCAGTGTATAAATGGTGTGTGTATGATATATGTCCGGTGTATAAATGGTGTGGGTGGTATGTGTCCTGTGTATGAATGGTGTGTGTGAAGTGTGTCCGGTGTATGAATGATGTGTGTGATGTGTGTCCAGTGTATGAATGGTGTGTGATGTGTGTCCAGTGTATGAATGATGTGTGTGTGTGATGTGTATCTGGTGTATGAATGGTGTGTGTGTGTGATGTGTGTCTGGTGTATGAATGATGTGTGTGTGTGTGATGTGTGTCCAGTGTATGAATGGTGTGTGATGTGTGTCCAGTGTATGAATGATGTGTGTGTGTGATGTGTATCTGGTGTATGAATGGTGTGTGTGTGTGATGTGTATCTGGTGTATGAATGATGTGGGTGGTATGTGTCCGGTGAATGAATGGGGTGCGTGTGATGTGTGTCCGGTGTATGAATGATGTGTGTGTGTGATGTGTTTCCGGTGTATGAATGATGTGTGTGATGTGTTTCCGGTGTATGAATGATGTGTGTGGGATGTGTGTCCGGTGTATGAATGGTGTGTGTGTGATGTGTGTCCGGTGTATGAATGATGTGTGTGGTATGTGTCCGGTGTATGAATGGGGTGTGTGTGATGTGTGTCCGGTGTATGAATGATGTGGGTGGTATGTGTCCAATGTAGGAATAGTGTGTGACTCGTCCCAACATGGAGAACATGGAGCCTGCACTTCCTCTGCAGCTTCCAGAACTTACAAGTTACAAGAACAGTTTTTCATGCTAATATCTGCCATAACTGGAACTTCTGCGGTCAGCAGAGGCCAGGATCATCGTTAAATGACCCGGACATTTCTCCATCACGTCCTCATTTCTCCAGATAATGGCTTCACTTCTCATCAGCAAATCATCTCTTCCCGATGCAGGATGTCGTCTTGTAGAAGAGGTGCAGCCCTAATGTCTTCAGCCCGTCATCTACATCACTAGTTTCCCTGACAACTGGATGATAAAAGGTTGTTTGCCCGGTAACGCGGACAATCTAATTCTGTGAAACGTTCTGTAAAATGGGCTGTGGAACCACCGCTGACTTCTTCTGTATATCACAGAGGGTGGAACAGATGGGAACATGGCGGGGTCACAGGGATTACCATGTGCTTGTTAGAGATAACGCACATCAAGGACTGTAAATGAAGAAGGTATTGGCGCTTATCTGCTGCGTAATGTCCTGACATCAGCCCCAGGCGTCTTCTCTAATAGACAAAGCAGTGCAAGGAGTGAAATGATATATGTTTTTAGGGTCTATTTCAGTGTGTCAAATGTTTTTTTTTAAAGAGACATTAGGAAAATTACAAGAAATGATATACGGTAATTTATTTAGGGCACACCGACCCCCACCACCATTGGGATTCAAATCACAAGTAATGCACATGAACCCCTCCAAAATTAATACAGACCCCAGATCAGGCCTAAATAAATACAGATACCAGAAAAGAACTGCTACAGTAATACAGACCTCAGACCAGAAGACCCCCTAACAAATATAGACCTAAACCAGACACTATAAATATATCCAGAGCCTCTAACTAAATTTAGACCTCAGACCAGACCTCTTTAAGTAATAAAGGCAGATCAGACCCCCTAAATAGACCCCAGATAAGGGGCCTAAATAAATACAGATGCCAGAAAATAACGGTTACAGTAATACAGACCTCAGACCAGGCCCCTAACAAATATAGACCTAGATCAGACATTATAAATATATCCAGAACCTCTAAGTACAGACCTCAGAGCAGATCCCTTAAAGCAGGCACGCTCAACCTGCGGCCCTCCAGCTGTTGCAAAACTACAACTCCCATCATTCCCGGACAGCCTACAGCAGGGCATGGTGGGAGTTGTAGTTTTACAACAGCTGGAGGGCCGCAGGTGGAGCATCCCTGCCTTAAAGTAATATAGACTCAGACCAGACCCCCCCCCCCCAAAGTAATGCAGACCTCAGACCACACACCTGATTAGACCCCCTAACAATTATAGCCCTAGACCAAACACTGAAAATATATATAGACTAAGTACAGACCTCAGACCAGACTTCTTAAAGTAATAAAGACTCAGATCAGACCCCCCTAAATACAGACCTCAGACCAGACCCAACCCCTTTAGACAAATTCAGACCCCTGAATACATAAAGCCCAAGATCAGACACTCTAAATGTATCCAGACCCTCTAACTAAACACAGACTCCAGACCAGAGCCCTAAAGTACAGTAATACAGACTGCAGACCACACTCCTAAAACAAATCCAGACCTATAAAAGACCCTCTAAGGCTACTGCAATAAAGCTACCCTGTAAGTTGGTTCAGCAGAGGTACTGCCTGCCGGAGACCATTGACTGATGAGATTTAGAGAGGATTGGGCCACTTCCCATGAGCTCTAGGTTTCGGCTGGACAAAAACGGGACATCATGCTGGTTCAGTGGTTAGCACTGGGTCCTGGGTTTGAATATTACCACGGACAACACCTGCATGGAGTTTGTAGGTTCTCCCCATGTTTGCCTGGGTTTCCTCCGGGTTCTCCAGTTTTCTCCCACACTTCAAAGACAGACTGATAGGGAATAGTGATGAGCGGGAGGTGCCATATTCGATTTCAACTAAATTCGCAAATATTCGCTTGAATATTCATCTCATATTCGTCGAAATCGAATATTCGTCATTATTCTAGTTATCGCGATTAATATGCGATTTAAATAATCGCGTATTGCGATTTTAACTTAAGGTAACTTTCCTATTGGTTTGATATCTAGAATTAGCGAAGATGACGAATATGATGAATGTATTCGTCATATTCCTCAAAACGAAGTATTCTCCATCTTCGTTTTAGCTCCATATTCGTCAACTTCGCTAATTCTAGCAATCAAATAGGAAAGTTGACTATAGAGACAGCTGTGTTTAATTCGCTATGCGATTATATTACTTTGCTTTTTTTTTAATAAATAGAATAATTATAATAATTATCAAGTATTATAATTATTTTATTTATAAAAAAAAAAGCAAAGTAATATAATCGCATAGCGAATTAAAAACTTAGCTGTCTCTATAGTCAACTTTTCTATTTGATTGCTAGAATTAGCGAAGTTGACGAATATGGAGCTAAAACAAAGATGGAGAATACTTCGTTATCTTCGTTTTGAGGAATATGACGAATACATTCGTCATATTCGTCATCTTCACTAATTCTACCAAGCCAACCATAGTAAACCAGGTCTAAGTTGAAATCGCAATTCGAATAATTCAAGTTATAATAATCGAATTGTGATTTCAACTTAGAGCTGTGTTTCTAATGGGTCAGCTTGCTAGAATTAACCAAGTTAACGAATATGGAATATAGCAGTGCTAAGTTGAAATCGCAATTCGATTAATATAACTTGAAGTAATCGCATTGCGATTTCAACTTAATTCTCACATCCGACAGTACATTCTAGTATGGAGGCGTTACCATGGTGATGGGGACGATCCATGAGCACGGAAGTCGGCAGAAGCTGCAACGGGCACTGACTGGAGCAGCCAGGAAGCCAGAAATCCTCAGGACAGGTAAGAACTACTTTTGGGAAGTGGGAAAGAAAAAAATATAACAATAAAAAATCGATATTCGAATATTCGCGCTAAACACTAATAGGGAACTTAGTTTATAAGCCCCACTGGAGACAGCAATGATAATTTCTGTACAACGCTGCTGAATATGTCAGCGCTATATAAGTGAGTAAAATATATAATAACTAAATATGCCGGAAAGTTGTAGGATCCCTGCCGAATCCCATTAGAGTCAATGGGATCTGGCGGTGAATGGCAGTATCTGGCTAGGCCAGATGCAATGAACTCTGGCAGGCTGTTCCTCTGCCAGAACGGATAGCTTACAACTAACCTAAACCTATACTGTACATACCCCAGTCCAGACCCCCAACAAAATCACCTAAACAAATACAGATGCCAGAAATGAACTGCTTAAATAATGCAGACACCCAAATACAGACCTCGTAAATTAATATAGACCCTAACCAGACCCCCATATATACAGTACAGACCAAAAGTTTGGACACACCTTCTCATTCAAAGGGTTTTCTTTATTTTCATGACTATGAAAATTGTAGATTCACACTGAAGGCATCAAAACTATGAATTAACACATGTTGAATTATATACATAACAAACAAGTGTGAAACAACTGAAAATATGTCATATTCTAGGTTCTTCAAAGTAGCCACCTTTTGCTTTGATTACTGCTTTGCACACTCTTGGCATTCTCTTGATGAGCTTCAAGAGGTAGTCCCCTGAAATGGTCTTCCAACAGTCTTGAAGGAGTTCCCAGAGATGGTTAGCACTTGTTGGCCCTCTTGCCTTCACTCTGCGGTCCAGCTCACCCCAAACCATCTCGATTGGGTTCAGGTCCGGTGACTGTGGAGGCCAGGTCATCTGGCGCAGCACCCCATCACTCTCCTTCATGGTCAAATAGCCCTTACTTTCAAAGTTTTCCCAATTTTTCGGCTGACTGACTGACCTTCATTTCTTAAAGTAATGATGGCCACTCGTTTTTCTTTACTTAGCTGCTTTTTTCTTGCCATAATACAAACTCTAACAGTCTATTCAGTAGGACTATCAGCTGTGTATCCACCTGACTTCTCCTCAACGCCACTGATGGTCCCAACCCCATTTATAAGGCAAGAAATCCCACTTATTAAACCTGACAGGGCACACCTGTGAAGTGAAAACCATTTCAGGGGACTACCTCTTGAAGCTCATCAAGAGAATGCCAAGAGTGTGCAAAGCAGTAATCAAAGCAAAAGGTGGCTACTTTGAAGAACCTAGAATATGACATATTTTCAGTTGTTTCACACTTGTTTGTTATGTATATAATTCCACATGTGTTAATTCATAGTTTTGATGCCTTCAGTGTGAATCTACAATTTTCATAGTCATGAAAATAAAGAAAACTCTTTGAATGAGAAGGTGTGTCCAAACTTTTGGTCTGTACTGTGTATATATATATATATATATATATATATATATATCTATATCTATATCTATCTCAAAACCTTAGACTAGGCCACCAAAATTAATTTAATACAGACCCTAGACCAGACCTCCAAAAATGGACAGACTCCAGACAAGACGCTGACCTCTTCTCTTGCAGTCACTTGGTGCAGCGACAGACATCCAGTAGAACATGGTGTCAAGATGTTTGTATCAACACTCTGGAGTGGAAAAGGTTGCAGAAATGAGGAGCAGTCAGAACATGATGTCCAGGAGACTTACCCGCTCTTCTGGTTGCTCTTTTTTTCAGAAGTCTCCTGGACATTCTGGGCGACTAGGCAAGTATGTGCTAATGCCTTACTCAGTATCTTCCGTTTTTCAACATAGGTGGATTCTTCTTAACAGATGGGAAAAAATAAGAGAAGTATTATAATTCCTACCGGTTCTGTCAGCCGCTCACTGGTTGGCAATGACAGAATCCATAGAAGAGACTTGAAGCCTCACTCACAGATGCTCCGAGTATTTCTCATCTTCCAGGAGGAATCCCGGATCACACATGTTTAATGTTCGAGGTTTAGCAAAACACACAGCAATTTATCCATAATTAATAAGAATGCATATATTACGGATAATTTAACATGAAAAGCAAATTAGTCTCCCTGAAAATGATATACTAAAGCTGCTAAGGGGTCCAGAGAGAACTTTCCTTGGAACCTCCAAGCCCTCCCAAAGGGCTATTAAGATTAAAGTGGTTCTTCTTGAGGACTTCAAAGACTGCAGTTATAGATACATCATTGCTAATGGATGATTATATAACTATACTGAGCATGACACTTGTGTCTACCCACAATTCTTTGCAAGCCAGCACTTCATTATCCAATACATCAGACGTCATAGAAAACAATGGTAAAGTCTCAAATTGCATATACTGCTAAACCATAACAGTATTCCAATAACCATCCATATCATGCCTCCCAAGTGTCCCTCTTTTGGAGGGGCCGTCCCTCTTTTTGGCCCATGTCCCTCTTTTTGACCTGGGGAATGAATGCATAAATGTGCATTAATATACACTGCTCAAAAAAATAAAGGGAACACAAAAATAACACATCCTAGATCTGAATTAATTAAATATTCTTCTGAAATACTTTGTTCTTTACATAGTTGAATGTGCTGACAACAAAATCACACAAAAATTAAAAAATGGAAATCAAATTTTTCAACCCATGGAGGTCTGGATTTGGAGTCACCCTCAAAATTAAAGTGGAAAAACACACTACAGGCTGATCCAACTTTGATGTAATGTCCTTAAAACAAGTCAAAATGAGGCTCAGTAGTGTGTGTGGCCTCCACGTGCCTGTATGACCTCCCTACAACGCCTGTGCATGCTCCTGATGAGGTGGCAGACGGTCTCCTGAGGGATCTCCTCCCAGACCTGGACTAAAGCATCTGCCAACTCCTGGACAGTCTGTGGTGCAACGTGACGTTGGTGGATAGAGCGAGACATGATGTCCCAGATGTGCTCAATTGGATTCAGGTCTGGGGAACGGGCGGGCCAGTCCATAGCATCAATGCCTTCGTCTTGCAGGAACTGCTGACACACTCCAGCCACATGAGGTCTAGCATTGTCTTGGATTAGGAGGAACCCAGGGCCAACCGCACCAGCATATGGTCTCACAAGGGGTCTTAGGATCTCATCTCGGTACCTAATGGCAGTCAGGCTACCTCTGGCGAGCACATGGAGGGCTGTGCGGCCCTCCAAAGAAATGCCACCCCACACCATTACTGATCCAATGCCAAACCGGTCATGCTGGAGGATGTTGCAGGCAGCAGAACGTTCTCCACGGCGTCTCCAGACTCTGTCACGTCTGTCACATGTGCTCAGTGTGAACCTGCTTTCATCTGTGAAGAGCACAGGGTACCAGTGGCGAATTCGCCAAAATTGGTGTTCTCTGGAAAATGCCAAACGTCCTGCACGGTGTTGGGCTGTAAGCACAACCCCCACCTGTGGACGTCGGGCCCTCATATCACCCTCATGGAGTCTGTTTCTGACCGTTTGAGCAGACACATGCACATTTGTGGCCGGCTGGAGGTCATTTTGCAGGGCTCTGGCAGTGCTCCTCCTGTTCCTCCTTGCACAAAGGCGGCGGTAGCGGTCCTGCTGCTGGGTTGTTGCCCTCCTACGGCCTCCTCCACGTCTCCTGATGTACTGGCCTGTCTCCTGGTAGCGCCTCCATGCTCTGGACACTACGCTGACAGACACAGCAAACCTTCTTCCCACAGCTCGCATTGATGTGCCATCCTGGATAAGCTGCACTACCTGAGACACTTGTGTGGGTTGTAGACTCCGTCTCATGCTACCACTAGAGTGAAAGCACCGCCAGCATTCAAAAGTGACCAAAACATCAGCCAGGAAGCATAGGAACTGAGAAGTGGTCTGTGGTGACCACCTGCAGAACCACTCCTTTATTGGGGGTGTCTTGCTTATTGCCTATAATTTCCACCTGTTATCTATCCCATTTGCACAGCAGCATGTGAAATTGATTTCACAGAAGTGTGATTGACTTGGAGTTACATTGTGTTGTTTAAGTGTTCCCTTTATTTTTTTGAGCAGTGTATTTACTATAGTGCTCCTTACCAAACTATCTCTATGGTTTCTACCTTTATATTAGACCATAACTTCATTATTTGGTGCAATTTGAACCTTAACCCCTTAAGGACCCTGGGATTTTCCATTTTCGTTTTTCACTCCCCGCCTTCCCATAGTCCTAACTTTTTTATTTTTCCATTCCTTATAGCCTTATGAGGGCTTATTTTTTGAGGGACAAGTTGTACTTTCTAATGGCACCATTTACGGTTGCATACCATGTAGTAGGAAGCGGGAAAAAAATTCCAAATGGGGTAGAATTGGGAAAAAACGCAATTCTGATAAAAGGTTTTTTTTTTTTTACACTGTACGCTATGCGGTAAAATTGACCTGTTATCTTCATTATCCAGGTCAGTACGGTTACAACGATACCACACTTGTATAATTTTTCTTGTGTTTTAATACAGAAAAAAAATATATATTAAAACCTTTGAGGAAACAAATTTTTTTTTATAACTATATTCTGACCCCTATAACTTTTTTGTAGTTATGTGTAAGGTGCTGTTTGAGGGCTCATGTTTTGCGGGACAATCTGTTCTTTTCAGTGATACAAATCTGAAGTGTGTGCGACTTTTTGATCACTTTTTATAAAAAAATTATTAGGTAGTCGAAGTGACAAAAAATGGCAAATTGGCTGTTTTTGTTTTTCCGTTACGCCATAAATATTGGTATATTTTAATAGTATGGGCAATTTCGCACGTGGCGATGCCCATGATGTTTATTTTTTTTATTGTTTAAGTATTTGAATTTTAAGGAAAGGGTGGTGATTTAAACTTTGATTTTTTTTTTTTATATTTGCAAAAACTTTTTTAAACTTAATTTTTTTTGTTACTTTTTTTAAGTCACCTTGGGTGACAATAACTGGCAATCATTAGATTGCCTATTGTGTTCATTGATGTCTATATAGACACCATTGAACACTTCATTTGCACTATACCAATACAATGCTGCCACCTAGTGGCCTGTATTGGTATAGTCATCTAATAGGCACCTAAGCCTGCTTGAGGCTTCAGCCTATTAGATCAATGTAACAGGTTCCCCGATCTCAGCCGGGGAACGCTGTTACCGGAGCGGAAGTGCACGACTTCCACTTCCAGACTGCGCAGATGCCGTGGTCACATTTGACCACGGCATCTGAAAGGGAAAATGTATGCGATCAGCCTTATGGGCTGATCGCATACATGTGCCGCAGGTCTCTGCTATTTAAAATAGCAGAAACCCGGCGGCTATGGCGCCCGCTGCATGTGCGAGCAGGCGCCATGTTTGGGGTTCGGACTTCTGCCGTACATGTACGGAGGAGGTCCTTAAAGGGTTAAAATAGCTATAATCTGATGATTTATGTGCTAATATTTAAATAGATATTGAAGTACAAGAAAAAAAAAAATTGTCCCAGGGGCTCCACGTGCTGTAAAAAAAAGTAAAGGAACTTGCACTAACCTAACCGATCCCCAACTGCTGCAGTTCTGACGGAGTCAGCAATTATGCTTTGTGCGGATTTAAGAGGAGTGGCCTAGTATGAAAAAAAATTTCACGATGGACGCCGCAAATATTGTCCCTCTTTGCGATTTTCAGTGGGGCACAGCCACCAGAACACACTTTCCCTTCTCTGATGTGCTCCCAACAGTCCGTCCCCGCCGGCATCCACCCCGTTCCCTCCAGGAAGGTATGGCTGCCTGAGCAGCGCAGCTCTGTCCAAACCAGACAAAAGGCATGGATGGACACCTACTCTGGATCTTAAAAGACCTGTGTCCCTCCATCCCAGTCTTCTCCTGCCAATGGCTGGCCCCCTTAGGGTATTTCAATGTAGGAATGTGCCTGAGCAATAGATTCTAGTTGTCTAGTATCCTGCAAAGGTGCACTGTTGTCCTGCTTTTCCTGCCCATCCACTGACCTCTGCCTGTCTCTAGATTTGACCCTTCACTGCCTCAACTGACATCTGCCTGTTCCTCGTACTGACTGTGAGCTGCCCATTCGGATTGCACAAACTCTGCCTGCCCTGACCTTGGCTTGTTTCTAAATACAGTTTTGCCTGACACCTTGGCGATCCATAGGAAGTAGCCTGGAGGAGATTTAGTGACAACCATTTTTATAGAACATTAAAGGGGTTCTTCAAGACTATTAAATGCTCCCCTTATGCCAGGCACCTCACAATGAATATACTTACCTGGCTCCCCGCTCCTGGTCCCTGTACTGTACCGGATGTTGTCATACGCGCACGGAGAGAAGCAGCAGCGGCAGTACAGGGACCAGGAGCGGGGAGCCAGGTAAGTATATTCATTGTGAGGGGCTCGGGCATATGGGGGACATTTAATAGTCTTGGATAACCCCTTTAAATGTGTAGTGAAACCAGTTCCCCCTTAAGTTGTGGCTTTAAATAAAAATACAGAGAAAACGGGAGTATAAGGTCTAGTATATATTTTATCAGACATCCGGTCATATACTGTATATATACAATTTTATTAAAAATGAACAAACTAATAAAGCAGTTAAATAAACAAAAAAACCTTCTCTGCCCATAACATTACAGCATATAACAGGTTATAAACCCAAAAATTTTGATCATTTGAGGTTTTAATAAGTCCCGTTAGGTTGATATATAACTTACATACGTTCACGCAAATTTGTATTCTGCAAAGCCTGGGAAGACTGATGAACTTACTTTAAGTATTCATATGGAAAAAAAATAATTAACTACCATCATAATCCATACCACAATTGTCAGCCCCGCCCTTTCTTTACTGTCTTGTGATTGGCTGCCTTCACTTCCTTCCGAGTAAATCAATCAGGTCAAAGCTAGAGCCTGGGCCGAAACAGATTTTTAGCCATAAGCACCCAAATAAATAAAAACGCTATTGCTTCTCACATCCATTGTAAAACCACCTATAGAAACGCTGCTGCTACACCCATTTATTAAATACTTTGCTACGTTTGTCCCATCTGTGCTTTTATAAAACAGGTTAGTTAACATTAAAGAGGTTGGTCCACCTCGCACTTTGGTGGCAAATCGTAGGATATGCCACCAATATCCAATAGGTGCGGGTACCACCTTGCCAGTGCTCGGCACTCCTATATAAGTGAATGAAGGGTGGGTGCGCCTGCATGCTGTGCCCTCGTTCACTTTGGGGGCCCCGTTGTAGAGATAGATGTGGGTCCCAGAGGTGGGACCCGCACCTGTTGGACATTGGTCACATATCCTAGCGATATACCACCAAAGTGTGTGATGAGCCAACGACTAAGTATTTTTTTTTTCTTTTCTTCACACTTAAAAGAGAAAACTGAAACATAAAAATTTCCACCCAAAAATTGGAACCTCTTTTACAAAAGAAGTCTCATGTAAGGCATGCCAATGTGAGGAAAAAAATAAAAATAAATCATGCAAAAAAAATAAAAAATTCATAAAAATTGTGGAAGCCATAGATGTATAGTTTTACAGAAGTAGAAGCCCCAATAAGATCATACAGCATTTGGCCTACACCAGGTTGTGTTTTCTTATGGAGACCTCCAAGGCCCTCATACGTCAAAATCCTTATGGAGACCTTCAAGGTCCTCATATATCAAAATTGTCTTCTTGATAACATTGGTCCAAAGAGTCTTCACCATGGAAAAACAATGGCGGAACTGATGGTCATTATGGGGAACAAGACCAATTTTGATACATGAGGCCCGTGGCATTGGTTGAGCGTCAGAGCAGAACAGAGACAGGAAGGTGAGAATTATCTCCAGTTTTCGGCAGAGGTCAACAAAGACAACCCAAGCTTCTTGAAGGAAAAGTTCCAATTTATTCCAAATCAGAGGTTCTCCAGAAGGAAGTAAAATAATGAATCATTATTGTGCGTTGTAGACAAGTCCAATGGTTGTTCCGAGAAGGAATGGGTGGGGTTGGGTCATGCTGAATATTGTACTGTTCCCGGATCCTCTAAGTATCTTATTCTGACGACTGTAAAGATGGAGACTGCATACTTGGCCGAGGCACGAGTTTTAGGGGGTAGAAAATCTCACTTTTTCTTTTTTTCTGATTTCTCTTCTTCATCCCAGTTGAAAAATAGGAGGGGGAACATTCCCAAAATGCAGCCAATAGCGACCCCTATTGCTTTTCCCTAAAGATATAGAAAAGGATAAGTTAAATTTAATTTGCTTTAAAAAAAAAAAAATCTTAATTTGCAAGACATCTGGTCAAACCCAGAGCTGTATTCAGAATTCTGCTCATGGTACCTGTGAACACTGCGCCTCTGAAGGCCCATTTACACGCACTGATTGAGCAGGCAATTATCGGGAACAAACTGTTCATTCCCAATAATTGTGCGATCATGAGCAGAGGTGAGAGCTGCATTTACATGCAGGGATCATCTCCTCGGTATGGGCAAAAGGGATTGCTGTTGCGATCGCTCTTCCCCATACAGATTGATTGTTTATACAGCACAATCGGCTGCCAGGAAACGGTGATTTAGGTGTCGTCATCAGCGATGCTTTCACTGAATGTACAAGCATTTACTTGTTCGAGGGATCGGCTACACCTTTACACAGGACAATTATCCATTATGTTGTACAAACATTCGTTCCCGATAATTATAATCTTCCCGTGTAAAGGGTCGATAAGGCTAGTGCTACGCAGCGACTTTGGATCTGACACACTGCATGAGCAAAAGGCGCACTGAGCTCTGCCTGCATCACAATTAATGAAAGTGAATGGGATGACGTGGTCACACGCTAACTGCTGCATCATGACAGCTGTAAAGAAATCCCAAACTAGCTGCATTTCATGCGACGTGTAAACACCATCACATCTGGCCCTGTCAATCAAAGTGGAGAGGGTGAGGCAGTTGTAGAAAGAGCGGAGCCTCTCGGTGTAATGGTAACGCCCCCGTTGCTCCTAGACACTAATTTGCATATATAAAAACATCATTTTCCTCAGCAATGGGGACACATATGAACATGGGACCAACACAGATGCCTTCAGCTGCCAAGCGCACATGTAACAGGTCAGCCGGTGTCATAGGTACAAATCTGCTGATAGATGCCCTTTAAAGAGATTGTGCAAGAATAGGGGAGGGGGTGAGGCCAAGTGGAGTTGACAACCCCCCTTACTTGGCCGGACCTGTAAAGGGAAGCTTACTTACCTGCTTCCTGGCACTGGCTCCTTGCTCCTTCTCCCGCCTTGCGATGCTCCGCTGTGCTCCCTTACTGAAAACATCCAGTTTGACACTGGCCATGGTGGCGACCGGACCCCCTTGCATCAGGTGGGAGGAGGAGCGGGGAGCCAGTGTCGGGGAGCAGGTAAATCAGCTTCTCTTTACAGGTCCGGCCAAGTGAGGGGGAGGGTTTGCCATGCCCCCCATTCTTGCACAACCCCTTTAAGGTCTAGCTGAGCTTCCACAGTGGTTTGCATTGCGGTACACTGCACTCTCTGGTCGTGAGAATTAGGGTCCATTCACATGTCCGCAGTGTATTGCGGATCCGCAATACACCGGGCCAGCACCCCCAAAAAACTGCCCATCCTTGTCCGCAATTGCGGACAAAAATAGGACATGTTCTATTTTTTTTCGGAGCCGCAGACCTGAAGTTCGGGGGCCGCGCTCAGGAAAAGCGGATGTGGACAGCACACTGTGTGCTGTCCACATCCATTCCTGCCCCATAGAGAATGAAGGGGTCCGCACCCGTTCCGGATAATTGCGGATCGGGTGCGGACACATTCTACAGACGTGTGAATAGACCCTTAGAGATGAGCGAATTTCATATTTTGGAATTCGTTCACGGTTCGTTTGGTGGTAAAAGCAGAATTGCGTTATGGATTCTGTTACCACGGACCATAACGTGGTGCCTTTAGATGCATTCCGTTATTCATTCCGTCATAATAGAAGTCTATGGGCTGCAAAATGGATCCGTCCCGTTTCCGTAATACAGGGGAGTCATCTCCTGATCCTGAGTCCTCTCCTGCATAACGGAAACGGCGGGACGGATCCGTTTTGAAGCCCATAGACTTCTATTATGACGGAATGAATAACGGAATGCCTCTAAAGGCACCAGGTTTTGGTCCGTGGTAACAATCCATAACGCAATTCTGCTTTTACCACCAAACGAAGCGTGAAAGAATTTTAAAACATGAAATTCGCTCATCTCTAGTGAGAATCAGACACTACCTGTCTCATGGCGAGCAGAATAGTCATGCTGATCGATCAGGACCTCAAACAGAATGCAATTAGGAAATAATCCAAAAGTTCTTCTGTCCCTCAACGTGGTAATGTAAGCACAACATCTCCAACAAAGCACACCATGTTCTACACAGCGGGCAACATAAAAAATGAGAGGTCCTGCAGCCAGAGAGCCATCTGGTAATAAGCAGAATTAGGAATACAGCTCTGGGGTATAAGACATGTGACTACAGATCAGTACATTGCATTTCAAAAATATTAAAATAAGCCTTTCTAAATCGAGGAGAAACATAGAAATGAGGATATTCCCTGGCATTGAAAATGTAGTATCCACTAAAATGAGATCTGTCACAAGTGTTAAAAGAAAATGTTTATTATGTTTTTGGATTTATTTTTTGAAGAAAAGATAAAATGCGAAGATGAACAGGAATATTCAAGTGACTACCTCAAAGGCTACAGAACAAACACTGCCAATGAAATGTCAGAATGTTCTCCCCATCAACCTTTTACGTCACCGAGCCCCGAAAAAGAAAAATCTACACGTCCTGTTGGAACGTCTCCAAAGTTCCTGGCAACTATTTATTTTCTAAATCCTTAAAGGTGTACTCCAGGATTTTTACAAGTCATAGCCTGTCCTCAGGACAGGCCATCACCAACTGATCAGCGGAGGTCCGACTCTCTGCACCCTGCCGATCAGCTGTTCTGCAACAGCTCAGGCTCCAGCACTAAACAGCGCCGTCCATCATGTAGTGGACGGAGCTGGTAACTGCACTGAAGTGAATGGGAGCAGCCCTGCAGTAACCAGCTCCACCCGCTACACCAGGCATCCTCAAACTGCGGCCCTCCAGCTGTTGCAAAACTACAACTCCCAGCATGCCCGAACAGCCTACAGGTATTAACCTACAGCAGGGCATTGTGGGAGTTGTAGTTTTACAACAGCTGGAGGGCCGCAGTTTGAGGATTCCTGCGCTACACAGTGGAGCTTCCAGTGCCAGAGCTACCCTGATAGAGCTGACTGGTGGGAGTGCAGGGTGTCGGACCCCCACCAATCAGACAGTGATGGCTATCACTTGTAAGATCCTGGACGAGCCCTTTAAAGGGTTTGTCCAGGCAGTGTAAGCTTGTAGTCTGTAACCACGCATACAAAAAAAATTCTCAATAAGAGCGGTATACAAAAAGAGTAGAAAATATTTCATCCAAAGCATTCACAAAGAGGCTTCATTTTTTATTTTTTTTGACTAGAGCAAAAAATAAAAAAATGGTTGCAAAGGCGGACGTACCCTTTAAATGGCCAACTTGCATAAAATAATATAAAGAAAAAAATTCTAAATAAAATTATTCATTATAGGAGAAGCGTTCTCCTCTGACGGGAATATTGGCGATGCATGCACGGCTACTCTTCATGCCAAAATGCTGGACACCACAACAGAACCCCGACGCGCTCCAGTACAAGTAAATGGGGTTAGAAATGAAGAATATTTTTGCACTTCATAGACTTACAGTCTATACTGTCTCCACTTTTACTAATTAAGGCTACTTTCACACTTGCGTTGCGAATCCCGGTATTGAGATCCGGCAGAGGGTCTCAATACCGGAATTAAACGGATCCATTTTGGTTTTGCACCTCAGGAGGCATCCGTTCCGTTAGAATGCAGTTGTGTGAAAAATCAAAACGGAGAAAAACAGATCCGTCACCATTGACTTGCATTGCTTTCAGTGCTGGATCCGTTTTTTTCCCCCCGCTTTTATGAACAGACACAAAACCATAGTTTGCCGCGGTTTGTGTCCGGTCACAAAACAGAATGCTGACGGAACGGAAGACTTGCTGATGCATCCCGAACGCATCTCTTTCCATTCAGAATGCATGAGGACTAAATGGAAACATTTTTTTTCCCGGTATTCAGATCCTCTGCCAGATCCCAATACCGGAAAGCAACAACGCAAGTGTGAAAGTAGCCTAAAAGTCAATTAGGTCTATATGTCTCCACTTCTGCTAATTCATGTGATCTATTGTTCCCTCTTATCAACCAATTAGGGCTCAGGATAGTCCTATTCTTAATGTGTACTTGACAACACTTCCAAGCGCTGTTTCTTCAGTATGGAGCAGTGCTCTGGGTTCCCCATGTTTATGGCTGTAAGTATTTCGGCTGCCACCACTAGAGGGAGTGATCCATAACCTGTTGAATATGGTTCCAATTGACGTGAAGAAAATCTGTATACAGATTGCCCCCTAGTGGTGGCAATAGGCAATCCAATTTTTTTACAACCATGAGAGTGTAAAATAAAAAGCCTGTAACAGTAGGCACAATGGTCACTCTTGCCTTCAATTCACTAAACAGACATTTCATACCCATGACCAGACGGCTGCCATGAAATACCCGACGCCGGTTCTTCCATAAAGCACATATGCTGAGTTTACTTTACAGCGTGTTATAAGCAGGTTAACATCCTATCGTTTTGTCTTCAAATCCCAAAGCTGAGCATCAGAGATTTGGCAGGAGCAGATCCCCGGGCTATAAATTATTTATACTCCAGGGAAGGAACAGATGACAACAAAATAAAAGGCTTCATTTTAGTGTCAAAGCAGAGACGTGAGGTTCTGCATGCACCATATCAGTGTCACACTGGTTTAAAGGGATGGCCTGGATTATAGGACACCATAGAGAGATCCCTGCACTGGTAGCGTACAGTTAGGTCCATATATATTTGGACAGAGACAACGTTTTTCTAATCTTTGTTCTGAACATTAACACAATGGATTTTGAACAAAACAATTCAGATGCAGTTGAAGTTCAGACTTTCAGCTTTAATTCAGTGGGTGAACAAAATGATTGCATAAAAATGTGAGGAATTATAGCATTTTTTTAACTCAATCCCTTCATTTCGGGGGCTCAAAAGTAATTGGACAAATTAAATAATTGTAAATAAAATGTTAATTTCTAACATTTGGTTGAAAACCCTTTGTTGGCAATGACTGCCTGACGTCTTGAACTCATGACATCACCAGACGCTGCGTTTCCTCCTCTTTAATGCTCGGCCTTTACTGCCGCGGTTTTCAGTTGCTGTTTGTTTCTGGTCCTTTCTGTCTAAAGTTTAGTCTTTAACAAGTGAAATGCTCTATTGGGTTCAGATCCGGTGACTGACTCGGCTGTTCAAGAATATTCCACTTCTTTGCTTTAATAAATTCATGGGCTGCTTTGGCTTTATGTTTTGGGTCATTGTCCATCTGTATTATGAAACACCGACCAATCAGTTTGGCTGGATTTCAGCACACAGTATGGCTCTGAAGACCCCAGAATTCACCCGGCTGCTTCTGTCTTGTGTTACATCATCAATAAACACTAGGGCCCTGGGGCCACTGGCAGCCATGGATGCCCGAGCCATCACACTGCCTCCGCCGTGTTTTACAGATGATGTGGTATGCTTTGGATCAGGAGCTGTACCATGCCTTCGCCATACTTTTTTCTTTACATCATTCTGGTAGAGGTTGATCTTGGTTTCATCTGTCCAAAGAATGTTCTTCCAGAAGTGTGCTGGTTTTAATATGGTTTTTTTTTAGCAAAGTCCAATCTAGCCTTCTTATTCTTGAGGCTGATGAGTGGCTGCACCGTGCAGTGAACCCTCTGTATTTACTTTTTTGAAGTCTTCTCTTTATGGTAGATTTGGATATTGATACGCCTATATCCCGGAGAGTGTTGGTCACTTGATTAGCTGTTGTGAAGGGGTTTCTCTGCACCATGGTAATTATTCTGCGATCATCCACCACTGTTGTCTTCTGTGTGGCGTCCAGGTCTTTTTGCATTGTTGAGGTCACCAGTGCTTTCTTTCTTTCTCAGGATTTACCAAACTGTAGATTTTGCCACTCCTAATAGTGCAGCAAGTTCTCGGATGGGTTTTTTCTGTTTTCGCAGATGAAGGATGGCTTGTTTCACCTGCATGGAGAGCTCCTTTGACCGCATGTTTACTTCTCAGCAAAATCTTCAAAATGCAAGCACCACACCTCAAATAAACTCCAGGCCTTTTATGTGCTTAATTGAGAATAAAATAATGAAGGAATTGCCCACACCTGACCTTTGAGTCAACTGCCAATTACTTTTGGTCCCTTTAAAAACAGGGTGCCACATGTAAAGGAGCTGAAACTCCTAAACCCTTCATCCAGATTTAATGTGGATACCCTCAAATGAAAGCTAAAAGTCTGGACTTTATGTCCATGTCCATTATATAACTATAACTTGAATATGTTTAAGTAAACATTTAAAAAATATAATATTTGTGTCAGTGTTCAAATATATATGGACCTAACTGTTTATGTTAGGACACCTTAAAGGCGTTGTCCCATGAAAAATATTCTACAGTTTTCAAATCAGCACCTGGATCTAAATACTTTTGTAATTGCATGTAATTAGAAAGTTTGTATAGCCACTGAGTTATTCAGTAAAATGTATCTGTACAGCGCCACCTGCTGTTTGTTTTTTTCTTATTTCTTTGTCCGGCTCAGTGAGATGCCTCCCGAGTTGTGATAGGATGAGCATAGACACGCCCCCCTGAGCTGCAGCAGAAAAGACACTCCCCTTGAGATGCCAATGTCATAAATCTAACGGTGCAATGAATGAGGAGATCTCTGGATCCATGTGAGGTGCAGGGCTGGTTCTAGCTTTGTTATAAAGAGATTGTCATGTGCTATATGATGTCTGATTTGGGGTCCGTCACCAGGCACAATGCCTTGTAGAGCTAGCTTTGTTAATGGTTGCTTCCTTCTGGAGAAAAAGTACTTTTAATCCATATGCAAATGATCAGTTAAGTGCACCATGGGAAGGGGCGGGCCAAAGCCACACTGTGCACCCTTGCTCCTCCTGCTTCCTCTGCCCGCCAATGACAATCAAGGAGTGATAACAGAAGGATGTCGGTCACTGAGAAGGACCACCCACATGACTACTTAGGCCTCTTTCACACTTGCGTTGTCCGGATCCGGCGTGTACTCCACTTGCCGGAATTACACTCCGGATCCGGAAAAACGCAAGTGTACTGAAAGCATTTGCGTTCAGTGTTACTATGGCACCCAGGACGCTATTAAAGTCCTGGTTGCCATAGTAGGAGCGGGGAGCGGGGGAGCGGTATACTTACAGTCCGTGCGGCTCCCGGGGCGCTCCAGAATGACGTCAGAGCGCCCCATGCGCATGGATGACGTGATCCATGCGATCACGTGATCCATGCGCGTGGGGCACCCGGACGTCACTCTGGAGCGCCCCGGGAGCCGCACGGACTGTAAGTATGCTCCCCACTACACTTTACCATGGCTGCCAGGACTTTAGCGTCCCGGCAGCCATGGTAACCATTCAGAAAAAGCTAAAAGTCGGGTCCAGCAATGCGCCGAATCGACGTTTAACTTAAGGTCGGATCCGGATCAATGCCTTCCAATGGGCATTAATTCCGGATCCGGCCTTGCGGCAAGTGTTCAGGATTTTTGGCCGGAGCAAAAAGCGCAGCATGCTGCGGTATTTTCTCCGGCCAAAAAACGTTCCGTTCCGGAACTGAAGACATCCTGAACGGATTTCTCTCCATTCAGAATGCATTAGGATAAAACTGATCAGGATTCTTCCGGCATAGAGCCCCGACGACGGAACTCTATGCCGGAAGACAAGAACGCAAGTGTGAAAGAGGCCTAAGTCCAGAATGAGCACGTATACGGTATAAAAGGCTAAATGTCAAATTATAATGACTCCTTTCCTACAAATGTATATATCAATCTGCTCAGTTCCTTCTGCTCTCTCTATAATCTACTACCTGCAGATCAGACACCACGTTCAACGTGACCGGTTAAATTTAAGTAGTTTTAGAAAAAATCTGATTATTAATGAACCTAAAGATCTGACATGGCTTCTCCTATCTCTGCTGTAAGCACATTGCCAATCTAGCTTTGACCTGAGAAATCGGACACAGACTCGTTTCTGGGTTATACCACCTAACAACCAGAAGGTGGCGCAGTAGCGTAATTAGGCTCTAACAACTTCCTTCCTGCCATAGTAATCAGATTTTCATAAACTTGCTTCCTCACCTACAGATAAATGTAATTATTGTTACTGTCCCCTAACAATGTGCTCATTAAAAGTGTTCTTCTATATTATACATGTCACCACTTCACATTAGTCTTTTAAAAGAGATTTTACCCAGCTCCTGTCATCTACCTCGATTCCACAAACCATTGTCTGCCGTTGATAGCTCTGGTATCTACATATTTGATGATACCTTCACCAAAGATCACCAGATGCTATAGTAATATAGTTCATACTAAACAGTGATCGGGAGACTGGAGAGACGCAGATGCAGGTCAGGCACAGGAGAGGTTGCAGACTGTACCCTGTGCAGCAGCGTGCAGCATGCCACATGCAGTGTGCCATCTTCAGCCCACTCAAGGTAGAAGATCGTTTAGCAATGGCTTTACATCAGCTTTAGAAAACAGTCTGGGAGGACAACATCAGAATGCACAAAGCTAGGAAAACGTATAATTGTGTATCGTTGCACAGTTTCTATGTAATGCCTGATATATTATTCTCAGAAACCTATAAAAGATACCAGAGCAGTGACATCATGATTACAGGTGACAATTCACGTGGGAAATCAGAGTTTCCCTTGAACATAGTTACACCGGCAATGACCTGAAAACCATAATAGCAATTATAATAAAAAAAATAAAATAAATCAAGCATACAGACTGAAAGGCATCCGAATTTCCGAACATGTCCATTGTGTTAATACATATAAGGCTACTTTCACATCTGCGCTTTCCCTTTCCGCTATTGAGATCAGTCATAGGATCTCAATAGCGGGGGGAAAACGCTTCGGTTTTGTCCCCATTCATTGTCAATGGGGACAAAACTGAACCAAAGGGAATGGACTTCACCAGAATGTATTCCATTCCGCTTCATTGCGTTCCCATGACACACACAAGAAGCCTTTTTGAATGCGTCCTAGGATACGGAGCAAGACGGTTCCGTCATGACTCACAATGTAAGTCAATGGTGGCGGATCCGTTTTCTCTGACACACAAGAAAACAGATCCACCCCCCCCCCCCCCCCCATTGACTTACAATGGTTTTAGAGACTGATCCATCTTGGCTATTTTAGAGATAATACAACCGGATCCGTTCATAACGGATGCAGACGGTTGGGTTATGATGGAAGCGTTTTTGCTGGTCCCTCATGGATCCAGCAAAAACGCAGATGTGAAAGAAGCCTCATATTGTATGAGAAAATGATCAAACGTCTGACTGGGGTACCCCTTTAATTATGACTTTTATATAAAAAGGATTGCGACTACGTGGCAGATATAAGAGGTGGAACACAGGACGTTACATACCATATGTGCACTAACACGTGTCTGCCGCATATCTGCTTGTTTGGGCGTTAAATCTGGAATCGGCACACCCAACCGTGACGATATTGCTTCAACGTAACCCGCCAACCTATGGGAAAAATATGTGTAATAAGTAGGTAATAATACATTCATGGATTTACTATTAAATTAAGTATAATAATATTCAAAATGACATATAATTATAAGGCGTAACTGAATAAAAAAGTCCATATTTGCCTTTTAATAGCAAGACACTTCTTGTTCTGTAAAGCTCACTTTTCAGCAATCATCTCATTATCATCACAGGCAGGATTACAAAAAAGCTAGTATCTATGTATCAATAACACAGTATCCACCATTCATAATAGGTGATGGTCACAGCTTATCTACTCCCTCTCCCTGCACAATGACCTCTGCAGAGGTCACAGAGCATTCCCACAACACTCGCGCCTTAAAGTCAACGAGTCATCTGCAGATACCAGTATCCTATGGTCCATATTGCTGCTGTAAAGCAAATCTCTGAACTGCTGTTAACTGAGAAGATAAGCAGCTCTGGCAAGATGGCTGCCCCCATAATCATGTAAAGAAAATTTAAAAAAATACAGAATTATAGAATAAAAATAGAATTTTAATTAGGGACCTCCCTTTATTTCCTCACAATTTCCTAGCGCAGCACTTGGGATGAGGAGGTTTCTCGCTCACTGCCCAATACTTACATCTGTTTACTGTAAAACCCTACACAAAATTTTTTGCGACTTTCCAAGTCCTTTGCGTCACTCCGGGGGTGTCCTAATTCTCGCCAGATGGCAGGTATTAGGAGAAAAAGAAGGATCGGGCATGTTGGATTCCCAAAGGAGACAAGTTACTAAACAGAGGCGTCTGGCAGAGGATAATTCACCTCTTCCAAGAAATGCATGCACAGTCAACTTGAGCATGCATGTATATGAGGGAGGGTTCTGGGAGGTGGTGTTTTTCCTCGTGGAGAGCACCAGGCGTAGGAAGTTTTATAGCCCCAGCAAAGCTCCCTGGGAAAAAGATATGCAGATTAGCTCTACTCCAAGAGGAAGAAAGCCGTCTCTGTAGAGCCACCTACTGGTTGTAGCTATCCTACGTTCGATGTCCAACCCTTGGAAACATGACTAAGGATATTAGCCAAACCAAGAGTCTTCTGCAAAAGGAAAACAGTCAGGAGAGACATGTATATGACCATCTAAAGTTATAGTCACCTTTACAGGCTTTACAGTACGAGACCTTATGGCTGCCTCCACACATGGAAGGAAGAACCAGATAGACAAATAAACTGCGCTTTCAGTGAACTTACCCAAGTCCAGCAATATCTGACACCAGGTTTCCTAGAGCAGCAGCTGCAAGTAACCAAATAAAAATCATTACATGAGAGATAACACAAACTTCTGTAATGCATCGAGCTTGACAGGCCATTTCTGACCACCTCTGCCTTTTATCACCAGGTTATTTTTAGGTCCCATATTCTGAGCTTATTATCTCCTTAATATATATTTATAGCAGTCGGGTGTCTATTTTTCTGATACACAGCTCCAAATCACCTGCCTAAACAATGGCTTTGAAACATAACCTTGCTAACTGCCTGCTGCCGCCATTAGGGGGAGCTCAGGAGCTTACCAAAACAGTATGCAGTAAGCTGACAAGCTCCCTCTAGTGGAGGCTGCAGGCAGTCACAATGTTACATTTTTAATCACTATAAAGCTCTAGGTTACGAAAATAATACGCACTATTTACTTTAATATCAGGTTTGAGGAACCCGAAACAGAAGAGTGTCTGGTGGACCCCAGCCCATTCTTGCTTAACATGGTCAGCATGTAATACTACCCCATGCAGTTAGTGCTCACGGAGGGTTGTTTTTCAAGAGAAAGCAGCTTTGTGTAAGCTGTGTGGGAGAATTCCCAGCTCTTCCTAGAGTTCAGGAGCTCCAAAGCAGCACTCCATGAGCTGTGTGAAAGGTTTCCTAGCTCTTCCGAGAGTCCAGAAGGTCTGCCGGCTTTTTCCGGGAGTCTCCCAGACATTCTACGAGAGTTGGCAAGTACAGTATGCCTAATGAGAATACTTCTGGATTTTCGTGCTCTGGAAAAGGTCTATGATCTTCAAATTGTTGGCCTCTGGGTACTTAAAACTTTGGAAGGCAATAGAGAAGCCAGAAAATCCTCTATTTTCGTTTTTTACCCGGAGTTGCACTTTAATTAAAGGAGCCATGCCCAAGTCAGTTAAAGAGCGATAATAACCCAATGTCAGCCCCTCTTTACTCCTGACTGGGGGACCATAAAAGAGCACACCCTGCATATTAAATAGTACGTCGCTTATGTCTAATAAAGGGGGATCACAGGACTGTCATCGCACAGGCCATTTTATGGTCCCTGGTGTAGAGGGAGCCACAGCGCTTATTTACAGGCGTGTAAAATATGAATTCTCCGAGTATTAGCTCGTTATGTTGGAGTAATTACTGCCATCCGATCCTACACCATCTTGTATAAAGCCTTTTCGACCCAGGAACCGTAGTCACCTGAGAGTCAGAGACAAGATCTCATCATGCCTCATTTATAACCTCATCCAGCATCCTCGCCGCGCTGCGTCCCCCGGGTGTCAGCGCAGGAAGTCATTATCAGCCCGAAAAGATGGCCCCCCTCACCTCTCCAGAAATAGCTGTGCTTTATTATCAATGCCCCCGAGCAGTCACACGTGAATCCTAAATTACATCGAGCAACCGCGTGCGATGTCATCCGGATCATCCTGGATAATATGGGAGCAGGTGGCACACAATAACCTACAGATACCATGATGGTTCAGATGGCCTGCGAGCGCAACAAGTGGTCAACCCTTTTCAAATGGAAATTTCTTGTAGAAAAAAAAAAAAAAAATGCCGTAAAAACGTTTTATTCACTGACAGCAAGCAGTGGTAGTAAATGGTGAGAAATTAAAACATAACACGTATATAATTTGTAGTGCAATGATTTAAAGGACCCTACTCCGAAAATGGAGAGCGGCTAAGAAAGAGGCTCTGAGGGATTCAACACAGGGGTTCAAGTACATGGGGCTGAGCTGCGATACCAAGCACAGCCTCTATCCAATAGGCGGCGCTGTGTTTTGTAAGCTGCAAGGAGGCCGTGGGGCTCACAGGGCTCAATGTTCCCAGTTGTGGTTGCAACTTTCTGTGCTGATAACTTCTGAACCACAAGAGATATTGCAAATCTGATTGCGGCAATCTATTTCTGAGTAAATTATGGTTTTCTCTGATATGGTACATGACCCCTTTCCCATTGGAAAAATTTGCCCTTGATCCAATATGGTGGCTTTCAAGATGGCGGCCATGTTACGGACATAGCCTAAAAGATAGGCCCCCTCACCCATTACTTGCTGGAGTATTCAGATATTTCATTTTTTCTTTCATTTCTAAAATAAAAGGGTGTCCTGAGACTTTTGACCCCCCTGTAAAGGCAGATGCGGGCTGCAGGGGTGGGACTGGGACCTGCATACTTCAGACATTTGTGGCATATCATTTGGAGTCCCAGTGACTCAGCAGGCAATATGAACTGCCTTAAAGGTGATGTCAGACCACAGAAATTTTTTTGTAAAACCAGCTCAGTTAGGCGTAAAACAAAAAATAGTGATACTCAACTTAGTGATTCCCCTCCGCTCCAGTCCCTGCATGCCTCTCAGCCTGACCGTAGCAGTGACTTGTGTGCTGAGACGGGACCAGGAAGTGGAGACCATAGGGGCCCACTGAGCATCAGAACCGGAGCGACGGAGAACCGGTGAGGTGAGCATCCCTTAATTTGTTTTAGACCGACCGGAGACAGTTTTAAACATTTTTCAGTGGCCAGACATCCCCTTTAAAAGGGGGTCTCCAGGACTACAAAAAAAAAAGGGCTACTTTCTCCTAAAAACAGCACCATACCTGTCCACAGGTTGTGTGTGGTATTGCAGCTCCGCTCCATTGAAGTGAATGGGGTTAAGTTGTAATACCACATACAACCGGTGCACAGGTTTTTGGAAGAAAGCAGCCATATTTTTGTAGTCCTGGAGAACCTCCTATAAACCATCAAAAAGGCTCAATATGTCCAACGCCCTCCTCTTATAGCTAATCCCCTATCCACAATGCCATTACCCTTGCTCCCTGTGCCCTGTGCCACTTACCTGCCATGGTGGATATCCCTAAAAGGGCTCCAATATGGAATTCTATCTGTGTTCCCTGAAAGTAAAATAGAAAAGATATAATTAACTATTATAAACTCCAACAGACAAAATATACAGAGCCCCGAGTAGATGAGTACCCCAGCGTGGCAGTCAGATGTGGGAACACTTGATGAGTATGTGCTTGCCGGCTTGAAGCCTGTTTACTGGTCCATACCCAAGTATGTGGGATAAGTAGTGCTGCCAATCTCTGAGGTTTTCGGGATAATACTCAGGTCATGTTATAGGACAACTGTTTTCGCCAAGACATTGACCTTGGGTAGCTACCATTAAAGGGGTTTTCTAGGTTCAGGATATTCACAGACTATCCTCAGGATAGGTCATCAATAGCAGATTAGTGAGAGTCCAACTCTCAGCACCCCCACAATCCCAGGGGCCACAGTAATTATATGAGCACTGCGGCCTCTTCATTGTTTAAACGGGTCTGCCAACCTACACACCATCTACTTAGATGGTAAAGGATATTTCAGCTTCATGAGATGAAGCCAATCTTCTACTTAGAAGGCATCTGTCAGCAGTTTTGTACCTATGCTACTGGCTGACCTGTTACATGTGCGCTTGGCAGCTGAAGGCATCCGTGTTGGTCCCATGTTCATATGTGCCCGCACTGCTGAGAAAAATGATGTTTTATATATGCAAATGAGCCTCTAGGAGCAACGGGGGCGTTGTCGTTACACCTAGAGGCTCCGCTCTCTCTGCAACTGCCGCGCCCTCTGCACTTGACTGGGCCAAATGTGATGACGTTTTCACTGCCTGGTCCTGTCAATCAAAGTGCAGGTCGTGATAGGAAATGAAAAGGGGGGGGGGGGGGCGGAGGAGGGAGTACATATAAGACTTCTGACGATGAGGTATGACAACGTACTTCCGAATGTACCGATATTTATACCCCTATCGCATCACCTGATCCAAATCTATACCCCAATCAACCGCCTGTTGCTGAGGCAGGGAAAAATGATTTCCTAAATCCCAGCACTGATTGGATGAGACTGCAGACCAATCAAGTCCTGTTACCAACCTGAGCAGATTCTGCCCCAGGATGGTAACAGCACTACAGCCAATCAAAGGACGTTACTATCCAAATTAATTCCGCCCAGTGATGCGACCTTCTTATTGTTTTGACAGGAAAATTCCCTCCAAAACCTTTGAGGGATCCAACATGGATGACTATAATCCAATGGGAATCCCTCCCGACAGACCGGGCTCCTGACATACCCTGCACACATAGCTGCCAACTGTCCCGACTTTGGCAGAACTGTCCCTGATTTTCAGAGACAGTGCTGGGCAGAAAATGGGCAAGGCTAACATAAACCCGACCCATAAGTAGGCGCTCTAAAAGGTAAGTACGTGCACTGCCTCTGATAATTAGAAGACGGACCAAGGGAAACAGTAGCGTGCTGTTACTTGTGAATCACTGATCAGATATTGATGGTCATAATATTTACTGTAAGTCGGGGAAATCCCTTTAATATACACATTATATTAGCGGTCAGAAGATGACACTGTAGAGTCCCCTAGTGGGGCCAAAAAAAAACCCATAAAATACATTTTTATAAAAAAAAGTGTACACATTAAAAAAGTGAAACTTTTTTTTACACAGCTCCATCTATGGAACAAAAAAATTATTATAAATTAATATATAAGTATAAATATATTTTTGGGTTGTCATGGGCCAAAAAAAGGGTGGGGCTTGTGACTGCCCTACCCATAAAGGGGGGTTCCCAAGGGTTTGTAGGCATTCCCAAGGCGGGACTTACCAACTACAACACACAAGACGCGAAAATGTATTAAGAGGTGTGAACCTGGCGTGTGACAGGCCAGTCCTCAGTAAATGTGCCCCAAGGATTTTATTTACTGAAGATTTGGGGTTTGGGGGAGGGGTGTTTTTTTTTAACCCTTTAGTAACCGCAGGTAACTGGGATATATCAGGCACAATGGCTTGTGGGGCTAGGTCAGCTGAATGTAATGATAACTCTCACTTAGCGGTTCCTTCATTCTGGAGAAGAAAAAAAAAATGTCATCCATATGCAAATGAGAGGTTATGTGCACTGAGGGAGGGTCCAAGTCACTCTGTGCACCCGTGCTCTTCCTGCTTCCTCTACCAGGCCCTCCTTCTTCTTGACTGACGGGACCCGAGAGGACTATGCAGGAACCTGACGGACTTGGGCCATCCACGCATTGCATGGACGGCCATTCATCTATGTGGCCACCACGTAATACACCCAATCAGCCAATGGAAACTAACCCTGGCAAAACCAGCTGTACGACAGGGGTCTGAGGAGGTGGATCTATGGCGATCCATCTGATTACCGCAGAGTCTCTCATACTAAAGGGGGCGTCTGTCTTGAGGCACCTGCACAGCCGCTCACCATAGGGGCTCATGCACACAACCGGATGTTCCGCAAAGAAATTGAACATGTCCTTGCCCGTTTTGCGGCATTGTTACAATGGATCCGCAAAAAAAAAAAAAAAACGTATGTAACATGGACGTCACACAGCTGTCAACCATTTTTTTTGCGGACCGCAAAATACATGCGGTCATGTGCATGAGCCCTACGGCCATCTGAACGTGGCCTCAGTCAACAATGTGAGGGAGCAGGTTACGATTATCTGTGGCTTTACCGCCTGCACACTGACATCTGTAAAATAACAGCTAGGAGAAGATCCGGCAGGAGGCCCACGTATGACGTGCCTCAGTGAGTCCTCCTTCCAGGGTGACCTTCCAGGAGAGAAAGTCAATTGTGTTACTAAAAAAAGGATGGAAGGAATAGCGGTGCGAGTGACACACTCTCCGCGCAGCTGTCAAGGAGCCGAACAGAGGTTCACAAACATGTTCAGTGGAACCAGCTCGTAAACATCGCGGAAATACCCACAAGGGAGCTGACCAACGTGGCGAGAGCACAAAGGGGAAGGACAAAAAAGATCCTAATTGAAGCAAAAAAATATATATAATATAAAAATTCTACATCAGTCCTTCCATATATTCACCAATCCCCAGACGGGGTCAGCAGCTCTCCAGATCTCCTGTGTCCTGTTTTGTACTGTGGAGCCCAAAAGTTGAATTCCATATTCGAGATGAGGTCTTACAAGGGATAATATTACATTCAGATACCGCGCCCATTTTTGGTTTTGCATTTTCATTTTTTTCCTCCCCATAAAGTTTTAAATTTTCCGTTCATATAGCCGTATGAGGGCTTATTTTTTGCGGGATAAGTTGTATTTATTAAGGGCACCATCTAATTTACCATGTCTGTTATTGGAAAAGGAGAAAAAAAAAATATTTGTGGTGTTTTTGGGGTTTTGACATCACGGTGATCAATGTGCGCTAAAAAGGACATGACCCCCCCTATTCTGCGGCTCAATCAGAGTACGGCGATACCAAACTTGTATTTTTTTTTTGTTTAACTACAAAAAAAAAAATAAAGCCTTTGAAAAAAAAAATCTAAAATTTTCTTTGCATCGACATTTTCCAGCAGCCATATCCTTTTTATATTTGATATACGGTATGTCTTTTTTATGTGTTTTTTTGCAGGACAAACTAGTTTTTAATGGTACTATTTTTGTGGTAAATACGACTTTTTGATCACTGTTATTTAATTCTTTGGGTAAAAAAGGTGACTTAAAAATGGCCAATTGTGTTTTTAATTTTTTTCCCCATTATGGAGTTCACCGCACAGGAAATTTTTCTTAATAGTTCAGACATTTTCGAGAGCAGCGATACAGATGTTTATTTTTTTTATTGTTTATATATTTTTATTTGTATAATTGGGAAAGATGGTGATTTAAACTTTTAATATTTTAATTTTCTTTTTGTTTTGTTTTTTAAACTTTTTTTTACTTCTATATAATAACTTTTATAACCCCTTAGGGGGCTAGAACCTGGGATCTTTTGATCCCTTGCCTCTTAAAGATTCTATTAGGAGGAAGAGAGATCAACTAGGACACTGTGCATGGCGGCCATACGAATGAGACAGGCCAAAATGACATATTTAGAGATGATTGTCTACTGGTCAGTCACTTTCGGTGTAACGAAAGACGTTTTATTGCAAACAACCCGCTAAATCTTTCCAGATGAGCATCGCAAATTTAACTAATTAAGTCCAAATATGGGTGTTAGATGGGTACATGAAACACCCACCAGGCATGGACTTTCGCACACTTCCATTTAAGCCTCATGCACACGAATGTTGTTTGGGTCCACATCTAATCCGCATTTTTTGCAGATCGGATGCAGATCCACTCACTTTAATGTGGCCGCAAAAGATGCGGAAGGCACACGGCCGGTATCCATGTTTTGCGGACCGCAAAATACAGTATGGCTGTGTGCGTCAGGCCTTTTTAAAGGGGGTTTTCGTCGAGTACAATATTGATGAACTATCCTCAGGATTGGTCATCAATATCAGATTGATGGGGGTCCGACACGCGGCACCGATCGGGCAGCCACGGCACCAGAAACTATGCAATGTACGGACTGGAAGCAGACAGCTCCGACTACTGTGTAGTGGCCGTGCAGGGGTACTGCAGAGCAAATCCCATTCTGAGCTGCAATACTCGAAACTACACAGCGGGGGCGGACTGGGAACTTAAAGTGGCCTTGGAAAAAAATACTAAAAGTGGCCCTGTTTTGTAGTTGGGTCCAAATTGATGGAAGGCAGTGGCACATTATACCACCCTAACAGAGCCAAATACTACAGTCCATCACAGAATACTGCCAGCAGCACAAAATACAGCCTCAAACACTTCCACTGGCCGACCGTGAGGAGGGCCCAGGCGGCCCCCTTGGCATTGGCCCACCGGGAAATTTCCTTGTAAGGTCTATGGCCAATCCGCCCCTGCTAAAAGTGTATGGAGGCTTCTGCTTCTGCTCCATACACTGTATAGATTCCGGTGTCGACAGCAGCCCGAAAATGTTGATCCGGTGCCGGACCTCCACCGATCTGATATTTATGACCTATCTTGAGGAAAACCTCTTACATATATTATTTATTCTGGCACACAGACAAAGTTGTCACAACCCACAGTAAACCCCATACGAAACGTTCAGTCACTAGATGCTATAGTATACACGACATCACTTTTTACAACTGTCAAATATACCATTGTTTCCGCCTCCACAGACTCCTACACAGCGCAGAAACCTCATTAATTCACCACCTCCTACTCAGTCTGCATTATGGATTCTGGGATCTCGGCCCGTGGCTTGTGGGTCCTGGTAAACTAAGCTGCGGCTCTACTAATAAACTGTAATTACTATACAATGAGACAAACACTGGCAGAACACCGCACACGGGGTGACATCAGGGTAGGAGGTGGGCACCGAACGCTACCAGACGAGCGGACCACGACATAACCATTAAACCACCTGATATGGCAGAACACCATACATGGGGTGCCATGAGGCTAGGAGGTGGTCAACGAACGCTACCAGACAAGCGGACCACAAAATGACCATTAAACCACCTGATACGGCAGAACACCATACACGGGGTGCCATCAGGCTAGGAGGTTCGCACCCACCGAACGCTACCAGACGAGCGGACCACACTGACCACCTGAATATAACCGACTACCATAGAGCAGTAACTCTGAACACTGAAAGTGACAACCTTTTAGGACATGAAGCGTTAAAGGGGTTGTCAAAGGGGTTCAAATACCCTTTCAGAGAACTAATAGAGGGTGGTTCCCCATTTACTTGATCAGGGGCTAAGGTGCAGTACCTCATCATGGCCACTACACAGAGTACAGAGCAGACGGCTTCTGCCTCCACCCACTTTTCAGTTTCTAAGCAGCCCCTGATTGCTAGGGGTGTCGGTTGTCAGACCCCCACCGATCTGATACCGATGAGTCACCAATATCTGTAATCCGGACAACCCCTTTAACTGATCATTGTAATACACAAAGGCTATGGACACCTTCAGGGCAATTTTTGATGATTGAATTTTGGGCTAAAAATAATTTTTTCAATTGGTCTTTAATAAAAAATAAAAAATAAAATCAGCCTTTTTTGAGTTATAGGAGTTAAAAAAAAAAAAAAATCGGTCTGTTTTCAGAATATCAATACAGTAAGCAGACAGATTTTTAACCCATGTACCTTAAATTTTTTTAATAAAGACCAAAGGTAAAAAAATGATTTTTAGTCCAAAATAAGTAAAATATTGTGAAAATATATATATATTGCCCAGAAGGTATCCACAGCCTTTAAAGGGGTTGGACACTTTCTGCTTCTTGTAGACCAATGTGTTTGTGAGAGGATTATATGGCACTTACTAATATAGTCTTTGTTGAAATTTTGCACCATTTTCAATATCTGGAGTCTTTTCTGCCGTCCACACCGAGGTGCTGTCCAAAAAATGGCTGCTGATGTCACATGACCCCTCCCGGTCATGTGACCAGACAGATCACCTCCATGTGATATCTCCTCAATTCAAACGCACTGCTCCTGCCATCTGCGCTTGAACTGTTGGGAGTTTAGTGCAGTGTGTCTGAATGGAGGAGGCATCACATGGAGGTGATTTGTCTGGTCACATGACCCTCCATCGGCAGCCATTTTATGGACAGGACCTTTGTGTGGATCGCCCAAAAGATTTTGTAAACAAGGGGATGTACCTTACTAATATCGAAATAAATCGTTGATATTTATAAGTACCATACCTTACCTACACATTGGTCAATGATTACCAGAAAGTGGCCAACCCCTTTAATGCTTTATTATGGACCGACCTACCATACAAAACTTTAAAGGGAAGCTTCTTAAATATATCTGGAGCTATAGGAAACATTTTGTAGCATATCTGTAGTCGATTTTACTTTTTACATACATATATATATATATATATATATATATATATTTTTTTTTTTTCATAAAAGCTTTTGCAAACTGGAAACCGTGAGCAAGCATGCCATATTACGCAGATGGTTCTCATTACCTAGTATTAAATGGACAAGCATTAAATAATTGAACTACAGAGGTGCTGAAGGGGTTAAGAAAGTGATGGCAAGTCAATCAGATCCACACAAGAATATTACAATCAGATGACTTAAAGGGGTATTCTACTCTGAGAAAATGGGGGGCATATTGCTAGGATATGTCCCCACCACTGTGACCAGCACCTATATTGGGAACGGAGCGGCCAAAGTGGTGGCTGGAGGACTCCGGTCCGGCCAACACCAAGCGTTCTCTCCCCATAGAAGTGAATGGGAGCGCACTGCGCATGCAGAGCCGCCGCTCCCGTTCACTTCTATGGGCCCAACGGCTACATTCAGCAGCCCCATAGAAATGAACGGAGGGCAGCTGCGCATGCGCACGTGCCCTCCACACCACTTTCGGGGGTCCGTTTAGGAGATGTGCAGTGGGACACGCACCTATCAGACAAAGGGGTCATATCCAAGCCATACGACCCCATTGTCTCCGATGAGAAAACCCCTTTAACAGGTTAACAGATCCATCGATAACATCTTGCCGACGGTTTCCAAGTACTACCAGATTCGTTTTCTACGGCGAATACAGTAAAGCAAACAGGAAATAAGAGAATTAAAGGGAATGAAGACAATGCAAAGATTTGTGGAAGGAGAATGCCCCCTTTACTGCGCCCTCTACTTGTATCGTTTAGATAAGAGCTCTTCTTCTTACCGCAGCAATCATAATAGCGTTATCCAAGAAGCCGAACCCAATAAACGGTAGTGCATTGTGGACGAAGACTGCAAGACAGAAATGAGAAATCAGAGCGGGCTCAGGAGACTTTCCCTGGGTAGGAAAATGTTTTTACAAACATAGCCTCAAAATGAGACTCTAAATACCGTGACATTTCGGTCGGAGCGCCCATTAAAAAGTAATAGAATAGTAATGGTTAATAGTAATTGAATAGTAATAGGTCGGTGCCAATCGGCTGCGGGATCACATTAATCAAAGAGATATTTAAAGGGCTTGCCCAGCGGGATTAAATCTTTTCTGTATGGCCCAGCATGGGTCATCCAAAAAAAAATAATTACTCATCGCTGCTGCCGATCCCCTCCGCTCTCCGTTTCCTTCTCCAGCTCGACACACAGGAAATCCCTGCTCACCCACTCACTGGTTGAGTCGGGTCACAGCCTCTCCTCTCCTTCCATTGTGTTGAGCCGAAACCAGGAAGTGGACAGGAGAGGGATGGGTAAGGATCAAACCGGCAGTGGTGGGGAAAAAAAAAAAAATCGGTGATACGGGCTTCATTTTTTTTTTAACCCATTCTGAGCCATATATAAAAACGCATTAGCCAGATGAGACAGCGGCTCACCAGCTACAATGATATGGCCCTACGGAACTCTCCCAACCACACCGCTGAAATGGCATATGAACAGAGCCTCATGTAGGGGCTGTGTGAGCAAAATTCAATTCTTTTAAAAGGGGTTGTCTCACTTCAGCAAATGTCAAGAAAGTTAATACAAGGCTCTTACTAATGTATTGTGATTGTCCATATTGCCTCCTTTGCTGGCTGGATTTATCTTTCCATCACATTACACAAAGGTTATGACCACCCTACCATCCATTAGTGGTGGTCGTGCTTGCACACTATAGGAAAAAACACAAGCCTATGTGAGCTCCCACGGTCCCGGCCACCAGAGAGGCCGATGCTTTTTTCTATAGTCTACAAGCACGACCACCGCTGCTGGATTATAGGGTGGTCATAACCATGGAAATGAGCCATATATAATGTGATGGAAAAATGAATCCAGCCAGCAAAGGAGGCAATATGGACAATCACAATACATTAGTAAGAGCCTTGTATTAACTTTCTCTACATGATCAATGCCATTTGCTGAAGAAAGACAACCTATTTAAGCTGACATTTGATAATACCCCTAAAAAAATTCTCAAGTTTTTCTACCCTTTGTGAAAGTTCCAGCTGAGCTGTTGAATAGCATGTCTGACACCAGGGCCAGGATAAAGCGCAGTCTGTTTCCAAGAGCAACCAGAAGAATTGAAAAGGTGACAGAATGGGGAAAACGGAATCATATAAATGGGTTATAATTTGCCTCCCTTGGTTGTCACTTTCCCCATTCTCTGCTGCATCCTTGTACACTGGCATCCTATTTAAAACTTAAAACTAAATGGAATAGCTTAAAGATCTCCTGTCAGCAGGATCAACCCTATGACACCACGCAAACTGCCTGGTAGGATTCATCCCACTGATTCAAATGATTCTTTTCTTGTGAAAATCAGTTGCTGCGTTCCTGAGAAAAAATTATTCTTTGAAGCCCCCATTTGTATAACAAACAAATGTATTTTTTCTTACCAACGCCAGAACTGATTTTCAGACAATAGGTATCATTTCAATCACCAGGGTCAACCCTACCAGGCAGCATACCTGGTTGAACAGGGTTGATCCTGCCGATGAGCTCTTTAAAAGGGTTTTCTGGGATTTTGATATTGATGGTGTATCCTCAGGACATCACCAACAATATCTGATTGGTGGGGGTCCAACTCTCGGCACTCCCTCTGATCAGCTGTTTGAACAGGATGCAATGCTCAGGTGATCGCTGCAGCCTCTACACAGCATACCAAACACAGAGCCGTACATTGTATAGTGGCTGTGCTTGGTATTGCAACCCAGGCCCACTCAATTGAATGGGACTAAGCTGCATATAGGCCATGTGACCAATGAATGTGACGTCACTGGCTAAGGCTACTTTCACACTCGCGTTTTGGCTTTCCGTTTGTGAGATCCGTTCAGGGCTCTCACAAGCGGTCCAAAACGGATGAGTTTTGCCCTAATGCAATCTGAATGGAAAAGGATCCGCTCAGAACGCATCAGTTTGCCTCCGTTCAGTCTTCATTCCGCTCTAGAGGCGGCTTGCAGTGTTTTGCTGTCCGCCTGACGAAGCGGAGCCAAACGGATCCGTCCTGGCACACAATGTAAGTCAAAGGGGACGGATCCGTATTCGCTGGCACAATAGAAAACGGATCCGCCCCCCATTGACTTTCAATGGAGTTCATGACGGTTCCGTCTTGGCTATAGAAGACATAATACAACCGTTTCCGTTCATGACGAATGCATGCGGTCGTATTATTGAAACGGAAGCGTTTTTGCAAATCCATGACAGATCCGCAAAAAACGCTAGTGTGAAAGTAGCCTTAGGAAGAGGCCTCCGTGCTCGCCACAGAGGCTTAGTGGAGGTGTCGGGAGTCGGACTACCAAAGATCGGATATTGATGACCAGTCCTCAGCATGGTCCATCAATATCACAATCCCAAACAAACGCTTTACATATAAAAGAGAAAACTGAAGGAAATAGCTTAAGATAAGTCTTCGATGTACCGCTCCCCCGCACTACAGAATGAAGGAAGGGCAGAGACAACCGAGAGAAGTAAATTATAACTCCGACTGGATAGTAGCACTGAAAGGAAAAAAAATCACTTAAAGGGCATCTGTCAGCAGTTTTGTACCTATGAAACTTGCTGATCTGTTACATGTGCGCTTGGCAGCTGAAGGCATCTGTGCTGGTCCCCTGTTCATATGTGTCCGCATTACTGAGAAAAATTATGTTTTATTATATGCAAATGAGCCTCTAGGAGCAACGGGGGCGTTGCCATTACTCCTAGAGGCTCTGCTCTCTCTACAACTGCTGTGCCCTCTGCACTTTGATTGACAGGTGACCAGGTGTGATGACAAATTTACACTGCCTGGTCCTGTCAAAGTGCAGAGGGCGCGGCAGTGACAGAGTAGGCCGAGCCTCTATTTGTAACGGTAACGCCCCCGTTGCTCCTAGAAGCTCATTTGCATATATTAAAACATCATTTTTCTCAGCAATGCGGGCACATATGAACATGGACTCCGATGCCTTCAGCTGCCAAGTGAACATGTAACAGGTCAAAGGTACAAAACTGCTGACAGATGCCCTTTAATACAGATTAAAAAACTGTAAATGAACATGAACAGCTACCAAGATCCTAATTTTTCCTTCGTTCTGTCCACCGCTCACTGACGCACCCGTCATGAACCCTATAGCTTTACCGTACAGAAATCTTACCGTGTTTCAGCTGTTTGGAGGAAGGTGGGGCGGCTTCTAGTTGTTCTGAAACACAATAAAATGGATTTATTAGGAAGCCGATGCAGCAGAAATATATTACACCATAGAGCGGTCTACTGGAAAGGGCTGGCGCATTAATTATACTGCAGTCTGCCAACGTGTCTACACCCTGCCCCAGGGAAACCGTCCCCCGGCTCCTCGCTGTTTTCTTATACACGTCTCTGCCTGCTCCAGGTTTACACTTAGATCTGATCACAGAGGGAATGAAAAGTGTACCCACGGTGTCATGGTCTACACCTCCCCTGCAAACAACAGGCCGCATAATTCTGCACTGTTCCTTTCCCTATTGGGGGCCCTCTTGGCATTTCAATAGTACCAAGAGGACTCACGGGAAAACCCTGAGGAGTCTTTAACTGGGGTAATTGCTGATAAGACTTCTCAGGTCGTGGACGACCAAGAGAACACCCTACCATTGCACGATTGGCTGAAAGGGATCACATGACTGACTCCATCACTCCTTTGCTGGCTAGGGGCCATGGAGTCTCTCACGTGGTACCTCTTGATTATCTATGTAGTGGGAAGCATTGATTAAAAGGAATGTCCCAAATTTTTGGGATATTAATGGCCAAGCCTCAGGATAGACCATCAATACCCGATTGGTGGGGGTCGACTCCCAGCACCCCTGCCGATCAGCTGCTTTGGATGTGACTAGAGTAGAACACGTGGTGTACTGTAAAATGAAGTAGTTTTATCTTCCAGCATTCTCTATACCATATTCGCAGACAGAATGGAAATGACCCTAAGTGTCCTCAACAATAAGCTAATCCACAAGGTTTACCACTGCTTAGAATCTCAGTGATCGTCTATGATTGGTGCAAGTGTCCAATTCCCCTGCAGCGCCACCACAGGGGAAACAAAGCATTACACAGTTCCCATTGAAATCAAAGAGGGATCTGGTCCTCCAGAGTAATAGGGACTTTACAGTAGCTCTCCACTACGGTAAATGGATGAAACACCTGGCAACTGGGGCACCAACAAAGCACCATGCCTTGCCCAGGGTATTTAGGGCTCAGGTGGCAACTGGATCTTTGTCTCTGATGAAAAAGTCGAATTATGACATGATAGACACTCAGCTCTGTCCCGACTGCTGGGCCATATGTCATAGGTTTACACTCCTGGGCTGAGCGCTGCCATTGTCAAGAGGAAACCGACAAAAAACTCAATTATGGGTTTTATTACTCGGCTTAGTTACGCAGCATCTACCGCATCCTGCATCGGCAAATTACTGGGACCACATGCTTTCTGCTGACCCTCACTCATCACTCTTTATGGATCATAGTACAATTTGAAGGGGTTTTCCAGGAGAATAACACTGATGACCTATCCTCAGGAGACATCATCAATATCTGATTGGGGGAGGTCCGCCTCCTGTTGAGTGAGGAGGATGAGGTTCTCCAGTGGGTGCCAATGCTTCATCGCAACTTACCGTGCACAGCGCCGTACACTGTCTAGTGGCTGTGCTTAGTATTGCACCCCAGGCCCATTCACTTGGATAGGACTGAGCTGCACATAAGCCATGTTGACGTGATGTCATGAATGTGACCTCACTATCCTCAAAGCCTCTTAAAACAGTTGATCGGTGAGGTTTCCAGGAGTCCGACCCCCACCGAACAGATATTGATGGCCTATCCTGAGGATAACCCATCAATATTAAGCTTTCGGAAAACCCTTTAATTTATTTTTAAGAGCATTTTCCCAGAAAGTTGCCGATGTGTTACATAGTTAATACGGCTGAAATAAGACGAACGTCCATCAAGTTCAACCAAGGGATAGGTGAGGACGCGAATCCCAGAAATACTACAGTCAGCCGTCACATCGCCATAGTTCTAATATAACAACAACAATCGACATCCCTCCATAGCTCTTATGAATCAAGCTTAGAACACCATCTACGGTGACTTAAAGGGATTCTCTACTTTGGACAATCCCCACTGGTTACAAGGACCTCTGCGGATCAGAAAGTGTCCCTCCGCCTTTTGGAACCTCCAACGATCAGTTGTAATCTGTGGGGAAACTTCACAGTACGTGTTTAGTTTCCTTGCAGCGCCTCCACAGGGGAAATGAAGCTTTACACTGTGTCCATTCATATCAATGGGTTGTCCATGTAATGCAGGACAGGACAGGTCCTCCAGAGCGAGAGATGCTCTTTGTAACTGTTCTCCACTTTGGCCAAGAGATGAGGATCCTGAAAAGAGGACCCCCTCTATTAACTCAAAATTCACTAATATGGTGTATGAAAATGGGTTTTCCAAACTGAACAACCCCATTAAAGGGGTTCTTCACCTTTTAAACTAATGTTGGCAGCAGTGAAACATGGGACCCCCATCCATTCTGGAAGTTGACAAGCGTGGACCGGAGCGCCGCGAAGCAAACGAGCCGGCACTGAGCGGCGGGAAGAGCAGGTAAGTATGCTTCACTCCACAGGTCTGACAGGAGGGAAGGGGCAACATGTGTTCAAAAGGGCCTAAGAATTGTTGAAAAGGTGGAAAACCCCTTTAGATTCAGTTCAGAAAAACCCCAAGTTCCTGTTCTTGACTCCAAAGAAATAAATGGGACGAGACTCCAGTAAAATTCTATTTCCCTGCAAAATTATACAGAGCCCCTTGAGATCAGTGGGCATCACTGATATTTGCCGCTGCTCTCCTCTCATTACCTCAAAATAATCTCTTATCACATCACATAAGCAGACAATCCAATCAACAGTCCCTCCCCGCCAACCAATCAGATTGCAGCTCTCATATTTCTAAGACAGGTTGTGATATGAGAGCTGCCTCCTGATTGGTTGTTGTGGCCATCTCCTGCATCAGCGACAACTAGGTCCGAAATTTCTGAGCTTTGTGGCCCACAGCCAAATTGCCGGAGTTTAATCTCCATCAAATAATAAGGAGACAGACGATTAATTGCCTAAATTGGCATTAGAGCACAGACACTGTCCATTTGCATCCATACTGGCACAAATCTACAAAGAGAATAACCCCAGTACAGGGCGAACCGCCAGAGAGACGGAAAATGCTGTGTCAGATGGAGAAGTGCTGACTGTGTTCCGCGCTCATACACTGTCAATACAAGGGCTCAGCTTAGAGATAAACCAGACACGAGGCGATCTATAGCGCAGAGATGACATTACAGGTCTATATAATAAAGATGTGTCCAGTGGCCAAATAAGTCAATGTGACTGCAAAAAAGCACTGGTCTGAACACGTGAATAGCGCAGTGGTTGGACGCGGTCAGGTGAGAGCTGTAGTCGATAGGAACACACTGATCTGCGGGGCACAACCATTTACATGCAAGCGTGACATATTTTCTACATACAGCTAGGTGGGGCGATGGATAGCTGGGATTTTTTTCCCCCATACTGTAACAGGCGACTCTCACTGGAGGTCAAGTTTCAGCTTTGCTGTATAGACTGGGAGAGGGACAGCAGAGTCATGTAATGATCATTAGAGGGCAGGATCAGCAGAGACACCTCGTCATTAGAGGACAGGGTCAGCAGAGTTATATGCACTATTATTATTATTATACAGGGTGGTCCACGAAAAAGTAGGCTGCCTCCAATATCTCCTAATCAAACTGCCCAATAGTAAATCTGGCTTAGTTGTCCATAGCAACCAATCAGAGCTCAGCTTTCATTTATTCAGAGCCCTGTAGGAAATGAAAGCTGAGCTCTGATTGGCAACTATGGTGTCCGAAAGATGGTGTTCTTCCTGGAACAGCGATGTGCGAAGCAGATCAATTAAGGAAACTCAAGAGACCTTTGCCGGGAAGTAGGAACAAAACCACCAGCTAAACGTTGAGTTTGGTTTGGAAACGGTTCAAACCTGAAGAAACGAAGGCCTCTATCGATCAGGATGGCTGAAGTTGTGCATGAGATTCAGCAGCGATTGCAAGTAGCCCCCAAAAATCTACTTGGAGGCTGTCTCAGCAAGTGGTGTATAACGAATGACGTGTTGGCTACTTTCACATTAGCGTTTTCAATTCCGCTATTGAGATCCGTCATAGGATCTCAATAGCGGAAAAAAAAACACTTCAGTTTTGTCCCCATTCTTTGTCAATGGGGACAAAACTGAACTGAACGACACGGAGTGCACCAAAATGCATTCCGTTCCGTTTGGTTGCGTCCCCATCGCGGACAGAAAAACGCTGCAAGCAGCGCTTTTCTGTCCGCGATGTGGTGCGGAGCAAGACGAAAACTGATCCGTCCTGACACACAATGTAAGTCAATGGGGACGGATCCATTTTCTCTGACACAATAGAAAATGGACCCGCCCCACATTGACTTTCAATGGTGTTCAAGACGGATCCGTCATGGCTATAGAAGACATAATACAACCGGATCCGTTCATGACGGATTCATGCGTTTGTATTATTGTAACGGAAGCGTTTTTTGCAGATCCATGAAGGATCCGCAAAAAACGATAATGTGAAAGTAGCCTTAGCGAGTGCTGAAATCTCTGAACCTGAAACCGTACTGAATAAGGTGTGCACAGGAAATGAAAGAGTCTGACAAAGCTAAACGCGTAAATTACTGGACTTGGTTGCTGACTGGAGAAGGGCTACTTTTTTGTGGGCCACCCTGTAGGTCACAGTCAGCAGTCATCTCATTATCATTAGAAGGTAGAGTCAGCAGAAACATATCATTAGAGGGCAGGGTAAGCAGAGTCATTTCATTGTAATTAGAGGACGGGGTCAGCAGAGTCATCTCATTATCATTAGACGGCAGGGTGAACAGAGTAATTTCACTATTATAGGGCTGTGTTAGCAGAGTCATCTCATTATAATTAGCAGGCATTGTCAGCAAAATCATTTCATTATCATAAGAGAGCTGGGTCAACAGTCATCTCATTATCATTAGAGGACAGGGTCAGCAGAGTCATCTCGTTATCATTAGAGGACAGGGTCACCAGAGTCATCATATTATTAGAGGGCAGGGCCACCTGACTCATCTCATTATCATTAGAGGGCAGGCCCACCTGACTCAACTTATCGTTATAGGGCAGGGTCTGCAAAGTCATTTCATTATGATTATACGATAGGATCAGCAGAGTAATCTTATTATCATTAGAGGGCAGGGTCAGCAGAGTCATTTCATTATCATTAAAGGCAGGGTCAGCAGAGTAATCTCATCAGTGAAAGGGCAGGGTAACCAGAGTAATCTCATTATCATTACAGGGCAGGGTCAGCAGAGTCATCTCATTATCATAAGAGGACAGGGTCAGCAGTCATCTCATTATCAATGACAGCAGTATTGTTCTGCAGGGTCACAAGAGTCAACTCATTAGAGGGCAGGGTCAGAAGAGTCATCTCATTATCATTAGAGGACAGGGTCAGCAGAGTCATCTCATTATCATTAGAGGGCAGAGTCACAAGAGTCAACTTATTATCATTAGAGGACAGGGTCAGCAGAGTAATTTCATTATCATTATAGGGAAGGGTCAGCAGAGTCATCTCGACAGGGTCAGCAGTCATCTCATTATCATTAGAGGGCAGAGTCACAAGAGTCATCTCATTATCATTACAGGGCAGGGTCAGCAGAGTCATTTCATTATCATTAGAGGACAGGGTCACAAGAGTCATCGCATTATCATTACAGGGCAGGGTCAGCAGAGTCATATCATTATCATTAGAGGACAGGGTCAGCAGTCATCTCATTATCATTAATGACAGCAGTATTGTTCTGCTGGAGGCCTGCACAGGACTTTTTACCCAACTCCTTTGCCACCTGCAGTTTTTAGCTGTATCCAATCTCTTGCTGGAGACTGTACTAGTTATGGAGAATTGTCTGACCAATAAATGTCTATTCATCTAAAAACGTGCAAGGAAATCCTTCCACTGCATACACCAGACCACTACAGGGACCTCTACGGGCACGACAAATGTCAAGACAATGGGGAAATTTATCAAACTGGTGTAAAGTACAACTGACTTAGTTGCCCATAGCAACCAATCAGATTCCACCTTTCATTTTCAAAAGGTGCTGTCAAAAATGAAAGGTGGAATCTGATTGGTTGCTATGGGCAACTGAGACACTTCTACTTTACACCAGTTTGATAAATCTCCCCCAAAGTCATTATCATGGCGGTCAATAGACAATGTACAGAGAATAGAGCCTAGGTGTCTTGAGAAGGCAGGAGGAATAATAGTCACACAAATCCTGTAAGAGCCGAGTCTATATCACACTTGTCGCTGCATTGATCCTTGAATTGCATTTTTATGAGAGTTTTTGCCAAGTGCTTTGACGGAAATCATAAATTCAGTGGAGATCGGCTGCCAAGACCACTGGGAGCGCATCCGTCTAATCACAAAAGCCGATCGATGCCCGTTCTGCGTGTCAGTGAGCACAGCTGGGCTCCCGAATAAATATGTCCGCTAGGAAGTGATCACAAAGCCTGAGGAACACGATACCATAATCTACATATGACAGCAATAAACTATATAGCAGACATTCATTTTCAATGGGGCCGGAATGTGCTGTCCGCATCCGCATTTGTGGATCCGCACTTCAGTTTCCGCAAAAAAATAGAACATGTCCTATTCTTGTCTGCAATTGCGGACAAGATTAGGTATTTTCTATTATAGTGCCGGCGATGTGCGGTCCGCAAATTGCGGAATGCACATTGCCAGTGTCCGTGTTTTGCGGATCCGCAAAACACTTAAGGACAAGTGAATGGACCCTAAAGGAAAGATTACTGACCCGCTTCCCGGGCCGGCTCCTCGCTCCTCCTTCTCCCAGCCTGCGATGCTCCCTCGATGACGGCATCCGGTTTAACATTACCACAGCCAATCACTGGCCGCAGCAAACCGGATCCCCTTGCATCATGTGACCATTTGTCTGGACGTAAGGGGAGCCAATCTCTGGCCGCGGTGATGTTGATATTGATGGAGCCCAGCGGGGCATTGCAGGCCTGGAGGAGAAGGAGCACAGAGCCAGCCACAGTAAGCAGATCATTCAGAACACGTTCACATCTGCGTTGGAGGCGCCATTCAGGGCCTCCGTCACAGAATTAGTCAAAAATAGCGAAGAAATAATTCCTGCATGCAGGGCTTTTTCTCCGCTGAAAAAGCATTCTTCTGAACTGATCCCATTATAGTGAAGGGTCTATTCAGTTATGTGCAGAGGCCGGCATATCAATTATTTTAGTTTTTTAGTACGCTGATGTGAAAGACCCTCAGACAGACAGAGACCGACCACAGACAGAGAGACACAAAGAGTCGCGCAGAATCGGAGCACGCGCAGAGTCGGAGCACGCGCAGACAGACGCGCAGAGTCGGAGCACGCGCAGACAGACGCGCAGAGTCGGAGCACGCGCAGACAGACGCGCAGAGTCGGAGCACGCGCAGACAGACGCGCAGAGTCGGAGCACGCGCAGACAGACGCGCAGAGTCGGAGCACGCGCAGACAGACGCGCAGAGTCCGAGCACGCGCAGACAGACGCGCAGAGTCCGAGCAGGCGCAGACAGACGCGCAGAGTCCGAGCACGCGCAGACAGACGCGCAGAGTCCGAGCACGCGCAGACAGACGCGCAGAGTCCGAGCACGCGCAGACAGACGCGCAGAGTCCGAGCACGCGCAGACAGACGCGCAGAGTCCGAGCACGCGCAGACAGACGCGCAGAGTCCGAGCACGCGCAGACAGACGCGCAGACAGACGCGCAGAGCCCGAGCACGCGCAGACAGACGCGCAGAGCCCGAGCACGCGCAGACAGACGCGCAGAGTCCGAGCACGCGCAGACAGACGCGCAGAGTCCGAGCACGCGCAGACAGACGCGCAGAGTCCGAGCACGCGCAGACAGACGCGCAGAGTCCGAGCACGCGCCGACAGACGTGCAGAGTCCGAGCACGCGCCGACAGACGCGCAGAGTCCGAGCACGCGCAGACAGACGCGCAGAGTCCGAGCACGCGCAGACAGACGCGCAGAGTCCGAGCACGCGCAGACAGACGCGCAGAGTCCGAGCACGCGCAGACAGACGCGCAGAGTCCGAGCACGCGCAGACAGACGCGCAGAGTCCGAGCACGCGCAGACAGACGCGCAGAGTCCGAGCACGCGCAGACAGACGCGCAGAGTCCGAGCACGCGCAGACAGACGCGCAGAGTCCGAGCACGCGCAGACAGACGCGCAGAGTCCGAGCACGCGCAGACAGACGCGCAGAGTCCGAGCACGCGCAGACAGACGCGCAGAGTCCGAGCACGCGCAGACAGACGCGCAGAGTCCGAGCACGCGCAGACAGACGCGCAGAGTCCGAGCACGCGCAGACAGATGCGCAGACAGACGCGCAGAGTCCGAGCACGCGCAGACAGACGCGCAGAGCCCGAGCACGCGCAGACAGACGCGCAGAGTCCGAGCACGCGCAGACAGACGCGCAGAGTCCGAGCACGCGCAGACAGACGCGCAGAGTCCGAGCACGCGCAGACAGACGCGCAGAGTCCGAGCACGCGCCGACAGACGCGCAGAGTCCGAGCACGCGCCGACAGACGCGCAGAGTCCGAGCACGCGCCGACAGACGCGCAGAGTCCGAGCACGCGCAGACAGACGCGCAGAGTCCGAGCACGCGCAGACAGACGCGCAGAGTCCGAGCACGCGCAGACAGACGCGCAGAGTCCGAGCACAGACAGACAGACGCGCAGAGTCCGAGCACAGACAGACGCGCAGAGTCCGAGCACGCGCAGACAGACGCGCAGAGTCCGAGCACGCGCAGACAGACGCGCAGAGTCCGAGCACGCGCAGACAGACGCGCAGAGTCCGAGCACGCGCAGACAGACGCGCAGAGTCCGAGCACGCGCAGACAGACGCGCAGAGTCCGAGCACAGACAGACAGACGCGCAGAGTCCGAGCACGCGCAGACAGACGCGCAGAGTCCGAGCACAGACAGACAGACGCGCAGAGTCCGAGCACAGACAGACAGACGCGCAGAGTCCGAGCACAGACAGACGCGCAGAGTCCGAGCACAGACAGACGCGCAGAGTCGGAGCACAGGCAGAGTCGGAGCTCAGACAGACGTGCAGCCGGAGCTCAGACAGAGGCGCAGAGTCGGAGCACAGAGAGAGGCGCAGAGTCGGAGCACAGACAGACGCGCAGAGTCGGAGCTCAGACAGACGCGCAGAGTTGGAGCACAGAAGACAGACACAGGTACACACAGACACCGACACACAGTCAGAGACCAATATAAGATAGATTTGTAAATAGTGTAGATATTATTTTAATAAGCCTCGCCCAATAAAATGGTTATCGATTTTGAGCAGCTCCGTCAGTAATAAGAAACATGATGCAGCAACAGAACAATCCCACAAGTGGTTTCTCTTACTTAAAGGGGTTGTCTCACCTTATACATTGCTATATATGTTGAAGCCAACACTGTAATTAACAACTTACCAATGTAGTTCTGTTTTCCGAGTTTCCTCTTCTCCAAGCTGTGTGTCATTTTCCATTCCTTTATAGACCTCTCGTTGTCAGGGGTTACGGCCACCACTGCAATTTAGCAACGGTGGTCGCGCCTGCTCACTACACACAAAGCAGGAGCTTTGGTGGCCGGGATCACGAAGTGCGCTTAGCCGCGCATGTGCAGTAGGTCCACGGTCGGCCACCTCGTAGACGCAGTGTTGAACAGCTCCCGGCAGTGACAGAAGCCTCCAAGCTGTTCAACACAGTAAAAAGCAGGTCAAAGCATACAGGGGGGAAAATGTCCAGGATGAAAGGCTGTCATCTAGAGATATATGACAGTCGTAGCGCTCATCTGCTGATAGATGACTGCCGTTCAGGGATGTCCGTCTTGCTTTTATTTTTTTTGTACTCTGTGCTACGTTCCATCACACTGGAGTTTGAGGACACATTCATAAAACTTGAGCAGCCCCGGGAGCGTGCACTGCAGAGGCAAGGGGCCGGATTAGGGTCCAGTCACACGTCTTTAGTGCATTGCGGATCCGCAATACACCCGGCCGGCACCCCCCATATAAATGCCTATTCTTATCCCCAATTGCGGACAAGAATAGGACATGTTCAATTTTTTTCCGGAGCCGCGGCGCGCTCCGGAAATGCGGATGCGGACAGCACACTGTGTGCTGTCCGCATCCATTCCTGCCCCATAGAGAATGAATGGGTCCGCACCCGTTCCGCAACTTGCGGAACGGATGCAGCCCCTTTATTACGGACGTGTGAATGGACCTTTTATACTATTCCAGCACCACTTGCCTCTGCCATCAATCAAGGCAAGAGTAAACGCCTCCTGCGAAACTGATCAGTGGGCCTTGTGAACAGCATGAGAGAGCGGAAAGGCGGAGGTGAGACAACCCCTTTAACAGCTATGCGCTCATTTGCAACCAATTCATTTGTTACTGCTACAATGCATCTAAAATTTAAAAAAAACTGACTTTGTTTGTAGCCTGTAACCACGGAGACTATTTACAAAGTTTCTTTATTTTTATTTTATTTTAGCTGCATTGGACCAATCAAAATGGTTGCAAAAGTTGACATACCTTTTAAATCCCGGAGAATTAAACCCACACACACAGCGGCTGCCATGCACAAGTCATGCATAAATCCACGTCAAGCCTTCAGGCAGAAAGCTACAAAGCCACACGCCGGTGACGTGCACCGGGATCACACCACCATACCAGGTCCGTCTTCTGCTGCCACCACCTGAACATCAGGCGCCTGCACTGTATACGGCGGGGTTTTAGGGTATCGAGAGGCTAGAAAGAAATTGAAGAAACTTGTCAATCCTATCATGAACAATTTCGTTATATCAATACACCTCATGAAAATGCCCACTGTACAGATGGGGGGGCCTTAGGACCTTGATGTCTCTGCAGTAAATCTCATAACCAATTACCATGCAGGGTCCCCAACTCAAAAGGGTGTTCCAAGACTGGGATAGGTCATCAGTATCTGATTGGTGGGGGTCCGACACCCGGATCAGCTGCTTTGAGGAGGCACCGACTCTCCTGTGAGCGCCTTTTCACTGCTCGCCGAGCACAGCTCCGTACATTGTGTAGTGGCTGTGCTTGGTATCGCACTCAGCCCCATTCACCCCAATGAGACTGAGCTGCGCCTAGGCCACGTGATCGATAAACATGTCGTCACACGGCCTAGCTGAGAGAAGGCCGTGGCACTCACAGGAGAACCGCTGCCTTCTCAAACAGCTGATCAGTGGGGGTCTCGGGTGTCGGCGACTGATGACCTACCCAGAGGACAGGTCATCAATATCACAGTCTCGGAAAAGCCCTTTAAAGCGGTTGTCCCAGGTCTAAAATGTTTACGAACGGGCAGAATGGCTGAAAAAAGTGTAGAACAAAAAAGAAGAAATAACTCCACCTTAGGAGTTGCAGAGGATTGCCTAGCCTGGATACAATTGTAACGAACCCTCAGCTGTGAAACGTATTCGATTCTTATAGCTTTTCAGCCAGAGGGAGCAAACAACCCATTCATTGACAGCAAGCGAAGATTTTGAAAATGGAGAGAGAAACATGCACAAAGTATAGTAGAAAGTTGCAGGACTTGATTTTACGGAGCTGGTCGTGTCGCTTTCAGGTTCATTGCATTTCTGGGTTTTACAGATGGTTATCGCGTCCGTTAAATATACAGGGATAATCATGTGGTATTTAGCTGGTATCTCGGCAGAGATTTGTCATATTTACTCTTCAAATCCTCACCTGACAAGTTAAACCGAACTGGCAGATGATTCCCACATCTGTCACCGCAGAGAAGGTTGGGGGCGTTCATTACATCAGACTACACATAATGTTTGTTTGTAGTCTGTAACCATGGAGACATATAGGTCTGCATAGGGGCTGCAGACAGAGAACGGTAGGGGATTTTTAATCAGGATTATTTAAAAAGTAGCTTTTTTTGTATATTAGAAGTACTGCAACTATTACATAAAAAATGGCTGCAAAAGTGTGCATACCCTTTAAATAGATTTTCCATCCAAGACTGTTATAATGATCAGGGGTGGTCCAACACCCGGGACCCCCGCCGATCAGCTGTTTGAGAAGGCAGCGGCGCTCGCAGTAGCTCCATGACCTTCTCACAGCTTTGGTCACATGGCCTAGGTTTAGCTCAGCCCCATCCTCTGGATAGGTCATCAGTATCTGATCGGTGGGGAGGCCGACATACAGGCCCAGCTGTATCGGTGCTTGCAGTAGTGCAGCAGCCTTCTACCTGCTTACTAAGCACAGCGCCGTACATTGTATAGTGGCTGTGCTTGGTATTGCAGCTCCATTCACTTTTAGGGGGCTGAGCTGTGTGTGCCTCCTAGGCCATATGACCAATGGACGTGACGTCACTTGGCCTAGGAGAAGCTCAGAGAAGGCTGTGGAGCTACTGTGAGCACCACTGTCAGCTGATCAGCAGGGGTCCCAGGTGTCGGACCCCCACCGATCAGATACTGATGATAAGTCTGGAAAAAAACTTTTAAGGGGAATCAAACTAAAAATTAATGAGCCCATTGGTGTTCAGTCTGTTCTATACACAGGTTTTATTAGTGTAGACAGGTACAGATACTGGTAGCATGGGAACGTCTGTATGTATGTCTGGGATAGGGAATGAACGCAGGCATATGGTGGAGGTCAAAGTAAAACAAAAAAACTTAACTTTTTCCCTCCTTCGGGTACAATTAGTGGATTTCGAATGGTTATCGTATACCGGGAAAACTACAGCTCTGCGCAGCTCCAATTACAGTAAAAGCTTATTTAACATCTGTTCTGCAAATCCTCGTCCATTCATATTCACAGGTTTTATTCCTATGAAACGAGAAAGTTGAAAAAAGAAAAAGTGGAGGGGCCTTAAAGGGAATGAGCCATCAGAAAATGGCCTACTATTTAAAGGCTATGTACACCTTTGGAGGCTTTTTTTAAAATTATTATTGCATTGTACTGATTTTGAGCAAAAAATAATTTTCTAAATTGGTCTTTATTAAAAACATGGAACCCTTTTTTCTGTACAGAGCTGAGATGCTCTAGTAGCACCCTTTGGATTTTCATTTTTTTTTTTCGTCAGACCAAGAGCTGACGGGCTCCTTATCTCTGACCTTATAAACACTCATTATAGCTCAGTTCTTATCTGATAAGAATGTGGCTTAAATAAGTAGTAGTTAGAGATTATTATTATTTATTATTAAAGCGCCATTCATTCCATAGCGCTGTACATATGATAAGCGGTGCACATACATAATACAGACAATTGCACTAAGCATGAACAAGACGAGCTACACACTGGTACAGAAGGAGAGAGGGCCCTGCCCGCGAGGGCTTACTATCTACATGGTATGGGAGAAGGACACAGTAGGTGAGGGTGAAGTTGGTCATGGCGGTATAGAGGCAGCAGGGTCACTGGTTGTAGGCTTGTCTGAAGAGGTTTGTTTTCAGGTTTCTTTTGAAGGATTCCACTGTAGGTGAGAGTCTGATATGTTGGGGTAGCGAGTTCCAGAGTGTGGGGGATGCACGGGAAAACTCTTGGAGGCGATTGTGGCAAGAGGTGATAAGAGGAGAGGAGAGAAGGAGGTCTTGTGAGGATCGGAGATTGTGTGTGGGGGTGTATCGGGAAAGTAGCTCGGAGATGTAGGGAGGGGACAGGTTATGGACGGCCTTGTATGTATTTGTTAGTACTTTGAAGTGAATTCGCTGGGCAATGGGATAAGGTTTATTAGATGACTGGCACAAAGTGAAAGTATCAGTCACGTAGCTAGAAAAACAGTTAACCCTTTGGGACAGAACAGCTCAAAATTTTTAATAAAGGCCAAATTAAAAAAAGATTTTTAGCCAAAAATGAGTAACATGCAATCATAAAAAAATTGCCTCTGAAGGTGTACATAGCCTTTAAATCAAGTTTTTATATTAACATACTTAAGCCTCATGCACACGACCGTGGTGTGTTTTGCGGTCCGCAAATCGCGGATCCGCAAAACACGGATGGCGTCCGTGCGCGCTCCGCAATTTGCGGAACGGCACGGACAGCCTTCAATATAAATGCCTATTCTTGTCTGCCAAGCGCGGACAAGAATAGGACATGTTATATATTTTTTTTAACGGGGCCACGGAACGGAGCAACGGATGCGGACAGCACATGGAGTGCTGTCCGCATCTTTTGCTGCCCCATTGAAGTGAATAGGTCCGCATCCGAGCCGCCGATACGGACCAAAACAACGGCCGTGTGCATGAGGCCTTAGAAGAATTTTTGCCAACTTTTTTTTTTTTTTTTTTACATTTAAAAATTTATATATTTTTTTAAAATCACTAAAATCTTGCATTTTCACCTCTGGCACAGAGACTAAAAACAGGCAGATACACTTCCTGTTCAGTAGTGATCAATTCTCAGTAGTCATCTCATTGTCATCACAGGCAGGATTACAATGACAGATGAAAACTCTGCATAGATACCACTGGATCCACCATTCACAATAGGAGATAAGTGACTGCTCACCTCCTCTCCCTCCCTGCTCAATGACCTCTGCGCAGGTCACAGAGCATGCCCACAACACTCTCCTATAGAAAACAATGAACATCCATCTATTTTGCCTATGATCCATGGGGCTGCTGTAAGGCATACCTCTAAATGCTGTTATGTGGCACCATTCCTTTATTATTCCTTCTAGAAGTTATGAATGAATTGCTAGCAGTTTTCCTGAATGGATAATGTACAATTGAGCACTGACCCCCCCACCCCAAACTGCTAACACCCAGCTGGAGTATGATAATAAAAAGGTTTTATTCCAGTTTGCATTAACATCTTTTAAAATAATCCTTTATGAAGGTCTCTGTAATTCTGTAATGTATTTATTTTACCTTTACAGCTCTTATTTCCTGTTCCGAGCTGTGGTCACATGACCATGTCCATGTAGCTCTTATCTCATGTGATGTTATGTCCATGGGCGGGGCAGTGATAAGGGAGTGTCTATGTAACTAGCTGGGTGGGAGGGGCTATAAACTATCTGGGTGGGTGTTAGGGGCGGTGCTGGAGGTGTGGTGGAGAAAGGAGAAGTGCATCATGGGATTGGTTAGAAACAGCAACAGGAAGTGCGACGTACAGGAGGGGAAAAAAACTGAGGGATTGGTTTACATGGTGAAAACGGGTCAGGAGAGGTCAAAAAAGCTTTAGGAAGAAGTACATGAGGTGAGTGACTACATGAGGATATCAAAAAGCAAAGTAGTCTCAGAAAACCCCTTTAAAAGTTATTTTTTTAATGTAATTTAAAAAAAATAAGAAATAAGAAATGATTCGACATAAAATATATTTTGTGGCGTATACATGAAGCTAGAGTAAAAAACAAAACTACACTTATCAGGTATCCATAAGACCAAAATAACCTGAACAACAGGTTATTCAGTGAGAAATATGTACATTATAAACAATAAAGTAAAAAAGGTGATTGCTTTATCTGTATTTGCGACGCGAAAAAATGTATATACAGTATGTACTTACAAACGACACAAAAAAACCTACCTACATAAACATAGGCCTTATACAGCTATGTCAATAAAAAATTAAATAAAAAAAAAAAAAAGTTATGACTGCTTAAACCTGGAGAGGCAAAAAACGAGCTGGTCATTGAGGAGTTAAATGAGGCAGGCAGTGGGGGAGCGGTCAGCAGCAGGGGCAGTCAGCGGGAAACACTATATGGAGCATGTACCCAGCAGGATGCCAGCGAGACATTCCAACCAAGTCAGAGCTGCAGCCCTCACATACGGCAGGTCCTCCCTGGAACACAGTCCACGGACATGTTACAAGCCCAAAGCGTGAGGCTGCACTACTGAGCAATTCTGTTCAGCTGCCGTGCTGTCATGGAAGTCTTGTAAAGGAACCAATCACTAGCTACATGAATGCTCCAAAAGGGGCATTTTTGTGGCTTTTTGGGTTCCCTACACACGTTGAGGCCGTCCAATTAGTGCTGTCTGTGACACGCCCTATATCCTTACATTTCCAGGAAGAATAACAGAGGAACGGCACAAAGGCATAGTTCTGAGTATGGACATTCGGGCGTTGTAATATCAGTCTTTACTAAGACTGTGGTGCGAGAGTAATAAAGCTGCCCATACAAATCAGATAAATGACAGCCCACCTCCCCGATTCATCTGTATATGGGGGGCTCCCGACTCTCCCCTGACAGCAGGGGTCAAAAGAGATAGAAAATCGGGTGCGAGTTTCACTGAACGCATCCGGACCTAATCCGTATCGTTCGTGTGAAAGAGGCCTAAGGCCTCTTTCACACGGGCGTTGCGGGAAAAGGTGCGGGTGCGTTGCGGGAACACCCGCGATTTTTCCGCGCGAGTGCAAAACATTGTAATGCGTTTTGCACTCGCGTGAGGAAAATCACGCATGTTTGGTACCCAAACCCGAACTTCTTCACAGAAGTTCGGGCTTGGGTTAGGTGTTGTGTAGATTTTATTACTTTCCTTTATAACATGGTTATAAGGGAAAATAATAGCATTCTGAATACAGAATGCTTAGTAGGTGATCAATTGAGGGTTAAAAAAAATAAAAAAAATTAACTCACCTTCTCCTTTTGTTCGCGTAGTTCCCGGTCTATTCTTTACTTCTCAAAAGATTAACTATCGGCTAGGACGGGGGTGACGTCGGATCACATGCTCCAATCACATGGTCCATCACCACGGTGATGGACCATGTGATTGGAGCATGTGATAAAATAAAAAACTGCTTGGTGTGAATCCGACCTAAAAGGCGTTTTACAATATACTCTGTCCTCAGCATTTTCAAGATCTCTGCTTGCTGTCTGTGAACAGAAACATTATTGTGAGTAGGATTCGGTTAGGACAGCTTATCAGCCTTTGTATGTATGCCATAAACCCATTCACTAACAGCAATCAGAGATCTCGCAAACACAAAGTATAGAAAAGTTTCAATATTCTGACCTTTGTAGTACGTAAAGAAAAGAAAATCGTAACATTTTCATAAACACAGCATGTGTTACCGTATGTCCCTGAAGTTTGGAAACTACTACGGGCGGGGGGACTCTCCCGGCATCGGTCTGATCAGGTTTTCATAGAACAGGGATGACTAGTCAATTTTCGGTCTGCGCTCTGCTGCTCTCTGTAATGGATCCGCAATCAGAAATGTTATGCAAATGAGGAAATGTGCCTAAAATGAGCCGATCAATGATACTCTCCGATGAACGCAGCTCCCAGGCTGACCTATGTGTCTCCATGGTTACAGGGAACAAGCAACCCCTGTGTGTCCTGATCCTGCGGTCCCGCGTCCCTCCCCTACTACTATCCGTAAATTATCACGAGGCAGAGGGTGCGACAGCAGGATCGCATTGGACACGGGGGTTATTGTCTAGAACAGAGATGCCCAACCTGCGGCCCTCCAGCTGCTGCAAAACTACAATTCTCAGCATGCCCTAAAAGCTGTAGGTTGTCCGGGCATACTGGGCTTTGCAACGGCTGGAGGGTCGCAGGTTGGGCATCCCTGGTCTTGAACCATGGAAACACATATAGGTCTGCATAGGAGCTGCATATAAACAACAGAAGTGTTACTCAAACCTATCTCCCCCAAAAAATGTTGCACTAAATGTTTTCGATTTTCATACGTTATTTGCACATCAGATGGTTCTCACAGATTTGACGTCTACCGCAGCGGGGCACAGACCCTGCTATGTTTAATCTGGCAGGAGCGCCTCGAAGAATTCCATATAAATGAGAGCAGTCATAAGGCTCGAGTGGAGGAATGCCGATCACGTGGCTCCGGAGATCTGGCATCTCCATACAGATATTTACCTAGCAAGAAATAATATAGGAACATCAGAATTTACAGCAGTACCTTAAAGTAAACCCGTCATTAAAGGGGCTGTGCCATAAAAAAAATATTGGACATTTTTCAAGCCTGGGTGTGAATACTTTTGAAATTTCATGTAATTAAAAATGTAGTATAGCCACTGAGTTATTCAATAAAATATATCTGTTTAGCGCCATTTGATTTTTTTCTAATTTCTCTATCCACATCAATAACAATACCAAGGTGGTCGCACATGATCAGTTCTTTCCTTCACCTGCCACCAGCCGGATCTACTGTTAGATGCTGTGACTGTTACAAAAAGAGAGATGCAGCAGAAAGAACACGTGCCCTGGAGATGGACATGCCCGCTGTAATAAGGAGAGAGCTGCAGAAGAAAGGACATGCCCACTGTGCTGTGATAGGGAGAGAGCTGCAGCAGAAAGGAAATGCCCTCTGAGCTGTGATGGGTAGAGAGCTGCAACAGAAAGAACACAACCCCTGAGCTGCGATGGGGAGATAGCTGCAGAAGAAAGGACGTGCCCACTGGGCTGTGATAGGGAGAGAGCTGCAGCAGAAAGGACATGCCCACTGGGCTGTAATAGGCAGAAAGGTATTCATTTTCACCATCAACTCGATTTTTTCAGGGTCTGTGCCAAAAATCTGCCCCTGTTTTTTCCACTGCATGTGAGCGGGGTTCTGGGTCCTCATGGGATGCAGATTGCCTGTTAAAGGGGTTGTCCGGGTTCACAGCTGAACCCGGACATAACCTTATTTTCACCGAGGCGCTAAATCCCGCCCATCAGTGCCGGTGACGTCTCGGGGTTCCTGGCAGCCCCATAGAGAGCCCCAGTACGTCACCGGACCTCCAAAAATGCCTTTGCCCTGTGCGATTTAGTGCAGGGCAAAGGAGAGCATCGGAGCATGAACTGCTCCGATGCTCATGTCAGGGGGGCTGCCGGGGTGAAAATGAAGGGATGTTCGGGTTCAGCTCTGAACCCAGACAACCCCTTTAAATCTGAAATGGGTGAATGGTGCCTTAAAGGGAACCTGTCACCGGGATTTTGTGTATAGAGCTGAGGACATGGGTTGATAGATGATCGCTAGCACATCCGCAATATCCAGTCCCCATAGCTCTGTGTGCTTTTATTGTATATAAAAACCGATTTAATACATATGCAAATTAACCTGAGATGAGTCAGAGCTTGAAAATATGACTCTTCTCTGGTCACACAAGTAAGATATGACTCTTTTATGTTAATTTGCATATGTATCAAATCGTTTTTTTTACACAATAAAAGCACACAGAGCTATGGGGACTGGATATTGTGGATGTGCTAATGGCCATCTAGCAACCCATGTCCTCAGCTCTATACCCAAAATCCTGGTGACAGGTTCCCTTTAAAGGTTATGGACATCATGGGGCAATTTTTTATCATTCCATTCAATCATTCTGGGCTAAAAATCATTATTTAAATTGGTTTTCATAAAAAATTTACAACATTTTTTACGCTACAGCTTTCACTTTTGGTGCCTCTGCGGACTAGCGGGCTCTCCGATTCACACTGGATCGGTCAAGGAATGAGTCTGACGGCTCGATCTGTGCTTTCCTAACAGCTCAATCAGTTTGATAACAATTTTGCTTGAATGAGTTTATGAGCTGTCAGCAGTTCAGAGATAAAGGCTACAGATGGAGCTATCAGAGCGGCAGTCTGACCGGTTCACTGTGAAGGAGAAACAACTGAGAGCTATATAGGAAAAACTTCTGAATATTTTTAATAAAGACCAATTTAAAAAACAATTTTTAGCCCAAAATTTGTAGAATACAACAATAAAAAATAAAAAATGTCCCCAAACATGTCCATAGTCTTTAATGCTGACAAGCAGATAGAGAATCCTCCTCTCCTACCGCAGCTGCGGTATTCATGGTACGTTACCGTAATGAGAGATACAGTGTGTCATATAATAGGGGGGAGAGGTCGGCTTGTCGAAAAATGTTAATGATACAGATTATTTCACTTTAATCCCTTAACAATATTTGGACGATTATGAGATTATAACATTTAAATGGGTAAATTCAGACTCCAGCACTCACTTTTTTTGAAGTATCAAGTTCTCCATCTTTATTCAATAGTTGTGCACAGACAATACAGGACTCAAAGTCGCTCTGGTGTAGGCTGTTGACGCGTTTCGAAAGAATCTTATTCGTAACAGTGCATGCGGATACATTCAAACCGCAAACATAGTGAGCTGGTATTCCACTTTACATATTATAACAGTTACACGCTCACTAGCGCCACCATCAGGCGATTATTATTATTATTATGGAAAACAAGTTCTGGGGAAGGCTCTGCTCCATTATAGACACATGAACTTGATCCCAACCTAAGTGTCCGCAAACTTGACATGGTACTGGTGTCGAGGAGGTATTCTGTGTACACGGCTGCAGAATATGTTGGTGCTACATAAAAACCTATTATCATCAATAGGATAGGTCATCGGGATCTGATCTGTGGGGTCTGACACCCGGGACCCTCGACAATCAGCTGTTTCAGAAGGCCCTGGTGCTCGCAGACGCCTAGGGTTGAAAAAGACCATAACGGTTGAAACGTCGCACTAAGGCCTCATGCACACGACCGTTGTTTTATTCCGTGTCCGTTGTTCAGTTTTTCTGCGGACCCATTGACTTTCAATGGGTCCGTTGAAAACTCGGCTAATGCACCGTTTGTCGTCAGTGATCCGTGGTTCCAGTCCGTCAAAAAAATATAACCTGTCCTATTTTTTTCACGGAAAACGGTTCGCGGACCCATTCAAGTCAATGGGACCGTGAAAAAACGCAGAGGCACACAAGATTGTCATCCGCGTCCGTGTCCGTTTTTTTCCTATCATTTGCATGGCAAACCTGTCTTAGATTTTTTTTTACTTTCCTTCATGTCTGGTGATCCTCCAAAAATAAAGGAAGACACACGGAAACGGATCACGGAACAACGGAACCCCATTTTGCGGAACGGAACACAACAACGGTCGTGGGCATGAGGCCTAAGTTGGTGAATAAATTCACTATACAATGTACGGCTCTGTGCTTGGTAAGATAGATCGCGGCGCTACTGTGAGCAACTGTGCCTTCTCAAACAGCTGATTGGTGGGTATCCCGGGTGTTGGACCCCCACCAATTGGATACCGGTGACCTATCCAGAGGAAAAATCTTGGAAAACCCCTTTAACATCCCCATCAGTTTGGCAGGGGTCTGCCTCCCAGCTGTTTGGCTGCTGCGCTCCAGAACACGTACTGGAACAGCACAGCTCCATATACTGGGTAGTGGCTGTGAATGGTAATTTAATGCTGCAGTACCGCTCGCGGCCACTACTCGGTGTATGGAGCTGTGATATTTTGGTGCTTGTTCTGGACCAAAGCAGACCATCTAAACAGCTGATCATTAGGGTGTCGGTAGTCGGACTGCCACAGATGTGACCTATCCTAGGAAAAAATCATCAATATTTCAGTCCCAGGAAAACACCTTTAAGGGAACCTACCTACAAGTCCAAAGCAGAGAACCCCTTTAATATTTCACTCTTTGACTACAATAAAAACCCTTCTTTTATTCTCCCTTCACGCGGTAATAATTACATTCAGGAGACTGTGATGCCGCCAAGTAACAACAATTAACTAGGAAATCTTTAGAATTCAGAGACTTTAATGTTTTCAACCACAAGGAGGAATCACTCTGTGGCTGTATTATTACTGTAGGTGCTCCTCGTGTTCTCCGTTCTTTTCCCTTCACAGAAGCTGTATCAGTCTCATGCCAGTCACTACGAGGGTGACTCCACAAATGCCAGTTTTGCCATGTTTGAGCCATGATGACAATTAAAGGGGTTGTCCCGTCTCAACCATTATGGCTTATTGCTCCCATATGCCACAAATGTAATACAGGTGAAGGTCCCACCTCTGTGCCCCCCGAAGAGAAGGGAGGATAGACCTGCATGTGTGGTGTGCTCTCACGTTGGAGGTCCCATTCTGGAGACAGGAGTGGGTCCCAGAGGTGGGACTCGCCTGTGTCTGACGTTTGCAGCATATCCTAGAGATATGCCATAAATCTCGAGATCGGAATACCCCTTCAAATAGCTACAAAACGTGTAGTCACTCCGCTGTCCTGGTTTTAAGACGCTTCATAAACATCTCCGTTTTATCGGATGCTGATTTTCTCTCTCGTTCTTTAGTCCTTCTACTTATATTTCTGGACGTACTTTGCCTTTTTTTTTTTTTTTTTCTTATACAACCTGTTCTAAATGGAATACCCCTTTAAAGTTGTTGTCCAGAACTAGGATTAGGAAAACATGGCTGTTTACTTCCAAAACCAGCAGCAGCTCCGTCCAAAAATAAAATTCAAAGTCTAGACACAGACAGGTCTTAAAATGCAAAGTGCACACAATGGACTGGCGGCCATCCAGCAAGACGAAACCCATCCATTTCTATGACTGAAGACCGCACACCGCCTGTCAATCCCAACTACAACTTCCCTTCTGAGAAGTGCCTGCTGGCTGCGAGGCTTGTTAAGGGTGGAGGTCGATGGTTGGCAATAGAGAGTCATGGTGGGCACCTATGCCACCCTCTCAGACTTTACCCAAGGCCATCCTAGAGCCTTAAGCATCCTTCCGGTGGAGGGAGGTGGATGCTTTATTAAGGTGCACATTGTAACCTTACCCAGGAGAGCAGAGGACTATACCCCGAGCAGCAGCTACCCAGCCAGCCCTACCAGGTGCTGATGCCAGCCTTGCACTTATTAGATCCAGGCCCACAGAGAAAAAGCCTTGGATGATTGGCTAAGTATAACTTTGCAGCTGATTGGTGCTTGAGATTACGCTGTGAGTTTCTGCTGAGAGAAAGGCAGAGAGAGCTGCTTTTTTTTTTCAATTGGTTCAAAATTCACTACTTATTAATATTCAATATCTAGGTTCCAAAGCCCCTGCAATTTAAAATATAACCTTCTGGCTACCGGCAGCCACCACTAGGTGGAGCTTACCGCACACCGTGTTATTACAGAGTTCAATGTGTAACAGTATGCAGTAAGCTCCCTCTAGTGGTGGCTGCAGGTAGCCAGAATGTTAACGATTTATTTCTATGCTTAGGCAGGGGAATTTGAAGCTCTCTAGCAGACAAACAAAGCTCAGACCACTCGTAAAGATATACTAAGAAATGAATTAAATATATATGTGGATATAAAATCAATATATCAGAATAGGCCGATTACACTCACTTGCCGGGTGCCCACAGACCAAAATCAATAAGAAAATGGGAAAAATGTTGTGAGGTATAAACAGACCACAATAACTATATTAATATAATATGTAATATTTCTTGATTCATAGATCTTATATTCATACAGTTATTGTGGTCAGTTTATGCCCGGAGAACCTCACATTTGTTACACTAAGAAATTAACCATCACATAAACTGAAACCAACTCAGAATAAAAACTCCTGCCACGTCTTTCCACGAGATACGATCTAGCGGTTACTCTCTGAATGGTTTGAATGGCGTAATTACACGTAATAAAATACAACCAGTGCGCCCTTTACTGCTGAATGGATACTGGGCGAGCACTGATAGTACCTATAATAAATCCAAAAAGAACTCCCATTTTCCACTGCTCACCAGTACAGGAGGACATGCCGGCCACTACAACCTGTGCGCACTCCGTCTATAGGGGTGCTTAAAGGGGGATTCCGGCTTCTCTGGGACTGACAGAAACACAGAGCTCGGCTGTTTGAGCTAGTCCCATAGATATGACTGGGGCGGCAGTGGACGGGCGCTGCAGGTTTTATCCGGAATACCCCTTTAAGAACGGTAACTGGTAAAATGATCATATAATATATATAATAATGCATATAACTAGTATTTTAATACTTCATCATTTAAACTACATCCAGAGGCAAAAAAAAAAAAAAAAAGAGATCCTCAGAAAGAAAACAGCAGAGGAGTTCCCCTTGGGCAAGGAGAAGTGTGAACGAGGTGCCCATCAACGCCCAGGACATCGTGGTTCTGCATTGTGGGGTCGTATAAGAAGATCTGTCAGCAGCATGAACCCTATGATAACAAGCATACTGCCTAGTATGGTAGGGTTGATCCTGCTGGTTAAAATGATACCCGTCTTATGCAAATTGGTTGCGGTGTTCCATAAAAATTAGATCTTCAGGGCACCTCATTTGCATAAAGAATAATTTTCACAAGACAGGTATCATTATAATCAGCAGGATCAACCCTACCAGGAAGTATGAATAGGGTTGATCCTGCTGACAGGTGTTAGGCTTTTAAAAAGTGCCTGTAATAATTACTTAGGGCTCTTTCACACTTGCGTTATTGTCTTCCGGCATAGAGTTCCGTCGTCGGGACTCTATGCCGGAAGAATACTGATCAGGATTATCCTAATGCATTCTGAATGGAGAGTAATCCGTTCAGGATGCATCAGGATGTCTTCAGTTCCGGTACGGAACGTTTTTTGGCCGGAGAAAATACCGCAGCATGCTGCGCTTTTTGCTCCGGCCAAAAATCCTGAAGACTTGCCGCAAGGCCGGATCCGGGATCAATGCCCATTGAAAGGCATTGATCCGGATCCGGCCTTAAGCTAAACGTCGTTTCGGCGCATTGCCGGACCCGACGTTTAGCTTTTTCTGAATAGTTACCATGGCTGCCGGGACGCTAAAGTCCTGACAGCCATGGTAAGTGTAGTGGGGAGCAGGGGAGCAGTATAATTACCGTCCGTGCGGCTCCCCGGGCGCTCCAGAGTCACGTCAGGGCGCCCCAAGCGCATGGATCATGTGATCACATGGATCACGTCATCCATGCGCATGGGGCGCTCTGACGTCATTCTGGAGCGCCCGGGGAGCCGCACGGACTGTAAGTATACCGCTCCCCCGCTCCCCGCTCCTACTATGGCAACCAGGACTTTAATAGCGTCCTGGGTGCCATAGTAACACTGAAAGCATTTGGAAGACGGTTCCGTCTTCAAATGCTTTCAGTACACTTGCGTTGTTACGGATCCGGCAGGCACCTCCGGCAACGGAAGTGCATGCCGGATCCCAACAACGCAAGTGTGAAAGAGGCCTAAGGGTACTTTCACACTAGCGTTATTCTTTTCCGGCATTGAGTTCCGTCCTAGGGGCTCTATACTGGAAAAGAACTGATCAGTTTTATCCCCATGCATTCTGAATGGAGAGTAATCCGTTCAGGATGCATCAGGACGTCTTCAGTTCAGTCGTTTTGACTGATCAGGACGGAGATAATATTGCAGCATGCTACGGTTTTATCTCTGGCCAAAAAAACTGAACACTTGCCTGAATGCCGGATCCGGCATTTTTTTCCATAGGAATGTATTAGTTCCGACTCCGGCATTAAAAATGTGAAAAAAATAAATGCCGGATCCGTTTTTCCGGATGACACCGGAGAGACGGATCCGGCATTTCAATGCATTTGTCAGACGGATCAGGATCCTGATCAGTCTTACAAATGCCATCAGTTGGCATACGTTTTGCCGAATCACTCTGCCGCAAGTGTGAAACTAGCCTTAAAAGGGTCTTCCACTTTGGACAATCCCTCCCTAGACCCCCTATTATGGCATAAAGGGTTAATGGAAGGAGGAAATGGTCAGACATCAAGTTACTGCCCCTGTGATAATAGCTAAATGTACGGCGAGATGCAGGGTTCAGCCCAGATGTATACAGATGTTAGGTCTATGGGGGAAGGACCTACACTTTGGCATTTTAGGACCACAAGATGGCCGCTTCCGGATGTTGGATTCACTGCAACCTTGAGTCGTTAGATCGGCCTCACCACGAAATAGCTTGAATAAAGCATCTGACTGCAGCCGCGGACCAGACGCCATCCATCATCCGGACAAATATATCTCTACCTCTCCTCAAAGGCAATTAACCTCCCCAAGAGGCAAATCTCAGCTGCCTCTGGTCCTGGCAGACGAGGAAATTCTGAGCAAAAATATAGCAAAAACAGCACAACAACAGCATCAGACCAGCGAGTGGTCCACGTGATGGGTGCATTTCCTGCACAGGACTACTGTACTGTACTCCCATGATGCTGTAAAGTATATTCCTGTACATATGAGGCAGTATTATAGTAGTTATATTCTTGTACATAGGAGCAGTATTATAGTAGTTATATTCTTGTACACAGGAGGCAGTATTATAGTAGTTATATTCTTGTACATAGGAGCAGTATTATAGTAGTTATATTCTTGTACATAGGAGACAGTATTATAGTAGTTATATTCTTGTACATAGGAGCAGTATTATAGTAGTTATATTCATGTACATAGAAGCAGTATTATAGCAGTTATATTCTTGTACATAGGAGGCAGTATTATAGTAGTTATATTCTTGTACATAGGAGCAGTATTATAGTAGTTATATTCTCGTACATAAGAGCAGTATTATAGTAGTTATATTTTTGGCCACAGGGGCAGGTTTATAGTAGTATCTAGGCTTGCAATGTTAAAAAGGGGTTTTCCAAGACTTTATAACTGATGACCTATCCTCAGGATAGGTCATCAGTATCTGATCATTGGGAGTCCAACACCTGGGACCCCTGCTGATCAGCTGTTTGAGAAGGCAGCTTCACTTCTGTGAGCGCCGCAGCCTTCTCTCCCTTTTCTTAGACCAGTGACGACACGTTCATCGGTCACGTGGCCTAGGCGCAGCTCAGCCCTATTGAAGTGAATGTGGCTGGGCACAATACCAAGCCCAGCCATTATACAATGTATGGCGCTCTGCTTGGTAACCTGCAAGCAGGCCGCGGCGCTCATAGGAGCGCCAATACCTTCTGAAACAGCTGATCGATGGGAGACCCCGGTGTCGGATCCTGAGAACTTTTTATCGCACATCGGTTTAATGCACACTTCTAGGTGGTTGCAGGTGCCTTTTTCTAGAACACGCAGCTTTATGGTTCCTGCACACGGGTGCTGGTTTACAAACAGACAATCCAGACAGATTTCCGTGCATTTCCACACCAAATCTGCACCAAAAACCACATGTGTTACACCAAAAAAAAAAAAAATTAAGAAGGTCAATTCCCGCACAGACGAAAAATGCAAAGTGTATGCAGGATTTGTCTTATCTCAAACACTTTGCCTATAGGCCTCTTTCACACGGGCGTCATGTTTTTTGCCCGGATAAGATGCGGGTGCGTTGCGGGAAAATGCGCGATTTTTCCGCGCGAGTGCAAAACATTGTAATGGGTTTTGCACGAGCGTGAGAAAAATCGGCATGTTTGGTACCCAAACCCGAACTTCTTCACAGAAGTTCGGGTTTGGGTTAGGTGTTCTGTAGATTGTATTATTTTGGTTATAAGGGAAAATAATAGCAGTCTGAATACAGAATGCATAGTACAATAGGGCTGGAGGGGTTAAAAAAAAATATATATATATAATTTAACTCACCTTAATCCACTTGATCGCGCAGCCGGCATCTCTTCTGTCTTCTTTTTTGCTGTGCACAGGAATAGGACCTTTGATGACGTCACTGTGCTCATCACATGGTCCAATCACATGGTTCATCACCATGGTGAGGGACCATGTGATTGGATCATGTGATGTGACGTCACCACAGGTCCTTAGCCGGCAGCTCAACATTACAGAAGAAGACAGAGATCCGCAACTACGCGATCAAGTGGACTCGGTGAGTTAATTATTATTATTTTTTTAACCCCTCCATCACTATTTTACTCTATTCAGAATGCTATTATTTTCCCTTATAACCATGTTATAAGGGAAAATAATACAGATCGGGTCCCCAGCCCGATCGTCACCTAGCAACCATGCGTAAAAATCGCACCGCATCCGCACTTGCTTGCGGATGCTTGCGATTTTCACGCGGCCCCATTCACTTCTATGGGGCCTGCGTTGAGTGAAAAGCGCTAAATATAGAGCTTGCTGCGATTTTCACTCAACGCACAAGTGATGCATGAAAATCACCGCTCATGTGCACAGCCCCATAGAAATGAATGGGTCAGGATTCAGTGCGTTCACCTCACGCATTGCACCCGCGCGGAATACTCGCCCGTGTGAAAGGGGCCATACTGTATTGGGCTGCGTTTTTTGTGCATGAAAACTTGCACGGAAAAAAACGTGCGTAATCCCCAACATGTGCAGGTAGCCTTAGTGCAATCATAAAGTGCAATTATAAAACCTGAGCAGATAAAGCCGTTATCAGACACAGTATCATTATAATCCACAAGCTGCGAACCGCCATAGAGGTAACAGCGGTCCTGAGGCGGTTGTATGCTGTCATTGATCTTCTTCCTGCAGCGCATTACTAAGATCTGCGGGATTAACAAGATACAAACAGGAACAACGGAGCCACAAAGCCACTCACGCTATACGGACATGATTAACCGACTCTGATGAACCCCCCCTTTACAAAAACAAGATCCGTCGAGCTTTACGCATCAGGTCAGGTCCCACGTGGTAGAAGCTGCAAGTTGAGATGCCTTTACCTCGAGATCAGCTCACATATCCGCTCCTGAAATACTCTGTGCTGCTGGGGGGGGAATCCAGTTTAAATCTTAAGACTCTGGGGGTCATTTACTAAGACTCCTTACAGCAGTTTGTTTTTTTTTGGGGGGGGGGGGGGGGGGGGGAGTACCAAGTGCAGTGTTAAAATAAAAAAAGAAGTTTACATTTTTTTGTACAACAATATATTTGCTACTTTTTCTCAGGCGGAAATCTGGCGCAAAGGGAACGATAAATGAACCCCATTATCTTTACGCGAGCACGCGCGGCGACACTATGAGCTTAGGGAAATCAGAACGGAACTGGTGGCTGCACACGTAAAACGCCCGGTGTGAACACTGCCAAAAAGAAAAACACGAAGGTGTCATATGTGACAGCTCATATCAGTGAGGTCAAAGTCATCGCCAGCGCTGCCGCGGCACCGAAATCAATGACGCCTCCTAAGCGGCCTGCGTTCAGAGCAATTTCCGACAATTAAATCAATCAACGAGCACCAGATTAGACAGCAGAGTACAACGCGTCACACTTAGCGCCAGCAAAGTATAGGACGTGACAAGATTGTATATTCACGTGTAACATTACTGAGATTTAAATGGGGAAAACCAAGAAAATCCGTAAAGAACGGAAGGTGAGGTGGGGCTTACTTAAAGGCGTTTTCCAGTTTGCATCAAAATCCTTTCAAACAATTATTGATGAAGGAATGGGTAATTCTGTAATGTATTTCTTTTACCTTTATTGCCCCTATCTCCCGTTCTGGGGCAATAAAGGTCACATAAATACGTCCATTTTTTGGTATAAATAACATAACTTTATTCTCTGGGTCAGTACGATTACAGTGATACCAAATACATATACGGTATTTTTTTTTACATTTTACTACTGTTTTTCAATTTAAAAAAAATAACTTTTTGCATTGCCGTAGAGACCCATAACTTTTATATTTTTCTTTCTATGGAGTTGTGTGAAGGTTTTATTTTTGCGGGACAACTTGTATTTTTCATTGGTATCATTTTGAAGTAAATGGCGCTTTTTGATCGCATGTTATTATGATTTTTTGGTGGCAACTAAGAATAAATTAGCAATTCTGTCTTTTTTTTTACGGCGTTCACCGTAGGGGATAATTTACATGATATTTATGTAGTCCAGGTCGTTACGGATGCAGAAATACCAAACATATGGGGAAGATTTATTTTTTTTGCAATTTTTTTTCATTTTTTCAATGGAAAAAAAGCATTTTTTTTTTTATGGGATTTTTTTTATTGAATAAATGAGTTTTTTTAAAACTTTTTTTAACCACTTAATAGTCCCACAAGGGGACTATAACAGACAGCTTTTTGATTGCTTTTAAAATGCAATGCACTATCCCTATAGTGCATTGCATTTTAATGTCAGTGCTATTCTAACATTGACCAGCAGGCTGCGCCAGAGAGGCGCAGCCTGCTGGAAATTACTGAAGGCTGGTCTGGGGCCTACTTGAGACCCCAGCCAGCCTTCACACACATCGGCACCTCGCGATCGCATTTCCGGGGTGTCGATGGGAGACAGAGGGAGTCCGCTCCCTCTGTCAGCACTTTACATGCGGCGGGCCGTCGTAAAAAAAAGCGGCAGCCCAGCCTAAGGCACCTTAGTGAACGCCGTAAAAACACATATGGGTGGTCACTAAGGGGTTAAACATTGGTAATTATAAGAGGATATCCCAGAATTTGCTGCTAACTTTTTATGAAGTTTTCAACTTAAATGGGTTTGCACCACGCAAAATATTCTACAGTTTTTAAACCAGCCAATGGATCTGAATTATTTTTTAATTGCATGTAATAAAAAATTTGGCATAACCACTGAGTTATTCAATAACACTTATCTGTATAGCGCCACCTGCTGTTTTTTCTTATTTCTTTGTGCGGCTCACTGAGCTGGTCGCACATGCTCAGTTTCATCCTTTGAATTCCTCCTGAGCTGCGATAGGAAAAAATCTGCAGCAGAAAGGACACGCTCCCTGCGCTGCAGCAGAAAAGACACTCCCCTTGAGCAGCCAACAGGGAAACATGGGGCTCCCGTTCTTGCAATCAGTAGGGGCCCCAGGGGATCAGACACATCCTGTGGATAGGTGATAGCTCTTGCAGTGGGACAAGGGGTTTTCTGGGGTATTAAAAACGTTGGCTACATGGAGGAAACGTAATAAAACAAGAAGCATAACCCATACTTTGCAGTTCAATAACCCGCGGCTCCAGCGCCGTCACTCTGCGGTCCCCGACGGTCTTTCTTTACTTCCTTGTACAGATAAGGTGACGTACACGCACGTGACTGCTGCAGCCAATCTGGTTGAAGCTGACTGCAATGATGCTAGTGATTTGCTGCCGCAGTCACATGGTTGTACATGACATCATCAAGTAGACAAAGACACCGCAGGCGTGGTAAGGGAAAGACGCTCGCAGGCTGCCAGCTCCCTCACCGCGCCTGCGCCGTTCACCAGAGCATAGGGCTGGCAGACGGATGCGAACGCTGCCTGGCCCTGTCAATCAGGACTTGGAGGGAGGCGACAAAGGTGGGAGAACGGAGCCGCTAGGAGAGGCTAATTAGCATATTATAAAAGTTAGATTTCTGGCGTTACGGGGGCATAGATACAAGTAGGAATAGGCTACTTAGGTTTAGCTGACATTAGCACATCGCTAATGTCAGCTAGCTAAGGCTCCATTCACACGTCCGCAAAATGTGTCCGCATCCTTTCCGCAATTTTGCGGAAAGGGTGCGGACCCATTCATTCTCTATGGGGACGGAATGTGCTGTCCGCATCCACATTTGCGGATCCGCACTTCCGCATCCGTGCTTCCGTTTCCGCCAAAAAATAGAACATGTCCTATTCTTGTCCGCAATTGCGGACAAGAACAGGCATATTTTATTATGTCAGCAATGTGCGGTCCGCAAAATGCGGAACGCACATTGCCGCTTTCCGTGTTTTGCGGATCCGTGACTCCGTGTATCCGCAAAACACATTGCGGACGTGTGAATGGAGCCTTAATAAGGTTAAATCTGGTGACAGAATCCCTTTAGGCTACATTCACACGTCAGTATTTTTCTATATCCCGATTTTCGGTCCGTTTTTTGCGGATCCGTTGTTCCTGAAAATGTTTCCGTATGTCTTTTGTTTTTTGCGGATCCGCAAAAAACGGAAACATGTATAAATTTCAATAAGCAAATAAAGTTGTTTGGATTTCTTTGAAAAAAAAAAGTGAATAAAAGTTTATAAAATAAAAATTCAATTTCCAGGAACGGAATCCGCATAAAACGAATGACATACGTAATGACATACGAATGTCTTCCGTTTTTTGCGGATCCATTGACTTTGTATTGTACCAGGATCCGATTTTTGCGGAAAAGAATAGGACAAGTTTTATATTTTTTCGGACATGCGGAACGGAACAACGGAAAAGGACAGCACACATTGTGCTGTCCGATTTTTTCCAGGACCCATTGAAAATGAATAAGTACAGAACTGGTCCAGATCTGTTCCGCATAAAACGGAACAGATCAGGAAAGAAAAAACGGATGTGTGAATGGACCCTAAAGGTAATGTCCATTGGCTCTTTTCCAGGTTTACTGTAGACGGGCAAGGACAGAACCGCATCTATTCTCTATTAGAGACGGAGTACTACTACCACCAGCCTCTTCTCTGCGCGTCTCTCCAGCCTAGTCATCACACTGGATGGAACTTTTTGGTCGGGCATCGTGTGACCGTCGCACAACCGCTCTATGGGAGTAAAACTGCGCACCAACCGCAAGAACTCTGCCATCTTAGAAAATCTTGTCATACAAAATAGTGGATGTGCATAGCAACCATTCGCTTCCACAGCAACAGACCACATCTTTAGTCGCTTGTAGTGTGGTTTGACTGGTTGCTATAGTGACTGTTCCACTTCTTCCCTCAATGTGATGACAGACAGGACGTTCAGGACTCTCCCCTCACAATCAATGGTTTCTGTCACCCGTCTCCGGTACATTCCCATACATAGCGGGGGCTGAGATGGCGCTCACCAGAGCTGAGGACTTTAGGTTTAAGAAAGCAAACACAGGCCGGGGAGGGGGGGGGAGCCCAATAAAGGGAGGCTCCAGCAGTATGAATCACTGCTCTGAAGCCAGCTGACTCCTCCATTATTCACCGCACATCACTCGAGGTGACTCCCTCACCAGAGAACAGGCCAAACCGGAGGCCGCCACCTCAGATTTTCCACTAAATGCATGGAGGCAATTAAAGACTGAACAGAGACAGCAGGCCGCAACCAAGACGGAGTTATTTCTGTCCTGGAGAACAGATGGAGCAGACTGTAGTGTAAAAGCCTCCTGACACCAGTGAGACTACTCCCGGCAACGCACGATGGGAATTGTAGTTCTCCTCCAACCACTGATTCCCTAAGGCCTTATTCACACGTGAAGATTTCTGCAAAGAATCCGTGTTTGGTCCATGTGTCATCCGTGTTCCACTGACACTGCACGGCTGAAAATCAAAGGGGTTGTTCCATCTTGGACATTGGGGGCAAATCACCTCCCACCTCTGGGACTCGCACCTATCCTTAGAACGAAGCCGACAAAGCGCAGGAGGGCGCACCGCGCGTGCACGGCCACCCCCCAATCATTCCTATGGGAGCGACGAAAATAGCCAAGCACCGGTAATATGCCCCCAATGTCCAAGATAGGAATGCCCCTTTAATTTTCAGAGCACGACCTATAAATGGTCCATGAAACACGGACAGCGTCCGTGTTTTTCAAGGACCCATACACTATAATGGGCGTTATGGACAAAATAGAGCATGCTTCTGTGCTAAAATACAGATGTGTGACTACACCCATTAAGGCCTCATGCACACGACCGTATCCGTTCTGCGGTCCGCAAGGCGTGAATCCGAAAAACACGGATCCCGGCTGTGTGCACGCTGCCATTTTATTTATTTTTTTACTCCTCTAGAAGTGTCCTATCCTCGTCTGCAAACGGACAAGAATAGGAGATGTTCTATTGTTTTGCGGAGCTGTGGAATGGACGTCGGGTGCTGTCCGCATCTTTTGCAGCCCCACTGAAATAAACGGGTCTGCGTCCGATTCGTAAAAGATCCAGATCGGTTGTGGACAAAAAACTACGGTCGTGTTTTTGAGGCCTAAAATGAATGGGATTGTGTTCTCTCCGCGGCGGATCTGACAGGATCACACTTGCGGCGTTATTCAACAGCTCACAAAGGCAGTCGCCTGTCGGCAAGTCCCGGATATTAGACACTGCCCCTTTAAAAGCAGCTTCAACCCTAAAGCATCAGGAAAATAAAATTCCGTGTGGTTGCCCTTTATGTAGAGAAAACGGCTGTTTTATGGCTTCCCTGTTCTGCAAGGATGTGTTCACACAGTGCGGCCACTCCCCATTTTATTTTGTCATGCAGCCAAGAACCCCACTGCAAAATGCCCATGGGGGAAGGGGGGGTGAGAGTTATCAAAACTGGTGTAAAGTAGAACTGGCTTAGTTACCCATAGCAACCAATCAGATTCCACCTTTCATTTTCCAAAGGAGCTAAGAAAAATGCAAGGTGGAATCCGATTGGTTGCTACGGGCAACTAAGCCAGCTTTCCTTTACACCAGTTTTGGTTGCATAAAAATGCAAGCAGCAAAAACAGCAGCACAACTGCACCATGTGAACACACCCTTACCTTATATGCCTTTACAAATGTCTGTTTGAAGAAGTGCACCCACTGTGACCAATCACTGTTAGCAATGAGGGTAGGAGCCACTTCAATCATGGAAGATTTAAAGGGCCAGGTCACTGATTATTCTCTGGTTTAGCTCTATGACATATGAAATAAAATCAGCCAGTAACCACCACGAGCAGACACAGATTGGTTATTTGTGGGCTGTATACGAGCCATGACATGGGCTTCTAGCAAATCAATAAGATATAAATACACAAATGTAGCAGAGCCGAGGCTATCACGTTGCAGGGTTTGTCATGTGGCATAAGGCATGGTGATCTCATAATGGGTGTCACAGGGCTGGAAGGGGAAGCTACTCTATTATTCCATTAGTAGGCAAAAACAATGCAGTCCAAGAGACACCTCTGCTACATCAGCGTAAAGATGTAGCAGTGCTGAATTTGTCACCGTCGAGCTCTTTTGAGATGCTTTGTGCATAAATTAGAAACAGGTAGATTTTCATTGCCACTCTTTATTGGGGGCGTCTCAGAGGACTGACTAGAAACATCCAGGGTTCTGCCAAATTACAAACTCCGAGTGTCACTACTCTTCTCTCCACACAGAGTCCCTACTAAGCTCATAGAACATTCTTACAGTCACGGACGGATTTCTCCACGACGCGCTCACTGCCCGGCTGCTCTACGGTAACAGCTGGGCAGATCGCCGTTAACACTCACAGCGGCGCGGCAAGATCTGACACCGGGCAAGAAGGAAGTCGCCGCCCGATCCGTTCCATTTCATGGGCAGCGCTTGAGTCGACCCCTGAATTTTCTATGTGGTGTTGAGCTGGGTTAAAAAGTGGGCATCACTGCCAGATGTAGCAGAGCTGAGTTTATCATTTGTCCCAACTACATTTTGTCACCACAAGGCAACATATCTGGCTCTGCTACATAAGAATAAATATGTATTTATAGATAAATCCAGCATCTATTCGATGTCGGATTAAAGGGAACATCATGCACTTAATATGCAGTTTCTCCACAGCAGTAGTGCAGCCTGCCATCACATACCTCGCCAGGGTTGTCACCCAGCTTTCCCACAGTCCTGAACGGAGAAGCTGCCTTTTAAGGAACGGATACACCCGGCACTCCTCCATAACTAAGCAGATTCTTCCTTCAAGACCCCAGGAAATCTGGCTGACAACCCCTGTGACAGCTATAATAGCGGTCATATTGGTTGTCACCTCTCTTTCCCACAGTCCTGAGCGGAGAAGCTGCCTTTTAAGGAGCAGATACACCCCGCACTCTCACCGCTCTTTCCCAATAACAGATCATCGGAGTAGAAAGGACCTCCTGAAAAGTTCCCTTCTGTACCATTATAACCTTATTACAATTCCTAACCCCCACACTGGTCATGAGTTCAAAGCCAAACACTTCCGAGACATTTGTTGTTACTCCCCAAAGTCACGCGGGGCCCCTTGGATAGGCTGTCCCCCTATAACAGGGGTCAGAAACCTGCGGCACTCCAGCAGTTGTGAAACTACAATTCCCAGCATGCTCCATTCCTTTCTATGGGAGTTTCAAGAACAGCTGAGCAACTGTGCACGCTGGGAGTTGTAACTGCACAACAGCTGGAGCGCCCCAGGTTGCTGACCCCCCCCCCCCCATGCCCTATCATATTAGCCCTTTAAGGGAAAAATAAAGTGTAAGCTCCTCTGACCACAGCGCTCTTACCTTGTGCAATAGCGATAGACTCAAATCTGTGCAGTTCCCTCAGCAGGCAGCTCCGCTCGGTGGAGTGCAGGCTGTAGATGAAGTCCCTGGCTCCTTGCGCCGTGTTCAGCGACTCCATGGGCTCCTTCCTGGGGTGCGTGCCCAACGGCCGGCAGCTTTGCAAGACGGAGGTCCCCGGATTCTTCCTGCCGCTCGTCCCCAGCCAGCTCCACGCCTTGTTGGGGGGGAAGGCGGGACGCAGAACAGTCCGGCTCAACAGCGCAAGCATCGACATTGTCCTTTTGGAAGTGCTACCGAGACCCTACCGGTCAACAGAGAGGCGAGCCTGACAGGAGGGTCCGTCAGCGCGCAGCAATGTGCATAGGGACGTAAACAATGGCAGTGACTAGATGTGATGTGTCATGGAGTAACAGTCAGTATGTAATACTGTAGAGGTAGGTACAATGTAGAGCAGGTAAGTACAGGTAGGTGTGATGATACAATGTATCAGTCAGTGTAGAATCTCCTGTGCACTATAGACACACATGTCAGCGCCCAGGACAGGTGCCTGCCTCCAGATATAAGCCTGTGGACATAGGGGGCAGCATGCACAGGCTGGATCACTCTATAGGGCTGTACGGAGCAGCCGAGCATGCATCAGAGTCTGCCAATAGTCCGGATCTTCGGGTGCATCCAGTTCCAGGGTCTATATTGGGAAGGAAGGGGGGAGCCACTCACCCTGCCCTGAGCACCATGTCCAGGTCACCTTTCAGCCGGGATCGGGAGCCGCCAGCAGCAGCAGAAGCAGAAGCAGCACGGGCAGAGTCCCCGGGAAAGAGGCGTGGAGCGCTCGCCTCTCAGCTCCCTGGCAGTGTCAAACAAGGCGCATGCGCGTTCCGCGGAAAGCTGCCAGCCCGGCGCGGTCACGTGGGGCGCGTCCTCGACGGCTGGCGCAGGCGCAGTGGCGTTGTGCTGTTTGGAGGGGCGTTTGAGGGTCAGTGACTAGTGGATAGGGCAATAATTATGGTTAAAGGGGAATACGCTGCAATATATCTGCAAAATGACTTCTATAATGCAAAAAATATTACAGGTGAAGTATACTATTAATATTAATGGAAAAATCATGTTCTGAACAGGGACCTACAGACAAATCTGAAGGACTGTAGTAGAACACCACAATATGAGAGATTCACCAAATAACACTATGGGGGAGATTCACCAATACCGGTGCAAAAGAAAACTGGCCTAGTTGCCCATAACAACCAATCAGATTCCACCTTTCATTTTCCAAAGGAGCTAAGAAAAATGAAAGCTAGAATCTGATTGGTTGCTATGGGCAACTAAGCTAGGTTTCCGTTGCTCCAGTCTTGATAAATCTCCCTTTAATATACTGATTGGAATTCCAGGGTTTGTTAGCGTGTGCCTGCGCTTTATTACATGTTGTTTTGAGGTGCTGGTCTGTTTTATTATAGTAATTATTAGTGCGTATTTTTATATACATGTCTGTATAGGCTCTAGTATTCTGACTTGATAAATGGTCAGATTCTGGCTGCATGAAGTCACTACTAGGTCTTTCATTCAGTGTCATTGCCACAGGTGTATAAACTCCAGCCCCTAGCCATGCAGTCTGCCATAACGACAGGTGTATAAACTCCAGCCCCTAGCCATGCAGTCTGCCGTTACCACAGGTGTATAAAATCCAGCCCTTAGCCATGCAGTCTGCCGTTACCACAGGTGTATAAAATCCAGCCCTTAGCCATGCAGTCTGCCGTTACCACAGGTGTATAAAATCCAGCCCTTAGCCATGCAGTCTGCTATTACCACAGGTGTATAAAATCCAGCCCCTAGCCATGCAGTCTGCCATAACGACAGGTGTATAAACTCCAGCCCCTAGCCATGCAGTCTGCCATAACGACAGGTGTATAAACTCCAGCCCCTAGCCATGCATTCTGCCATTACCACAGGTGTATAAAATTCAGCCCATAGACATGCAGTCTGCCATTACCACAGGTGTATAAAATTCAGCCCATAGACATGCAGTCTGCCATTACGACAGGTGTATAAACTCCAGCCCCTAGCCATGCAGTCTGCTATTACCACAGGTGTATAAACTCCAGCCCCTAGCCATGCAGTCTTCTATTACCATAAACTCCAGCCCCTAGCCATGCAGTCTGCCATTACCACAGGTGTATAAAATCCAGCCACTAGCCATGCAGTCGCCTTTACAACTGTGAAAGAATATGTTGTGTAGAGCTTACTGAATCCCAGCGTGATCCTGTAATTGCAACCACTGCCACAAAACAATTTTTTAAATGTCTTCTCTCCTAGATACCTGTATTCCACTATCCCCTAGCCATGTAGTCTGCCATTACCACAGGTGTATAAACTCCAGCCCCTAGCCATGCAGTCTGCCATTACGACAGGTGTATAAACTCCAGCCCCTAGCCATGCAGTCTGCCATTACGACAGGTGTATAAACTCCAGCCCCTAGCCATGCAGTCTGCCGTTACCACAGGTGTATAAAATCCAGCCCTTAGCCATGCAGTCTGCCGTTACCACAGGTGTATAAAATCCAGCCCCTAGACATGCAGTCTGCCATTACCACAGGTGTATAAACTCCAGCCCCTAGATATGCAGTCTGCCATTACCACAGGTGTATAAACTCCAGCCCCTAGCCATGTAGTCTGCCATTACCACAGGTGTATAAACTCCAGTCCCTAGCCATGTAGTCTGCCATTACCACAGGTGTATAAAATCCAGCCCCTAGCCATGCAGGCTGCTGTTACCACAAGTGTATGAACTCCAGCCCCTAGCCATGCAGTCTGCCATTACCACAGGTGTATAAACTCCAGCCCCTAGCCATGCAGTCTGCCATTACGACAGGTGTATGAACTCCAGCCCCTAGCCATGCAGTCTGCCATTACCACAGGTGTATAAACTCCAGCCCCTAGCCATTCAGTCTGCCGTTACCACAGGTGTATAAAATCCAGCCCCTAGACATGCAGTCTGCCATTACCACAGGTGTATAAACTCCAGCCCCTAGATATGCAGTCTGCCATTACCACAGGTGTATAAACTCCAGCCCCTAGCCATGTAGTCTGCCATTACCACAGGTGTATAAACTCCAGTCCCTAGCCATGTAGTCTGCCATTACCACAGGTGTATAAACTCCAGCCCCTAGCCATGCAGTCTGCTATTACCACAGGTGTATAAACTCCAGCCCCTAGCCATGTAGTCTGCCATTACCACAGGTGTATAAACTTCAGCTCCTAGCCATGCAGTCTGCCATTACCACAGGTGTATAAACTCCAGCCCCTAGCCATGTAGTCTGCCATTACCACAGGTATATAAACTTCAGCCCCTAGCCATGCAGTCTTCTGTTACCATAAACTCCAGCCCCTAGCCATGCAGTCTGCCATTACCACAGGTGTATAAAATCCAGCCCCTAGCCATGTAGTCTGCCATTACCACAGGTGTATAAACTTCAGCCCCTAGCCATGTAGTCTGCCATTACCACAGGTGTATAAACTCCAGCCACTAGCCATGCAGTCGCCTTTACAACTGTGAAAGAATATGTTGTGTAGAGCTTACTGAATCCCAGCGTGATCCTGTAATTGCAACCACTGCCACAAAACAATTTTTTAAATGTCTTCTCTCCTAGATACCTGTATTCCACTATCACCGGGTAGTGGTATTATTGAACAGTGGAAGAAACCACAGCAACTCACCCACAGCTCAAGGGGAGTGTCCTTTCTGCCGCAGTTTAGGGGGCGTGTCTATGGTCTCACTATCACAGCTCAGGGGGCATGTCCTTTCTGCTGCAGTTCACTCAGGAAGCAGTTGAAGGATGGAACTGAGCATGTGCGGCCTCAGTGAGCCGGACGAAGAAATAAGAAAAAGAACAAACAGCAGGTGGCGCTTTACAGATACATTTTATTAAATAACTCATTGGCTATACAATTTTTTTAATTGCATGCAATTACAAAAGTATTCAGATCCAGGGGCTGGTTTGAAAACTAGAATATTTTTCGTGGGACAAATCCCTTAAGCACAGACACGGTGAGGAGGAGTTGGAATGGTGGTAGTCACTGATGCACAGTGGAAACATCTGAGCTCTGTCACAGTGCTAGACCTCCCTCCCACCACAGACCCCATAGCATTATCGTGCGCTACCTCTATGGTACGCACACCACTGCTTCTGGCATGTCATGCAGATTTGACATGGCTCGGAGATCACCACCCTTTGGTTTCACAGCGCAGTGCCCTCTCTGGGGGTGCTTGGGTGGTTGGATGTAAACCCTTGTGTAACGGATCTCCTGGCACCCCGACCGGGTACCTCCGTTGATAGAGGCTCCTAGTGCTTTTCGAGGACTCCAAGCACTCCACTTGACACCGTACGCACTGCAGACCCCACGAACCGCCGAAGCTTGGTTGAGGTCTCACCATCTCCTACCCACCCTGGACCTAAGACAAGGCTCCAGGCTCCAGTGGGTGAACCTCTCCTAAAACCAGAAAGCAGGAACAGCTCTTAAAAGAGCTAGTAGTTAAAGCCAGGGGAGTATAGCAAATCTCCAGCGTATAGCAATCTCCAGTGTCGATCAGTTACCCAAACACCAGCCTCAACATGATGAAGGATAAAACAGGCACCCTTTATTGAGGGCTACCCGCCCGTATTTATGCAGGTCCCCATCTGGTGGACACGCCCCTAGGGGACCAGAAGGAAGACTGTGACACAGGACAGATACGTAGCAACTCAGGATACACAGACACAATACATCCCCACAATGCATAATGGTTTCCTCCTCTCTGCCCTGGAGACACCCGAGGAGCAATTCAATTATCTCTCAGGACAAAGGAAAATCGCCAATACACATGTGGAGACAACAGGACAAAAATCACCACCCAAACACACAATGTCACACCCCCACAGCAAACACAGACATTTAACATATCCCTAGATAGCTCAAGTCTGAGTGCATATCATTAGGTGAATGGCACTCAGACTACACGAATACAATAAAATTAGCTATCTGGGTACCCTCACATAACAAAATACAATTCCAAAGACAGATTTAAGCTGTGCGGCCGGTCTGTCTTCTCCTTTAAAGTTAGTATGGGCCATAATCCTGAGGCAAGAGGCTGGTAAACAGGCCTCTCCAAAACCCAGTGGCGAGGTTGGTTTCACCACACATCTCCCCCTCCCAGGGAAGACTAACCAGATACCTGACCTCACGGTCAGTACCTGAGTTAGTCTGGCAGTCCAACCACAACCCAATACGGGACCTGTTGAATATTGGGGCCTGGCTCTGTTCTGTATGTCCCCAGCTGTTGAGTGGGCATCTGCTACTCCTTGCTTCCTTGTTGCTCTCTAGCTTGGAGCTGTAGGTACTTGGTGGGCAGAGGCCAACTGCGCTCTGCCTCGATGCCAGCTCTTTCGCTGGGGTAGCCTGTGGAAAGTCAGCATCTGGAGAAGAGGATATGGGAGGGCAGAGGCCGACTGCGCTCTGCCCAGATGCCAGCTCTTCCGCTGGGGTAGCCTGTGGAAATTCAGCCTCTGGAGAAGAGGATAGGGGAGGGCAGAGGCCGACTGCGCTCTGCCCAGATGCCAGCTCTTCCGCTGGGATGTGGTCATGGAATCCTATCCCCAGGACCTTGTTGCAGATCGGCTGTGGAGAGGAGGAATCGCTTACCTCCTCCTCCTGGCATTCCTGTGGGGTTGATGGGGGATCTGTACCGGCCGTCCAGTATCCCGGTAGGCCTGGTGCAGAGACTGCGGTCCCATCTGCACCATTGGAGTTAGGGGTGCTGTCCCCCTGTGGTTGGGGAGAGAGACCGGTTGTCTCCTCTCCCTTCAAAGTACACTGCCGCTGGGGCATGGAGACGATGCTCTCCTCTCCCTGCAAAACATACTGCCGCTGGGGAGCAGGACCAACTGTCCCTACTCCCTAAAACTCCGGCTGCCGTTGGGGATCTGGGCCGACTGCCCAGCATCCCTGTAGGGCCGGTGGAGAGATCTCGGTCCCATCTCCACCTGCCATATGGGTTTCCCCCCAGGACCAGTCTATGAAGTCCCCTACCTCTGTAGCTGGTACTGAAGCCACAACACTGCGCCACAACACCAGAAAAAAGCAAACATACATTTAAAATCACACCCATAGACTTCATCCCAGATAACCCTTACAATAGGTTCAGCAGCCTCCAGAGGAGAGAGATCTACTGGATCTACCAATTAGATACACTGACCCCATACGGTCTGAATGAGATAAGTGAGACCATTCTATAATCCCCAAAACATTTTGTGACCCAAAAGAAATAGTACCAAGTATCCACACGCTGTTAAAACCAAAACAACAATAATATTATCATATTAAGGAGATAGAGATGACTATACAGGGAGGAAACACCATCACACTAGGCTCCCATCCTTATATATGTGTGTGTATGTGTGTGTATATGTACGTGTGGGCATATAGATATATATGTACACCATGCGAATGGGTGTGTATACATCTATACACATACGGATCCTAACCGATCCATATGAATGCTTTTAGAAAAATCCTTTTTACAATGCTGCTGAGTGTAAATGTTTGCGCTTTCCCACATACACTCAGGTTGTTTTCTGTGGGTATAAGTATGCATACATCAGCCTTTTAAGTCTTTTTACATTAGCCTCTTTTAGTTAATTGTCTAGTAATTCAATCCCCTTTTTAACTTTTTTCTATGTATTTAATTATTGATTTATCTATTTATCTATATATATATTCATATGTATACAACAATTCTCTGTTTACCTCCGATGACAGTGGATGCAGGAACATATAGCAGTCACCTGATTATGTGGGCGGACACAAAAAATCACATGACCGCACACAAAAACCGCCCCCGATAGCATCCAGATACCACATCACAAAGACCAGCCCACTGAGGTCACAAACTGGGCTTGGCCTGCTACAGCATGATCCGATAAAGACCTGATGACAGTGGATGTAGGAGCACACAGCAGTCACCTGACTATGTGGGCGGACAAATAATCACATGACCGCATGCAAATACCGCCCCCGATAGCATCCAGATACCACTTTGAAAGACCAACCCACTGAGGTCTTCAAATGGGCTTGGCCTGCTATAGCATGATCCAATAAAGACCAACCTAGGACCTAGGAGCCACGACATCATCCAACGACCGGCCCACTTACACCAGCGATAGGCTGGAGACAAATACGTCAGCCGAGCATTACTCCTCCCCGCATGTGATAGATATGCCGCACTGCAATACCGGCCCACTGACATCATAGAGGGGCGTTCCCCTGCTGCGTCACCCAGATGCCGCCCCCAGAATAAGGCCATACAGACACTGCACAAACGAGCATAATCACCGCCCATACCACGCCCACAGGACGTCACAAGCCAACCTGAAAAACAATATGATTGGCCACTGAACACTGGGGGAGTGTCTGGTATCCTAGCAACAGGGAAAACACTCACGCCCCCAGCCCCCTCTCTCCACCCATGTGATCTGCACACATTGCGCCCAAACGAAGTAGATAAAAACAACTGGAAACATTGTGTTTTTAATGTAATAAGATTTATTGTCCTGAGGAAGGGGGATGTTTTGCCCCCGAAACGCGTAGACTTAGTTTACTATTAATAAAAAGATTACCTTTATTGGTACCTTCTGAGCACCGAGTCCTTACTGCACCAGCGCCACCGAGAATGGTCCGATTTTTTCTTTACTTCTCTGGTACTGAAGCAGGGGATACTTCAGTCGGGTCCTCCCAGTACACCTCCACAATATCCTCCCAGCTGAAGGGCTCTGGACCTGGGTCTGACACCCTGCTCTCTCGCTGAGCCCTCTCAATGGAGTGGAAGAGATCTCGGTAGTCCTGCTCCAGTTCCCACTCCAGGGTTGCTAGGTGAGCCAGGTCTTTCTCTACCTTGTGGGGGTCCTCCCAATCCAGCCTAGCCTCCCTCTCGTAGAAAATGTTCTAAAGTCTGGACTGTGCAGGGCTCCCGAAGTCAGGCTCTGCAAAGGACACCCATAACAAGCCAGAACCATAAAACTCCTCTCCCTCTGGCTTGTCATGCTCAGCTGCCCAGGGGGAATGTTGAATGACATGCCACCTTAGGGCCTGGTAAGCGTCCTCTAGCCAAAGCTCCTTACATACCAGGCTCTGGAGCACTGTTACCCAGTCATCCAGGGGCTGCTCTTCCAGGAGACCCATCCGCATCGCCACACGCTTCTTTAGCTGCTGCTCATAACTGGGGAGACTCTCACCTCGCCGCCGCTGGGCATTTTCCAGGGCATCATACCAGACTTCCTTTCTGTCTGCATCCCTGTAGTCTGCGGCTGCCTCCTCTTCGTCATAGAACGCTATCCGAAGATTTGTTGATTCCATCCTGCTGCTGTAGCCAGGGGCGCTGTACGGATACTAGCGTTGCCCTCAATATACTCCACGAACGGTGTCTCCGAGCTGCTTCTCCTCACACTAGGACGCCATCCCACTGCTGCCACCAAATGTAACGGATCTCCTGGCACCCCGACCGGGTACCTCCGTTGATAGAGGCTCCTAGTGCTTTTCGAGGACTCCAAGCACTCCACTTGACACCGTACGCACTGCAGACCCCACGAACCGCCGAAGCTTGGTTGAGGTCTCACCGTCTCCTACCCACCCTGGACCTAAGACAAGGCTCCAGGCTCCAGTGGGTGAACCTCTCCTAAAACCAGAGAGCAGGAACAGCTCTTAAAAGAGCTAGTAGTTATAGCCAGGGGAGTATAGCAAATCTCCCAGCGTATAGCAATCCCCCAGTGTCGATCAGTTACCCAAACACCAGCCTCAACATGATGAAGGATAAAACAGGCACCCTTTATTGAGGGCTACCCGCCCGTATTTATGCAGGTCCCCATCTGGTGGACACGCCCCTAGGGGACCAGAAGGAAGACTGTGACACAGGACAGATACGTAGCAACTCAGGATACACAGACACAACACATCCCCACAATGCATCATGGTTTCCTCCTCTCTGCCCTGGAGACACCCGAGGAGCAATTCAATCATCTCTCAGGACAAAGGGAAATCGCCAATACACATGTGGAGACAACAGGACAGAAATCACCACCCAAACACACAATGTCACACCCCCACAGCAAACACAGACATTTAACATAGCCCCCGATAGCTCAAGTCTGAGTGCATATCATTAGGTGAATGGCACTCAGAATACACGAATACCATAAAATTAGCTATCTGGGTACCCTCACATAACATAAAACAATTCCAAAGACAGATTTAAGCTGTGCGGCCGGTCTGTCTTCTCCTTTAAAGTTTGTATGGGCCATAATCCTGAGGCAAGAGGCTGGTAAACAGGCCTCTCCAAAACCCAGTGGCGAGGTTGGTTTCGCCACACCTTGTGAGACCTGAAATTTCCCATACTTGTTTTCCTCCTGATCTCATGAGGGTTCCTCCACTCATGTGACTGTTCTGAGTGTTCTCCACTTAGGAATGTACAGGGAGCCACATTCTCCGTGCCTCGGTATGAAAACATCTACAAGCGCCCTGTGCTGCTGGCTCTGGCATGTGTGTGGGAATCAGGGCTCTGACCTTTCTTCTATACTCACTGCAGATGTTCCTTTCCCAATCACTCAGACTAAGAGTGATTATAGTGCGCCAAATATAACAGACGACCGCCAAACGTGAGAAAAGAAATCAATATCTTTCTAATATAACAACTTCTTAATATCAGCGGCAGTATTATAGTAGTTATATTCTTGTATATAGGAGGCAGTATTATAGTAGTTATACAGTATTCTTGTACATAGGAGGAAGTATTATAGTAGTTATATTATTGTAGATAGGGGCAGTATTATAGTAGTTATATTTTTTTACATAGGGGGCAGTATTATAGTAATTATATTCTTGTACATAGGGGGCAGTATTATAGTAATTATTTTCTTGTACATAGGTGCACTATTATAGTAGTTATATTCTTGTACATAGGAGCAGTATTATAGTAGTTATATTCTTGTACATAGGAGCAGTATTATAGTGGTTATATTCGTGTACATAGGAGCAGTATTATAGTAGTTATATTCTTGTACATAGGAGCAGTATTACAGTAGTTATATTCTTGTACATAGGAGCAGTATTATAGTGGTTATATTCGTGTACATAGGAGCAGTATTATAGTAGTTATATTCTTGTACATAAGAGGAAGTATTATAGTAGTTATATTCTTGTTCATAGGGTCAGTATTATAGTAGTTATATTCTTTTACATAGGAGGCAGTATTATAGTAATTATTTTCTTGTACATAGGTGCAGTATTATAGTAGTTATATTCTTATACATAGGAGCAGTATTATAGTAGTTATATTCTTGTACATAGGAGCAGTATTATAGTAGTTCTATTCTTGTACATAAGAGGAAGTATTATAGTAGTTATATTCTTGTTCATAGGGTCAGTATTATAGTAGTTATATTCTTTTACATAGGGGCAGTATTATAGTAGTTATATTCTTGTACATAGGAGGCAGTATTATAGTAATTATTTTCTTGTACATAGGTGCAGTATTATAGTAGTTATATTCTTGTACATAGGAGGCAGTATTATAGTAGTTATATTCTTGTACATAGGAGCAGTATTATAGTAGTTATATTCTTGTACATAGGAGCAGAATTATAGTAGTTATATTCTTGTACATCGGAGCAGTATTATAGTAGTTATATTCTTGTACATAGGAGCAGTATTATAGTAGTTATATTCTTGTACATAGGAGCAGTATTATAGTATATAGTTACATAGTTAATACGGTTGAAAAAAGACAAACGTCCATCAAGTTCAACCAAGGGATAGGTGGGGACGCGAATCCCAGAAGGAAGTGAGACTCAGATTTCTACACGTTTTCATAAGCATTAGGCCCCTTTCACACGGGCGAGTTTTCCGCGCGGGTGCAATGCGTGAGGTGAACGCATTGCACCCGCACTGAATCCGGACCCATTCATTTCTATGGGGCTGTGCACATGAGCAGTGATTTTCACGCATCACTTGTGCGTTGCGTGAAAATTGCAGCATGTTCTATATTCTGCGTTTTTCACGCAATGTAGGCCCCATAGAAATGAAGTGCGGATGTGGTGCGATTTTCACGTATGGTTGCTAGGAGACAATCGGGATGGGGACCCGATCATTATTATTTTCCCTTATAACATGGTTATAAGGGAAAATAATAGCATTCTTAATACAGAATGCGTAGTACAATAGGGCTGGAGGGGTTAAAAAAAATTATTTAACTCACCTTAATCCACTTGTTCGCGCAGCCCGGCTTCTCTTCTGTCTTCATCTTTGCTGTGCAGTAGGAAAAGGACCTGTGGTGACATCACTACACTCATCACATGGTCTGTCACATGATCCATCACCATGATAAAAGATCATGTGATGGATGATGTGATGAGCGCAGTGACATCATCAAAAGGTCCTATTCCTCAAAGCAGAAGACAGAAGAGATGCCGGCTGCGCAAACAAGTGGATTAAGGGGAGTTAAATTATTATTTTATTTTTTTTAACCCCTCTAGCCCTATTGTACTATGCATTCTGTATTAAGAATGCTATTATTTTCCCTTATAACCATTCAATCCAATTACAAACTATATTTTCCAAGCCAATAGACCTTACTTTACTTATTAAGCGTCTATGAGGGACAGTATCAAAAGCCTTTGCAAAATCCAGAAACACTACATCCACAGCCGCCCCTCTGTCCAGGCTTCTACTCACCTCCTCATAAAAACAAATCAGGTTGGTCTGACGACTTCTGTCCTTGGTAAACCCATGCTGGTTATCACTTGTAATATTATTAATAGTCACATACTTCTGTATATAGTCCCTTAAGATTCCTTCAAACATTTTTCCCACAAGAAAGAGAAGTTAAACTAACTGGTCTATAATTACCTGTGGAGGACCTTGATCCTTTTTTGAATATGGGCACCACGTTTGCCTTGCACCAATCACTTGGCACTGTACCAGTCCCTAGAGAATCCTTAAAAATTATAAACAGGGGCACAGCAATGACTGAACAGAGCTCTTTAAGCACTCTTGGGTGTAATCCATCTGGACCCGACGTTTTGTTCACATTTACCCTATTTAACTTCTCTTGGACCATATCTACAGTTAGCCAATTGAGTATATCACTGGATGCACTAACAACCCCGGCGCCACAGATATCAGCTCCTTTCTCTTCTTTTGTATATACAGAGCTAAAAAAAACATTTAGTAACTCTGCCTTTTCCTTATCTTCAGTGACTACCCCCTTTACCATTATTTAGGGGCCCTACCTGCTCAGACCTTGGTTTTTTAGCATTTATATATTAAAAAAACTTTTTGGGATTTGTTTTGCTTTCTTTTGCTACCTGCTGTTCGTTTTGTATCTTTGCTAATTTTATATCCTTTTTGCAGATTTTATTAAGCCCTTTGTAATCTTCAAACGCTACAGCTGACCCCTCAGATTTGTATTTTTTAAATGCCCTCTTTTTTTCTTTTATAGCTCTTTTTACAGTAGCTGTAAGCCATGGGGGGTTTAATTTTAGCCGTATATACTTGTTACCTAAAGGGATACATTTTTTAGTGCAATTACTCAATGTGGATTTGAAGCTCTCCCATTTATCCTCAGTATTATTATGTGACAGTAGCTGCTCCCAGTCTATGCCCTGAAATTCTGCCCTCAACCCAGGGAAATTAGCTTTTTTGAAATTCTGTGTCTTTGCTCTGCCCGACAGAGTTTGCTTCTTATAGTTTAGGGGGAATATAATTATATTGTGGTCACTATTACCTAGTGTTTCTCGAACAGTAACATTACCAACAAGCTCCGCATCATTAGAAATTATGAAGCATCGCCCCTAGTGGGAGCTTCTACAAACTGGTCCTGCAGCAAGTTGAGGAATTTTCTCTCCTTTGCAGTTGAGGCAGAACCATGACCCCAGTCAATGTCTGGGAAGTTAAAATCTCCCATTATGACCACTGTACCAGCCTGTGCAGCCCGCTGTATTTGGTTATACAGTTGCGTTTCTATCTCCTCTGTGATATTAGGGGGTCTATAGATTACACAAAGTATTATTTTTTCAGCGTTTATATCTCTTTGAACTTCCACCCATAAGGTTTCCACATCCTCCCCATCCTCACCCACAATTGCCTCTTTCACACTTGTCTTCAGATCACTCCTCACATACAGGCGCACGCCACCACCTTTTCTATTGACCCGGTCTTTCCTAAATAGTGTAAAACCCTCAATATTAACAGCCCAGTCATGCGAAGAGTCCAATCATGTCTCAGCCACACCAACTACATCTATGTGTTCTCCTAGTACCATAGCCTCCAGCTCCCCCATTTTTCTGCCTAGACTTCTGGCATTTGTAAAAATGCATTTTAAATTACTATTACCTGTAAAGTGATTATCCGGGATTTTTTGGTTACCTTGGTTAATTTTTGTATGTAACAGGTTCTTGTTACCAGCAGTTCTATTTTTTATAAATGTATAGTTATTCCCAGTCTTCTCCCTATTTTCCTTGCTAACCCCGGCCCCCACTAAATCCCCACTGTCCCCTTCTATAACCCACTCTCTATCTACACTATCTGCCCCTTATTAGTATGACACCTCTCCCCCCCCATCCCAGATCCTAGTTTAACCGCCTCCGGACCGCCTAACGCAAGATCGCGTTCCGGAGGCGGCAGCCCTGCGCACAGTCACGCATATATGCGTCATCTCGCGAGACGCAAGATTTCCTGTGAACGCGCGCACACAGGCGCGCGCGTTCACAGGATCGGAAGGTAAGCGAGTGGATCTCCAGCCTGCCAGCGGCGATCGTTCGCTGGCAGGCTGGAGATGCGATTTTTTTTAACCCCTAACAGGTATATTAGACGCTGTTTTGATAACAGCGTCTAATATACCTGCTACCTGGTCCTCTGGTGGTCCCTTTTGTTTGGATCGACCACCAGAGGACACAGGTAGCTCAGCAATATGTAGCACCAAACACAACTACACTACACACCCCCTGTCACTTATTAACCCCTTATTAACCCCCTGATCACCCCATATAGACTCCCTGATCACCCCCTGTCGTCATTGATCACCCCCTTGTAAGGCTCCATTCAGACGTCCGTATGATTTTTACGGATCCACTGATACATGGATCGGATCCGCAAAACACATACGGACGTCTGAATGGAGCCTTACAGGGGGGTGATCAATGACGGGGGTGATCACCCCATATAGACTCCCTGATCACCCCCCTGTCATTGATCACCCCCCTGTCATTGATCACCCCCCTGTAAGGCTGCATTCAAATGTCCGTATGTTTTTTACGGATCCACGGATACATGGATCGGATCCGCAAAACACATACAGACGTCTAAATGGAGCCTTACAGGGGGGTGATCACCCCATATAGACTCCCTGATCACCCCCCTGTCATTGATCACCCCCCTGTCATTGATCACCCCCCTGTCATTGATCACCCCCCTGTAAGGCTCCATTCAGATGTCCGTATGTTTTTCACGGATACATGGATCGGATCCGCAAAACACATACGGACATCTGAATGGAGCCTTATAGGGGGGTGATCAATGACAGGGGGGTGATCACCCCATATAGACTCCCTGATCACCACCCTGTCATTGATCACCCCCCTGTAAGGCTCCATTCAGATGTCCGTATGTTTTTTTCGGATCCACGGATACATGGATCGGATCCGCAAAACACATACGGACATCTGAATGGAGCCTTATAGGGGGGTGATCAATGACAGGGGGGTGATCACCCCATATAGACTCCCTGATCACCCCCCTGTCATTGATCACCCCCCTGTCATTGATCACCCCCCTGTAAGGCTCCATTCAGATGTCCGTATATTTTTAACGGATCCACGGATACATGGATCGGATCCGCAAAACACATACGGACATCTGAATGGAGCCTTATAGGGGGGTGATCAATGACAGGGTGGTGATCACCCCATATAGACTCCCTGATCACCCCCCTGTCATTGATCACCCCCCTGTCATTGATCACCCCCCTGTAAGGCTCCATTCAGATGTCCGTATGTTTTTTACGGATCCACGGATACATGGATCGGATCCGCAAAACACATACGGACATCTGAATGGAGCCTTATAGGGGGGTGATCAATGACAGGGGGGTGATCACCCCATATAGACTCCCTGATCACCCCCCTGTCATTGATCACCCCCCTGTAAGGCTCCATTCAGACATTGTTTTGGCCCAAGTTAGCGGAATTTTTTTTTTTTTTTTTACAAAGTCTCATATTCCACTAACTTGCGTCAAAAAATAAAATCTCACATGAACTCACCATACCCCTCACGGAATCCAAATGCGTAAAAATGTTTAGACATTTATATTCCAGACTTCTTCTCACGCTTTAGGGCCCCTAGAATGACAGGGCAGTATAAATACCCCACATGTGACCCCATTTCGGAAAGAAGACACCCCAAGGTATTCCGGGGGGGGCATATTGAGTCCATGAAAGATTGAAATTTTTGTCCCAAGTTAGCGGAAAGGGAGACTGTGAGAAAAAAAAATAAAAAATCAATTTCCGCTAACTTGTGCCAAAAAAAAAAAAAATTCGATGAACTCGCCATGCCCCTCATTGAATACCTTGGGGTGTCTTCTTTCCAAAATGGGGTCACATGTGGGGTATTTATACTGCCCTGGCATTTTAGGGGCCCTAAAGCGTGAGAAGAAGTCTGGGATCCAAATGTCTAAAAATGCCCTCATAAAAGGAATGTGGGCCCCTTTGCGCATCTAGGCTGCAAAAAAGTGTCACACATCTGGTATCGCCGTACTCAGGAGAAGTTGGGCAATGTGTTTTGGGGTGTCATTTTACATATACCCATGCTGGGTGAGATAAATATCTTGGTCAAATGCCAACTTTGTATAAAAAATAGGAAAAGTTGTCTTTTGCCGAGATATTTCTCTCACCCAGCATGAGTATATGTAAAAAGACACCCCAAAACACATTGCCCAACTTCTCCTGAATACGGCGATACCACGTGTGACACTTTTTTGCAGCCTAGGTGGGCAAAGGGGCCCACATTCCAAAGAGCACCTTTAGGATTTCACAGGTCATTTACCTACTTACCACACATTAGGGCCCCTAGAATGCCAGGGCAGTATAACTACCCCACAAGTGACCCCATTTTGGAAAGAAGACACCCCAATGTATTCTGTGAGAGGCATGGCGAGTTCCTAGAATATTTTATTTTTTGTCACAAGTTAGCGGAAAATGATGATTTTATTATTTTTTTTTTTTCTTACAAAGTCTCATATTCCACTAACTTGTGACAAAAAATAAAAACTTCCATGAACTCACTATGCCCATCACGAAATACCTTGGGGTGTCTTCTTTCCAAAATGGGGTCACTTGTGGGGTAGTTATACTGCCCTGGCATTTTAGGGGCCCGAATGCGTGAGAAGTGGTTTGAAATCAAAATCTGTAAAAAATGGCCGGTGAAATCCGAAAGGATGCTCGTTCGAATGTGGGCCCCTTTGCCCACCTAGGCTGCAAAAAAGTGTCACACATCTGGTATCAACGTACTCAGGAGAAGTTGGGCAATGTGTTTTGGGGTGTCTTTTTACATATACCCATGCTGGGTGAGAGAAATATCTTGTCAAAAGACAACTTTTCCCATTTTTTTATACAAAGTTGGCATTTGACCGAGATATTTCTCTCACCCAGCATGGGTATATGTAAAATGACACCCCAAAACACATTGCCCAACTTCTCCTGAGTACGACAATACAACATGTGTGACACTTTTTTGCAGCCTAGGTGGGCAAAGGGGCCCACATTCCAAAGAGCACCTTTCGGATTTCACCGGCCATTTTTTACAGATTTTGATTTCAAACTACTTCGCACGCATTTGGGTCCCTAAAATGCCAGGGCAGTATAACTACCCCACAAGTGACCCCATTTTGGAAAGAAGACACCCCAAGGTATTTCGTGATGGGCATAGTGAGTTCATGAAAGTTTTTATTTTTTGTCACAAGTTAGTGGAATATGAGACTTTGTAAGAAAAAAAAAAAAAAAAATCATCATTTTCCGCTAACTTGTGACAAAAAATAAAAAGTTCTATGAACTCACTATGCCCATCAGCGAATACCTTAGGGTGTCTAATGGGGTCATTTGTGGGGTGTTTGTACTGTCTGGCCATTGTAGAACCTCAGGAAACATGACAGGTGCTCAGAAAGTCAGAGCTGCTTCAAAAAGCGGAAATTCACATTTTTGTACCATAGTTTGTAAACGCTATAACTTTTACCCAAACCATTTTTTTTTACCCAAACATTTTTTTTTTATCAAAGACATGTATAACAATAAATTTAGAGAAAAATTTATATATGGATGTCGTTTTTTGCAAAAAAAACGTTAAATTTCGATTAATAACAAAAAAAAGGAAAAATGTCAGCAGCAATAAAATACCACCAAATAAAAGCTCTATTAGTGAGAAGAAAAGGAGGTAAAATTCATTTGGGTGGTAAGTTGCATGACCGAGCAATAAACGGTGAAAGTAGTGTAGGTCAGAAGTGTAAAAAGTGGCCTGGTCATTAAGGGTGTTTAAGCTAGGGGGGCTGAGGTGGTTAAAAGCTCCTCCAGCCGTCTAACCATTTTTTACCCCAGGGCTGTTGCACCCTCCCCATTTCTGAAAACACTACCTTAGAGGTCCTGGACTTCTCACCTAGCTCTCTATAATCATTTTTAAGGACCTTCCATCTCCCACTGACTTTGTCATTGATGCCAATGTGTACCATGACCGCCGGGTCTTCCCCAGCCCCACCCAGCAATCTGTCAATCCGATCCGCAATATGCCGATCCCGAGCACCCGGCAGACATACTGTTCGGCATTCACGGTCTCGGTGAGAGATGACCCTGTCTGTCCGCCTAATAATAGAGTTCCCTACCACCAGCGTCTGTCTGACCTTTGCTGCACTCCTTTTCCCATCCTTCCTGCAACGGTCATCTTCCTGGTTGCTAGGAGAAATGACCTGCTGCAGTGTTGCTGGCCCTGGGCTTTCATCCCTAATATCAGCCAAACAGGCATATTTACTAGGGCGTGCCAGCTCAGGACTAGCCTCCCTGGCACTTTTCCCTCTACCCCTTCTTTCTACATTAACCCAACTGCTGATCTGATAGTCCTGATCTTGCCCTCCTCCACCCCCCTCCATTTCACTGACCCCAGCCAGTGCCTGCACAGTAAAGTCTAAGCCTCACTCCAGTTTTGCAATGTCCCTAAGTATTTCAAGCTGCTTATTTAGATCCAAGATCTGGGCTTCCAAATATGCAACATGATTGCATCTAGTGCAAATGTATTCACCCTCGAATGGCTCTTCAAGGCATGCATACATTGCACAGGACACACACTTAGTGGCATTGTCCATGGAGCATATGTTTAATGGGGTTGAACAGTAAAAAAGTAAAACAGTAAATATGAGTTAGAATTAGACCCTGTCTGCTGTAGTTGAAGGACTAGCTAGAATTAAACCAACAACACACAAGGACATTCTATAAAACCTTAGTTTCCTGCTCCTTGTCTTAAACTCCTTTTCTTTAACTCCACTTAGTCAGAAGCCCACTTAGTACAGCAAGCCTCAGGAAGAGCAAGCTCTGGGAGAGTTCAGTGGTTCCATTTATAGTAGTTATATTCTTGTATATAGGAGACAGTATTATGGTAGTTATATTCTTAACCAAAACTCTTTTTATTGAGAGTGCAAAAGGTCTGGTCCAAAAATACGTATCAGTATATAGCCATGTGCAAATGGCAGCAGTAGAATGGGTACAAATATTCTTACAGACCATATCATATCTACTAACATAGTGAGTATGAACAAATTTAGTTAACAAAAAACGAAAGAAAAAGACACGGACAAGAGTGGGGAATTGGGAGGAGGGGTAGAATGGGGTGGGTAGAGGAGGAGAGGGAGTTCTTCCAATTCACTCGGGGTTGCGATACTTCTCCCAAGGTCGCCACAGTTTGAGAAATTTGGAACGTGTGTGCGTTTCCCAGTGGGCTAATTCCTCAAATCTAAACAGTTGGTCTGTTTTCTCGGTCCACATTAACATTGAGGGTGGCGAATCATTCTTCCAGAGGAGGGGTATCAACATACGTGCTGCAGTAAGAAGCATGGTCGGGAGGTCAGCCTTGGCAGGAGTAAGGGAATCATTGGGACACCAGAGGAGTACTAGTTTTGCATCCAGACGCACCTCAGAGGCGCATATCTGGTTAATTTTGTTCTCTATTTGAGACCAGAAAGGGCGAATTTTACTGCAGAACCACCATATGTGTGACAAGGAGCCGACTTCTGTTCCACACCTCCAGCACTGCTCTGGAATATCCGGGTTGAGCCTATGTAGGAATTCTGGTGTTTTGTACCAGAGGGTCAGTAACTTGTAAGAATTCTCTTGAATTTTGATGCATCGGTTGAAGCCATGTGAATGGGCTAAGATAAAGACCTTCTCCGGCTCAGTCAATTGGATTGTGAGCTCCTTTTCCCAGGCAGACACAAAGTGCAGTGCTGGAGGAGCAGAAGAGAGCAGCTCCCTGTAGAGTGTCGAGGGGGGCTTTTTCGGTAACTTGGGAGCACAAAGCTTCTTCTCTAGCCAAGTAGGTGTATCATCAGTGAGGGGAGGTAGCTTAAGGGCTTTAATATCACAACTAAATGCCCTAATAGAAAGGAAGGAGAGGGCTTTGACCCTCGGCAGAACGTGGATCTTGTCCCATGCCAAGTCCCCAGATGTAGAAGCGATATCTTGTAAGGTGAGGTCAGATAGTATGCTCCAGACTCCGGAGGGTCTGAGTATATCGGGGTGAATATAGTTCTGTAGTAGATGCAGGGGAAGGTGGATATTAGGGAACCTGAGGTCACGGGATTTATATACTTTGGCCCATTCCACCAACATGCCTTTCCAAATGGGAGAGGCATATGCGTTATTCGGGGTGCATGTGCGGATTCCCCATAGGATAAGTCCTTCTTTGTAGGTGATAAGAGCATGTTCCAGTTGTACGCAAAGATTCGGGGGTTGGCGTGAGAGGAGAGAAAAGCACCTGTTCAGGAGCGACGCAGTATAATAAGTTTGGATGTCGGCCATACCAAAGCCCCCAAATCTCTTTTCTCTTGTCAATATTGAGTAAGCTATCCTGGAGGATTTGCCCGCCCACATGAACAAAGAGAACATACGGCGTATCTCCATAAAAAAGGAGCGAGGGAGCCAAATTGGTAGTGTTTGTATTAAATATAGAAGTTTGGGTACAATGAAGGCTTTAAGGAAGTTCTTCCTGCCTATCCAAGAGATGAAGGGGAGTTTAAGGGACTGTAGATGTGTTCTAATATCTTTGAGTAGGGGGCCGTAGTTGAGATTAAATAGGTCATCTTGGTTAGCTGAGATTAGTATCCCTAGGAACGTAATATCACGGGGGGCCCAAGCAAAGGAGGTGGTGCGTTTGAGGTTCTTGACTATATAGGATTTGCATGAAACATTTAGGGCCATGGATTTGCTATAATTAATCTTGAAATTAGAGATCCATCCGAACTCTTCGAACAGAGAATGGAGCCGTGGGAAAGAAATCGTGGGGTTGGTGGTCATAATTAGTAGGTCATCGGCAAATGCTGCAGTGGTATGCATACAAGAACCCATCTTGATACCTTCAATGTCAGGGTCTTGTCTGATCTTGCATAGCAGGGTTTCCATTACTATGACAAAAAGAGACGGGGAGAGGGGGCATCCCTGTCTAGTGCCATTGGATATGGCAAAGGCAGGTGAAAGAGTGCCGTTGACCTTGACTCTAGCAGAGGGGGACGAGTATAAAGAGAAATCAGCCGCGATAAACTGATCAGGGAAGCCAAATTTCGACAGTGCCGCAGACATATACTGCCAACTGACCCTGTCAAAGGCCTTTTCCGCGTCTGTGCTGAGCAAGGCTAGCGGAGTTGAAGTGCTCCGCGCCCAATTCATGAGGTGGAGGAGGCGGACGGTATTTTCGTTCCCCTGTCTGCCAGAGACAAACCCAACTTGCTCCCTATGGATGATATCGGGGAGAATCTGCTGAATTCGCTGAGCCAAGATCTTAGCCCACCATTTTACGTCCGTATTAAGGAGGGAGATTGGGCGATAACTACCACAATTTAGGGGATCTTTTTTCTCTTTATGAATAATCGTAATGTGGGCCGAAAGCGATTGGGGGGGGAGTTGGCCTCCGTTCAGAAGGTGATTACACATGGAGCGGAAGTGGGGGACTAGGATATCTTGAAAATTTTTATAGTACGTAATGGAGAAGCCGTCAGGTCCAGGGCTCTTCCCTGAGAGAATAGAGGCCAGTACTTTTCGCGCTTCAGAATCTGTTATTGGGGCTACTAGCTGAGTTGCCTGGGACTGGGTGATATTAGGGAGATATAGGGAGGAGAGGAATTTTTCCGTGGCATCCGTGAGGGTATTAAGCGACTGATTCGAGGGGGGTGGAAGATTGTAGAGCTCCGTATAAAAGGTGCTAAAGGCCTTCGCAATGTCAGGGGTGGACTTCAGGTGGGTTCCTTTAGCATCTTTGATAGCAGAGATAAAAGAGTCAGAGTGTTGTTTTTTAACTAGCGCTGCCATAAGTTTGTTCCTTTTATCGCCATGAGCGTACGATTTAAATCTGGAGCGTAGGAGCAGTTTGGCCGATGTTACATTTAGTAAGTTCTTAAGCTTAGTTCTTGCATCACTAAGTTCAGTGGCACAACTAAGTGCCTATGATTGTGCGTAAGTTCGAGCGACTCAATTTGGGACATAAGGGTGGCAATGGCTTGAGAGCGCTGTTTTTTAACGTGGGAGCCGAGGGCGATAAGTTCACCACGGATCACCGCTTTATGGGTTTCCCATACAATCGGTGGTGAGGGAGGTGTGAGGCCTGCATTATTCCGCTGGAAGAACTCGGTCAGTGAGGAAGCTAGTTTCTGGGAGTTGGCTTGGTCTAAGATGAGGGTGTCATTGAGGCGCCAATTACATTCCCTTTTTGGAAGAGTAGTCAAGGTGAAATGTATAAAAATTGGGGAGTGATCCGACAGAGTAATATTACCTATTTTGGCGTGCAGGAGCAGTTGGGAATGTTTTGAGGATAAGAAGAAGTGGTCTAGTCTATGGTATGAGGACTTGGCATGGGAAAAGAAGGTATAATCCCTACCAGAGGGGTTTAGAGTGCGCCATGTGTCAAACACACCTAATTTTTTCAAGGCTAGTTTCAAACGCCTTAGACGTATGTGTGTAATAGCCGATTTCCCGGAGGAGGAGTCTAAGCTAGGGTCTAGGGATACATTAAAATCTCCCCCTAAAATGACAATGCCTTCTTTGAAGGAGGATAGGAGCGTGAGGGTCTGAATCAGCCATTGGACCTGTCCCCTATTTGGAGCGTAAACGTTAGCTAGTGTGATCTGGGTGTCAGCAATTGCGCCCTTCACAAACAAGTACCGACCATCCGGGTCTGAGGAAGAAGCCGAAACTACGAAGGGTAGTTGCTTGTGAATAGCTATGCTAACACCTCTGCTAGCCGAGCTATGCGTGCTGTGGTACCATTGCGAGAATTTTTTGGGTGGGAGTTTAGGTATCTTACCCGACCGGAAGTGGGTCTTGTGAAAGAATGCTATGGAGACTTTGTCTTTCTGCAGTAGAGATAGGATTTGCGATCTCTTACATGGCTCATTCAGACCTCTAACGTTGAAAGAAGAAACTATGACTTCAGCCATCCCCGGGCGGTAGTTGGGTACATTGCATATCAACAGTTGTAGACCAGTCGAGCGTGGAAGAAGGAGGGAAGGACACAGTGGGAGAAGGGAGGACACAGACAAAATGAACAAAACATCTGCAAATAAAGAAAAAGAGAGTTAAATGCAATAACCAGCATAAAACACAGAGAGATGAAAGCTCCACAGGGCGCCCGATGTTAAAGCGATCCTTTTTCATGACGGCGGACAGCCGGGATCCACCGGGCGGGGGGTCTCGTGGAGCACTTGAGGGCCAGAAGGAGGCCATCAGGGGGTAGGGTCGTGGTTAAACCCCAGCTTCTCGGGGGGGGGGGGGGAGGGAAAGGTAATGTGAACTATAAAACTTAGCAATAACAAGGTCCCAAATAGAACGTAGAGGGAAAGTCTCTTTCGTGGCTGTAACAAGGGACGTCATCTGGGTGTCATCAGGGGTCACGGGCTGGGTGACCGCCGAAGGAATTGCCCTTTTAGTGGGCTGTAGAATTGGTTAGTGTCCCATAAGCGTCGTATCATCTCAGCGGTGCGGAGGAAATTTGGAAGTGGCGGGAGGATGGCGTTCCCGGTTGGGTCTGGGAGCTTTACCCGAGGTGACAGTGTTCCACTGGGCCGAGCTTGGAGGTGAGGGTATAGGCTCTCCCTGGTCGGCGGGCATCCAGGACGGTATCTCCAGCGGTGAAATACCCATGTGATCCCAGGCAGCATTTAGATCCTGAGGGGAGCGTATGGTAATCTGTCTCCCGTTCTTCATAACGGCCAGGCCGAATGGGTAAAGCCATCTGAACTGGATGGCAGAGGCCTTGAGAGCTTCTAGGAGTGGCCGGAGAATTCGGCGTTTCGCCAGCGTAGTAGGAGCCAGGTCTTGAAAAAACAAGATCGGTGTGCCTTCAAATTCCAGGCGGTCCGCCTCTCTACTTGCTTTCAGCAGAGCCGCAGTGTCCACATAGCTTAGAAGGCCACAAACAACATCTCTCGGCGGATCAGAGCCTTTAGGTTTAGGTCTCAAAGCTCTGTGTATCCTCTCAATTGTTATTTTCGCAGCTCTGTCTGTTCCCAGAAGATTCACAAAAATTTCCGGATGTTTCGTCTGCGGCTGCGATTTTCTTGATCTTCGATGCGAAGCAAAGCATCATTAAGCAAGTCATTATGCGATTTTAATGCCGCGCATATTTCTCCCTCGTGGCGAATAATCGCATCATGCAAATTTTCTAAGTCCGCCACCCGCTGCCCCATGCTGCGCAGATCTACCTTGATCTCTGCTAGGTCTTATCGCAGGGGAGCCAGAGCGGAGTCCAGGACCTCCCGAAGTGCCTTCTTTGAAAGAGTTCCACTCCGTTTTCGGGCTGTGTAGTCTGAGATGTCAGAAGCGCTTCCTGCTTCAGAATAGTCTTCTCCCTCAGATTGCTGAGATGCAGCCGGCGCCATCTTGGGAGTCTCAGCCACACGGGTCTTGGGCTGCTTTTTCAGGTATTGCTCCATATCTGGTTGTTTGGAGCGGACCTGGGTGGTCTCTAAAGGGTCCTTGGTGCGGTCTCTCCCCACTTTGCCTATTTGCGCTGGTAAAAAGGTGCTTTTAATGGGGTTAATCACCAGCTAGTTGGAGGAGCTCAGCAACAGACAGCCATTCAGCAAGGCAGCCAAGCTCCGCCCCCCATAGTAGTTATATTCTTGTACATAGGAGGGAGTATTATAGTAGTTATATTTTTGTATATATGAGCAGTATTATACTAGTTATAGTCTTGTACATAGGAGCAGTATTATAGTAGCTTGATTCTTATACAAGGAGCAATATTATAGTAGTTATATTCTTGTACATAGGAGCAGTATTAGAGTAGTTATATTCTTGTACATAGGAGGCAGTATTATAGTAGTTATATTCTTGTACATAGGAGGCAGTATTATAGTAGTTATATTCTTGTACATAGGAGTAGTATTATAGTAGTTATATTCTTGTACATAGGAGCAGTATTATAGTAGTTATATTCTTGTACATAGGAGGCAATATTATAGTAGTTATATTCTTGTACATAGGAGCAGTATTATAGTAGTTATATTCTTGTACATAGGAGCAGTATTATAGTAGTTATATTCTTGTCAATTTTCTTTTTATTGAGCAGTAACAATAGATGCATAAAGGATCCAACTCCTTGTAGTGACTGCACAACAGGTAAATTAGTGTATACAACATAGGCATACAAGGTACAAAAACAATTGCAATGTGTACAGAGATATCATGTTATACTACAATACATGTATTGACCATAACATAAAATGCCCACACAACAAGGTTATCAATCCAATAAAGTTTGTTGTACTTGGTTGAGGACACATGATATAAAGATAAACTGATCTTAGTGTAAATAGGAAGTTGAGAGAGGTAAGGAAAGGGGAGGTAGGGGTATGTGAGGATGGGAAAGCAGGGGGAAGGGGTAAGAGGCCTTAGTGAACAAGGCCCTCCTAGACACATAGACATCTACTGCAAATTGATGTGGTGAAAGCTAGTAGAACCACTAGTTTGGTGTATACTAAGAGCTTTATTAATTCCAATAGTAGTAGTTATATTCTTGTACATAGGAGCAGTATTATAGTAGTTATAGTCTTGTATATAGGAGGCAGTATTATAATAGTTATAGTCTTATTTATAGGAGCAGTATTATTGTAATTATATTCTTGTACATAGGAGGCAGTATCATAGTAGTTATATTCTTGTACATAGGAGCAGTATTATAGTAGTTATATTCTTGTACATATGAGGCAGTGTTATAGTAGTTATATTCTTGTACATAGGAGCAGTATTATAGTAGTTATATTCTTGTACATATGGGCAGTATTATAGGAGTTATATTCTTGTACATAGGAGCAGTATTATAGTAGTTATATTCTTGTACATATGGGCAGTATTATAGGAGTTATATTCTTGTACATAGGAGCAGTATTATAGTAGTTATATTCTTGTACATAGGAGCAGTATTATAGTAGTTATATTCTTGTACATAGGAGCAGTATTATAGTAGTTATATTCTTGTACATAGGAGGCAGTATTATAGTAGTTATATTCTTGTATATAGGAGCAGTATTATAGTAGTTATATTCTTGTACATAGGAGGCAGTATTATAGTAGTTATATTCTTGTACATAGGAGCAGTATTATAGTAGTTATATTCTTGTACATATGGGCAGTATTATAGGAGTTATATTCTTGTATATAGGAGGCAGTATTATAGTAGTTATATTCTTGTACATATGGGCAGTATTATAGTAGTTATATTCTTGTATATAGGAGCAGTATTATAGTAGTTATTTTCTTGTACAGAGGAGGCAGTATTATAGTAGTTATATTCTTGTACATAGGAGTAGTATTATAGTAGTTATTTTCTTGTACAGAGGAGGCAGTATTGTAGTAGTTATATTCTTGTACATAGGAGCAGTATTATAGTAGTTATATTCTTGTACATAGGAGCAGTATTATAGTAGTTATATTCTTGTACATAGGAGCAGTATTATAGTAGTTATATTCTTGTACATAGGGGTCAGTATTATTGTAGTTATATATTGTATATAATGAGCATTGTGTGTCCTTCAGGAATTTAAATTCATTAGAATTAGAACAGTGAAGGTTGAATACACAAAATGTAAAAATTACATTTTAGAAGTTTGGGAAAGATTTGCTTCCAGGTTATCCAGCATTTTTTCTTCCGCACGTGGTGAGTGATCACTGGGTGTGTAACATAGAATGCCTGTCCTGTCAGATTGCCAGTATATCTCTGCTCCAGCTGAAAACGGCTGATGTTACATTCCTAGAACTGGTTTTGATGCAGTGCTTTAATGGTGTGCCAAAAAAAAACAGGTCGCGTCATTCTAGTCTGGGCCACAGCATTTCTCATTGACTCTAAATACAGTTACTCTTGGCTGGTAACTAGTTCCTGATATAACATTCCCTAAATCTATTCCAGCAGGCTCTTATATGACACAGGAGAGGAGCTGACTGTTATCTAGTGTGATTGTAGTATACTGTATCATAAAGCATTCCACTGGGAAATGAACCAGTGGGGAAATTAAAGTTTGTAATCTAGAATTAAAAATAAGTGCTTTAAGCTATTTATTGCGTAATTTATGTGACTTCTACATGCTCCATTCATTTCATTATGGGGTACTGTAGGAGGAGGCGAATCACTGCATCCCTTTACTTTCTCCCTGCTGTCAGGAGCAGAGAGACAGAGAGCAGCTAAAATAATGAATATCTTACAGGAACAGGAATTACAAGTTAGAAGTATTGCAGACAGAAAGTTGTATGAGTATATACTTAATTATAGCAATTCGTACAGCAATTATGAAATATTTTCAGTGTATAAGGTGAGTTATATAATGGTTCAGGAAGGCCCATTCCCTAAGTATAACCTATTGTAACCATGCTGACCATTAATCTAAAGTGCACTTCCAACATTTCAAGTCAGATGTAGAAGTAAAAAAACCTTACCCAAATCCCAGGTAATATAACCACACTGTGTTAGGCTCTAATCACGCATTTTAAGTAGATGCCTCCTCAGGTAGTATTATAATGGTGTCCAGTAAGGCCGTACTGGGGCTTTAGCCTAAGGGGAGGCCATCATGATTAGTTTTGGTACGAGGGGATGGTGATCTAAGGGTTAACATTTTAGAGGAAGTGGGGTGTGTCCATTAGGGGAGGGGTTGTGGGCTTTATATGGGGGGCAGTTAGAGGTTTGGGCACCATTTTTGTAAGATACTTCACAAAGCTAACAGGCAGCATGGGAGCGGGAACTGGGGGCTCCCCCCCCCTCTGTTGGGGCCGGGAGGCCCACTCGGCATGGGAGAGGAGACAACAGTATTATTGCTGAGGCTGTGCAGGAGGGGGCCAGCAGGGTGCACAGGTCTCATTACCTGGACAGTCTAGAAGGGTTGCCACCTGAATACCTGGATGAAGATGTGGCATTTGGTTTATTGCAGAGCGCACCCAGCATGGAGGAGGCTGGGGTTCAGTCTTCCAGCGGCAGGCTATCAGAAAGAAGGTGTGAAGATACGGTTTCAAGGGATGGACGTCAGGAGTCAGGGCCATCAACTGTGGTGTTCACAGCGCCCGGGCATCCAGGTGGGCATCCCTTAATTCATTAGTTAGCACCGCCGGGGGTATCAGGTTGGGGGGAGTCATGGGGAGCTAGTTGGGGGTCTAGGGAAGCTGTTAAGTAGCCTGGCGGGGTGGGTTGCTGGGTTGGGGGTGGCGGGTTTATCTCCATTACAGGGCTCCAGATGGCGACCAAAACGGTCGCCAATGCGCCTTAAAACTTTTTAGTCTTGTCGCCATTTGCGTCTGTACCGCCGCGATCCTGCGCAGCCAACTTTCTCTTCACTAGCACACGGCACAGTGAAGAAGGAAGGAGTCCCTCCCTCTCCACTGTGACGCGGCCGCCACTACCACCAATGGGGAGATAGCAGGGAGGAGGAGGGGAGGAGCTGTCGCCACTGCGCCACCAATGAATGTAAAACATAAGTATAGGCAGCGGTATCACAGACCCGGCACCCGGCCTCAATAACAGGGCATGCGATCCGCGGCCATTAACCCCTCAGGTGCCCCAGATCGCATGCCCTGTTATTGAGGCCGGGTGCTGGGTCTGTGATACCGCTGCAGACAATTGTAGGACCTTTCGTGGGTCCAAAGAATATGAACTTAGTAGCAGGCTGCATAGAGCGGCGCCCAGGGATCTAAGTGCACTTACTATTATTCCTGGGCGCCGCTCCGTTCACCCACTGTGGCCCCCGGTATTTTCAGCATTCAGAGCAAGGAGGAGGAGACGCCAGTGTCTCTCCGTCTCCATAACAGCAGCGCTGTCCAATCACAGCTCAGAGCCAGGGAGTTTTTTTTTCTCCCTGGCTCTGAGTTCTGAGCTGTGATTGGACAGCGCTGCTGTTATGGAGACGGAGAGACACTGGCGTCTCCTCCTCCTTGCTCTGAATGCTGAAAATACCGGGGGCCACAGTGGGTGAACGGAGCGGCGCCCAGGAATAATAGTAAGTGCACTTAGATCCCTGGGCGCCGCTCTATGCAGCCTGCTACTAAGTTCATATTCTTTGGACCCACGAAAGGTCCTCTTTAAACATTCATTGGTGGTGCAATGCGCCCCCCCCAAAGCCTCTCCCCCCCCCCCATTATCACTAGCCACAAGTCGTCGTTGCCCCCCCCCCCCCCATTGTTATATGGTGGCCACAGGGTCCCATCCCCTTCATTGGTGGCAGTGGCAGATTACACTGCTGGGGCTCAGATCATTACCATGGCAGCCAGGACGCTACTGAAGCCCTGGCTGCCATGGTAACCTCCCTGCTGCTGTGTGCACAGAGCCCAGGGCAGCAGGGAGAGTGTGAGGTCCTATTCACCCTGATAGAGCTCTATCAGGGTGAATAGGACAAGGGAAGAAAAGATCCAGGTTCTAGTCCCTAAGGGAAGAAATGGTTATTAAATAAAAAGTAAAAAAAAACAAAAACACCAATATACTAAAAGTTTAAATGGCCCCCTGCCCAGTTTTACATATAAAATTTACAAACAATAAAGAATAAACATATTACATATCGCCACGTCCCAAAAAGTGTGAGCTATTAAAATATTTCCGCTCGGTAAAGGCCGTAACAGAAAAAAAAACTCTAAACCACGCAATTCGCCATTTTTAGTCACCTTGTCCCCCAGAAAATGTCCCTGGATGTGAGAGGTATGTGGTGCTGTTTTCTCCTATATGTAGTGCACCTGCGTCTCATCTACTCAAAGTCCTTTTTTTAAAAAAATTATATGCATTTTAAATTTGGCGACTAAAAAATGTAATTTGGCTCCTAAATTTTTTCGTTTAGGAGCCAATGGCTCCTGGTCATTTTTTTTTGTCTGGAGCACTGCATTAACTGCTTGGGGGGTAGGTGCTGGAAACAGTGGGGCAGTGAGGGGGTCTGCTGTCTCGGGCTGGGGGTTCAGTGTAGGTACAGACTCAGGCAGGGGGTTAAGACAATAGGCCTAGGGTGGAAGATGTGGCTCAAGGGGAAGTGTATGTATGCTTTGAAGGCCCGTTAGGTGTGAATTTGAGGCAGGAAGTACATGAACGCATTTGGAAGGGGGAGTACGTTGAAATTTTTTCATTACTTCCACTGGAGAGTTTTTATTTAGACAGGGCGAAAAAGGATAAAAGGAAGAAGGATGAGGAGGAAAAGCGCCAGTGTAGACTGATCCCGCGCACTTTTTCAAATTGGTTACAAGCATTTGCCATTTTGGCGAGTGTTATTGGTGAAAAAGCACCCGAGTGTTGCTCTGTCTTGTTTTGTTATCTAACTGCAATAGGGGAGGCTTACAGGGTTTATGGGGGCTTGGGGTGGCTCCGTTATGATAAGCAGTTTAGGCAGAGGAAAACGGTGCACCCTAATATGAGGTGGGATCATAAGGACATTGGTTTATGGTTAAGGGTGACGGTGCTAAGGAGGCACGGGGCAGTCCTTTCCGGGGGATTCAGGAGGGTCCGGTCAGTCTGCTATTGCAGCGGCGTCCGCCAAAGGGGTTGTGCTTCCTTTTTAATGAAGGAAGCTGTAAGCTCGGCACAAAATGCAAATTTAAGCATGAGTTCGCATCTTGTGATGGAATCATGGAGCCAATAGATGCTTCAGAGGCAATAGGCAAAAAGGGGCGGAGGCCGCTGCAAAAAGGACTGACTCCAGTGCTGGTGGAAAGGATGGAGCTGTTTTTAAATAGTTACCCTAATTGGGAAGCGGCGGAGTTGTTGAAACGAGGGTTTAGTATTCCGTTGAAGCCGTTACTGGCGGTTTGTTTGGGGAAAAATTTGTGTTCTGCTTTAGAGCATCCGGAAGTGGTGTCCGAGAAATTGGCTAAGGAAGTTTTGCTGGGTAGGATGGATGGTCCGTTTTCGGACCATTGGGTGTAGTGCCCAAGAAAGAGCCGAATACGTTTCGGCTGATCCACCATTTATCATTTCCGAAAGGGGCATCGGTCAATGATGGTATTGATCCCGAACTTTGTTCGGTGGTTTATACATCGTTTGATGTGGCTGTGGCATGGATTAAAAAGTTGGGCCCTAGTAGTTTATTGGCTAAGACGGACATTGAGGTGGCTTGTCGCCTCCTTCCGGTTAACCCTGATAGCTTACATTTGTTAGGGTGCTTTTGGAATGGGGGTATTTCGTGGAAAGGTGTTTGCCTATGGGTTGCTCTTTATCATGTGCTTATTTTGAAGTGTTTAGTTCGTTCTTGGAATGGGTAGTGGTGGACGTGGCGGGTTGTCCGTCCATTATCCATTACTTGGATGATTTTCTGTGTTTAGGTCCGTCAGATTCGCGGGTTTGTTCTCTGTTGTTGAATACATTACAGACGATGTTTGCGTCGTTTGGGGTGCCGTTAGTGGAAGGAAAGACAGTTGGTCCTTCAACGTAATTGAGTTTTTTGGGGATAGTTATAAATACTGTAAAAAAGGAGTGTCGGCTCCCTGACGAGAAAGTGTGTGATTTACGGATAGAAATTGAGAAGGCTGGGAGGTCATCCAAAATCCGGTTGCGGGAACTACAGGCGTTATTGGGGAAGTTGAACTTTGCGTGACGGATTATGCCAATGGGCAGGATATTTTGTCAGAGGTTGGCAGCAGCTACTGCAGGGGTAGTTGCTCCGCATCATTTTATTAGGTTGGGGCGGGAATTGAGGAGGGATCTGGAAGTTTGGGCTGGTGTCCTAAAAGATTTTAAGGTAGAACGTTGGTTATGGGCGATGCGGTTGACAGTTTTGATTTTGAGTTGTTTTTGGACACAGCGGGGGGGGGGTTGGTTTTGGTGTTTATTGTCACAGGCAGTGGTGCGCAGATCGTTGGCTGGAATCATGAGTTATAAAGGGGTTGGGTGAGGAATTTGGCCCTCTTAGAGCTTTTTTCGATAGTGCTGGAAGTTGTTTTATGGGGCGATAAATTTAGGAACAGGAAGATTTGATTTCATTGCGATAATCTGGGGGTTGTGCAGGCGATCAATAGTTTGACCGCCTCCTCCAGTGATTTGATTATTGCAGCATCTGGTGTTACTTTGTTTATCGCTTAATGCGTGGGTGGTGGCAGTTCATGTGCCAGGGGTGTCTAATTGTATTGCGGATGCTCCTTTTCGTTCGCAGTAGGGAGCGGTTTCGTCACCTGGCACCAGAAGCGGATTCCGAAGGGTTGAAGTGTATGGGGTCCCTTTGAGAGCTCTTGGAGGTAACGAGTTTTGAAGGGCTGGAGGAGGGGCAAGAGGACAAAAGGAGGCCTGTGTCGTTTGCGTTGTTATTAAGAATTGGTAGGCAGGCGGAATCAGTGTGTAGTTCGTTGGGCAAAGTACGTTTGTTTAAGTTGGCCTTTTCGCTGGCCTTTTTTGGGGCTTTTTGCTTGGGGGAATTAGTGTGCAGAAGTGTTCGGTGTGAGGGGGTCTTTTTGGTGAGGATGTGGATCTGTATCAGGACATTGTGGTTAGGATTCGGGGTTCTAAGACTGATTGGGAAGGAAGAGGGCGCAGTGTGGCTGGGGTCTCAAGGTATGTTGTGGGGGGGTATTAAGAGAGGTACACCGTTTTGTCCGTTTGGATAGGTCTCCTGACATTTTGGTTTTACACGTCGGGGGGTAATGATTTGGGGATTAAGCCAGTTAGAGAGTTGATTAGGGACATTAAGTTTGACCTGTTAAGACTTTGTTCATTGTTTCTAGCTATGATTACTGTATGGTCCGACATTTTACCTTGGCGAACATGGCGAGAGGCGGTTCAGTTGAACGGATTAATACAGCTCGTATAAAGGTGAACAGGGCGGTAGGCAAGTTTGTGGCTAAGAATGGGGAGGTGGCTGTCAGACATTTGGAATTGGAGTCGGGAGTCAGGGAGTTTTGGAGGTCGGACTTGGTTCACCTTAATGCGGTAGGCATTGACTTGTGGTCTCTGGGTCTTCAAGGAGGGATTGAAAGGGCTTTAGGTTTGTGGAGGAACAGGCAAGCTTGAGGGTTTGGGGGACAAGTTGCGTGTTGTTGGCGGTAGGAGGTGCTCAAAGCTGGTAGTAGGGGTTGGTATTTGAGAATGGAAGGGCATCAATGGTGGGGCTGGACTCTCATGGTTGGGCACTTCGTCGGTTCGGTAAGGCGTCCATCACTTGGTGTCTCCGAGCTGGTGTTCTACGGCTGGAGGCAAGGGGGATTTGTCGTGTTATTTGTGGGTTGATAAACTTTGGGGCTTCTAGAGCCTCCTACGTCTGGGTTAATTTATTGTTATTTATGTTATGTATTCATTTGGTAATAAAAACGGCTGCTGTGGCCAATTCAATCCAACTCTGGTGTCTGATTATTATGGGGTTGGGTTGGTCGTGGGGTAAAGAAGGTGGAGGTATAAGAGGACCCAAGGAATTAACCAATAACTTAATCATGACTCGGTTTAAATAGTTAATTGGATCATACAGTATTGCTATAGCCAGTGGCACCGTCTGTAGCACATCTGCCGAATCAAGCAAGTTGTGTCTCAATTCCAGCACACGGAAGAAGAATGAAAAATTCTAATTTGCCTCATGGATGATTTTTTCCATGCCACAGACAGAAATCTGTGTAGTTTTCTTTCTAAGGAATTTGAATAGGCCCCTGCCTAAACTCTCATCATTTCTAGAACATGTGAACATACAGTAAGACATTGTAAAAGGCCCAGGAGAGGCTGCAGAGAGTGTGCAGCAGCATGCATGCCACAAGCTATGTGCAAATTCCTGCAGAGAGAAGTCTTCCTCTAGGGCAGTGATGGTGAACCTTTTAGAGACCGAGTGCCCAAACTGCAACCCAAAACCCACTTATTTAATCGGAAAGTGCCAACATAGCAATTTAACCTAAATACTAAAAAATACCGACCAAGATAAGCTGTGGGGGCGTGGCTCCCCTAGTACTAAAAATGTCTCATTAGTGCCCCCTAGTATTAATAATTCCCTAGTAGTGGCCCACAGTTTTAATAAGGCCCCCATTAGTGGCTCCCAGCATTAAGACCCCCAATAATGGCCCCCATTAGTGGCCCCCAGTATTAATAAGACCCCGATTAATGGCCCCTAGTATTAATAAGGCGCCCATTAATGGCCCCCAGTATTAATAATGCCCCGATTATTTGCCCCCAGTATTATTAATGCCCCATTAGTGGCTCCTAGTATTAATAAGACCCCTATTAGTGGCCCCCACTATTAATAATGCCCCATTAGTGGCCCCAAGCATTATTAATGTCCCATTAGTAGTGCACAGTATTAATCAGGCCCCCATTAATGTCCCCCAGTAAAATGAATGCCCCTATTAGTGCTCCCCTAGCATTACTTTTCCTCCATTAGTGGCTCCCAGTATTAATAATGCCCCCATTAGAGACCACTGTATTATTAATGCCCCCTTCCCCACTGTTCTTTTGAAAAAAAGAAAAAAAAAAAGAAACCTCACTTCATCCATTTGATGGCGCCGCGGTGAACACTCACTGCTCACTAGATGCGCAGGACAGGACATGCGCTCCACCGTGATGATGTCTCGCAGGTCCTGCTGCTTCCAGTCAATGCTGTGAAACGCCATCACGCTGGAACGTCCTGTCCTGCGCATCTAGTGAGCAGCGAGTGTTCCCCATGGTGCAATTAAATGGATGAGGTGAGTTTTAGTTATTTGTTTTCTTAACACAAGCAGAAGAGGGGGACAAAGGCTGTACTAATGATTGCTCCACAATAGAAGCGCTCAGTAGTAAAACAGCACAGGTGGCAGCCACACAGAGCTGCGTGCCCACAGAGAGGGCTCTGAGTGCCCCCTCTGGCATAGGTTCACCACCACTGCTCTAGGAGGTAGCCTACAGGAGGTCTGTTGATAACAAAATAAACAGATTTGGTTCTAGGAACAATAGATTGATAGATATGAGATAGATAGATATGAGATAGATATATAGATAGGAGGTAGATAGAAAGGTAGATTATAGATAGATAGATTTTATGAATGTCGCTGTATGTAATGTAATACCTACATTTCTTCTTTGATCTGCAGGGATAATAGAATTTTGCTTCTCGTCAGATGAAGCTATAAATATATCCCTGGAGCCTCCAACGCTTTGTATGTGATTGACAATAGGATGCAGAATAATCTTCTTGGCTGGATGCAATAAAAGCAGCTCTGCTTCTATACGGAAATCTCCGGGCGTTTATTCTCTTGCTGAGAGGTGGACGCCTGACACTTTTATATACTGAGACATATCACTTAGAAATTGGATTATCTTGGACAAATGTGAAGGCATCTATGAAATCATGATAATTAATTATTCCTGCTGCTTATTTAGTGCCAACGTATTTCACAGCGCTGTACAGGAGATTGCCATCTTTCTCATCATTCCCTGCCTTAAAGGGCCTCGCAATCCAATCTCCCTGTTTTACACACACACTAGGGCCAATCAACCTACTGGAATGTATTATGTAGAGTGGGAGAAAACCGGGGATTGAAAACAAACTCCATGCCGGTTTTGGAATCTGCTGTGAAATCCAGTGCAGGCCTTGCTGTGGATTCACCGCAAGTTTCTTCCTTCTACATTGAAAGCAGTGAAATTCCGCAACATAAATTGACACACTACATTTCCAAATCTGCTCAATTTCCATGCAGAAAAAAATCTGCAGTAGGTAACTGAGGGGGGGGTCTAATAACTATGTATAAATATATCAGGGATCAGTACAGAGATCTCTCCCATCATCTATTTATCCCCAGGACTGTGACTGTGACGAGGGGACATCCTCTGTGTCTGGAGGAAAGAAGGTTTGTACACAAACATAGAAGAGGATTCTTTACGGTAAGAGCAGTGAGACTATGGAACTCTCTGCCTGAGGAGGTGAGGCAGAAAAAGAGAACTTAGTTGTGAACATATTGTCACATACCTTGACACAGATGGAGATACGACTAATTACATGGATGAGATTCAGCAACAGCTGGAAGATACAGCAGTCTATGAACTGCTCACAGGTGACCCAAAATTCAAGATCATGCAGAAGATTAGGACAATTCTAAATGAAGCATTAACAAATGACGTAATTGATCAGAACTTATTTGATTACCTTATGGTGTCCAATCCTAGGACTCAAGTGAAATATTGTTTACCCAAAATTCATAAGAGCCTCTTACATATTGTTCTGACGTAGAATTACTTCCTATTCAGTGATGACTTTTATAAACAACAGCGGGGTACAGCCATGGGACCAAATGTAATGCAGACTTACGCTAATATCTTCATGAATAACTTTGAAGAAACTGTGGTGTACAAATCAGGCTTTTTTCAATTTTTACAATGTTGGTGGCGCTACATTGACGATGTGTTTGCAATTTGGAATAATGATGTCTCAACCTTGCAATTATTCCTGAATGAACTCAATGAATTTGAGCCTGATCTGCAGTTTACTTTGGTGCACTCTCCTACCGAATTGCAATTCCTGGACGTTTTTGTCACGAGGGTGTCGAGGACCACGCCTGACTCCGTTATACCCGGGGTCAGGAAGTCGCAGCGGTTGGCTGCACGCTCTATTTAAGATAGGGCTGTTTTCCTTATGGTAGCTTTCTGGGTTTGCTTAGCAAACCCTTTTGGCTCACTCAGGGATCCGTAGCTCCTTCTCCTCAGCTGTTCCTTGTCCAGCACTCCCAGACCTCCTTATATTTCTCTCTCACACTTCTCTGGTTGCCAGAGATAGAGCTTCCTGCCTGGACATCTATTCTGACCTTCTGGAGCTGTGTTGCTGCGTTCGCTGGTAGTTGGTCCAGTACGCTACCCTCCAGATCCCTGTTGGTTTATTGTGGTCGCCCACCTGGGTGTATGTGTTTGTATGTTTTGTCTGTCCTCTCCCTGGTGTTTCCCTCTTAGTGATAGTGGTGTGGACTAGCGATCCCACCGGCCTGTCCACTATCCAGGGCTCATATTAGGGAAAGCCAGGGTTTAGGCACGCGATCGCCGCACGGGTGAGGAACCCGTCTAGGGACGTCAGGGCAGTCAGGTGCCAGCCGCAAGGTGAGTTAGGGGTCACCACCTTTCCCTCTCCCTTGGGCAGGGCTTTCCCTGTTTTCCTCCCTGTGCGTGTCGTCGGTCATTACATTATCTCTGGCCATTATTTTGTGTAGGTAAAAAAAATAAAAATAAAAATAATTTTTTTTTTTACCTACTTAGAATCCAGTATGGATCAAATTGCTGCTCTGTCCAAACAATTTCATGGCCTGTCTTTGGAGGTGGTAGGATTGAAGGCGTCGGTCCTCCAGCAACAGCAGCAATTACAACTGACTGCAAGCCCAGCGGTTGCTACTGGTAACCAGGTTGTTGCGGAACCCAAGGTCCCTCTCCCTGACAGATTTTCTGGGGGAAGGGACAAGTTTTTGACATTCCGTGAGGCCTGTAAGTTATATTTTAAACTGCGCCCTTACTCCTCTGGTAATGAAGATCAGCGGGTGGGGGTTGTTATTTCCCTGCTGCAGGGGGATCCGCAGTCCTGGGCGTTCTCTTTACCTACTGATTCCCAGGCTCTTCGGTCAGTGGATGAGTTTTTTGGGGCCTTGGGTCTCATATATGATGACCCTGACCGAGTCGCCCTGGCTGAATCAAGATTACGGAGACTCTTACAAGGAGAGCGGCCGGTAGAGGAGTATTGCTCTGAATTCCGTAGGTGGGCTACGGATACCCAATGGAACGACCCGGCTCTCAGGAGTCAGTTCTGCTCTGGGTTATCCGAAAGGGTTAAGGATGCGCTTGCATTATATGAGACCCCCTTTTCCCTTGATGCGGTTATGTCCCTTTCTATCCGAATAGATAGACGCCTTAGGGTCAGGTTGAAAAAACCGGAGCAATTGGTAACCCCTCCCAAGCAGCAGTTAGTCTGTACGGACTTAGACGAGCCTATGCAGCTAGGAGGAACTACTCATCAGGTCCGTCCTCCTGAGGCTCGCCGTAGGCGTGGGGTTTGTTTTTTTTGTGGGGAGAGGGGTCATTTCATTAATGTCTGTCCTTCTTTCCTCAGAAACAAAAGACCGTCGGAAAAACTACTAACCCCAGGCTGTGTGGAGGATGTCAGCCGGGGGGTATACGATTCCTCCATACGTACATCGCAATTTGTGTTGCCAGCGGTTATTATTTTTGGTGATAAGACGGAGACTATTTCTTTCTTTCTAGACAGTGGAGCAGGGGTAAATTTGATAGATGCCCATTTTGCCCGCACTTTGGGTTTGTCTCTTTGTACATTACAAAGACCAATTCCCATATTCGCTATTGATTCTGCTCCCCTGTCTCAGAGAAACCTCACGCACATGGTTCATAATTTACACCTTCGGGTAGGGGACCACCATAACGAGATGCTTTCAGGTTATGTTCTGGAGGGGCTTCCCACTCCGGTAGTGCTGGGTCTTCCCTGGTTGGTAGCGCACAATCCAGTGGTGGATTGGCAGGCCAGGGAGATATTGGAGTGGAGTGAGCAGTGCAGAGAAAATTGCTTAAATAGCAATTGCTTAGTCGCCTCCATAACTACCCTACCTACATTTATTTCGGACTTTGAGGATGTTTTTTCTGAAAAGGGTTGTCAGAGGTTACCACCTCATCGTCCTTATGATTGCCCGGTTAACCTTATTCCCGGCGCAAAATTACCCAAGACCAGGTTATATAATCTTTCGGGTCCAGAGAGACAAGCCATGAAAGATTATATCTCCGAGAGCTTGGCTAAGGGACACATCAGACCCTCTTCTTCACCCGTGGCTGCAGGGTTTTTCTTCGTTAAAAAGAAAGATGGGGGCCTGCGTCCTTGCTTAGATTTTCGCGAATTAAATCAGATAACCATCCGAGACCCATACCCTCTTCCTCTCATTCCTGACCTGTTTAATCAGATTGCGGGTGCTAGGTGGTTCTCCAAACTTGATCTTAGGGGTGCCTACAATCTGATTCGTATTAAGGAGGGGGATGAGTGGAAGACAGCGTTTAACACCCCTGAGGGGCATTATGAAAATCTAGTTATGCCTTTCGGTCTCACCAATGCTCCTGCCGTCTTTCAACATTTCGTTAATGACATTTTTAGTCATCTAATCGGCAGGTTTGTGGTAATATACCTAGATGATATTTTAATTTATTCGTCCGATCTGAAAACACATGAGGTGCATGTCAGACAAGTACTGCAGGTCCTACGGACGAATGAATTATATGCTAAAATTGAAAAATGTGTCTTCGCCGTTCAGGAGATACAATTCCTGGATTATTTTTTATCTGCGTCAGGTTTCCGTATGGATCCTAGGAAGGTCCAGGCAATTTTAGATTGGGATCTTCCTGAGAACCTCAAAGCACTACAACGGTTCTTGGGCTTCGCGAATTTCTATAGGAAATTCATTAAAAATTATTCACTTATTGTAAAACCGCTTACTGACATGACTAGGAAGGGGACTGATTTTTCTAAATGGTCTGACGCCGCTAAAGTTGCTTTTTCCTCTCTAAAAGAGAGGTTTACCTCAGCACCTGTACTAGTCCAACCTGATGTCTCTCAGCCTTTTATTGTTGAAGTCGATGCGTCAGAGGTGGGAGTGGGGGCGGTGCTGTCTCAGGGTCCGTCTCCTGGCAAATGGCGTCCTTGTGCTTTCTTTTCTAAAAAACTATCTGCAGCAGAAAAGAACTACGATATTGGCAATAGGGAACTATTAGCTATTAAACTTGCGTTGGAGGAGTGGCGTCATTTCTTAGAGGGGGCAGTCCACCCCGTCACTGTGATTACGGACCACAAAAATCTTCTGTACCTCGAATCAGCTAAGCGTCTAACCCCTAGACAGGCTAGGTGGTCGCTATATTTTACCAGGTTTAACTTTGTGATTACCTATCGTCCTGGGGCAAAGAACACCAAGGCTGATGCACTATCTCGTTGTTTCCCTGGAGGGGGTAATGTGAGTGATCCGGTACCCATTCTTCAAAGAGGAGTGGTTGTTTCTGCGGTACACTCTGTTTTGGAGGGGAAGGTGTTAGAGGCCCAGGGGGACGCCCCGGTCTCTTGCCCCTCAGAGAAATTGTTTGTACCGTTGAACTTACGTTTCGAATTATTAAAGGAACATCATAATTCGGCACTTGCTGGGCACCCGGGTAGTAAAGCAACCTTGGAGCTATTGTCTCGTCGTTTTTGGTGGCCAAGGTTGCGTCAGGATGTAATGGATTTTGTGTCTTCTTGTTCTACCTGTGCGCGCGCAAAAGTTTCACATACACGTCCTGCAGGGTCTCTATTACCACTCGTCATTCCCAATAGACCGTGGACACATCTGTCAATGGATTTTATCACTGACTTACCTTTGTCTGCGGGTAAAACAGTTATTTTGGTAGTAGTGGACAGGTTTAGCAAAATGGTACACTTCATTGCGTTACCCGCACTACCTAATGCTAAGACTCTTGCTCAGGTATTCGTCAGTGAAATCGTGAAGCTTCACGGGGTCCCCTCCGATGTTGTTTCGGATCGGGGTACCCAGTTTATTTCTAAATTTTGGAAAGCTTTTTGTTCTCGTTTGGGGGTACACTTGTCCTTTTCCTCTGCTTTCCATCCTCAGTCGAATGGACAGACTGAGCGTACCAACCAAAACCTTGAGACATATCTAAGATGTTTTGTGTCTGAAAACCAAGAGTTGTGGTCATCATATTTACCGTTAGCTGAGTTTGCCATAAATAATCGTCGTCAGGAATCCACTGGCAAGTCACCATTTCTTGGTGCATATGGTTTTCATCCCCAATTCTGTACTTTCAAAGAGGGGGGGTCTTCTGGGGTTCCCGAAGAGGAACGGTTTTCGTCATCTCTTTCATCGGTATGGCAGAAGGTGCAAGCTAACTTGAAAAATATGGGAGGTAAATACAAATGCATGGCTGATAAGAGACGGTCGCCAGGTCCGGACCTAGGAGTGAATGACTATGTGTGGTTGTCTACTAGGAATATTAAATTGAAGGTTCCCTCTTGGAAACTGGGTCCTAGGTTTATTGGCCCTTACAAAATTGTAGCCATCATCAACCCCGTGGCTTTTCGCCTGGAGTTACCTCAGACTTTTAAAATTCATAATGTTTTTCATAAGTCGTTACTCAAAAAATATGTTCCACCTCTAGAACCATCACCGCTGCCACCCCCTCCTGTTGTCGTGGATGGTAACCTAGAATTTCAGATATCCAAAATTGTTAATTCTCGTCGGGTCCGCCGCTCTCTTCAATATCTGGTGCATTGGAGAGGTTACGGTCCCGAGGAAAGAATGTGGGTTCCTGCGTCTGAGGTAAACGCCGACAGGTTAGTTCGGGTTTTTCATGCCTCTCATCCTGGGAGACCTGGTCCTGAGTGTCCGGAGGCCCCTCGTAGAGAGGGGGGTACTGTCACGAGGGTGTCGAGGACCACGCCTGACTCCGTTATACCCGGGGTCAGGAAGTCGCAGCGGTTGGCTGCACGCTCTATTTAAGATAGGGCTGTTTTCCTTATGGTAGCTTTCTGGGTTTGCTTAGCAAACCCTTTTGGCTCACTCAGGGATCCGTAGCTCCTTCTCCTCAGCTGTTCCTTGTCCAGCACTCCCAGACCTCCTTATATTTCTCTCTCACACTTCTCTGGTTGCCAGAGATAGAGCTTCCTGCCTGGACATCTATTCTGACCTTCTGGAGCTGTGTTGCTGCGTTCGCTGGTAGTTGGTCCAGTACGCTACCCTCCAGATCCCTGTTGGACCTTGTTGGTTTATTGTGGTCGCCCACCTGGGTGTATGTGTTTGTATGTTTTGTCTGTCCTCTCCCTGGTGTTTCCCTCTTAGTGATAGTGGTGTGGACTAGCGATCCCACCGGCCTGTTCACTATCCAGGGCTCATATTAGGGAAAGCCAGGGTTTAGGCACGCGATCGCCGCACGGGTGAGGAACCCGTCTAGGGATGTCAGGGCAGTCAGGTGCCAGCCGCAAGGTGAGTTAGGGGTCACCACCTTTCCCTCTCCCTTGGGCAGGGCTTTCCCTGTTTTCCTCCCTGTGCGTGTCGTCGGTCATTAGAGTTTTAGTGTGTAAAACTGAGAAGAATACTCTGACCACAGATTTATTCATCAAGCCGACAGATAGGAATAATCTGTTACAATTCGAAAGTTTCCATCCAAGGAAGATGATTAATTCACTACCCCGGTCCAAATTCATAAGGGTCAGACGAATAGTGAGTGAGGACTCTCGATGTAACAAAAGGATGGATGATATGAAAGACAAGTTCCTCAAAAGAGGATATCCAGATGTACTTCTGGATGAACACAAAGATTCAATACAAAGGATACCAAGAACACAACTGCTTAGTAGCACCCTGAAGAAAAAGAACTCTACTAGGGTACCTTTTGTAAGTACTTATGGTCACCAGAGCAACAAGATCAGTAGACCCATACGAGATAACTGGGACATCACCCAAAGAGGACATCCAGATAAAGCAGTATTACAAGCACCCCCAATCATGGCCTATAAGAGACCCAAAAATTTGAAAGACTTTCTTGTAAAATCAGATATAGGCCCGGCACCAGGATTGAGGCAAACCTTTTTGGCCCCACAAAAGGAAGGATGTTACCGGTGTTTGAATTGCAGTAATTGCAATGCCATGTTAAAAGGATCCCAATTTTCACATCCAAGAACTGGGCAGAATTATGATAGTAGACATTTTTTAACCTGCCAGTCATCTTACGTCATTTATACCATACAATGCCCATGTGGTCTCCTATACGTGGGGGAAACAATGATGGAATGCAAGGAACGCATTACAAAACACAACCATTAGAAAGAAAGAAAATTTACCAGTTCCAAGACATTTTTTTAGAGGCGAAACATAATATCAGTCAGTTACGGTTTTGCGTTATTGATCATGTTCCCAAACAAAGAATGTGCCAGTATCAAGTGCCTCTCCCCCCCCCATGTGCCAGTATCATAGTGCCAAACCCCCCCCAATGTGCCAGTATCATAGTGCCATCCCCCCCAATGTGCTAGTATCATAGTGCCATCTCCCCCCCTCCCAATGTGCCATTATCAAGTGCCTCTCTCCGTTCCCACCCACCCCCCCATGTGCCAGTATCAGGTGCCAACCCCCCCATGTGCCAGTATTAAGTGCCTCCCGCTCCCCCCATGTGGCAGTAACAGTCCTGTATTTAAAAAAAAAAAAAAAACGTCTACTAACCTCCATGTCAGCGATGCGATGCAGCCTCTTCCTGTGTTCCGCGCTGTATGTCCATATATGGAGTCAGTGCTTGTGTATTTCAGAAAAGTTTCTGCTGGGACTCGAACCCACAACCTTCTGCATTAGAGGCAAGGCACCTAACCACACAGCTACAAGAGCTGCATAGCCACTGCCTAAAAAAATATGAGACTTCTACTGTAGACTCTGTTATAGCTTTGATAACCAGTGTACATCCATACACATGACATCTGCCCCAGCACACTCAGCCTCTGAAACAGAAGGTCGTGGGTTTGAGTCCCAGCATACACTCATCTCCCTCTCCTGCTGCAGCACAGGCAAGGCATCTGTCCTGAGGACAGTGATATAGATGACTATGCCCGGGATTCGTCTGATTCGAATTTTGAAAATGAGGTCGGGATTCGAGTCCACGAATCCTTCAAATCCAGCAAGATTCGAGGGATTCGTGGATTCGACGGATTCGTCGTCCCACTTCTAATATATATGTTTTTCTGCAAATACTTATTATGCATGCGCTAACTTCCGGCATCTTCTCTGTGGAATGCAAGTGCGTTCCACAAGCTACTCGTCACTTCCATTAAGTGACGAAGCGGCTCAGGTGGGATGCGGACGTCTTCTAGCTTCTCCCCGGAAATGACACATGGGAAGCATAGCGGTGGAACGCATATGCATTCCACTGCACTCTACTACAAGTATCTTGAATGCTTTGCTTTTTCTATTGACACGCCACAACAGCTGCTCATCAGGTATGTCGCTACACTGTATTTACAATATTTGAGTCCTTTTATGTATTTTCAATCTGCAGTACACCATAGTGGAAGAGGTGAACCGGAAGTAATTCCTGGGCACACAGCGTGTTCTGCCGATATTACCTCAAATAGTGTGGGTGATTATTTTTAAGTATATGTACATAACTGGCAGGTGTTGGCATCACAGGTAACCCTACCCTATGGTTTTATGTATTTGTTTATCTATATGCTATTTTTACTAAGATGTTGACATACACACCCCCTGACCCAGGGTTAATTGGTACACACCTTCACTTATGATATCACTATAAGGGTATTTAACCTCTTAAGGACCCATGATGTACCGATACGTCATGTATAGTTCCGATCACTGCCGCCCCGCGGGCGGTGATCGGAACCCAGTGCCTGCTTAAATCATTGAGCAGACACCTTGGCTAAATGCGCGGGGGGGGGGGTCCCGTGACCCCCCCCGTGTCGGCGATCGCCGCAAACCGCAGGTCAATTCAGACCTGCGGTTTGCGGCTTTTACCTGGTGCGGCGGCGGTGGTGGTGCCATCGGGTCCCCATGTGGCTGTAGGGGGGACCCGATGGCATGGAAGGCAGCGCGATGGCATGGAAGGCAGCGCGATGCCTTCCGGTGAGGAGCCTGTGAGATCCAGCCCCCTGGATCTCACAGGCCGGAAGCTGTATGAGTAATACACACAGTATTACTAATACAGCCAATGCATTCCAATACAGAAGTATTGGAATGCATTGTAAAGGATTAGACCCCCAAAAGTTCAAGTCCCAAAGTGGGACAAAAAATAAAGTGAAAAAAAAGTTTAAAAAATAAAGTTTTCCCCCCCAAAAAATTAAAAGTTTCAAGTAAAAATAAACAAAAACGTCATTTTCCCCAAATAAAGTTAAAAAAATTGGTAAAAAAAGGGAAAAAAAAATAAAAAAAGTATACATATTAGATATCGCCGCGTCCGTATCGACCGGCTCTATAAACATATCATATGACCTAACCCCTCAGATGAACACCGTAAAAAACAAAAAAAAACTGTGCTAAATAAACCATTTTTTGTCAACTTACATCACAAAAAGTACAACAGCAAGCGATCAAAAAGGCGTTTGCCCACCAAAATAGTACCAATCTAACCATCACCTCATCCCTGAGACAATCGCCCAAAAAAAAACAACTATGGCTCAGAATATGGAGACACTAAAACATTATTTTGTTTGTTTTAAAAAAGCTGTTATTGTGTAAAACTTACAAAAATAAAAAAAAGTATACATATTTGGTATCGCCGCGTTCGTATCGACCGGCTCTATAAAAATATCACATGACCTAACCCCTCAGATGAACACTGTAAAAAATGTAAAATAAAAACTGTGCTAAATAAACCATTTTTTGTCACCTTACATCACAAAAAGTGTAATAGCAAGCGATCAAAAAGTCATATGCACCCCTAAATAGTGCCCATAAAACCATCATCTCATCCCGCAAAAATCATACCCTACCCAAGGTAATCGCCCAAAAACTGATAAAATTATGGCTCTCAGAGTATGGAAACACTAAAACATGATTTTTTTTGCTTAAAAATAGAAATCATTGTGTAAAACTTACATTAAAAAAAGTATACATATTAGGTATCGCCGCATCCGTGACAACCTGGTCTATAAAAATATCACATGATCTAACCTGTCAGATGAATGTTGTAAATAACAAAAAATAAAAACTGTGCCAAAACAGCTATTTCTTGTTATCTTGCCTCACAAAAAGTGTAATATAGAGCAACCAAAAATCATATGTACCCTAAACTAGTACCAACAATACTGCCACCCTATCCCGTAGTTTCTAAAATGGGGCCACTTTTTTGGAGTTTCTACATCAGGGGGGCTTCAAATGGGACATGGTGTCAAAAAAACCAGTCCAGCAAAATCTGCCTTCCAAAAACCGTATGGCATTCCTTTCCTACTGCGCCCTGCCGTGTGCCCATACAGTAGTTTATGTCCACATATGGGGTGTTTCTGTAAACTACAGAATCAGGGCCATAAATATTGAGTTTTGTTTGGCTGTTAACCCTTGCTTTGTAAAAGTAAAAAAAATATTAAAATGGAAAATATGCCAAAAAAGTGAAATTTTGAAATTGTATCTCTATTTTCCATTAATTCTTGTGGAACACCTAAAGGGTTAATGACGTTTGTAAAATCAGTTTTAAATACCTTGAGGGGTGTAGTTTATAGAATGGGGTCATTTTTGGGTGGTTTCTATTATGTAAGCCTCGCAAAGTGACTTCAGACCTGAACTGGTCCCTAAAAACTGGGTTTTTGAAAATTTCTGAAAAATTTCAAGATTTGCTTCTAAACTTCTAAGCCTTGTAAGATCCCCAAAAAAATAAAATATCATTCCCAAAATGATCCAAACATGAAGTAGACATATGGGGAATGTAAAGTAATAACTATTTTTGGAGGCATTACTATGTATTATAGAAGTAGAGAAATTAAACCTTGGAAATTTGCAATTTTTTTAAAAGAAAATTGTAAATTTGGTATTTTTATAAATAAAAATGATTTTTTTTAACTTCATTTTACCAGTGTCATGAAGTACAATATGTGACGAAAAAACATTCTCAGAATGGCCTGGATAAGTCAAAGCGTTTTAAAGTTATCAGCACTTAAGATGACACTGGTCAGATTTGCAAAAAATGGCCAAGTCCTTAAACCCCCACTCTGGATGTATATGCATGCTTGACAAAGGCTTTACTGGCCAAAACGTTGCATCTGGATTAAAGATTCCACTTTGGACGTGCTATCTCCATCCTTTTTTATTTGTGTTGTGCTTTTTGGACTGCTGTATCTTTTAGGGGAACTTACCAATCTCCTGAAGACGTGCACCCGACTCTATACCTTTAAAGGCAGGGCTCGAGTCGAGGGGGAACGGGTGGGAACTGCGTTCCTGCACTTTTTTCATGGCAGGAACGCCGTTCCCAAAGTTTCAGGGCAAAAGGACTAGGAAGGAAGCGGTGAATGCTTTGTACTCACCGCTTCCTGGTCCTCGGCCGTCGGCTCTGCAGGCTGCGCAGTGCGCACAGGAGTGAGTCGCTCTGTGACGTCACGCTGTGCGCAGCCTTCACAGCACAGCCGACAGCAGGAGAAGAGGAACGTCTGCGTCCAGGAGAGGTAAGTGTTTTTTTTTTTTTTTCATGTATTATGGGCAGTGGGCTGATGAGAGGCACTGGGGGGGGGGGCTGATGGAGAGGCACTAAGGGGGGGCTGATGGAGAGGCACTGGGGGGGGGCTGATGGAGAGGCACTGGGGGGGCTGATGGAGAGGCACTGGGGGGGGCTGATGGAGAGGCACTGGGGGGGGCTGATGGAGAGGCACTGGGGGGGCTGATGGAGAGGCACTGGGGGGGGCTGATGGAGAGGCACTGGGGGGGGGCTGATGGAGAGGCACTGGGGGGGGCTGATGGAGAGGCAAGGGGCTATTATCTGAGGTCTGATTGTTGGTCATTCATATTGAGATCTGATCTGAGGTCTTATTGGGGATCTTATTGGGGCTGTTAGCTGAGGTCTGATTAACATTGGGGGTCTGATTGGTGGTCTGACCTGAGGTGTAATGAAATATATTTTTTTCTTATTGTCCCCCTCTAAAACCTAGGTGCGTCTTATGGGCCGGTGCGTCTAATAGGGCAAAAAATACAGTACTTGCTTGCTCCAGCCGACCTCCCCTGCCCTTTGCGAACGCCGTGACATCACGCGGAGGCACTTGGGTGAGTTCCCACACTTTTTTTCCAGGACTTGACCCCTGTTTAAAGGGGTGCTGTTCATCCACTACTTCTGGTGCCTGAGGAGGTGGTGATGGTGAGTTCACTAAAAGAGTTCAAGAGGGGCCTGGATGTACAGTACAGACCAAAAGTTTGGACACACCTTCTCATTCAAAGAGTTTTCTTTATTTTCATGACTATGAAAATTGTAGATTCACACTGAAGGCATCAAAACTATGAATTAACACATGTGGAATTATATACATAACAATTAAGGGTGAAACAACTGAAAATATGTCATATTCTAGGTTCTTCAAAGTAGCCATCTTTTGCTTTGATTACTGCTTTGCACACTCTTGGCATTCTCTTGATGAGCTTCAAGAGGTAGTCCCCTGAAATGGTTTTCACTTCACAGGTGTGCCCTGTCAGGTTTAACAAGTGGGATTTCTTGCCTTATAAATGGGGTTGGGACCATCAGTTGCGTTGAGGAGAAGTCAGGTGGATACACAGCTGATAGTCCTACTGAATAGACTGTTAGAATTTGTATTATGGCAAGAAAAAAGCAGCTAAGTAAAGAAAAACGAGTGGCCATCAGCCAGCCGAAAAATTGGGAAAACTTTGAAAGTAAGGGCTATTTGACCATGAAGGAGAGTGATGGGGTGCTGCGCCAGATGACCTGGCCTCCACAGTCACCGGACCTGAACCCAATTGAGATGGTTTGGGGTGAGCTGGACCGCAGAGTGACGGCAAAAGGGCCAACAAGTGCTAAGCATCTCTGGGAACTCCTTCAAGACTGTTGGAAGACCATTTCAGGGGACTACCTATTGAAGCTCATCAAGAGAATGCCAAGAGTGTGCAAAGCAGTAATCAAAGCAAAAGGTGGCTACTTTAAAGAACCTAGAATATGACATATTTTCAGCTGTTTCACACTTGTTTGTTATGTATATAATTCCACGTGTGTTAATTCATAGTTTTGATGCTTTCATAGTCATGAAAATAAAGAAAACTCTTTGAATGAGAAGGTGTGTCCAAACTTTTGGTCTGTACTGTATTTCTGGAGTGTAATAATATTATACTAATATTAAATATTAGATTTCTCTAGAGGTCGTTGAGTCAGGAAGGAATTTTTCCCCCTAAAATGAGGAAAATTTGCTTCTACCTCATGAGTTTTTTTTGCCTTCCTCTGGATCAAGTGTGAACACCCTCTTTATAATTGGGGAAGTGGTTGTGTTCAGAATTAGCTGATTACATTTAAACTCCTGTTAAATAGTAGTGATGAGCAGCATAGGCAATATTCGTTTTCACGATATTTTGTGAATTTTTCGCACAATTTTCGCAATAAATTCATGAATTCTAGAATTCGTGATCTCGTCATTTTTTTCGCTGTTGCGCAAATCGGCACTAATGATGCGCATATTTTTTGCGCAATACATGCAACATTTTATCAGGTCTGAGTAGATATTACTGATTGGTGCACTAAATATTGTTGAGACATCACAGCACTATGTCTGTAGCATGTATGTATGGACAGCAGAACCTATCACACTACCTAACACCCTGCACTTGAACCTATCAGCTCCACTATAATCGCTATCTAATCCATACTGACTATCTCCCACTAACTATCTGTATTATACACTCACCTAAAGAATTATTAGGAACACCATACTAATACGGTGTTGGACCCCCTTTTGCCTTCAGAACTGCCTTAATTCTACGTGGCATTGATTCAACAAGGTGCTGATAGCATTCTTTAGAAATGTTGACCCATATTGATAGGATAGCATCTTGCAGTTGATGGAGATTTGAGGGATGCACATCCAGGGCAACAAGCTCCCGTTCCACCACATCCCAAAGATGCTCTATTGGGTTGAGATCTGGTGACTGTGGGGGCCATTTTAGTACAGTGAACTCATTGTCATGTTCAAGAAACCAATTTGAAATGATTCGAGCTTTGTGACATGGTGCATTATCCTCCTGGAAGTAGCCATCAGAGGATGGATACATGTTCTCATTCTGTTTACGCCAAATTCGGACTCTACCATTTGAATGTCTCAACAGAAATCGAGACTCATCAGACCAGGCAACATTTTTCCGGTCTTCAACAGTCCAATTTTGGTGAGCTCGTGCAAATTGTAGCCTCTTTTTCCTATTTGTAGTGGAGATGAGTGGTACCCGGTGGGGTCTTCTGCTGTTGTGGCCCATCCGCCTCAAGGTTGTGCGCGTTGTGGCTTCACAAATGCTTTGCTGCATACCTCGGTTGTAACGAGTGGTTATTTCAGTCAACGTTGCTCTTCTATCAGCTTGAATCAGTCGGCCCATTCTCCTCTGACCTCTAGCATCCACAAGGCATTTTTGCCCACAGGACTGCCGCATACTGGATGTTTTTCCCTTTTCACACCATTCTTTGTAAACCCTAGAAATGGTTGTGCGTGAAAATCCCAGTAACTGAGCAGATTGTGAAATACACATCTGGCATCAACAACCATGCCACGCTCAAAATTGCTTAAATCCCCTTTCGTTCCCATTCTGACATTCAGTTTGGAGTTCAGGAGATTGTCTTGACCAGGACCACCCCCCTAAATGCATTGAAGCAACTGCCATGTGATTGGTTGACTAGATAATTGCATTAATGAGAAATAGAACAGGTGTTCCTAATAATTCTTTAGGTGAGTGTATATATGAGCTAACTACCTAATGTAATAGGATCCAGATGAAAGCACAGAGCACAGCAATGACACTGCTCTCTCTCTCTCTCAGAACTGCTAAAAACAGCAGAAAATGGCTGCTGGGGAGGTTCTTATATGGTAAGGGGTAGGCAACTTTCCTATTGGTTGCTAGGGATGTTGCTAAGCTCTGACAAAGATATTGGTGTCTTCTCATTGGCCCACAAGCAAGAAGGGAGGTTACTGATGGAAAAAAAACCTAGAATACCTAGATCAGGCATAGCCAACCTGAGGCTCTCCAGCTGTTGTAAAACTACAACTCCCACCATGCCCTTCTGTAAGCTAATAGCTGTAGGTAGCCTGGGCATGCTGGGAGTTGTAGTTTTGCAACAGCTGGAGAGCCTCAGGTTGGCCATCCTTGACCTAGAATCTTAAAAGGGGTATTCCCATCTTAGACAATGGGGGCATATCACTAGGATATGTACCCATTGTCTGATAGGTGCGGGTCCCACCGCTGGGACCTGCACCTATATCGAGAACGGAGCGGGAAGCGCTGTGGCTGGAGGACCCCAGATTTCCCGGGGTCCGTCCACCGACAAGCGCTAATCCCCGCCTCTCTCATAAAAGTGAATGGGAGCGTGCAGCGCATGCGCAGCCCATGCTCCCATTCATTTCTATGGGGCAGACGTCAATAGCCAAGCCAGCGCTCTGCTATTTTCGGCGGCCCCATAGAAATGAATGGAGGGCGGCTGCGCATGCGCAGTGCGCTCTCCTTCACTTTTGGGGCTCAGTTCTCGATATGGGTGCGGGTCCCAGCGGTTGGACCCGCACCTATAAGACAATGGGGGCATATCCTAGTGATATGCCCCCATTGTCTGAGATGAGAAAACCCCTTTAATATTGATTGGACCCTGGGCAAGAATTTACTTGGGCCCCATGAATGTGTGTGAGTATCGCAAGCTCTACAGCGATATAAGTCACAGGAATGTGCAGTGTCTGAGTATATCATAGCCAACTCACTGCTTTCCCATAGGGAAGCATTGGGAGGCTATTGCGCATGCGTGGCTTCATAGAGACGCTTTGAATCAATGCATTTCTATGAGGAGTGTTTAGCTTGAATGAATGCCAGTGTTGCACGTTGTACAACGCTAGACTAGGAAGCACCTCTAGTGGCCGTCTGATGAGTGGCCACTAGAGGTGTTCCTTGGCAGTAATGTAAATACTACCTTTTTTTCTGAAAAGGCAGTGTTTACATTAAAAAGCTTGCAGAGACATGCTATAGACACCAGAACTACTACGTTTAGCTGTTGTGGTTCTGGTCACTATAGTGTCCCTTAATATAGAGAAAAAAAATGAATCAGCACAAAAGTATCAAATAAAATGGCTGTATCATTATTTTAAAAATTAAAAAAGCACAACTGACACAAATATATAGTATTTTGCAGATTACTTTTTTTACAATGTGCAGATAGTACTGTACTACTAATCCACCCCCCCCCCCCCTTCTCTAACCACCCAGCACCCTTAGGCTACTTTCACACTTGCGGCAGGACGGATCCGACAGGCTGTTCACCCTGTCGGATCCGTCCTTCCGCTATTTCGCCGTGCCGCCGGACCGCCGCTCCGTCCCCATTGACTATAATGGGGACGGGGGCGGAGCTCCGGCGCAGCACGGCAGTGCACGGCGAGAGCCGCCGGACTAAAAAGTCGGACTTGCAGGACTTTTAGTCCGGCGGCCTTTCGCCGTGCACTGCCGTGCTGCGCCGGAGCTCCGCCCCCGTCCCCATTATAGTCAATGGGGACGGAGCGGCGGTCCGGCGGCACGGCGAAATAGCGGAAGGACGGATCCGACATGGTGAACAGCCTGTCGGATCCGTCCTGCCGCAAGTGTGAAAGTACCCTTACTCACATAAAACAAGTAATATTTATAATATAGCTTACAGTAAATTACTGTAAATACTTACAGTTCTGAAGACTCCAGCGGCTCAAGATCAGTGCACAGGGCTGGAAGTAGGCACCGCTCTGCAGTTCAGAAAGGAGACCAGGGCTCGGCTCACCCTAGCGTTGCAGTGCCTCCGCGTGACGTCACGGACCGCGGCGTACACAAAAGGCAGGGGAGGTCGGGAGGAGGAACAAGCAAGTACCGTATTTTTCACCCTATAAGACGCACCTAGGTTTTAGAGGGGGACAATAAGAAAAAAATGATTTTCATTGCACCTCAGGTCAGTCCACCAATCAGACCCCCAATGTTAATAAGACCCCAATAAGACCTCAGATCAGACCTCAATGTGAATGACCCCCAATCAGACCTCAGCTCAGACCCCAATGTAAATGACCCCCAATCAGACCTCAGATAAGAGCTCCATGCCTCTCATCAGCCCCCATATGCCTCATATTAGCCCCCATATGCCTCTCTTCAGCCCCCATATGCCTCTCTTCAGCCCCCATATGCCTCTCTTCATCCCACATATGCCTCTCTTCAGCCTCCATATGCCTCTCTTCAGCCTCCATATGCCTCATATCAGCCCCCATATGCCTCTCTTCAGCCCCCATATGCCTCTCTTCAGCCCCCATATGCCTCTCTTAAGCCCCCATATGCCTCTATTCAGCCCCCATATGCCTCTCATCAGCCCCCATATGCCTCTCTTCAGCCCCCATATACCTCTCTTCAGCCCCCAGTGCCTCCATCAGCATCATAAGTAAAATAAATAAAAAAACACTTACCTTTCCTGCTCTGGACGCTTCCGCTCCTCACCACCCACGCTCGGTCTTTCTCCTCTTCAGTCTGCTGTGCTGTGAACTGGCGCGCACAGCGTGAGGTCACAGCGCGACCTCACATGTGCACAGCCTTCATAGCGGAGAGCCGAGGACTGGGAAGAGGTGAGTATAGAGCTTCCACCGCTTCCCAGTCCTCCGGATCATAGATGTCATTGAATTTGTAGGCAGTGGCCAGCGGGGCTTAATAGGCAGCTACCTTGGGTCCCCCAGGAGAAACTGGGCCCGGGGAAGCTGCCCCTTTTGCCCCGCGTTAAAGATGGCCGTGCAAATATATAGCACTATATTCTAGATTTTTGCGAATTCTCGAAGTGTCAATATTCGCGATTAGAATATTGTCAATCAACACTATTAAATAGTAGCCAGTACACAGTGATTTTGATGAACCCCATACAAAGTTCACTTCATCTAGTAGGATTCTCCTGACATTTTTTTAGATGCATTTTACAGCAGAAGCCATGGTCCGTAAACAGCTTGGATTAGATTTACACTAACATTTAGAGTTCCTGTTCAAGCAGCAGTTTTATTCTGGCCGATTCTCTGCATATTTGCCGGGTTGCGTCTGGATCTACACTGATCCCCATTATAGTTAATGGGGCCAGTGGGCATCCAGGCAGCGTCCGGCAATGCCGGATCCAGAGACCTTCGGCAGGCTATGCCAGAAAAGCCTGCCAGAACTTTGAACACTAGTGTGAAACTAGCCTTACATCACGTCAAAGGGATCTCGTTGTTGAAAGGAATCAGGAGAAGGGTGCAAAATATTTCCAAAGCATTAGATATACCATGGAACACAGTGAAGATGGTCATCCATGCTCCCTCAAACGTTGCGACATTTGTGGCATTGTGCTGTGTGATCAAACTGCAGATTTCAGAGTGGTCTTATATTGTGGGAAGTCTAAGGCACACCTGTGCAATATTCATGCTGTCTAACCAGCACCTTGATATGCCACACCTGTGAGGTGGGATGGATTATCTCGGCAAAGAAGAAATGCTCACTAACACAGATTTAGACAGATTTGTGAACAATATTTGAGAGTAATGGGTCTTTTGTGTATGTAAAAAATGTTTCAGATCTTTGAGTTCAGCTCATGCAAAATGGGAGCAAAACCGAAAGTGTTGCGATTATATTTTTGTTCAGTGTAATTTGGCACAACAGTGACATTACCAAAAACTGGATGTCCCTCAAAAATTGATGAAAAGACAAGAAGAAAATTGGTCCAGACGGCTGCCATGAGGCCTACAGCAGCATTAAAGAAGCTGTAGGAATTTCTGGCAAGTACTGGTTGTGTACTGCATGTGACAATCTCCCCTATTCTTCACATGTCTCGGCTGTGTTTTGCCAATACCTACATCAAGTCTGCCAAAAACACTCCGGAAAACCTATTATGGTCTGATGAAACCAAGGTTGAACTTTTTCGCCATTATTCCAAAAAGTATATTTGGAGCAAGCCAACACTGTGCGTCACCAAGTGCATTATACCCAAAGTGAAGCATGGTGGAAGCGGCATTATGCTTTGGGGCTGTTATTCTACAGCTGGAACTGGGGCTTTAGTCAAGGTGGAGGGAGTTATGAACAGTTCCAAATATCCGTCTATTTTGGCACAAAAACCTCAGGCCTCTGCTAAAAGACTGAAGATGAAGAGGAAGATGAAGAGGAATTTCACCATTAAGCACAACAACCCCAAGCACATGAACAAAGGAATGGCTTAACCAGAAGAAGATCAAAGTATTGGAATGGCCCAGTCAGAGCCCAGACCTGAAACCAATTGAAAATCTGTGGGTTGACCTGAAGAGGGCTGCGCACAGGAGACGCCCTCGCGCAGGTTTGGAGTACTTTTACAAGAAAGGGCGGGTAAAGATTGCCAAGTCTAGATGTGCCATGCTGATAGACTCCCGAAAAGACTGAATGTTGTCATAAATTCAAAGGGTACTTCAACAAAGTATTAGTTTAAGGGTGTGCATATTTATGCAACCACATTATTTTATTGAATTACAGTGCAGAGTATAAGAAGTGAAATTAAAGGGCATCTGTTAGCATATTTGTACCTATGAAACTGGCTGACATGTTACATGTGCACTTGGTTTGAAGTTTTAATATATGCAAACCAGCCTCTAGCAGCAACGGGGGCATTGTCATTACACCTAGAGTCTCTGCTCTCTCTGCAACTGCTGCACCCTCTGCACTCTGATTGACAGAGCCAGGCAGCGTAAACGTCATCACCTAAAGTCTTGTGCTGCACCTTTTGCTTCAGTATCCGGTACAGGCGCAGTACAGAAGAGAACTGCACGCAAGCCAGAGCCTTGAATACACGTCCATTTGCCTACTGAGGTCAGGGACTCTGGTGCAAGCATCAGAAGCTCAGGGTACATAAAACGCACCAAAAAGACAGGAAAACCGCGGGCATAGTCTTAACAATCACAAAAACTAGAATGCTGTTTTTCTTTTTTTTTATATAGATCCAGACAGTGCACAATTAATGCAGACACAGGTGGAGGGGGGAGTTGTGATGAGGCAAACACCAGGCAGGATGGCTGGGGACTTGAGTACAGACAGGCAAGACAGACTGGGTTAATTTAAACACAAACTGAACTTGGACTTGAAGTGAAGAGGCGCACACTTAAAATACAGCAGAAATACAGGCGGGAGATAACGCAGGATGAACGCAGGTAAATAATACTATACAACATCTTTGCTGGTCACCAGGGAACCTAAAGTTCAGGCATTGTCCTGCTGGAGATGGTGCCTTAAATACCCAGGGACCACAACCATTTGCAAAGGGTGCATCAGACAAGAGCATGGAAAGGACGTTGGAGACCAGGATGCCGGGTGACATGGTACGTGGCACGGCATCCGCGCCGACAGGCAAAAGGAGAGTGGCGGGCATGGAGAGACACAGTAGAGAGCTCCTGAAATTACCGTGTATACAATGCATACTGTCTGCACATACTAGGTTAACCCTTTACTGGCATCTTTGTTATTTCATGACTGGTGCCCTAAAACCCCCCTACTCCAAAAAAATATATATATATATTTACAATTGTAGGATATTTTACGTTCTCGGTTTTGCGCTGATTCTTTTGCCCTTTAGTGACATCTATGAAGACTTCCTAATCCTTCCCTGTTACCTGACAGAGACGAGACATTTATTATTAGTTATGGAAAGGTCAGTCGTCTCGCCGTGTATCGATAATACTGGACGTGCCTCTGTCTATGATGTCCCATTCTACAGCAATTCCTGTCTGTCTCATGTATTACTACTAAGATTACATTTCCACTATTTTGAGCGACCTTCGTTCCTCCTGAAAACCCGGCGGTGACAATACAAGTGTGTACCAGGACCCGGGACATCTCACCTTACCTTGTAAGAGTCTGTCACTAGACTGGCTGCATCCTACGGTAGGTCACATAAGGATAAAGCATCCAGTACTCTCCACAATTCACATGCCTATGAAAAGTAATTACCCCCTTCTTTTATTCTTTTAACATGTTTAAATTGCTTTATTTTCAATGGCGCCATGTAATACTATATTTCCCCTCTAGTGACCACTGAAGGGCAAATGGTTAGCTGGCAGTGGTTTCCTCCAGAAAAATCAACTATTTCAAAAGCCTCAGGAAGTTAACGTGACCTAGTACATCAAGATGAGACTGTCACAGCCAGACAGCTGAGAAGCGCTCACAGGAGCTTCTCAGATCCTCCTCTTTGAATTTCTTTGTTTTGGTTTAGTTTCTCATCTCGTTAGTCTATCTCAGCTGTCATGCAATTGGACTGATTGCTACCCTTTAAGTTCCTCCCCATAATGCAGTAGTGTGCGGCTGATACAACTTCCTGGAGTGTGTGTGCATGCTGTTCCCAGTTCCCAGTCCTCAGTCGTCTGTCATCTGCAAGATAAGTGCTGTTTATGTATTTATGATTTAGTCTTTTCTGGATCCAGGTGACCCTGACTCCCTCCGTGTCAGTGTAGGGAGCCGGTGGTCGTGTCCCTTCACTATTGTAGGGTCTTCAGGTAATAGATAGCCGAGGAACGTGGATATGCGGCCATCCACCTTTGGGGTGTTCGCATAGGCTGAGCAGTGAGGGAGAGCGGCAGGTCTATTGCAGGGGTCTCCCTTTGTTCCTTAGTTGTGGATACAGAGAGACATTGTTTATATGGTATTGTCTTGTTTCCTGTACACCATCCGTGACATTATCAGCCGCCAAAACCGTCTCAAGCATGGATCCGGTTTCACTTTTGGCTAAACGCTTTCAGGGTCTTTCTTTGGAGGTAGCTGATCTCCGTAAGACTTTTTCTCAGTTTCAAGTGACCGGTTCAGCTTGCGTTCATGGAGTTTGTGCTGAGCCTAAGATCTCGCTCCCGGATACGTTCTCCGGGGGTAGTGAGAATTTTGTGCGTTTTAGAGAGGCTTGCAAACTCCATTTTCGCCTTCTTCCCCATTCTTCTGGTGATGAAGAACGGAGGGTGGGGATCATTATATCGCTGCTCAGGGGTAACGCTCAGTCCTGGGCCTTTTCGCTGCCGGAGGGGGCACGGCCCCTTCGTTCAGTGGATGAATTCTTTTTAGCCCTGGGTCAGATATATGATGATCCGGATCGTATTGCTCTGGCTGAGTCTAGACTACGTCTGTTATGCCAGGGTAAACAATCCGCAGAGATATACTGTTCAGAATTTCGGAGATGGGCAGCAGATACGGGTTGGAATGATGCTGCACTCCGAAGTCAATTTTGCTATGGTCTTTCAGAGGGATTGAAAGATGCATTTGCCTTTCATGAAAGACCTACCTCCTTGGATTCTGCTATGTCTCAGGCTGTTCGTATTGACAGGCGTCTTAGAGAGAGAGGAGAGATCTCTCCTTCCTGTCATACTCAGTCCCGGGACAGTGCAGCGGTCTCATTCTGTGCACAGGGGTCTCAGTCGCTGTCAGCCCCTTCTGAGCAGGAGTCCATGCAGCTGGGGTTGATTGCCTCTGACAATAGAAGATTCAGCCTGCACGGGAGGGTTTGTTTTTGTTGTGGAGGTATAAATCATCTGGCAAATGTTTGTCCCTCTAGGAGATTCAGGCAGTTTTCTGGGAGTAATAAAGAGACAAAAAGGAAAAAATCTTTTAAAAATGTTCCGTCTGTTACTATTGGCAGGGTTGAGGCGGAAATTGAAGGTTTTCCGTTTGCTTGTAGTTCCCGTTTTGTCCTGCCTGCTAGGGTGGCGCTAGAGAGCAAGAGCATTTTTTGTGAAATTTTTGTGGATAGTGGAGCAGCTGTCAACCTCATTGATAATCAATTTGCAATAACTCATGGTTTCCAGGTATGCACTTTGGGAAAGGATATTCCTGTTTTTGCTATTGATTCAGCTCCACTTTCTCAGAAATAATTAAAGGGCATAGTTCACAATATCCGTTTAATTGTGAGTGATGCTCATGTTGAGGATGTGTCATGTTTTGTCCTTAGCGGTTTGCCTACTCCTCTAGTGTTGGGGCTACCCTGGCTCACTAAACATAACCCCACCATTGATTGGCAAGCGAGGCAAATAAATGGTTGGAGTAACTTTTGCAGAGAGAATTGCCTCATAACATCTGTTTCTGAGGTTTCTACTAAGACTGTACCACCTTTCCTCTCTGAATTTTTGGATGTCTTCTCTGAGAGTGGAGTTCAGGGTTTACCTCCGCACAGGGAGTAATGATTGCCCTATTAATCTCATCCCAGGCGCCAAACTGCCTAAATCTCGTTTATACAATCTCTCCCAACCTGAGAGGGTCGCTATGCGGGCTTATATCTCTGAGAGTCTGAGAAAAGGACACATACGACCCTCGAAGTCACCTGTTTCCGCTGGTTTTTTCTTTGTTAAGAAAAAAGATGGTTCTTTAAGACCTTGTCTGGATTTCAGGGAGCTGAACAGTATCACTATTCATTATCCTTATCCGCTTCCTCTGATCCCGGACCTGTTTAACCAGGTTGTTGGGGCTAAAGTCTTTTCCAAATTAGACCTAAGAGGGGCATACAACCTGGTTAGGGTCAGAGAAGGAGACGAATGGAAGACGGCTTTCAATACCCCTGAGGGCCATTTTGAGAATTTGGTTATGCCTTTTGGTTTGATGAATGCCCCAGCCGTTTTTCAGCATTTCGTCAACAGCATTTTTTATCATTTAATGGGAAAATTTGTATTAGTGTATTTGGATGACATTTTGATTTTTTCTCCTGATTTCAAGACTCATAAGGAACACTTACGTCAGGTCTTGCTCATCCTGCAGGAGAATAAATTATACGCGAAACTGGAAAAATGTGTGTTTGCGGTTCCAGAAATCCAATTTCTGGGGTTTCTTGTCTCCACTTCTGGTTTTCGCATGGACCCCGAGAAGGTCCGCGCTGTGCTTGAGTGGGAGCTTCCTGAGAATCAGAAGGCGCTGATGCGTTTTTTGGGCTTTGCCAATTATTACAGGAAATTTATTTTGAATTATTCCTCTGTTGTTAAACCACTCACTGATATGACCAGAAAGGGGGTAGATTTTTCTTCCTGGTCGGTAGAGGCGCGTAAGGCCTTTTCTAATATCAAGGAGAGTTTTGCTTCCGCTCCCATCCTAGTACAACCTGATATTTCGTTACCCTTCATAGTTGAGGTTGATGCTTCTGAGGTAGGGGTGGGTGCGGTCTTGTCTCAGGGTTCCTCTCCTGCCAAATGGCAACCGTGTGCCTTTTTCTCAAAGAAACTCTCCTCCGCAGAGAGAAATTATGATGTGGGAGATAGGGAATTGTTGGCCATCAAGTTGGCTTTTGAGGAATGGCGCCATTGGCTAGAGGGAGCCAGACACCCTATTACCGTATTTACTGACCATAAAAATCTGGCGTACTTGGAGTCAGCCAAGCGTCTGAACCCGAGACAGGCCAGATGGTCTTTGTTCTTTTCAAGGTTTAATTTTGTTGTTACGTTCCGCCCTGGGGTTAAGAATGTGAAGGCAGATGCCCTGTCACGTTGTTTTCCGGGAAGTGGGAATTTTGAAGACCCGGGTCCCATTTTGGCTGAAGGTGTGGTGGTCTCTGCTCTTTTTCCTGAATTGGAGGCAGAGGTGCAGGCAGCCCAGTCAGAAGCTCCTGATCTTTGTCCTCCTGGGAGGTTGTTTGTGCCTCTCGCTTTGAGACACAAGATTTTTAAAGAACACCACGACACGGTCCTTGCTGGGCACCCGGGGGCAAGAGCCACACTGGATCTCATCGCTCGGAGATTCTGGTGGCCTGCGCTTCGTAAGTCGGTTGAGGGTTTTGTGGCAGCTTGCGAGACTTGCGCTCGTGCCAAGGTCCCTCATTCACGGCCATCAGGTCCTCTCCTTCCTTTGCCCATTCCTTCCCGTCCTTGGACACATCTGTCCATGGACTTCACAACGGACTTGCCTCGTTCCTCGGGGAAGTCTGTGATTCTGGTGGTGGTGAACCGTTTTAGCAAAATGGTGCATTTTATCCCTTTTCCTGGTTTGCCCAATGCTAAGACGCTGGCGCAGGCATTTATTGACCACATTGTCAAATTGCATGGGATTCCTTCAGACATAGTCTCTGATAGGGGCACGCAGTTTGTTTCCAGATTCTGTAAGGCTTTCTGTTCTCGCTTGGGGGTTCGGTTGTCATTCTCTTCTGCTTTCCATCCACAGTCGAATGGCCAGACAGAGCGCATCAATCAGAATCTGGAGACATATCTGCGCTGTTTTGTGGCGGAGAATCAGGAGGATTGGTGTTCTTTTTTTGTCCCTTGCTGAGTTTGCTTTAAATAACCGTCGTCAGGAGTCCTCTGATAAGTCACCATTTTTTGGTGCATATGGGTTCCATCTGCAGTTTGGGACTTTCTCGGGAGAGGGCTCTTCTGGTTTGCCTGATGAGGACAGATTCTCCTCGTCTTTTTCATCTATTTGGCAAAAGATTCAGGATAATCTAAAGAGCATGAGTGAGAGATATAAGCGTGTGGCGGATAAGAGACGTGTGCCTGGTCCGGACCTGAATGTTGGTGATCTGGTGTGGTTGTCTACCAAGAATATCAAATTGAAGGTTCCCTCCTGGAAGTTGGGTCCTAGGTTTATTGGGCCTTACAAGATCCTGTCTGTCATCAATCCTGTTGCCTACCGTCTTGATCTTCCTCAGACTTGGAAGATCCATAATGTTTTTCATAAGTCCTTATTGAAACCTTATGTTCAACCTATTGTACCCTCGCCTTTGCCTCCTCCTCCGATTATGGTTGATGGAAATCTTGAATTTCAGGTCTCTAGGATTGTGGATTCTCGTCTTGTCCGCGGTTCCCTCCAGTACCTCGTTCATTGGGAGGGTTATGGTCCTGAGGAGAGGATGTGGGTCCCAGTGACGGACATTAAGGCCTCTCGTCTCATCAGGGCTTTCCATAGGTCCCATCCTGAGAAGGTGGGCTCTGAGTGTCCGGAGTCCACTCCTAGAGGGAGGGGTACTGTCACAGCCAGACAGCTGAGAAGCGCTCACAGGAGCTTCTCAGATCCTCCTCCTTGAATTTCTTTGTTTTGGTTTAGTTTCTCATCTCGTTAGTCTATCTCAGCTGTCATGCAATTGGACTGATTGCTACCCTTTAAGTTCCTCCCCATAATGCAGTAGTGTGCGGCTGATACAACTTCCTGGAGTGTGTGTGCATGCTGTTCCCAGTTCCCAGTCCTCAGTCGTCTGTCATCTGCAAGATAAGTGCTGTTTATGTATTTATGATTTAGTCTTTTCTGGATCCAGGTGACCCTGACTCCCTCCGTGTCAGTGTAGGGAGCCGGTGGTCGTGTCTCTTCACTATTGTAGGGTCTTCAGGTAATAGATAGCCGAGGAATGTGGATATGCGGCCATCCACCTTTGGGGTGTTCGCATAGGCTGAGCAGTGAGGGAGAGCGGCAGGTCTATTGCAGGGGTCTCCCTTTGTTCCTTAGTTGTGGATCCAGAGAGACATTGTTTATATGGTATTGTCTTGTTTCCTGTACACCATCCGTGACAGAGACACGGCTGCACTCACGCCACAACTACCAGCATTGGAGAAACCCCCACCGTCACCTGTCCTTGTGCCTGCTGACCTCAGCTTCCATGATCATTGGGCTCAGTGGCATATTAGGTAAACCATATGCCCCAGGCAGTTCTTAAAACTTGCCTGACCCCCTCAACACCACTGTTCTGCAATGCCTTTCTGGGCTGGAATTGTCAACTGTTACCGTTCCCCTTATCAAAAGGCTGCATCCATACATAGTAACGGTGTCCTTGTGGAATGCAAGGATTTACTATATTTAGATACGACAGCTCCTCTATAAAGACATTTGGTCTGATTGTAGACATTCTCTTTCCTTCTCTTCTCCATCTGACCCACAAGGCCATGACATCTTCTCCAGGAGACTGCAGAGTTGACCCTGAGATCGCTTCTGCAGCCTCTATAGCAACATAAATTCATTCCCCAGACCCCAGGATAAATACAAACCACAGAACAGGCCACCTAAATAAATACAAACCAGACCCTCTGAATACAGACCCATACCACAAAAAGACTGTTGATACACATCCAGAGCAGACCCCCTAAATGTACCCCCTGGACCAGACTCCCTAGGCTAATACAGACTCCAGACCAGACTCCATACACTTAGACAGCAGCTCGTCCACTACCTCCATGGTGTTTTTCCCTCTGGCTTCAGGACCTGTACACATGTCCTTCAACAGAAAGAGGACCTACACACATATGCTCTTGTGACCATGTGCAGGTCCTTTCTGACCATTGCACAATGCACTTATATTGTGGTTATGCTTAATTTCACAGTAGAAACTGCATTAAAACCACAATGTGTATTAACTAATAAGCCTTTGGTGCTCAGGCCTCCGAGCGGCTTTATGGGACCCAAACTGAAAAATAATGTTGTATTTTTTGCTTTATAACATGCACTTTTTTCACCCAAAAATGGTGGAAAATGGCAGTGCATCTTATAAAGCAAATACTAATGAGCACTTCCATAATGGAAGCGCTATTTAGTATTAAGGAGGTGTAGGGAGCAGTGAGTGTAGCGCCGCTAGCGCTGGCTGTACTCACTGCTTCCTGGTCTTCTTCCAGGTGATGCACTTCACTGTCCTGACTGTCTATAGCGTCAGGACATATTGTACATAGGGTTGCACTATGACCTGACGCTGTGCAACTTCAGGTCACAGTGCAACGCGGCGCTGGCAGAAGACCAGGAAGCGGTGAGTGCAGGAAGAACGCGCTGTCTGGAGCAGGAGAGGTATGTTGTTTTACTTATTTTACTGTCTAATCTGGGGTCTAATGAAGATTGAGGGTCTGATCTGATGTGTGATAACGATTGGGGGTCCGATTTGAGGTCTGCTAAAAATTGGGAGTCTAATTGGAGGTTCTGATAAAGATTTGGGGGGACTGAACTGAAGTTTGATGAAGATTGCAGGTCTGATGAAGATTGAGGTCTGATCTGATGTCTGATAAAGATTGGAGTCTAATCTGAGGTCTGATGAAGATTGGGGTCTAATCTGAGGTCTGATGAAGATTGGGGTCTAATCTGAGGTCTGATGAAGATTGGGTGTCTGATCTGAGGTCTAATGAAAAATATTTTCCTTATTTCCCTCCTCTAAAACCTAGGTGCGTCTTATAAAGTGAAAAATTCGGTACTAAGTAGGTCTACATATGTAAAAAAAGGAAAAAATTGCAATTGATAATGAGAAAAGTTCATAGAGTCATCTTGGGCTCTATTATAGCATATGGATATCAAAGAGGGAAGTCACCAATCCAGACCCCACTCTATAATCCAGAACTGAGAGCCTCGCTGTTGGAGCAGCTCCTGTTCCGGAGAACTCAAGCCATCCTCTTATTATATGGATGACCGTTCATGTGAAGTGGCCTCCAAAGGGAAACATTACCTGGCTGGACATCACTTCCCTTGGCAAAATAATTTTTTTGCTATGGGTGCCTGCACTGGGACCCGGTCTGATAAGACAACCCCTTTAAGGTCAGTGAACTTTTCAGTAGTCGGCCCTCTGTGTTTTAGTGTGGAAGGTGCAGTTGGCTGATAAAATGATCAGAGGAGTAGGTGTAACCGTGTAGGTGCTGATAATCACTGGGTGTACATGGCACCATAATAACACCATATGCTTCTCTTATCTGAAAAAATAGTTCAAACATACTAGAGCGGTGAGCAACAACAGGTCCGCCTGGTCTGCACAATCACTGCTTCTAATCCTTTCATTATATTGCTGCGGTTTATCAAAGCCTTGACCTGATGGAAACTGGACTGTAAATGTTAGGAGCAATGTCAATATAAATTACCTGTGGCATAGCAAACAAGAGTGGTGGCTTCAACATTAGCATCGGGGTTCCACCATAAATTTTTAGGAGGTCATTTTTGGATTTTGTCCGCCAATTGGAAAATAACTATTGATTGCCCTCCAGCTATGCAGTACAATGGCAGGTTCCATATTGCACATGAAGTACCGTACTATGAAGCTCTGGTCTCATGGTAATACAAACCCACTGATGGAGGGGGATTGGGTGTATATGGGTGTGTCCCAACCCTCCCCCGATGTCGGAGAAAAAAAGGAAATGGCATTTTGGATTTCAGCATGTCCAATACTTTTGTGACTCCAGGAGATAATACAAAGTTGTATGTACCAGCCCGACAGATACCCAAAAGACCCTTTTTTGCCATTTGTTGGGGTCCTTATAGATCTGGACACTGCACACACAGTGTGTGTGAACAGATCCTAACATGTACAAAAATGTCCCATCTCATGGGTGTCCAAGGCATTTCAAGGGATCCTGTCATCTTGATGATGATGTCTGATCTAGGGGTAGCATGTTATAGAGCAGGAGGAACTGAGCAGATTGCTATATACAGGTGAAACTCGAAAAATTAGAATATCGTGCAAAGTTCATTTATTTCAGTAATGCAACTTAAAAAGTGAAACTCATATATGAGAGAGACTCATTACATACAAAGCGAGATATTTCAAGCCTTTATTTGTTCTAATTTGGATGATTATGGCTTACAGCTTATGAAACCCCAAATTCACATTTTTGAGGTCCCCTTTGCTCAGGGGATATGGATTAATTAGCTGACTAGAGGGTGACACTTTGAGCCTAGAATACTGAACCTTTTCACAAAATTCTAATTTTAAGCTGCATTAATGCAATTCCTTTTAATTTGCATTACTGAAATAAATGGACCTTTGCACGATATTCAAATTTTTCGAGTTTCACCTGTAAGTTGTAGTCCATTTATTTACATCCCTGATCTTTCTATGCTTAGGAGTCCAGTGGGCGGTCCTATCAGTGATTAACAGTCTTCCCATTCATCAGTCACATGGCCTATATGTAACTCAATCCTATTCAAGTAAATGGGCCTAGGCTGCAATACCGAGCACAGCCACTATACAATGTAGGGCGCTGTGCTTGGTAAGCTGTGAAGAGGCCGCAGCGCTCACTCAGCAAGTGTTGCTGCTTCTTCAAACAGTTGATCGGCGGGCTTGTCAGCAGTCGGACTATCACTGATGAGTGGATAGGCCATCAATATTTTACTCCCGGAAAACTTCTTTAATGCTTAGAGGACCTGCAATTTTTCATTTTCATTTTTCACTCCCCGCCTTTTCAGAGCCATAACTTTTTTATTTTTTTGTTCACGTAAACGTAAACTTTCTAATGGCATCATTTATTATTTCATATGATGTAGTGGGGAGCTAAAATTCTAAATGGGGTGGAATTGAAAAAAGGCAACAGTTTTAAGTTTTTTTTTACAGCATTCCCTATGCAGTAAAATTGACCTGTTACCTTCATTCTGCAGGCCAGTACGATTACAACAATATCACACTTGTACAGTTTTTCTTGTGTTTTAATACTGAAATTTTTTTATTTAATTTTTTTATTTTTATTGTCATATTCTAACCCCTATCAATGTATGTCTATGGAGCTGTGTGAAGGCTTTTTCGCGGGTACTTTTCAGTGGTCCAATTTTGAAGTGTGTGTGTGACTTTTTGATCACTTTTTGTTCAAATTATTGGGGTAGGTGAAGTGACAAAAAATGGCAAATTGGCCATTTGCCGTATTGGATAAAAATTGTTAGATTTTAATAGTATGGGTGTTTTCGGATGCGGCAATGTAATTTTTGGGAAAGGGGAGTGATTTTAACTTTTATATTTTTCATATTTTTAGAAACTTTTTTTTTATTTTCTTAAGCCACCCTAGGTGACTATAACTAGCAAACATCAGGTTGCCAGTTGTATTCAGTGATGGGTATCCATCACAGAACACACCATTCACTGTATTCCAATACATAGTGCTGCCACCTGCAGGCCTGTATTGGAATATACCAGTGATAAGTATTGAAGCCTGAGTGAGGCTCCAAGCCATCACCAGCACATAACAGCTTCCCTGATCTTCATCACTCAGATGCTGTTGTCACATTTGACCACGCCATCTGAGGGGTTAAATGTGTGCAATCAGCCTTATGGCTGATCGCAGGCATTAGCCTTGGGCCACTGCGGCTATGGGACGCCCACTGCATTTGCGAGTGGACACCATCTTTAAAGTGCCAACTTCTGTCGTATATGTATAGCAGAGGTTGCCAAGGGGTTAAGATCGCAATGGCCCATTGCTAAAATTGCAACTAATGATAATGAATGTGGCTGCAGTGAAACAACACAACTACATTCACTATCATTATTTGTGACGTTGCGATTAGCGTTGAGCGAATCTACAAATACTGTACAGAGATTTGTCTGCGTACAGTATTAGAATGTATGGGCTCCGATGAGCCAAAGTAAGTTATTCACGAAGTCGCGCGTCACTTCGTTGAATAACTTCGGTAGTTGGTTTTTAAAGTGGAAAAACACTTTAAAACTTGAAACCAAACTCGTCTTCGGTTCCGAGGTACCAGTCATACATTCTAATACTGTACGGAGACGGATCTCCGTACAGTATTATTACTCCGAAGTTTTGAACAAAGGAACTTCGGATTAAGCATCCAAAGCTCGCTTCACTCAACTCTAGTTGTGATCTTATGTCGCGCAGCCACAGGTCTCCGTGTAGCCCTCGCCTTATATGTTCAATTTCTCTTCATTTTAGTAAATGGAAAAGAAAAGTTCGGATGGATCTTGGCTCAGTGGCATCATTCAGTCTCGGTACTGGCCCACCGACGCCTCCATATATTATTTATATCTCCTCGCTAGCACTGCCGTATACTGTGCGATCATCCTTATGTTATAAGATCACTCCTACATCCCCTACCCAGCTGGAGTCTGGTAGTCTGCAGTAGTAGTGCACAGGCTCATACCGCCATCTAGTGTTCTTTTAGAAGTCTTACATGTGTATTACACACTGATCATTTTAAAGGGGTATTCATTCGGTTTCAGCCATTTTTAATGTGTAAAAGTCATGCAGTTTTCTGATGTACTTACGCTGAGTTCACTTCTGTGTTAGGAATTCAGTTTTTCTATTCAATCATAGGAGCGGAAAATGAAATTCTGACAGATCCATCACACAACAGACCCGAATAGCGCTTGATGGAGCCCACTGACATTTCAGTACATCTTAAAGGGGTTTTCCATTACTATAGTATTTATCAGATCTGCTCATGTAGTTTTCTTACACAGTATTAAACAGCATGTTAACCCTTTTCTGTCATCAGAAATAACGTTATGTAGCGGACTGACATTAGCGATGTGTTAATGTCAGCAGTACATAACCGTGTGCTTTATAACTCCCTGCCGCCGTTCTCTTAAAATAAAGACTTTTAAAATGTGCTAATGAGCCTCTAGGTGCTACTCGGGGCATTGCTTCAGCACCTAGAGGCTCGGTCTACGCACCCTTTGGCACGCCCAGGTCCAGTTGATTGACTTTCGAGTTCTCCTCAGTGTCCCGTAAATCCCGTGCCTGTGCTGTCTCGTGTAGTATTCGGCGCAGGCACAGTGAGTGAAGGACGCGCTCCTGCTGCCGGCTTCCTCACTGCGCCTGCGCTGAAGGAAGGAAGCTGGCAGCAGGAGCGCGTCCTTCACTCACTGCACCGAACGGGACAGCGAAGGCGCTGGATTTACGGGACACTGAGGAGAACTAGAAAGGGCGTGCCAAAGGTGTGCGTACACTGAGCCTCTAAGTGCTGAAGCAAATGTCAGTCCGCTACATAACGTTATTTCTCATGACAGAAACCCTTTAACCCCTTAAGGACTCAGCCTTATTTCACCTTAAGGACCAGGCCATTTTTTGCAAATCTGACCAGTGTCACTTTAAGTGGTGATAACTTTAAAACGTTTTGACTTATCCAGGCCATTCTGAGATTGTTTTTTCGTCACATATTGTACTTCATGACACTGGTAAAATTAAGTAAAAAAAATAAAATTTTTATTTATAAAAAAAAAAACAAATTTACAAAAAAAAAATTTTAATTGCAAATTTCCAAGTTTCAATTTCTCTACTTCTATAATACATAGTAATACCTACAAAATAGTTATTACTTTACATTCCCCATATGTCTATTTCATGTTTGGATCATTTCGGGAAGGATATTTTAATTTTTGGGGATGTTACAAGGCTCAGAAGTTTAGAAGCAAATCTTGAAATTTTTCCGAAATTTTCAAAAACTCAATTTTTAGGGACCAGTTCAGGTCTGAAGTCACTTTGTGAGGCTTATATAATAGAAACCACCCAAAAAATTTGAAGGCCCCCGATGCACCCCTAGAGTAGAAACTCCATAAAAGTGACCCCCATCTAAGAAACTACACCCCTCAAGGTATTCAAAACTGATTTTACAAACTTTGTTAACCCTTTAGGTGTTGCACAAGAGTTATTGGCAAATGTAGATGGAAAATTTGCCAAAAATTTTTTATTCTCAAATTTCATTTTAATAAATTTTTTCCAGTAACAAAGCAAGAGTTAACTAGCCAAACAAAATGCTATATTTATTGCCCCGATTCTGTAGTTTGCAGAAACACCCCATATGTGGCCGTAAACTACTGTACGGGCACACGGTAGGGTGTAGAGGGAAAGGTGCGCCGTATGGTTTTTGGAAGGCAGATTTTGCTGGACTGGTTTTTTTACACCATGTCCGATTTGAAGCTCCCCTGATGCACCCCTAGAGTAGAAACTCCATAAAAGTGACCCCATTTTGGAAACTACTGGATAAGGTGGCAGTTTTGTTGGGACTATTTTTAGGGTACATATGATTTTTGGTTTATCTATATTACATTTTTGTGAGGCAAGGTTACCAGAAATAGACATTTTTAAATTTCATCTCCATTTGCCAATAACTTATGTGGAACACCTAAAGGGTTAACGATGTTTGTAAAATCAGTTTTGGATACCTTGAGGGGTTAGTTTCTTAGATGGGGTCGCTTTTATGGAGTTTTTACTCTAGGGGTGCATCAGGGGGGCTTCAAATGGGACATGGTGCCAAAAAAAGGGCCATCAAAATCTGCCTTCCAGAAACCATACGGCGTTCCTATCCTTCTGCGCCCTGCCGTTTGGTTATACAGCAGTTTACGACCACATATGGGGTGTTTCTGTAAAATGCAGTATGAGGGTAATAAATATTAAGTTTTGTTTGGCTGTTAACCCTTTCTTTGTTATTGGGAAAAAAACTGATTAAAATGGAAAATTTGCCCAAAAATTGCTTTTTTGGCACCGTTTTTATTTTTTATTTTCTACCGTTTTCTTCTGAGGGGTTAGGGGGGGGTATTTTTATAGAGCAGATTCTTACGGACGCGGCAATACCTAATATGTCTACTTTTTTAAATTTATTTATGTTTTACACTATATTATCTTTTTATAAACAAAAAAAAAAACATTTTACTATCTCTATAGTCTGAGTCATTTTTTTTTTTTTAGCCGATTCTCTTAGGTAGGGGCTCATTTTTTGCGGGATGAGAGGACGGTTTTATTGGCACTATTTTGGGGGGCATATGACTTTTTGATCGCTTGCTATTACAATTTTTGAGATGTAAGGTGACAAAAAAAACACCTTTTTTTTGCACCGTTTTTATTTTATTTTTTTGACCGTGTTTATCTGAGGGGTCGCGGCGATACCTAATATGTCAACTTTTTTTTCGTTTTAGTGTCTCAAGTCTGAGAATTAGTTTATTATCCGATTGTCAGTGGCTAAATTGGGATATAAATTTAGTACTCCATGGAAGTGTGATACTCCCTGAAGCAACCAATAATGCAGAGGCCCGGATGATCGGGGCACGTGTCACATTGAGTAGTGGTGTCCTTCCGTATCCCCCTCCTGTGACACACTCTGCACTTTTTTTGGGTCCGTCCCTTCTTTCCAGTATGGGGGCCCACACCTGGAAAGTGTTGGCCAGGGACGATCCGGGCGCCTACAGTTCCCGAGGTACTCCGGCCTGCTCTTTCCCGGTCCGAAAAGATCAGGGCCTTGAGGACTCATAGAACTGAAGGAATGTCCCTGTGCTGCCAGCGCTCCGGGACAGCACAAAAGAGTTGTACAAGGCAACCTATACCAAGTAGACCGTAACTTTTTTGTACCATGCCTGGGTTTTGTGCATGGCGTTATATGGCTTGAGGACTTGATCAAAGAGATCAACTCCTCCCATATACCGATTGTAGTCGACGATACAATCGGGCTTGAGGACCGTTGCCGCGGTATCTCGCACAGGGACAGGGGTGATGCCGTTACCATGAATTGTGGACAATACAAAGACATCCCTCTTGTCCTTAGATCTGACCAGCAACAGGTTTCCAGTGGTAAGGGCACGGGTCTCACCCCTGGGGATAGGTACCTGGAGGGGGAGGGCAGGGAGGCCGCTTTGATTTTTCTGCACGGTCCCACAAGCGGACGTGGATCTGGCGGCAAGGGACTGGAACAAGGGGATACTAGTATAAAAGTTATACACGTACAGGTGGTAACCCTTATCCAGCAGTGGGTGCATAAGGTCCCACACAAGTTTCCCGCTAACACCGAGAGTGGGGGGACATTCTGGGGATTGAATACGGGAATCTCGCCCCTCGTACACATGAAACTTTTAAGTGTACCCTGAGGTACTCTCACAAAGTTTGTACAGCTTCACACCATACCTCGCACGCTTAGAGGGAACATACTGGCGGAAAAGGAGTCTCCCCTTGAACGCAATGAGAGACTCATCCACCGCAACCTCCCTTCCAGGTACATAGGCCTGTACAAATTTGGCCCCAAAGTGATCGATGACCGGCCTGATTTTGTACAGGCAGTCATAGGCAGGATCACCTTGAGGGGGGGGACATGCTGCATTATCTGAATAATGCAGGCATTTCCGGATGGCCTCAAACCGGGAGCGTGTCATGGCCGTACTGTAAAGTGGGGCCTGGTAGAGGATGTCCCCACTCCAGTAATGCCTGACACTAGGTTTCTTGACTAGGCCCATATGCAGCACGAGGCCCCAAAATGTCCTCATCTCAGCTGCACTGACCGGGGTCCAGCCACCGGGTCTAGCCAAAAAGGAGCTTGGGTGTTGAGCTCGTCTCCGCCGCCTTGGGGGCTCATCATCATTGCTAGATGATGAGGAGGATGCGGAGAACAAAAGGGAAGTGGGGTCATCCTCGTCCTCACTGGGACTCTCGGACTCGGAGGCAAGCTGGGCGTATGCCTCCTCGGCTGAGAACATCCGGCGGGCCGTAGGGGAGTGTGTGTCTGCGTGTGTGTAAATCTTTATTTGGTGTGCGTATGTGTGGGGGTACGGGTGTTCGCGAGCTCACCCTAAACCTAACAGAAAAAAAAAAAAAGACTAACTAAAAAAAAAAGGGGTAAAAATTATATAAAAATAAAAATTCAAAATCCCTGATCAACCATCCGAAGTTGATCAGCGGTGGGGTGTGTGATGCGCTAACAGTGGCCGGACGCTAAGAGTGCCGGCCACAGTCAGCTACGCACACACAAAAAAGAAAAACTGCCTGCACCCCAAAAAAATCGATCGCCTACACGGGGGGGGGGGTCACAGGACCCCCTCGCATTTAGCCAAGGTGCCTGCTCAATGATTTGAGCAGGCACCAGGTTCCGATCACCGCCCGCCGAGTGGCGGTGATCGGAAATACATAGGACGTACCGGTACGTCCTGTGTCCTTAAGTATCAGGAAATCAGGGCGTACCGGAACACCCTATGTCCGGAACAGGTTAAAGGGTTAACATGCTGTTTAATACTGTGTAACTGCATATTATATGTATGTTGTCATATATATCCTGCTCATTTGCACAGCACTGTGGAAAGAGTTAATGAATGCTGGGAGACTTTTGGGACTTTCTAGCTAATAATGAGAAGCTGGTAATTTTCCATAGTTACCATAAGATTTGAAGAAGAATGTGTTTTTAAGGGAAAAAGCCAAACTTGGTTATCACCAAAACCAGACAGACTGACCATTTGCTGCAAATTTCTTTTTATTGAGTTTATATTAGGACATAAGACATGTTTAGACATCACATGTGACAAAGGTCCACTGAATTTTTTGCAGACATAAAACAAACAGAACTAAATATTAAGGTATAGTGACGAATAATGAAAAGAATGCTCAGCCGCAACAGGCCAGAGGCAAACATGACCTCCGGGTGAGATGGCAGAATAACAGAATGACAAAGTCCTTATTCATTCCACATCAATGCAAAATTTAGCTCAAGTTTGACGAAGAGGACCAGAAGCCCAGACGAGCACCAATTGCGATTAAGTCGCCTGTAGTGCTTTTCTAGAGTCCCAGCCTGTGCCGCAGACACTGCAATCCACTATAAACATTTGCGTAAGGTCATGGCGAAAAGTCAACGGTTAGTGCAGACATGAACTCCCTCCAGGCATTCCAAAGTTTGTGAAACTTAGGGTGATTGCGTATTGCTATATAGCTGAGCTCTTCCATGCGGGAGATTTGGGCTACTTTGTGGATCCATTGGGAAAACGAGGGGGGAAGAAGCAGGGCCAGCTCTAGGTTCATGAGGGCCCTTGGGCAATAAATCTCAGTGGGCCCCCTTGTGGCATTTTTTTACATTTACATGTCCCCCTATGGCTCCCACACCATATAATGAACCCCAGTAACCCCCAGAAAGTATAGTGACCCCCAGTGGCTCCCATACAGTATTATGACCAATAGTGGCCATTCACACAGTATAATGACTCCCCCAATGCCCCACCACACAGTATAATGACCCCCTAATGCCCCCACACACAGTATAATGACCCCCCAGTGGTCCCCACACAGTTCAATGACCCCCAGTCGCCCCCTCACTGGGGGTCATACTGTATGGAGAGGGCACTGGGGGTCATTATACTGTATGGGGGCTCTTTGGTCATTATGCTGAATGGAGGGTCATTGGGGATCATTATACTAAATGGGGGGCCCTAGGGGTCATTAAACTGTGTGTGGGGGGGCCACTGGAGTTTATTATACTGTCTAAGGGGCCCTCACACAGTATAATGACCTCCCAGTGGCCCCTCACATACCTACGATTGCTGGAGCACAGGGGAGCTGGCAGTCCATTGATTTACTAACAGCAGCTGATCTCCCTGCGCTCCTTCTCTCCTCCGGCCCACTGCAGCAGTAAAACACACGTCATGACGTCACCGCTGGGCTGGGTCTGGAGGAGAGAAGGAGCTGTGGTTAGTGAATAGAAGGACCGTTGGCTCCCCTGCACTCCAGCAATGAGCGCTTCTATCTGTATTGATGGAAGCGCTCATAGCAGCCTGCCCAGCACCCCCCTAAGAGCTGGCACCCGGGGTGGACTGACCCCCCCTTTGGTACACCACTATGCAGTGGGCCCCGACACTTGCCCGGGTATGCTGGGTGCTGACGCCGGCCCTGGGTAGTAGTGTCTCTCCAGTGAAGTGGGATCAGTGTTTTTGCAGCTACCACCAGAGTGGCCCAGAGCTGTCTATTAAAGTGTGGCGGAAACAGAATTCTTGGGGTCAGGGATGGGGTACCCGGGCAGACTTTAGCTATTATCTCTCCAACCCTTTGCCAAAATGGTTTTATGAGGGCACAATCCCACCAGAGGTGGACATAAGTACCTACACAGGAGAGACAGCGCCGCCGCCAGCATAGATCAGGTATAGAGGCATTGATGCTATGCAAGACAACAGGTGTTTTGTAACAGTGACCAGCGTCAATTTATAGTTAGTCTCCTGTAGTGTAATGCACCGAGACTGGGGCGTAGCTAAAGGCTCATGGGCCCTGATGCAAGAGTTCAGCTTGCCCCCACCCCCCTCACTCAGCGCTGGTGCACCTAGCTTTTCTGCTGCCCAAGGCAAATATTGAAATGCCCCCCCCCCCCCCTTCCCTCCAGTCCTACTGTTAAAGAGGTTGTCCTCTTTTTACTACTGATGACCTATCCTCAGGATAGGTCATCAATATCAGATCAGCCAGGGTCCTCCGTCACCCCCGAAGATCAGCTATTTGAAGAGAGTGCAGCACTCATATGAGAGCTGCTTTCTCTGTTCTGCTCACCTGCTCGCCGTAGCATTTGCAGTTGCATTAGGAATGCCAGAGTGGTGTAATGGCCTATAATGTCTCTATAGCTTGATGTTAGTTGTGTTATGGTGTCTCCTACCTGGGTACGGCCGAACTCCTGGCTCACTTGCAATAAATTTGAGTGTAGTGATAGTAGGAGTAATAGAGGAAATTTGCTGAATAAATTATGTCCAGGCCTTCAGATGAAGGTTAAACGTTGCTTTACTTGAAATAACTTGCATCCAAGCGGTATACAGCTTTGATCTCTTGGTCCCAGCAGGTTTTGGCAATCATTGGCAGGTATGGGTACTTCTGCTATAAATGTGGAGCTTGCAGGATAAAACGTCTGCTTGGTAGCTCTGTAACTGTGGCAGGATTAGCTTCTGTATTTATCTGTTACTTCTGCTTTGTGGGCACAGACTAGCTGAGGAGGAATAGGCTTCTCCTAGGCACTGGACCTATCTCACAGATGGATTCTCAGGGGATGCTTTCTTCCTGGAACTCTGAAGGTGGTCTGTAGTTTCTGCATTTTTCATCCAGCTGAGCTGGCGGTGCTGAGACTGGGTATATGGCCAAGTCTCAGCCAAGACTAGGTCCTTGCTGTCTTTCCTATGCAGGGGAGCTCCACACACACACACACACACACACACACACACTACCACTATCAGGGGGTGGGCTGCACTCTCTCTAACTTCCTTCTCCACCCATGCTGAAGGGTGTGGAACCAGCCCACCTCTCCACAGAGGGGGAGCTAAGCTGGAATAATTCATTCCAGCTTAGATTCACTAAACTGTACTTGCCAATGAGTTGCTGCCACCTGCTGGTAACCAGGCAAATTACATGAACAATTGTTTTTAACATAGATTTTGTATGCACATTTGTGGAAGACATAATGTAAATCATATCTGATGAGAATATAAAGGCTCTTAGAAAATAGTAGCAGGGTAGAGCCGTGTAGTAACACAACTCTGGGGTGTTACACAGTGATGAGCAGGTAAACAGAGCAGAGAAGGCAGCTCTCATACAAAAAAAAACTGACAACCCCTTTAAAGACATACTTGGAAAACATTACATACAGCGCTACAGACATACAGGGTCATACAGCGCCACATATGTACCTCTTACATCCAGTGACTTCTTTTCTCTGATGTAGATATCCTCTTTCTTCTTCTTCTCCTGTTATACCAGATGGTGACTTCTTTGATCCGCGCCTCGTCTCTGCAGAGTTTAACAAACAGACATCTAACTTTCCTACTTTTCCATCCTCCTCCTCCTCACCTTCTCAACACCCTATAATGCCACCCCAATACTGTGCCCACTGTGCTTCCCAATACTTTCCTGCAGAAACAGTCCCCCTGAAAATACTGGTACCACACAGATCAGACCCCCATATAAAACCCTAAATGAGATCCCCCCCATCTCAGACCAAACCCCCTTTAGACCTCTATGTCAGACCCCATATAAGACCCCAGTTTTAGACCTCAGATCAGACCCCCATTAGAACTCCATGTAAGACCCCGACCCAATATCAGACCTCAGATAAGACCTCCAGACCCCCATTAGACCTCAAGACCCCCATATCAGACCTCCAGACCCAAATATCAGACCCCCATTAGACCCCCAGACCACCATATCTGACCATTAGACCTCCAGACCCTCAATCAGACGTCCCTAGACCCCTATTAGACCTCCAGACTCCCACTAGACCTCCAGACCCCCATTAGACCTCCAGACCACCATATCTGACCCCCATTAGACCTCCAGACCCTCAATCAGACGTCCCTAGACCCCTATTAGACCTCCAGACTCCCACTAGACCTCCAGACCCCCATTAGACCTCCAGACCACCATATCTGACCCCCATTAGACCTCCAGACCCTCAATCAGACGTCCCTAGACCCCTACTAGACCTCCAGACCGCCACACCTGACCCCCATAACACCATATCTGACCCCCATTAGACCTCCAGACCCTCAATCAGACGTCCAGACCGAAAATCAGACCCCCATTAGATCTCTAGACCCCCATTAGACCTCTAGACCCCCATTAGACCACCAGACCCCCAGTCAGACCTCTCCAGACCCCCCCCTGTCAGACCTCTCCAGACCCCCCAGTCAGACCTCCAGACTCCCCCATTAGACCTCTGGCTTAGTGGCCCGCTCGCAACCGCTGTGACCCCTATAGTTATGCCAGTGCACCGAGAGGGACCACAGCTTTATTTGTATACCTGGGAGATTTCCAAGGGGGCAAGGGTCTAGCCTAGTTCTTGTTCCCAGGCCCTGATACAATGTAGCCGGGAGTTCAGGGGAAGTATAATCAGTTCCTTATATAAAAGAAGTTTAGGAACAGGGGAACGTCGTGCAAATAGCCATTCCAGCCAAGTAAGTTCTTGTGGCAGTGGGCCTAGTTTCAGGAATGTCCTGAAGCCTAGGGCTATCTGATTATAAGTCAACTGCGTCATGGAGATAGAAGCACTGTGCAATGCCTGGAAATCTGGTAGTGTGCCATCGACAAGGATATCCCCTATTTTCTTGGTGTTTAACCCCTTCAGGACCCTGCCATTTTTCACCTTAAGGACCAGGCCATTTTTAGCAAATCTGAGATGTGGCACTTTATGTGGTGATAACTTTAAAACACTTTTACTTATCCAGGCCATTTTGAGATTGTTTTCTCGTCACATATTGTACTTCATGACTGTCACGATGCGCTCTGTGCGTGGTTCCAGGAGGCGGAGATAGCCGAGGCATGCTCGCGTCATCAGCGCGCCCGGCGTTGCCCATTCCCGTGGTAATCACACTGGGACTGAGTGCCGAGCTGATCACTCGGCGCTCGGCTGTATTGGAACTCAGGAGTCATGTGACGCTGGCCACGTCACATGACTCCACTAGTGCCCTTTTTAAACAGGCAATCTGCTGGCCACAGATTGCCTGTTATTGAGGTCCTTACTGCGATATTACTTACCTGGTTTGTTGGTCCTGCTTGTCTTCTGATTACCTGTCCATCTCATCCCTTGGTCTTGGCGTTTCCTCCTGGTTCTGACTTCGGCTTCTCCTGACGATCCTCTACTTGCTCCTCTGGTACCGTGCTGCTCTCTTGGTTTCTGACTCGGCTTGTTTGACTACTCTGTTGCATGTATTGTCTGTCTTCCCTGCACTTATCCTAGCTGAAGGTTTGTCGACCAGTTGTCCCTTGTCACTATGACTTGCGAGGCAAGTAGGCAGGGACAGGGGCGCGGGTTGAGCTCAGTGGTCACTTCCCCACCCCCTGGGTGTGTGACAGAATAACAGGGCCAAATTACCACTGTTACCATGAATCCTTTGGTTACCCTGATGGAGCATGTTTCTATTTTGACTCAGATGGTTCAGGAATTGGGGGAGAAACTTCATTTACATGAGTCAGGACAGAGTGCCTCCACTCCGCATTCATCTAGTCATCATATGGAGCCCCAGATTAAGCTTCCGGAACCATTTTCTGGTGAGCGTAAAAAGTTTCTTTCTTATCAAAGAAAACTGTAAGCTTTATTTCAGATTACGCCCCTTGTCATCTGGCCCTGAGAGCCAACGAGTGGGCATAGTTATCTCCCGATTACAGGGGGACCCCCAGGATTGGCTTTTTTCCTTGCCTTCCGACGCTAGTTGTCTCAGTTCCGTCAAGGGGTTCTTTCAGGCCCTGGGAACCTTGTATGATGACAGGGCCATAGTAGCTTAAACCGCTCATAAAGCTTTGGTACAGGGAGATCAACCTGCTGAAGAGTATTGCACCCAGTTCAGACGATGGTGTGTTCCCTCTTGCTGGAATGAACCAGCCCTTGAAAGCCAGTTCAGGTCCGGTTTGTCCGAGAATCTTAAAGACCTATTAGTTAACTATCAGCTTCCTGAGACATTGGAAGAGACTATGACACTCGCTGTTCGACTTGACAGACGTGTTAGGGAGAGACGGCAGGAACGTTTGCTTTTTCCCCAGGATGTGGTCCAGCCAGAGATCTGTCGTATGAGCAGAGCCGATTTCTCTTTTGAGGAACCCATGCAGGTCGGGTTGTAGAGATCAGCGTCGCCGACGAGGGGCTTGCTTTTATTGTGGAGACTCAGATCATTGGATCTGAGTGCTCCAAGAAACCTTCCTCCGGTAAATCTACCAAGACGGGAGAGCTTAAGAACCAGGTATTTCCTAACGTGGTCAAGAGTAAGTTATTAGTACCTATTACTGTCTCTATTAGAAATAACAAATGTTCTGGTAATGCTTTTATCGACGCTGGTTCTGCTGCCAACTTTATTGATCAGAAATTTGCATTAGGGTTGGGTATTCCGATTTTGACACTACCCACTCCCATCCACATCATGGCTATCGATTCCACCCCCCTGGTGGGTGGTACCATGAAGTATTCCACCCCTGAGATATCCTTGACTGTGGGGGGGGGGGGGGGGGTGTCACTCTGAAATATGCTCCCTGTTGGTTCTTAAAAACTTACCAGTAGAGGTAGTACTGGGAATGCCTTGGCTCCAGTTACATAATCCCATTATTGTATCAAAGTGAACGGGCACTCTTATATCTGGACCACAAATATAGTACACTGCTCAAAAAAATAAAGGGAACACAAAAATAACACATCCTAGATCTGAATTAATGAAATATTCTTCTGAAATACTTTGTTCTTTACATAGTTGAATGTGCTGACAACAAAATCACACAAAAATAAAAAAATGGAAATCAAATTTTTCAACATATGGAGGTCTGGATTTGGAGTCACACTCAAAATTAAAGTGGAAAAACACACTACAGGCTGATCCTACTTTGATGTAATGTGCTTAAAACAAGTCAAAATGAGGCTCAGTAGTGTGTGTGGCCTCCACGTGCCTGTATGACCTCCCTACAATGCCTGTGCATGCTCCTGATGAGGTGGCGGATGGTCTCCTGAGGTCTCCTCCCAGACCTGGACTAAAGCATCTGCCAACTCCTGGACAGTCTGTGGTGCGACGTGATGTTGGTGAATAGAGCGAGACATGATGTCCCAGATGTGCTCAATTGGATTCAGGTCTGGGGAACGGGCGGGCCAGTCCATAGCAACAATGCCTTCGTCTTGCAGGAACTGCTGACACACTCCAGCCACACGAGGTCTAGCATTGTCTTGCATTAGGAGGAACCCAGGGCCAACCGCACCAGCATATGGTCTCACAAGGGGTCTGAGGATCTTATCTCGGTACCTAATGGCAGTCAGGCTACCTCTGGCGAGCACATGGAGGGCTGTGCGGCCCTCCAAAGAAATGCCACCCCACACCATTACTGACCCAATGCCAAACCGGTCATGCTGGAGGATGTTGCAGGCAGCAGAACGTTCTCCACGGCGTCTCCAGACTCTGTCACATGTGCTCAGTGTGAACCTGCTTTCATCTGTAAAGAGTACAGGGCGCCAGTGGCAAATTTGCCAATCTTGGTGTTCTCTGGCAAATGCCAAACGTCCTGCACAGTGTTGGGCTGTAAGCACAACCCCCACCTGTGGACGTCGGGCCCTCATATCACCCTCATGGAGTCTGTTTCTGACCGTTTGAGCAGACACATGCACATTTGTGGCCTGCTGGAGGTCATTTTGCAGGGCTCTGGCAGTGCTCCTCCTGTTCCTCCTTGCACAAAGGCGGAGGTAGAGGTCCTGTTGCTGGGTTGTTGCCCTCCTACGGCCTCCTCCACGTCTCCTGATGTACTGGCCTGTCTCCTGGTAGCGCCTCCATGCTCTGGACACTACGCTGACAGACACAGCAAACCTTCTTGCCACAGCTCGCATTGATGTGCCATCCTGGATAAGCTGCACTACCTGAGCCACTTGTGTGGGTTGTAGACTCCGTCTCATGCTACCACTAGAGTGAAAGCACCGCCAGCATTCAAAAGTGACCAAAACATCAGCCAGGAAGCATAGGAACTGAGAAGTGGTCTGTGGTCACCACCTGCAGAACCACTCCTTTATTGGGGGTGTCTTGCTAATTGCCTATAATTTCCACCTGTTGTCTATCCCATTTGCACAACAGCATGTGAAATTGATTGTCACTCAGTGTTGCTTCCTAAGTGGACAGTTTGATTTCACAGAAGTGTGATTGACTTGGAGTTACATTGTGTTGTTTAAGTGTTCCCTTTATTTTTTTGAGCAGTGTATAATAACACTGTCTTTAATTATAAATTATAGAATATTAATACACAATAAAAAGGATAGAGTATTGATGCACAATAAAAATAGCATGTAAATCCGAATCAGAATTATATATGGATAGTCATGCTAGTATTTATTATTGACTTTTCAATGAAAAATACCCTAGGGCTCATGCACACGGCCGTGTTTTGCAGTTCGCAAATTGCAAATCCCATGCCGCAATTTTATTTAATTTTTTTATTCCTGCAGAAATGTCCTATCCTTATCTACAAAACAGACAAGAAGAGAACATGTCCTTTTTTTTTTCGGGGGTCGCGGAACGGACTTACTGATGCGGACAGCACACGGTGCGCTGTCCGTGTCTTTTGCAGCCTCATTGACATGTATAGGTCTGCATCCGATCTGTAAAAAAAACACGGATCGGATGCGGAACAAACATACGGTTGTGTGCATGAGCCCTTCTAAAGATGAATTCATTATTTTTTCAATCTTGTGCAGTAATTTGTAGTTTAAACCTCGACTTACGCTTCTGCAGGATATGGCTTTGCACATTAAAAGCATTATAGATACAGTAGGTCAATGCAAAGCAGCAGAGAAAAGATAAAAAAACAAAGATAAAAACATCCTGCACGATATGATAACTGAATATGCGGATGATCATGGCTACATTTATGAAAAAAAAAAAATATAAATCACAGAAAACACAATAGATGCAAGCATTATATATGGACTAAGTCCTCACTCTGATATGATGAAATCTAAAACATACAGCCAATATATTTTGATCAAAACACATCTGTGCCCGCCTACCCGCGCCAAGGTGGTCTCAGTCAGGCAGATCCTACTCTAAACCTACCTGGTAGAGTCGAGCGAACCTGCTATTTGGCAGGTTTCAGTTGGGATTCGGGGTGTAAGTGAATTACGTAATGGATTCAGTTCTCATGGAATCCATCATGTAATTCAATGCCAGCATGCCGCATAATACAAGTATATGGCCAGCTCCGAGGGTTCCGTTCTGCTGGCCATACACTTGTATTATGCGGCATGCCAGCATTGAATTACGTAATTAGCTGTTCCTCTGCCCATAATGGGCAGAGCAGTGCGGGCCAACCGTGGAGCGGCGCACGCGCGAGATCTGAGAGGCAAAGGAGGACGTGATAGTAGGAAAGAAGGGCGGGCTAGAGGGCTGAAAGAGGTATGGTTTTCTGGGCACTTGCGGCAGTAATGCCGCCCCTGGGTACTTGCTGAACCTAATTTGCATAAGTTTATAAAGTGTATTTTTCACAATCTGGACGAGGGGCACAGACAAGAGAGGTACCATTGTAATGGGGGCCAAACAGTCTATTACATGATCTGAGCGGTCTAAAATGCTCAGATTAGGTGACAGACTCCCTTTAAAAGGGGTGTATGACACCGAGGGCGTTGATGACTCTCTCCACCCATTTCTAGCTCTTAAACGCCAAAGATCCAAGAATTGTTAAAGTGAGAGCACCACATATGGCTATGGGTCAACGAATGGAGCCGCTGGTAACAAACAGCCTGTTCAATGACACACTGCACTGGCAGGTTTTTTATGTGTTTTTAATAAAATAAAAAAACTCTGCAATAATTGTCCCTTTTTGGGGTAGATGCATGTTGTGGTGCTTTTTGGGGAGTTGCAAATGCAACAGGTTTGGTGTTATTTCAAAGAAAAATTTGGTAGCGGTGTGCACGATTGTGGTTTAAAAATTAAGAATAAATGGCTTTTATTTTTTAAAACGCTATCCAAAAATGATCCCTTTGGGGCGGGCAGATGCCGGAATGATGTATACACAGAATTTTTTTTATTTTTTTTTATTAAGCCAACATTAGCAGTACAGAATGGATCAGGGCGGAGAAGACCGCAGGAGATGTCTGGAAGTAGCAGTGGAGAGGTGACATCAGTGGCAGTACAGTAAGGGTACATTCACACGTCTGCAAGTGTTTTGCGGTCTGCAAATTGCGAATCCGCAAAACACTGACACCGGCCATGTGCTTTCTGCATTTTGCGGACCGTACATGGCCGGCACTATGATAGAAATGCCTATTTTAGTCTGCGGAAGCGAACAGCACACAGTGTGCTGTCCGCATCTTTTGCGGCCCCACTGAAATGGATGTGTCCGCTACCGTTCCACAAAATTGCGCAATAGATGTGGATCCATTCATGCGGACGTGGGAATGGACCCTAAGGAACATGATGCAGGAAAGGCAGCAGGAGAGGTTGTCTGGCAGTATAATGGGATGGTAGAGGCACTGGTGGTAGTAGAATATGGACCATGACAGACCAGGTGCAGGAGATGATGTCTGGCTGTTTAGGGTTGGCAGCTGCAGCAGACACATGGGACGCGGGCACTGACGGCAGAGATGTTTGCAAACAGAAAACTCTGTGGGAAGAGGAGGAGAGGCAAGAAATCAGGGTGACGTCACTGTCAGGGGTAACGTCGTCCTGCTGGGAGATGAGGTCGTTGATAGCTCAGTCATCCTTTCCATAATTTCATCTGCTTTAGGGCTGCAGCTAACGATTATTTGAATAATCGATTAGTTGTCAATAATTTAATCGATTAATCAGGAAAAAACACCAAAATTACAAAACATTTTTCAGGTTTATATGATTTTACTTTAAAAATTATGTTCAAAGGCCAGATTAAAACAAATTGTGGATGGCACTGTTATGGGGGATCTGTGGATGGCACTGTTATTGGGGGGGGGATCTGTGGATGGCACTGTTATGGGGTGGGGGGGATCTGTGGATGGCACTGTTATTGGGGGGGGGATCTGTGGATGGCACTGTTATTGGGGGGGGGATCTGTGGATGGCACTGTTATTGGGGGGGGGGGATCTGTGGATGGCACTGTAATGGAGGGGATCTGTGGATGGCACTGTTATGGGGGGGGATCTGTGGATGGCACTGTTATGGGGGGGGGATCTGTGGATGGCACTGTTATGGGGGGGATCTGTGGATGGCACTGTTATGGGGGGGGATCTGTGGATGGCACTGTTATGGGGGGGGGATCTGTGGATGGCACTGTAATGAAGGGGATCTGTGGATGACACTGTTATGGAGGGGATCTGTGGATGGCACTGTTATGGAGGGGATCTGTGGATGGCACTGTTATGGAGGGGATCTGTGGATGGCACTGTTATGGGGGGGGGATCTGTGGATGGCACTGTTATGGAGGGGATCTGTGGATGGCACTGTTATGGAGGGGATCTGTGGATGGCACTGTTATGGAGGGGATCTGTGGATGGCACTGTTATGGAGGGGATCTGTGGATGGCACTGTTATGGAGGGGATCTGTGGATGGCACTGTTATGGAGAGGATCTGTGGATGGCACTGTTATGGAGGGGATCTGTGGATGGCACTGTTATGGAGGGGATCTGTGGATGGCACTGTTATGGAGGGGGATCTGTGCACTGTTATGGGTAGGGGGATCTTATGCTATATGTGTCATCCACAGATCCCCCTCCCCATAACAGTGCACAGATCCCCCTCCCCATAACAGTGCACAGATCCCCCTCCCCATAACAGTGCACAGATCCCCCTCCCCATAACAGTGCACAGATCCCCCTCCCCATAACAGTGCACAGATCTCCCTCCCCATAACAGTGCACAGATCCCCCTCCCCATAACAGTGCACAGATCCCCTTCCCGATAACAGTGCACAGATCCCCTTCCCAATAACAGTGCACAGATCCCCTTCCCCATAGCAGTGCCATACACAGATCCCCCTCCCCATAGCAGTGCCATACACAGATCCCCCTCCCCATAGCAGTGCCATACACAGATCCCCCTCCCCATAACAGTGCCATACACAGATCCCCCTCCCCATAACAGCCCCGGCCCCGCTTCCCACAGCAGACTATTCTGGCAGTAACTTTTACTCAGCGCATCTTTATTACCTTACAATAAAGCTCCAGTAACAGGCAGAGCGGGCGGCGGCGTAACGTCACTCACTCATGTGACGCACCTGCTCCGCCCACTTTATGAATGAAGGAGGCGGAGCAGGCGCGTCACGTGAGTGACGTTACGCCGCCGCCCGCTCTGCCCGTTACTGGAACTTCATTGTAAGGTAAAATAAAGATGCGCTGATTTAAAGTAAACCGCCCGCCCGCATAGCAATGAATCTGCGATTATTCGATAACTGGATTCGTCGACAACGAATCCAGTTATCGAATATTATCGATAGTCGATTAATCGTTGCAGCCCTAATCTGCTTCCTCCACAATAACAGCCGCCCTACAGCTACTGGGTAGAGGAAGAAGAGGATCGGCACTCACAGATTGATCTGCGAGTGTTGGTCTTCTTCTTCTATTTGTGGTCGGGACGCCAGCCCCGGACACACGCATCACAGACAGCGGAGTGACGACTGTGTTAGGCCTCTTGCACACGACCGTATGGCTTTTTCTGTATTTTGCGGTCCGCAAAAAATACGGATGACGTCCGTGTGCATTCAGTTTTTTTGCTGAACGGAACAGCTGGCCCCTGATAGAACATAACGAACAAGGATAGGACTGTTCCATCTTTGAACGGAACGGAAAAAACGGAAATGGGAGGCATATGGAGTAGCTGCCAATTTTTTTTTGCAGATCCATTGAAATGAATGGTTCCGCAAAAAAACGGAACGTAAACGGAAAAAAAAAAAAAAACTTTCGTGTTCAATAGGCCTTATAGTGAAACTACAGCTTCTGGAGTCACCAGAAGAACGCCAGCAAATAGTTAACAAAAAAAATATTGATAACTGAATAAAAATATACAGAAAACATTTTTTGTTCAACAATACGATTTTATTGAATTTTTTATGAATTACAAGACAGTAAAACAGGCAGATTTTAATTCTGTACTGTAGAAAATATCAAGGCCTGGATTATAATTTTAACATTTTTATTCAGTAAAAAAGCATAACATTAAGTTACCCCCACATATATAGATAACAGTCTGTAGGTTACAGGGAATATGGCAGCAGGATTAGGCCACGTTCACACAACTGTGGTGCGGCATGCCCATGTTATGGACTGCAAACCGCGGGTCCACAAAAACACGGGCACCAGCCGTGTAAACTCTGCATGGCGGTGCGGACCCACTGACTTCAACGGGTCTGTGATCTGCAAGATGCAGCAAAAGACAGGACAAGGCCTGTCTCTTGTAGAAGAAAGGCACGGACCCGGAAGTCCATGGAAACACAAGGTCGTGTGAATGTAGCCACAGTAAACTAACTACATAGCATTGTAGGGCGCGTCGGGGGGCATACTAAAAGGAATGACAGAGTGGAATGCCCATAGACTTTAACAGGAAAGTGGAACGCCCATAGAGAATAATGGAAATGTAATATTTGAATTGGAGACAAAACCATTTGACATATTTAATTATTTAGCTGACATACTCTCCAAATTCAGTGGGATTATTTAATGTTCAGATTAAGTGGAATTATCACTGTTTTCTGCAGAATGACGAGGGTGAATGACTCAATGGAATGCCCATAGACTATAATGGGAAGTAAACTATTAGTTTATTTGCAGGTAAATCTGTGTTATGTAGGAAATTAACCTTTACCGTAAGTGTTCCCTGGGTAGAGTAGCACATTGTAAAATGAAAATTACCTTGGATTATAACTGTTTCCTATAGAATGCTCATAGAATATAATGGAATGCCCATAGAATATAATGGGAGGCAAAATTTCATTTGGAGTCTGAACCATTTAACATATCAAGTAAATCTTTAGCAGGCTTACTCTTCAAGTTCAGTGGGATTATTTAAAATTGAGATTAAGTGGGATTATCATTGGTTTCTATGAAATGACAAGGGGAGTGACACAATGGAATGCCCATAGACTATAATGGGAAGTAAACTATGAGCTCATTTGCAGGTAAATCTGTGTTATGTAGGAAATTAACCTTTTACCGCAAGTGTTCCCTGGGTAGAGTAGCACATTGTAAATTTAAAACTATCTGGGATTAAAGCTGTTTTCTATAGAATGACTAAACACAACGTCAAATCTACAGCATCAAATATGTGCAGGATACAGTACGCTTGAATACACCCTTAGGGTAGGGTCACACTGAGCGCATACGCAGCATATTTGAGGCTGCGAGAAATGTGCCGGACAGCGGGAAATACACTGCGTATGCGCTAGGAGCAGACACACAGGGCTTTCCCTCCGCGGCCCTGTGTGTGCAGTAAGGTTCGGAGACGGGCCGAGCGCACCAACGTAACTGTGACGCGCGGGGCCACCTCCAAACCTCACTGCAGACACAGCGGAGAAAAGCCCTGTGTGTCTGCTCCTAGCGCATACACAGCGTATTTTCTGCTGCCCGGCACATTTCTTGCAGCGTCAAATATGCTGCGTATGCGCTCAGTGTGACCCTAACTTTAATTTGTAAAAAAAAAGCCTCTGAAAAATTAACGAAGCAATCTGTTTGGTTGCTATGGGCAACTGTCAGCTGTTCCTCTGTACAGACTTTGATAAATCTCCCCCTATGTTTTTAGGTTTATCAATTTGTTGTAACATTGCTCTTGGTTTGTTCACCCTTTTCTCTGACAATGTACGTTGCTACTCTATACACTCCCCTATGGCGCTGCCATTGTTTACCACTGCGTTTTTTTTTTTGTCTCGGAGTGTCAAGTTTTTCCTGCTGGGACAGAAATGTCAATGTTTATTTGCATACTTTTTATTTTGACCCCTCCCCACTTCCCATCCCTTCTTTGTTTTTGCCTCCCTCCTATTTTTGATAGAGCTGCAATACCACACACAACCTGAGAGGACAGGTGTGGTGCTGTTTTTTGGAAGAAAACTGTAGTTTTTCTAATCCTGGATTACCCCTTTAAATACGAAAAGTATTTACAGATTTTTTATAAACTTGTCAGTTTTCATTCTCAAAAATACCAACATGCTATCAGAGTTTCTTCAGTTCCCCCCTACATTTTACGAGTAAAATTCTGCTCAGGAATTACACTTGGAAATTTTGATGCAGCCGAGTCCCATTGCAATCAATGGGATTCCGCTGCACATGCACACTACAGAATTTCAGCGGTGAAACGTTCTACGGAAATTTCTCTGTCGAAAGAATAAACATGTTCATTCTTTCAGCGGAATACTGAGCGGAACGCACTGCCAGCTATTGGGAACGGCAATGACTGCGCTGCTCATGCACCGACTAAATCAGTCGGGGCGGGACGCATTTGGAACATCCGAACTGAATTTCTCCGCTTGGAAATTCCGTAGAGTGCATGGACCCGTAGTTGCCCCCATGTATCCTCCACCCCAAAATCAGAGCCCATTCCTAGTCCTGGGCCTATAGTTGGTGAGGGGGAGGAAAGCTGTTGTGTCTTTAGTTCAAAAATTCAATTTCCATTATTCTCTAGGGTTATTCCACTTCCCATTATACCCTTTGAATCCCCTTTCATCTCCACTTTATTATGTGCCACTGGACTTGGAGATTATGTCTGCTAAAGATTTATTTGATATGTTGAATGGTTCACACTCCAAATCACATTTTACTTCCCATTATACTGTATTGGCATGCCATTCTGTCATTCACATGTTATTCCATAGAAAACAGCTTTAATCCCAGATTGTAAATTTAAAACTATGTGCTACTCTACACAGGGAACACTTGCGGTAAAAGGTTAATTTCCTACATAACACAGATTTACCTGCGAATGAGCTCATAGTTTACTTCCCATTATAGTCTAGGGGCATTCCATTGTGTCACTCCTCTTGTCATTTCATAGAAACCAATGATAATCCCACTTAATCTCAATTTTAATAATCCCACTGAATTTGAAGAGTAAGCCTGCTAAAGATTTACTTGATATGTTAAATAGTTCAGACACCAAGTCACGTTTTACTACCCATTATAGTCTATGGGCATTCCATTATGTCACTCACCTTTGCTTTCATTAGAAAACAGTTATAATCCAAGGTAATTTTCATTTTACAATGTGCTACTCTACACAGGGAACACTTGCGGCAAAGGTTAATGCCCTACATAACACAGATTTACCTGCGAATGAGCTCATAGTTTACTTCCCATTATAGTCTAGGGGCATTCCATTGTGTCATTCCTCTTGTCATTTCATAGAAATTAATGATAATCCCACTTAATCTCAATTTTAAATAATCCCACTGAACTTGAAGGGTACAGTTGCAAGAAAAAGTATGTGAACCCTTTGGAATTATATGGATTTCTGCACAAATTGGTCATAAAATGTGATCTGATCTTCATCTAAGTCACAACAATAGACAATCACAGTCTGCTTAAACTAATAACACACAAAGAATTACATGTTACCATGTTTTTATTGAACACACCATGTAAACATTCACAGTGCAGGTGGAAAAAGTATGTGAACCCTATGATTTAATAACTGGTTGAACCTCCTTTGGCAGCAATAACTTCAACCAAACGTTTCCTGTAGTTGCAGATCAGACGTGCACAACGGTCAGGAGTAATTCTTGACCATTCCTCTTTACAGAACTGTTTCAGTTCAGCAATATTCTTGGGATGTCTGGTGTGAATCGCTTTCTTGAGGTCATGCCACAGCATCCCAATCGGGTTGAGGTCAGGACTCTGACTGGGCCACTCCAGAAGGAGTATTTTCTTATGTTTAAGCCATTCTGTTGTTTTTTTACTTCTATGCTTTGGGTCGTTGTCCTGTTGCAACACCCATCTTCTGTTGAGCTTCAGCTGGTGGACAGATGGCCTTAAGTTCTCCTGCAAAATGTCTTGATAAACTTGGGAATTCATTTTTCCTTCGATGATAGCAATCCGTCCAGGCCCTGACGCAGCAAAGCAGCCCCAAACCATGATGCCCCCACCACCATACTTCACAGTTGGCATGAGGTTTTGATGTTGGTGTGCTGTGCCTCTTTTTCTCCACACATAGTGTTGTGTGTTTCTTCCAAACAACTAGACTTTGGTTTCATCTGTCCACAGAATATTTTGCCAGTACTGCTGTGGAACATCCAGGTGCTCTTGTGCAAACTGTAAACGTGCAGCAATGGTTTTCTTGGACAGCAGTGGCTTCCTCTGTGGTATCCTCCCATGAAATCCATTCTTGTTTAGGGTTTTACGTATCGTAGATTCACTAACATGGATGTTAGCATATGCCAGAGACTTTTGTAAGTCTTTAGCTGACACTCTAGGATTCTTCTTCACCTCATTGAGCAGTCTGCGCTGTGCTCTTGCAGTCATCTTTACAGGACGGCCACTCCTAGGGAGAGCAGCAGCAGTGCTGAACTTTCTCCATTTATAGACAATTTGTCTTACCGTGGACTGATGAACAGCAAGGCTTTTGGAGATACTTTTATAACCCTTTCCAGCTTTATGCAAGTCAACAATTCTTAATCGTAGGTCTTCTGAGAGCTCTTTTGTGCGAGGCATCATTTACATGAGGCAATGCTTCTTGTGAAAAGCAAACACAGAACTGGTGTGTGTTTTTTATAGGGCAGGGCAGCTGTAACCAACACCTCCAATCTCATCTCATTGATTGGACTCCAGTTGGCTGACACCTCACTCCAATTAGCTCTTGGAGATGTCATTAGTATAGGGGTTCACATACTTTTTCCACCTGAACTGTGAATGTTTACATGGTGTGTTCAATAAAAACATGGTAACATTTAATTCTTTGTGTGTTATTAGTTTAAGCAGACCGTGATTGTCTATTGTGACTTAGATGAAGATCAGATCACATTTTATGACCAATTTGTGCAGAAATCCATATCATTCCAAAGGGTTCACATACAGTTGCAAGAAAAAGTATGTCTGCTAAAGATTTATTTGATATATTGAATGGTTCAGACACAAAGTCATGTTTTACTTCCCATTATAGTCTATGGGCATTCTTGGTGTCATTCACACTTGTCATTCCATAGAAAATAATGATAATCCCACCTAATCTTAATTTAGAGCAATGCTACTGTTTTCGGATAGTATGCCTGCTAAAGATTTATTTGATATGTCATATGGTTCTGGACTCCATGGTTCATCTTTCTTCCCATTATACTCTATGGGCATTCCATTGTACTATTCACCGGTCATTCCATAGAAAACAGGAAAAATCCAAAGTTCTTTCAATTGTAAAAGATGTTACTATACACGGGGAAGATCTGTGGTAAAGGATAAGTTGAGTTTTTTTTTTTGATTTGCCTACAAATTATCTGATACTTTGCTTCCCATTATACTCTATGGACATTCCGTTTGCCCATAGACTATAATGAAGCCAAACGGAATGTCCATAGAGTATAATGAAGCCATTCCATTCTGTCATTTCTTTTAGTATGCCCCCGCGTCACACTGATTCAAACTGTACCTTAGTCTGATCCTATGCGCCAATGAAGGCAAAGTCAGCTTTTATTAACATACAAATTAGTCTCAGCAATACACTCCTCCCCCATCAAGCAATCCTAGGATGATGAGGAAGGGGGGGCTGTGTAGGACTGTATGATGAGAAGAGGGGGGGGGGGGCTGTGTAGGACTGTATGATGAGAAGGGGGGGGGGCTGTGTTGGACTGTATGATGAGAAGGGGGGGCTGTGTAGGACTGTATAATGAGGGGGCTGTGTAGGACTATGTTGAGGGTGGGGCTGTGTGGGATTGTATGATGAGAAGAGGGGGCTGTGTAGGACTGTATGATGAGGGGGCTGTGTAGGACTGTATGATGAGGGGGGCTGTGTAGGACTGTATGATGAGGGGGGCTGTGTAGGACTGTATGTTGAGAGTGGGGCTGTGTGGGATTGTATGATGAGAAGAGGGGGCTGTGTAGGACTGTATGATGAGGGGGGCTGTGTAGGACTGTATGATGAGGGGGGCTGTGTAGGACTGTATGATGAGGGGGGCTGTGTAGGACTGTATGATGAGGGGGGCTGTGTAGGACTATGTTGAGAGTGGGGCTGTGTAGGACTGTATGATAAGAGGGGGGGGGCTGTGTAGGACTGTATGATAAGAGGGGGGGCTGTGTAGGACTGTATGATAAGAGGGGGGGCTGTGTAGGACTGTATGATGAGAAGGGGGGGCTGTGTAGGACTGTATAATGAGGGGGCTGTGTAGGACTATGTTGAGGGTGGGGCTGTGTGGGATTGTATGATGAGAAGAGGGGGCTGTGTAGGACTGTATGATGAGGGGGCTGTGTAGGACTGTATGATGAGAGTGGGGCTGTGTGGGATTGTATGATGAGAAGAGGGGGCTGTGTAGGACTGTATGATGAGGGGGGCTGTGTAGGACTGTATGATGAGGGGGGCTGTGTAGGACTGTATGATGAGGGGGGCTGTGTAGGACTGTATGATGAGGGGGGCTGTGTAGGACTGTATGATGAGGGGGGCTGTGTAGGACTGTATGATGAGGGGGGCGGTGTAGGACTGTATGATGAGGGGGGCGGTGTAGGACTGTATGATGAGGGGGGCGGTGTAGGACTATGTTGAGAGTGGGGCTGTGTAGGACTATGTTGAGAGTGGGGCTGTGTAGGACTGTATGATGAGAAGAGGGGGGCTGTGTAGGACTGTATGATGAGAAGAGGGGGGCTGTGTAGGATTGTATGATAGGGGGGGGGGCTGTGTAGGACTGTATGATAGGGGGGGGGCTGTGTAGGATTGTATGATGAGGGGGGCTGTGTAGGACTGTATGATGAGGGGGGCTGTGTAGGACTGTATGATGAGGGGGGCTGTGTAGGACTGTATGATGAGGGGGGCTGTGTAGGACTGTATGATGAGGGGGGCTGTGTAGGACTGTATGATGAGGGGGGCTGTGTAGGACTGTATGATGAGGGGGGCTGTGTAGGACTGTATGATGAGGGGGGCTGTGTAGGACTGTATGATGAGGGGGGCTGTGTAGGACTGTATGATGAGGGGGGCGGTGTAGGACTGTATGATGAGGGGGGCGGTGTAGGACTATGTTGAGAGTGGGGCTGTGTAGGACTATGTTGAGAGTGGGGCTGTGTAGGACTGTATGATGAGAAGAGGGGGGCTGTGTAGGACTGTATGATGAGAAGAGGGGGGCTGTGTAGGATTGTATGATAGGGGGGGGGGCTGTGTAGGACTGTATGATAGGGGGGGGGGTGTGTAGGATTGTATGATGAGGGGGGCTGTGTAGGACTGTATGATGAGGGGGGCTGTGTAGGACTGTATGATGAGGGGGGCTGTGTAGGACTGTATGATGAGGGGGGCTGTGTAGGACTGTATGATGAGGGGGGCTGTGTAGGACTGTATGATGAGGGGGGCTGTGTAGGACTGTATGATGAGGGGGGCTGTGTAGGACTGTATGATGAGGGGGGCTGTGTAGGACTGTATGATGAGGGGGGCGGTGTAGGACTGTATGATGAGGGGGGCGGTGTAGGACTGTATGATGAGGGGGGCGGTGTAGGACTATGTTGAGAGTGGGGCTGTGTAGGACTATGTTGAGAGTGGGGCTGTGTAGGACTGTATGATGAGAAGAGGGGGGATGTGTAGGACTGTATGATGAGAAGAGGGGGGCTGTGTAGGATTGTATGATAAGAGGGGGGGGGCTGTGTAGGACTGTATGATAGGGGGGGGGGGGTGTAGGATTGTATGATGAGAAGAGGGGGGCTGTGTAGGACTGTATGATGAGGGGGGCTGTGTAGGACTGTATGATGAGGGGGGCTGTGTAGGACTGTATGATGAGGGGGGCTGTGTAGGACTGTATGATGAGGGGGGCTGTGTAGGATTGTATGATGAGAAGAGGGGGGGGGGATACAATCCACAGACACCCCTCCCCTCAGCACTTCCATATTATACAAACCTATAGAAACTGCACACGTACCTCCTCTCCTGCACTGACAGACGTTTTCTCACCTTCTCTCTCCGCTCTGACACTGGTGAGTCTCAGTCCGTGACCCGACCTTCCCGCTCTTCTTGCAGTTGCAAACAGCCTTTGTTTACAATAAAGTTTTGTGTGTCTTCTGTACGCAAACGTGTTAATAAAGTTGTGAACGTCTGTCGTGCAGTAAGTACATAATGCGCATGCGTAGTCTTGTGACGCTTCCTCCCTCCCCCTTCGTGTCTGTTGCGTCACCGTGCGTCGCGGGCAGGCTGTGACGCTGCGGCTGCCGTTCGGCAGGTGTGAGGACTGGAGCATGGATTTGGAGCTGGAATACCCCGGCAACGGCGGCAAGTAGCCCCGGGGAAGCGGGGGTTCTTCACCCACCGAGGAGACCCCGCAGTCCCCCGCAACTTGCAGCAGGGGGCGGCAGACGGGTAGCCCATGGCGGCTCCTCAGTTCCTAATGGTGGGTCAACGGGTCAGGGCTGTGCTGGATGTGGCCTTGCGGGTTCCTCCTGTCTTCATCATTGATGCCATTTTGAACTCCTCGCACGATGTCTCCGCGGGCTACGCGTCCGTCCTGGGGCAGTTCATCCTCCGGCTGCTGGGTAAGAGCTCCGCATACTTCCGTGTAGCCTGTGTGTCTGCCTGTGGTGAGAAGCCTCTCTGCTCCTGTCTTAGTGACTACAATATGGCCGCTGTCACTGAGGCAGGTACCCAGCTTCCCCTGTGTCCTGAGAGGGGCACCCATTCCTCTACTTACTGTGGCTTTGATGCGATTATCACTTTCTGTTCTGTCAGTTTCTAAAACGTTAATTTCAAGGTGACAACCAATATGGCTGCACTTCCTGTTGTAACGTTTGCAAAACTGGCCACAACTTCAGCTGTTAGGAGCCATTATTACCCCTATTGCAAGGGCAACAGCTAATGGGGCGAGGGGCGACCTCTCTATGCAGGGGGTCTGCGGCCTTTGGCACTCCAGCTGCTGTAAAACTACAAATCCCAGCATGCACATTTGCTTGGCTGTTCCTGTAACCCCTATAGAACTGAACAGGGCATTCTGGGAGTTGTAGTTTGAGAACAGCTGGAGTGCCGGAGGTTGCTGATCTCTGGTGAGGGTCCAGCCCATGGGACCCCTACAGATCCCGAAAATCTGAATGGAGCAGCAGGTCGAGCATGCATGTTGACGAGCCATTCCTTGTGGATGGGGGAACTTAAACTCTAGGTACAAACCCCTTAAACGGGTTCTCCGACAGGTCACCGGTAAAAAAAAGCTATCATCAGTATCTGATCAGTGGGGGTTTGACACTCGGGACTCCCACCAATCAGTTTGAGAAGACACCGACGCTCACAGTAGCTCTGCAGTCTTCTCTCAGCTTAGGCTACTTTCACACTTGCGGCAGTGTGATCCGGCGGGCAGTTCAGTCTTCGGAACTATCCGCCGATCTGCCGCTGACTGAAAGCATTTGTGAGACGGATCCGGATCCGTCTTGTATTTTTTTTTTTTTACATTTTTACTGGTCTGTGCATGTGCAGGCCTGAAGGACGGATCCGGCACGAATACATTCCTATGGGGAAAAATGCCGGATCCGTCATTCAGGCAAGTCTTCAGTTTTTTTTCGCTGGAGATAAAACTGTAGCATGCTGCAGTTTTCTCTTTTGCCTGATCAGTCAAAACAACTGAACTGAAGACATCCTGATGCATCCTGAACGGATTACTCTCCATTCAGAATGCATGGGGATAAGGGCTCTTTCACACTTGCGTTGTTTTGTTCCGGCATAGAGTTCCGTCGTCGGGGTTCTATGCCGGAAGAATCCTGATCAGTTTTATCCCAATGCATTCTGAATGGAGAAAAATCCGTTCAGGATGTCTTCAGTTCCGGACCGGAACGTTTTTTGGCCGGAGAAAATACCGCAGCATGCTGCGCTTTTTGCTCCGGCCAAAAATCCTGAACACTTGCCGCAAGGCCGGATCCGGAATTAATGCCCATTGAAAGGCATTAACCCGGATCCGGCCTTAAGCTAAACGTCGTTCCGGTGCATTACCGGATCCGACGTTTAGCTTTTTCTGAATAGCGTCCTGGCAGCCATGGTAACCAAAGTCCTGTTTGCCATGGTAAAGTGTATCGGGGAGCAGTATACTTACCGTCCGTGCGGCTCCCCGGGCGCTCCAGAGTGACGTCAGGGCGCCCCACGCGCATGGATGACGTGATCGCGTGGATTCTGGAGCGCCCCGGGAGCCGCACGGACTGTAAGTATACTGCTCCCCCGCTCCCCACTACTACTACGGCAACCAGGACTTTAACCACCTCCGGACCGCTGTACGCACAGACGCGTCCTGGAGGTGGTTGATTCATTCCTCCTGGACGCGCCGGCGCGTCCTCTCGCGAGACGCGAGATTTCCTGTGAACGCGCGCACACAGGCGCGCGCGCTCACAGGAACGGAAGGTAAGAGAGTTGATCTCCAGCCTGCCAGCGGCGATCGTTCGCTGGCAGGCTGGAGATGTGTTTTTTTTAACCCCTAACAGGTATATTAGACGCTGTTTTGATAACAGCGTCTAATATACCTGCTACCTGGTCCTCTGGTGGTCCCATTTGTTTGGATCGACCACCAGAGGACACAGGTAGCTCAGTAAAGTAGCACCAAGCACCACTACACTACACTACACCCCCCCCCCCCGTCACTTATTAACCCCTTATTAGCCCCTGATCACCCCTAATCACCCCTGATCACCCCATATAGACTCCCTGATCACCCCCCTGTCATTGATTACCCCCCTGTCATTGATCAACCCCCTGTAAAGCTCCATTCAGATGTCCGCATGATTTTTACGGATCCACTGATAGATGGATCGGATCCGCAAAACGCATCCGGGTGTCTGAATGAAGCCTTACAGGGGCATGATCAATGACTGTGGTTATCACCCCATATAGACTCCCTGATCACCCCCCTGTCATTGATCACCCCCCTGTCATTGATTACCCCCCTGTAAAGCTCCATTCAGACGTCCGCATGATTTTTACGGATCCACTGATAGATGGATCGGATCCGCAAAACGCATCCGGACGTCTGAATGAAGCCTTACAGGGGCATGATCAATGACTGTGGTGATCACCCCATATAGACTCCCTGATCACCCCCCTGTAAAGCTCCATTCAGATGTCCGCATGATTTTTACGGATCCACTGATAGATGGATCGGATCCGCAAAACGCATCCGGACGTCTGAATGAAGCCTTACAGGGGCATGATCAATGACTGTGGTTATCACCCCATATAGACTCCCTGATCACCCCCCTGTCATTGATTACCCCCCTGTAAAGCTCCATTCAGACGTCCGCATGATTTTTACGGATCCACTGATAGATGGATCGGATCCGCAAAACGCATCCGGACGTCTGAATGAAGCCTTACAGGGGCATGATCAATGACTGTGGTGATCACCCCATATAGACTCCCTGATCACCCCCCTGTCATTGATTACCCCCCTGTCATTGATCACCCCCCTGTAAAGCTCCATTCAGACGTCCGCATGATTTTTACGGATCCACTGATGGATGGATCGGATCCGCAAAACGCATCCGGACGTCTGAATGAAGCCTTACAGGGGCATGATCAATGACTGTGGTGATCACCCCATATAGACTCCCTGATCACCCCCCTGTCATTGATCACCACCCCTGTCATTGATCACCACCCCTGTCATTGATCACCACCCCTGTCATTGATCACCACCCCTGTCATTGATCACCCCCCTGTCATTGATCACCCCCCTGTCATTGATCACCCCCCTGTCATTGATCACCCCCCTGTCATTGATCACCCCCCTGTCATTGATCAACCCCCTGTCATTGATCAACCCCCTGTCATTGATCAACCCCCTGTCATTGATCAACCCCCTGTCATTGATCAACCCCCTGTCATTGATCAACCCCCTGTCATTGATCAACCCCCTGTCATTGATCAACCCCCTGTCATTGATCAACCCCCCTGTCATTGATCACCCCCCTGTAAGGCTCCATTCAGACATTTTTTTGGCCCAAGTTAGCGGAATTATTATTTTTTTTTCTTACAAAGTCTCATATTCCACTAACTTGTGACAAAAAATAAAATCTCACATGAACTCACCATACCCCTCACGGAATCCAAATGCGTAAAATTTTTTAGACATTTATATTCCAGACTTCTTCTCACGCTTTAGGGCCCCTAGAATGCCAGGGCAGTATAAATACCCCACATGTGACCCCATTTCGGAAAGAAGACACCCCCAGGTATTCCGTGAGGGGCATATTGAGTCCATGAAAGATTGAAATTTTTGTCCCAAGTTAGCGGAACGGGAGACTTTGTGAGAAAAAAATAAAAAATATAAATTTCCGCTAACTTGTGCCAAAAAAAAAAAAATTCTATGAACTCGCCATGCCCCTCATTGAATACCTTGGGGTGTCTTCTTTCCAAAATGGGGTCACATGTGGGGTATTTATACTGCCCTGGCATTCTAGGGGCCCCAAAGCGTGAGAAGAAGTCTGGTATCCAAATGTCTAAAAATGCCCTCCTAAAAGGAATTTGGGCCCCTTTGCGCATCTAGGCTGCAAAAAAGTGTCACACATCTGGTATCGCCGTACTCAGGAGAAGTTGAGGAATGTGTTTTGGGGTGTCTTTTTACATATACCCATGCTGGGTGAGATAAATATCTTGGTCAAATGCCAACTTTGTATAAAAAAATGGGAAAAGTTGTCTTTTGCCAAGATATTTCTCTCACCCAGCATGGGTATATGTAAAAAGACACCCCAAAACACATTCCCCAACTTCTCCCGAGTACGGAGATACCAGATGTGTGACACTTTTTTGCAGCCTAGGTGGGCAAAGGGGCCCATATTCCAAAGAGCACCTTTCGGATTTCACTGGTCATTTACCTACTTACCACACATTAGGGCCCCTGGAAAATGCCAGGGCAGTATAACTACCCCACAAGTGACCCCATTTTGGAAAGAAGACACCCCAAGGTATTCCGTGAGGGGCATGGCGAGTTCCTAGAATTTTTTATTTTTTGTCACAAGTTAGTGGAAAATGATGATTTTTTTTTTTTTTTTTTTTTTCATACAAAGTCTCATATTCCACTAACTTGTGACAAAAAATAAAAACTTCCATGAACTTACTATGCCCATCAGCGAATACCTTGGGGTCTATTCTTTCCAAAATGGGGTCACTTGTGGGGTAGGTATAATGCCCTGGTATTTTAGGGGCCCAAATGTGTGGTAAGGAGTTTGAAATCAAATTCTGTAAAAAATGACCAGTGAAATCCGAAAGGTGCTCTTTGGAATATGGGCCCCTTTGCCCACCTAGGCTGCAAAAAAGTGTCACACATCTGGTATCTCCGTACTCAGGAGAAGGTGGGGAATGTGTTTTGGGGTGTCATTTTACATATACCCATGCTGGGTGAGATAAATATCTTGGTCAAATGCCAACTTTGTATAAAAAAATGGGAAAAGTTGTCTTTTGCCAAGATATTTCTCTCACCCAGCATGGGTATATGTAAAAAGACACCCCAAAACACATTCCCCAACTTCTCCTGAGTACGGAGATACCACATGTGTGGCACTTTTTTGCAGCCTAGGTGGGCAAAGGGGCCCATATTCCAAAGAGCACCTTTTGGATTTCACTGGTCATTTACCTACTTACCACACATTAGGGCCCCTGGAAAATGCCAGGGCAGTATAACTACCCCACAAGTGACCCCATTTTGGAAAGAAGACACCCCAAGGTATTCCGTGAGGGGCATGGCGAGTTCCTAGAATTTTTTATTTTTTGTCACAAGTTAGTGGAAAATGATGATTTTTTTTATATATTTTTTTTTTCATACAAAGTCTCATATTCCACTAACTTGTGACAAAAAATAAAAACTTCCATGAACTCACTATGCCCATCAGCGAATACCTTGGGGTCTCTTCTTTCCAAAATGGGGTCACTTGTGGGGTAGTTATACTGCCCTGGCATTCTAGGGGCCCAAATGTGTGGTAAGGAGTTTGAAATCAAATTCTGTAAAAAATGACGAGTGAAATCCGAAAGGTGCTCTTTGGAATATGGGCCCCTTTGCCCACCTAGGCTGCAAAAAAGTGTCACACATCTGGTATCTCCGTATTCAGGAGAAGTTGGGGAATGTGTTTTGGGGTGTCTTTTTACATATACCCATGCTGGGTGAGAGAAATATCTTGGCAAAAGACAACTTTTCCCATTTTTTTATACAAAGTTGGCATTTGACCAAGATATTTATCTCACCCAGCATGGGTATATGTAAAATGACACCCCAAAACACATTCCCCAACTTCTACTGAATACGGAGATACCAGATGTGTGACACTTTTTTGCAGCCTAGGTGGGCAAAGGGGCCCACATTCCAAAGAGCACCTTTCGGATTTCACTGGTCAGTTTTTACAGAATTTGATTTCAAACTCCTTACCACACATTTGGGCCCCTAGAATGCCAGGGCAGTATAACTACCCCACAAGTGACTCCATTTTGGAAAGAAGAGACCCCAAGGTATTTCGTGATGGGCATAGTGAGTTCATGGAAGTTTTTATTTTTTGTCACAAGTTAGTGGAATATGAGACTTTGTAAGAAAAAAAAAAAAAAAAAAAAAATCATCATTTTCCGCTAACTTGTGACAAAAAATAAAAAGTTCTATGAACTCACTATCCCCATCAGCGAATACCTTAGGGTGTGTACTTTCCGAAATGGGGTCATTTGTGGGGTGTTTGTACTGTCCGGCCATTGTAGAACCTCAGGAAACATGACAGGTGCTCAGAAAGTCAGAGCTGCTTCAAAAAGCGGAAATTCACATTTTTGTACCATAGTTTGTAAACGCTATAACTTTTACCCAAACCATTTTTTTTTTTACCCAAACATTTTTTTTTTTATCAAAGACATGTAGAACAATAAATTTAGAGCAAAATTTATATATGGATGTCATTTTTTTTGCAAAATTTTACAACTGAAAGTGAAAAATGTCATTTTTTTGCAAAAAAATCGTTAAATTTCGATTAATAACAAAAAAAGTAAAAATGTCAGCAGCAATGAAATACCACCAAATGAAAGCTCTATTAGTGAGAAGAAAAGGAGGTAAAATTCATTTGGGTGGTAAGTTGCATGACCGAGCAATAAACGGTGAAAGTAGTGTAGGTCAGAAGTGTAAAAAGTGGCCTGGTCTTTCAGGGTGTTTAAGCACTGGGGGCTGAGGTGGTTAATAGCGTCCTGGCTGCCATAGTAACACTGAACGCATTTTGAAGACGGATCCGTCTTAAAATGCTTTCAGTTCACTTGCGGTGTTACGGATCCGGCGGGCACCTCCGGCAAATGGAGTACACGACGGATCCGGACAACTCAAGTGTGAAAGAGGCCTAAAACTGATCAGTTCTTTTCCGGTATTGAGCCCCTAGGACGGAACTCTATGCCGGAAAAGAAAAACGCTAGTGTGAAAGTAGCCTTAGCCTAGGCTGTGTGATGTCACATTCATCAGTCACGTGACCTAGGCGCAGCTCCATCCCAAGTGAATGGGGCTGAGCGCGATACCAAGCATAGCCGCTATACAATGCTGTGCTTGATGAGCAGATAGGCCGCTGCTGCCTTCTCAAACATCTGATCGGTGGGGGTCCTACGTGTCGGAACCCCACCAATCAGATACTGTTGTGGATAGGTCATCAGTTTAAAACACTTGGAAAATCCCTTTAACCCCTTTGCTACATGTACGGCGCTGGAGCAATGTGTAAACATGGCACCCGCTCGCACGTACAGCGGGCACCATGGCCGGCAGGTCTCTGATGTTTCATACAGCAGAGACTTGCAGCTAATTACCATGACTGGCAATAATGCCAATCGCGGTAATTAAAGGCTTTGGATGCCGTGATCAAGCCAATGTGGGCATTGGTAGTTGCGCTGACGAGGCTAATGGTATTCATGCTGCAATTCTTATTTTGGCCACCAGATGGCAGGGATAAGAAATGAGCAACTTCTAGTTAAAGGGTTTCTGTCACCCCACAAAACTCATTTTTTTTTTTTTTGGATAGTTAGATTCCTCATAGCGCGATATAGGAGAATATAATAGTCTTACTTACTTTCATGCGGCCGATTCTTTATAAAACAAAGTTTTATAATATGTAAATGAGGGCTCTACCAGCAAGTAGGGCGTCTACTTGCTGGTAGCCGCAGCAGAAAACCGCCCCCTCGCCGTGTTGATTGACAGGGCCAGCCGTGATCTCCTCCTCCGGCCGGCCCTGTCAGTAATTCAAAAATCGCGCGCCTCTGGTCATTCGGCGCTGGCGCTCTGAGATGAGGAGGCTCGTCTCCTCAGCACTCCCTCAGTGCGCCTGCGCCGATGACATCACCGAAAGAGAAGACGTCATCGGCGCAGGCGCACTGAGGGAGTGCTGAGGAGACGAGCCTCCTCATCTCAGAGCGCCTGCGCCGAATGACCAGAGGCGCGGGATTTTGGAATTACTGACAGGGCCGGCCGGAGGAGGAGATCACGGCTGGCCCTGTCAATCAACACGGCGAGGGGGCGGATTTCTGCTGCGGCTACCAGCAAGTAGACGCCCTACTTGCTGGTAGAGCCCTGATTTGCATATTATAAAAGTTCGTTTTATAAAGAATCGGCCGCATGAAAGTAAGTAAGACTATTATATTCTCCTATATCGCGCTATGAGGAATCTAACTATCCAAAAAAAAAAAAAAGAGTTTTGTGGGGTGACAGAAACCCTTTAAAATGTCATTTTAAAAATCCCTGATAGAACAAAATCAAAAATTTAAAAAACATTATTTATAAGCTCATGAGCTTAAAAATCATCACAAAAAATAGTTAAATATATATAAAAAAAATATATAAAAGTTTAAATCACCCCCCTTTCCGCATAATTAAAAAAATAAATGCCTAAATAACGCTAAATATAAAAATCATGAATATCATCGCAACTGAAAACGGCCATACTATTAAAATATAAAACATTTCCAATATGAAGAATGGCGTAACGGAAAAGTGTCAAAATTACCAATTTGCCATTTTTTTCATTGCTTCTCTTACCCAAAAAAAGTAATAAAATGTGATAAAAAAGTCACGCACACTCCAAAATGGTATAAAAAAAAACCTACAGATTGTTCTGCAAAAAATGAGCCCCTAAACAGCTCTGTAGACAGAAGTATAAAAAAGTTATGGGGGTCAAAATATTGGGATGTAATTTTTTTTTTTTCAGTTTTAAATGTATTTTTACACTATTTAGACATCAAACGTACAGATATGGGGTATTGTTGTAATCATACTGACCCAGAGAATGGGCATGGGTCAGTTTTGCCGTAAACGAAACTCTGTGGGAACAAAACCCGTAAAACGGTGGAGCAATTGCGTTGTTTTTTTTTTCAATTCCTCCCCATTTGGAATTTTTTTTTACCGCTTCCCACTACATTTTAAGCCATAATTAATGGTGGCATTAGAAAGTACAACTTGTCCCGCAAAAAATTAATGCTCATACAGCTATGTGACCGGAAATATAAAAAAGTTATGGCTCAAATAAAATGGGGAAGAAAAATGAAACTGCAAAAATGAAGAAAAAAAAAACTCTGGTAGCCTAAGGGTTAAGTAGACGTATCCTTCGGTGAGGCAGAAAGTGAGCAGTCAGTTCTTGAAGTTGATTTATTGGAAGCAGGATACTGGGCAAGCATAAGGATCTGAGGGATCAGGGGTCATATTGAGGTAGATAGACGACCGGGTCCATACCAAAAGTGGTCCAAGGAAGTGACAACCGGTGGCCCAGCGACCAGGTCATGGGTGCCTTAGGTTCACTGATATGTCTAGGGAGTGAAGGTGAGCCATCAGGGCCGATACCACAGAAGAACTACTGTAGCATAAATTGCTGAAAAAGTTACTGCAGGACGCTCTTCGGAGGTCTTGTGGAGCCCATTAGTGTTGAGCAAAGCGCTCTACAGCAGGGATGCTCCAGCTGTTGTAAAACTACAACTCCCATCATTCCCGGCTGATAGCTGTAGTCTGTCCGGGCATACTGCGAGTTGTAGTTTTGAAACCTCAGGCGGGCCGCAGGTTGGGCATCCCTGCTCTACAGAGATCCATCTCCGTACAGCATTCAAATGTATGGGCTCCGACGAGGTGAACACCTTCAGACTTCGATTTCTAAACTTGAAAAACATTTTAAAACTTGAATCCGAAGTTGACTCGACTGAGTTTAATGGTTGTGCACACCATGGGCTTCACCCAATGTGATGCATCATCTCTAGTAACACAGCAAGTCGTCCTACGAGCCCTCCTGTGTGCTGACAGATATACGCAGACCCCAGCGAGCGTCCGCCCCGGGACAGGTCTTGTGGCCTGTGCAGATCACTAATCTCTGGAGCAGTTGGGACAGGCGCCATGATCCCGGCCTGTCAGGATTTATTATTAGGATGGTGGCTGCATGTTTTTCCTGTGACATCACAGATTATGTACTAAGTAAAGGGGTTGGGGGCAGCACGTTGTGATGTCTGTGTGAATACCCCCATCATAACCACATCACTCCCATCATAGCGACATCTAGTGTGACAACGCTGTGCTTATTATACAAGGGAATTGCCTTTTGAGCTGTTTTCTAATATAATGTCTCCATCTTAGGAGCAGAAGGCATTCAGGAGGGAATCCTGCAGGTTTGTGGTCAGATTCCCTGTGTGCAAAAGGAAAGAAGCGCTGTTGCTCGTAGCAGCCAATCAGATTCCAGCTTTTGCTTTCTGATGTCATTTTGAAAATGAATTGAGCAATCTGATTGGCTGCTAGTACGGGCAACTCCAGTTTGCCGGGCTTGGTTGTGATATTGGGCAGATCATTTGCCTTACATCTGACTACTAAAACAGTCAGTGCTTCTGCCCTCGTCTTCCGTCACCTCTCTATACTGCAGCCTCCATGGGACTGGTGGTGGCTTCCTCCCACAGCTTCTATTGGAAGATAATGCACTTTGTGCTATCATCTGCCCATTCACTGGTACGTGCGATCCATAGCCGTATCTCATCGACCTTTGCACCTTGACATAGGACATAGTAGAAGATTTCATCAGTTATCAGACAGACAAGATAAAACATCTACATGTACCTGAGCTCAGGTCAACCTGTACCCCCTGTACACTACGATCCCCTGTACCTGAGCTCAGGTCAACCTGTACCCCCTGTACACTACGATCCCCTGTACATGAGCTCAGGTCAACCTGTTCCCCCTGTACACTACGATCCCCTGTACCTGAGCTCAGGTCAACCTGTTCCCCCTGTACACTACGATCCCCTGTACCTGAGCTCAGGTCAACCTGTACACTACGATCCCCTGTACCTGAGCTCAGGTCAACCTGTACCCCCTGTACACTACGATCCCCTGTACCTGAGCTCAGGTCAACCTGTACACTACGATCCCCTGTACCTGAGCTCAGGTCAACCTGTACCCCCTGTACACTACGATCCCCTGTACCTGAGCTCAGGTCAACCTGTACCCCCTGTACACTACGATCCCCTGTACCTGAGCTCAGGTCAACCTGTTCCCCCTGTACACTACGATCCCCTGTACCTGAGCTCAGGTCAACCTGTACACTACGATCCCCTGTACCTGAGCTCAGGTCAACCTGTTCCCCCTGTACACTACGATCCCCTGTACCTGAGCTCAGGTCAACCTGTTTCCCCCCCCCCGTACACTACGATGCCCTGTACCTGAGCTCAGGTCAACCTGTACACTACGATCCCCTGTACCTGAGCTCAGGTCAACCTGTTCCCCCTGTACACTACGATCCCCTGTACCTGAGCTCAGGTCAACCTGTTCCCCCCCCCCCCCCCGTACACTACGATCCCCTGTACCTGAGCTCAGGTCAACCTGTACCCCCTGTACACTACGATTCTCTGTACCTAAGCTCAGGTCAACCTGTTTCTCCCCCCCCCCCCCCCCCCCCCGTACACTACGATGCCCTGTACCTGAGCTCAGGTCAACCTGTACACTACGATCCTCTGTACCTGAGCTCAGGTCAACCTGTTCCCCCTGTACACTACGATCCCCTGTAATTGTTGACTTTTCTCCTCATCACTTTTGAAAACCAGATTTATTTTCCATGAAGCCAGAAAATTTTTGCAGTTTGTAGCTTATCTCCGGTCTAGGTTTCACCTTGTTTCTTTAGGGCGGTCTGAAAGGCACGTGCTGCATTTGACTCCGTAGTTTAGTTTAAAGGGGTTGTCTCACCACAGACATTGGGGGCATATCGCTAAGATATGCCCCCAATATATATGCGTGGCTATGACCACCAGAGAGGCTGGGACCATGGGAGTGTTTTCCTATATTGTGCAAGCAAGACCACCGCTGCTGGATTACAGGGTGGTCATAGCCATGGAAACGAGCAGTGTATAATGTGATGGAAAAAATTAATCAATCCAGCAAAGGAAGCAATATGGAGAATTACAATACATTAGTAAGTGTCTCGTATTAACTTCCTCTACATGATAAATGACATTTGCTGAAGTGAGACAACCCCTTTAATGAATCTCCTCGAATCTGCCTAGTAGGGATGAGCGGACCTGTGGATGTTCGGTTTCAGGACCTGCAGCAGTTGGCACCTGTTTCGTCGTCATCATCATCAGAGACGTGCGGCGGTGGTCCTCCCATGTCCACATCCTGAAAGATAAGTGGTTGGTCATCGGTGCACTCAATCTCTTCCACTTCTGTGGCAGGGCTATGTGGATGGCCCACGGAAACCCTGCCAGCAGAGTCATCAAAAAGCAGAAGACTGCTGCATGACTTGGGGCTCAGACTGCTTGGCTGATTTGCAAGGGGGTGAGGTGAAAGACTGATGGACATCGGCTGCAGGTGCCAACTGTGGTCTTTCAGCAGGAGACTGGGTGGTAGACAATGTGAAGGAACTGGAGGCACTGTCAGCAACCCAATCTACTATATCGCCTGTACTTGTTCAGGCCTCACCATTCGTAGAGCAGCATTAGGCCCGACCAAATACTGCTGCAGGTTCTGTCGCCTACTCACACCTGAGGAAGGGGCTTCACTTGAGCGTGTAGATGGCACAGATCGACCACGTCCTCCGAGCAACAGGAGCTCCACCAACAGCACCACGACCTGGGCCACGTCCCTTATTTGACGCTCTCCTCATTCTTTGAAGTCACCCACTGAACTAACACAGATTAAGGCCTCCTGCACACGGCCGTTTTTTTTCCCCGTTTACTGGCCGTTTTTTGCATTCCGTATACGGAACCATTCATTTCAATGGTTCCGCAAAAAAAACTGAATGTACTCCGTATGCATTCCGTTTCCGTATTTCCGTTTTTCCGTTCCGTTCTAACATAGAACTTGTCCTATTATTGCCCGCAAATCACGTTCCGTGGCTCCATTCAAGTCAATGGGTCCGCAAAAAAAACGGAACACATACGGAAATGCATCCGTATGTCTTCCGTTTCCGTTCCGTTTTTTGCTGAACCATCTATTGAAAATGTTATGCCCAGCCCAATTTTATCTATGTAATTACTGTATATGCCATACGGAAAAACGGAACAGAAACGGAAACACAACAGAAACAAAAAAACGGAACAACGGATCCGTGAAAAACGGACCGCAAAACACTGAAAAAGCCATACGGTCGTGTGCAATAGGCCTAACTGTTAATTTTCCTGTCACGTATGCAGTGCAGGTGTACCTCGCACCAAAAATGGGTATATGTCACCCACCGAACTAACAGACGGATTAACTATTATATTTTTGTGTCAGGGGTACAATGATGTGCATTGCACCCACCAAAAAATCGCTATAGGTCACCCACAGAATCAACAGCAAGAATAATTATGACATTTCTGTGTCAGGGGTGCAAAGCTAGTGTATTGCACCCACAAAAAAATCACTATACAGCGCTCCAGATGGCGACCAAAATGATCGCCAATGCGCCTTAAAATTTGCAGATGGCGACAAGACTTTTTAGCCTTGTCGCCATTTGCGACAGGGCTGACGCAGTGTAGCTGAATGTTGCGGCGGGGCATGGGAAACAATAATTCCTTGCCCCGCCGCCCTAGCGCAGGCGTTCGCTCAGCAGCACAGGGGAGAAGGAAGCAGTCTCTGGCTTCTAAGTGCCCACAGCTTAAAAGCTTGTTTGCCTGCCCTGCAGCCTTTCAACAAGCTTTATTAAATGCCCGAACACCGACCTTGAACTTCTGTTGCAAAGTCCGGGTAACCCGAACTCGCAAAGTCAACACTAATGCCTAGCCATAAACTGCTAGTCATTTTCTTATTTCCTGTCTCCTAGACGAGTGAGTTTTCCTGTTCCCTGACCATGTATCACTCACTTCCTTCATGCAAATGTCTAAGTTTTTCTTCCTCTTTAAAGTAATTATGCTGCAGGCCGACCATTTGCATATTGCAGATATAAATTCAGATGCCATTCCTGCCAAGTCACCAGCCCAACCCCCCTGCAGTTACAGATGCAGGATCACTCCTGTTCTGTAATTACTCCTGTGTCTTGTTCATCTGGTTTTACGTTGACTTCTCTGACAGTGGCATTTGTCACCTTTTTAAAAGGGATGTCTGGTTTGAGAGGACAACACTGGGGGAGGGGGGCGGGGCGATAGGCTGTAATAAAAACAAGTACCTACCTTGCGGCAGGGCTGTGGAGTCGGTAGATAAATACTCCGACTCCTACGTTTTTGGTACCCTCGACTCCTCTGTATTTAATATGCGAAAGTATTTCATGCATTCCTTGAACCAAAGAAAGGCAACATACATGTCATTACCACAGAACTACTGGCCAGGAAGCCGACAGTTTACTGTATTGCACAGTTTAAGCGAAAGACAAACACAATGAAAACAACAAAGTTTTATTTTATTAAGTGGCTGGATGGTAGCGGCAGGCTTAAACATCGGGAACTTTACCACTTCAAAAATGGTGCTGCCGCTGCCTTCTCCTTTGTGTGCTGATCTTCTGCTGAAGATGGGGCAGTGGGGGGATCCAGGAAGGGGCAGTAGAATCCCATGGTCATGTTTTAAAGTTTAAGGGTCCATTCAGACGTCTGTAATGTGTTTTGTGGATCTGCAAAACACGGACAGCGGCAATGTGCGTTCCACATTTTGCAGACCGCACATTGTCGGCACTATTAGAATATGCCTATTCTTATCTGCAATTGCGGACAAGAATAGGACATGTTCTATATTTTTGGGGAACGGAATTGCGGACCCGGAAGCGCGGGTCCGCAATTCCGTATCCGAGCAGCACATCGTGCTGCCCCATAGAAATGAATGGGTCCGCAATTCCGTTCCGCAAAATGCAGAACGTAATTGCGGACGTGTGAATGGGGCCTAAGCTAATGATCTGAGTTGACAAGTTTTTATAGCCTTAGGCTACTTTCACACTGGTGTTTCTGGGTCCGCTTGTGAGATCCGTTTCAAGGCTCTCACAAGCGGCCCCAATGCATTCTGAATGGATAAGGATCCGCTCAGAATGCATCAGTTTGCCTCCGTTCAGCCTCCATTCCGCTCTGGTGGCGGACACCAAAATGCTGCTTGCAGCGTTTTGATGTCCGCCTGACGATGCGGAGCCAAACGGATCCGTCCTGACACACAATGTAAGTCAATGGGGAGGACGGATCCGTTTTCACTGACACACAATATGGTGCAATTGAAAACGGATCCGCCTCCCATTGACTTTCAGTGTAAGTCAAAACGGATCCGTTCATGGTAATGCAAATGGATCCGTTCTGAACGAATACCAGCGTTTGCATTTAAAGGTGCGGATCCGTCTGTGCAGATACCAGACGGATCCGCACCTAACGCAGGTGTGAAAGTATCCTTAGCTGAATGACAGCAGTTTTTCAAATGGTTTACAGCTTCAGTCTTGAGCTATTGACTATCCATTCCCTTCACTTATACAAGTGTCTAGTCCTGCAAAAAACATATTTACTTAATCCGTTATCAGTGAGAGGCTCGGTTAACCATGGGCGTTGCGTTCCCTGTAACAGCGGAACACAACACAATGGAAAGTATAGGTATTGCCGCTCCTTAACTGCGTTGCGTGCCATATAGTGAAGCATATGAAAAGCACGCTTCTTCATGGGCACTTAACGTGTTCGTTTTGCAGTAATGTGACGCACTGCATGCATTGGCCTTTATTCTTACAGTAGAGAATGAATTAATTATAACTTTTTGTGAATTGGGACATATAAACGTGCTTTTTTAAAAAAAAAAAAATTTATTTAAATTTAGTAGGAGTCGGTTCATTTTTTCCGACTCCAGGTACTCCGACTACAGCCCTGCCTTGCGCTTCCAGCTCTGCCTCTCCAGTTCTCCCATCTGGGTAACAGTCAGTTAGTAAAAGTAGGTGACGACAGGAGCGGCCACGCTAGAACGCAGGAGATTCCCCACAAGCGAGTGCTTGTGGCCTTGTTGTTTAGCACATATGCCACTGCCAGAATAAAAAAAAAAATTCTTGGCATTCTGGTCAACTACTTTTAAGACTCTGCTCACATCTGCGTAATGGTTTCTGTTTGATCCCATTGATTTGTAAGAGTCCGTCATGGTTTGAGTAGAAGGACATCGCTGCACGTAGCTATGTCTTTTCCGTCTTATGTACCGGAATCTGCTACTGAAGCTCTGGGTAGAGACACTGACGCCCATGTGAGCAGAGCCCTAAGCCAGATGTCATAAATGTGAATGGAGCATGCTAGGAGTTGTAGTTTCACTACAGCAGGAGATTGCTGACTCCTGATTTGATGTGTATAGACGGACAGAAAATGAATAGAGGTATCCGCTCCTGTGTGTGACACCTTTCAGTCTCTTCTGAGAGGTGTGGAAACAGCAGAACAAGCATGTTGTTTCTTCTAGATTTTTTTTTTTTTTTAAAGGCTGTGTACATCTTTTGGGGCAATATTTTAAATTATTGCATTGTATTATTTTGAGCTAAAAAACTTTCAATTGGTCTTAACAACATGGCATCCTTTTTGTGTACAGAGCTGAGATGCTCTAGAAGCACCCTTTTGGATTTTCTGTCTTTTCCGTCAGACCAGGAGCTGAGGGACTCCTCATCTCTGCTCTCTGACATTATAAACACTCATTATAGCTCAGTTCTTATCTTACTGATAAGAATGGGGCTTAAACAAGTGTTTGACTTCTTAGCTTAGAGTTGAGGGTTATTAGATGACCAGCACAAAGTGAAAGTACCATTCACACAGTTAGAAAAATGGTTAACCCTTTGTGGCAGAATGGCTCAATATTTTTAGCCAAAAATGAGTAAAATACAATCACAAACAAAAACTGCCTCCAAAGGTGTACATAGGCTTTAATAAAACTGTAAACCATTGTGTTAATTTGTGACTTTTTGTTTATTGGGGTTTTATATGACTGTTGTGTGCTAACCTTCTGCCATTTGTTTTTCAGGTGTCCTGGCATCCGCCATAGTGCTTGTGTTGTCCCGGAGAGCACTTTTCAAGTTTTACACCATCAGCATGGCCCTTGTAATTGCTGCAACTTCAGTGTTGATCAACTATTATACCACTTTGCACAGTAACTTGAATTCCCCATACAGACTGTTGGACCTCGCCCCCAGCAGATCTTCCCTCTGGGCGCCACTGATTGTCTTGCAGCTTGTCTTCGGCATTGGATTCATCACTTTGCTCGAGATCGATTCAGTGTACGCTCGCCTCATCATCGTGAACATGCTAGTCCCTGTCGTTGGCTTCATTGTTGAACTTCCGATTGAGGTGCAGGAGACGCTGGACATCATTTCTGGCCTCGTGCTTGCCATCTACACTACAGTATGCCTGTCCCTCCGCTTCAAATGGTTCTACTACTCCACAAAGTACACGTTCCTTCTGCTGAAGCACATGTACCAGGTTTACGGACTGCAGGTCATGTTGGAGGATGCCTGGAAAAAAATCCACTTCCCTGACGTATTAAGAGTGTTTTGGTTGACCAGACTAGCCACTCAAGCCGTGTTCTTGGTCTACGCGGTAAAGATTGCCAGTGCAGGCGAAGCCGCCTCCTTTTTGTCGTGGAGCGACTTCTGGGAACTGGTCTGCCACCTCATAATCAGCGGCTGCGACTCCACGTTGACTGTCTTGGGGATGAGCGCTGTTATCTCTTCCATAGCACATTACCTCGGACTTGGTATTCTTGCCTTCATCGGCTCCACCGAAGAAGAAGACAAACGCCTTGGCTTTGTAGCTCCTGTCCTGTTCTTTATTTTGGCCCTACAAACTGGCCTGAGCGGACTGAAGCCCGAAGAGAGACTTGTTCGCCTTTGTCGTAACATGTGCCTTCTGTTGACTGCAATTTTACATTTTATCCATGGAATGACTGACCCAGTGTTAATGTCACTCAGTGCCTCCCACGTGTCCTCATTTCGCAGGCATTTCCCGGTACTCTTGGTTTCAGTATTCCTCTTTGTGCTTCCAATTCTCCTCAGCTGTGTCTTGTGGCAATATTACGCCCTCAACACCTGGTTATTTGCCGTCACGGCTTTCTGTGTTGAACTTTGCCTCAAAGTCGTTGTTTCTCTGACCGTCTACACGTTGTTCATGATCGACGGCCACTACAGTGTAGTGTGGGAAAAACTGGACGACTACGTGTACTATGTCCGCTCCACCGGCAGCATCATAGAGTTTATCTTCGGCGTCGTCATGTTTGGCAACGGCGCCTACACAATGATGTTTGAGTCGGGAAGCAAGATTCGAGCTTGTATGATGTGTCTTCACGCCTACTTCAACATCTACCTGCAAGCCAAGAATGGGTGGAAGACGTTCATGAACCGCAGGACTGCCGTCAAGAAGATCAACTCTCTTCCAGAAGTGAAAGTCACAGAGGACGGTGAAATCGATGACGTATGTGCAATCTGTTATCAAGAGTTCCGCACGTCGGCCCGGGTGACGCCCTGCCATCATTACTTTCACGCGCTTTGCCTTCGGAAGTGGCTGTACATTCAAGATACGTGTCCAATGTGCCATCAGAAAGTCTACATGGAGGACGAGGTGAAAGAAAACACGTCCTTCTCCAACAACAACGGAGTGGCCGTGCCAAACGAAGAAGCGGGACAAGATCTCGTCGATGAGGATCCAGAAAGGGAGCTGGACGGCCATGACCTAAGCGAGGACGAGAGCACGGACGGTGACGAGGAAGAGTGGACGGCTGAGCAGCACCATTCCAACGCTGAAGAGGAGTTAATTCACGAGTTTGATAATCTGAGGGATTAAGCATTATTTATTGGTTTAAATTTTTTTTTCTCTTCTGCTGTTGTGTGTCTCTACTAATAAGACATGAAAAGTTGGACTTCTTTTGTTCTGTCATTCTGAAAGCACAATCAGAATCCTGAAGCAAGGTGTAAATGGATACGTGTCTTCTAAGTGCTACTGTAAATATCTCTTGGTCGCTTTTGTGACCTAATTAAAATGTGTACATTCTTGTACACAAACTAAATAAATGATTTTGCATCCATTGCTTCTTTCACAGCCACATTGAGGGAGATCCTATAGTATTGCACTCATCGAGGTTGTGAAATTCTGCAAGTATATAAGGGATTGTTTACATGGCAGATCCATAATACAGTACGGAGTTGGTACATTTTCCAACGTACATCAAGGGTTTCCTGATGTATAGGCATATACTACCTATAGGCTCCCATGTTAGAAGTACATATAGAGCAGAGTATAGGTATTTTTTACCAGATACCTCTATAGATTGCTGCCATTGACTGCATTAAAAAATACTGAATAAGTGGCTACACCACCTCCTGTTATGGTATAAATGTGCCAAGTGTGCTGACTAAACTCCAGTACCAATGAGTAAAAATCCAAATACTTATAGTTGGGGCTCAAAGCTAAAATTGGATAAGAAAAGAAAATCAGATTTTTCGAATTTTTAAAGTGTCGCTCATATTTTTTTCATTTGCTAGTTTATTAGAGCTAGGCATGTATACCTGAGTTAGTCTGTCAATGATTGCGAAAAGATCTGTAATTACCTTATAATAGCTTTCATGTCCACTGTCCCTTTCCACTGCTCCCTTAAAAGACCATTGCTAGGGCTTTTCTGTCTTCCCTTTAGTATAAACAGAAGACGGAGGGGCGGTCCTTCACACTGCATGCCTGCATTAGGCTTCAGAGTGAGGAGGCGTGTCTCTCAGTAATCCATTTTGATTGGCTGGCAGGAAGCTGCTGGCTACAGAAAGTGTGTATGAAGTGAGGGAAGACAGTTTTGGCCTCAGAGAACTGGCAGAGGAGCCATCTTGAGAAGATCCTCATATTGTAAAAGATTAAACAGCCGTAACTAAGGGAAAAGCTCAAGGAAAACAGTGGTATGTGAAGAAACTAAAGATTGCTTTATGCATAATGCTGCTGCAGCAGTAACATACTGTATGCTAAAATTTATTTTTAATGAAAACACGAGAGTTACTTTAATAAAATAATGGGTAATTTAAAGTAAAACAATCTTACCTTCATTCATAGGTGTATGAAATGGGTACTGTAGTGTCCAATAGATCTTAAGTGAATGGCCAATAACCTCAACTGCTAGTCTTGCCTGTATTAGCATGAACTGCAGCTCATCGGAGCCAATACATTATACAGAGCAGGAACTCTGTACAGTATTACTACAACAGTTTTTAGTGAATCGACTTCGGATGAAGCATCTGAAGTCTATTTGCTCCTCCCGAATTGGCATCTACGTGGTATAGTATATCAGTATGGTTCATATACACTTCATAGATTCCTTGCACTGAGACAAATTGCCCCTACAGTTGCTTATATCGTAATTGAGGCATGTGCTGTATACTGTAATGGAGGATTGTCTACATTACGATATACAGTGACTGCAGGAGCAGTTTTTCTCAGTACAAATATACGAGCTATAATATACTATATATGTTCTGATGTTATTGGCCATTCATTTAAGATCTGTTGGACACTGCAGTGCTTATATTATCTTTTGCCTATAAATGAAGTTTATTGTGCCGTACTATTACGGTGTTTGTCATGTGGAGGTGACCGGTGCTGAACGAGTCAGCACCTGTCTCCTCCTAGGTCAGGCAGGGGACACCAGTGTTTTGGGTCCCCTGCCAGCACTTCTATTGGCTGGAACAATGCTCCAGCCAATGGCAGCGCTATAGCTGCACAGGAAGAGGCTGACCTTTCCCCTTCCATTCTAGCTGGTGACTGCATACAGAGAGGTTCTATGCCTTTTTTGTGCTGCTTGTGGCTTGCTGGGATTTGTGGTGCACACCACTGCGATTTTTTTTTTTTTTTTTTTTTTTTTTTTTTTTTTTTTTTTTTTTTTTTTTTTTTCTCCTTTCTTGCTGAAAAGAACATCTGAAATAGCTGCACAGATTTTATTTTTTTAATTTGCAGCTGTTCCAGATCCCTAAAACACCCCCCATCCCTGTCCCTTCCCGCCTGTCCTTTTTTTTTTTTTTTACGGAAGCCATTTGGTCCGTGACCTTTTTTGGTTGGTTTATTTATTATTGTTACCATTTTCCAGCTTTGCACCACTTGTTCTGTGTGAGAGCTGTGACCGCCAAGTGCTGTTCAGTGTCTACCTGCCTGATCAGCACATGGGGATTATTTTTTGCGTTTATTTTATTTTATTTTTTGATTTATTTATGAATTTTTTCCATATCTTTGAAAAAAAAAATTGCCAATTTTTCATTATTTTGTGGTTAAAAAAAGAACTTGTAGTTAGGGTTTTATATAAATACTAGGCATTAAGCCCGTTACAATAACCGGCGCTAGAATGGTAGTGCATAAACATTAGTAGGAACGGTCTATATTAAATGGCAAGGGAACTTGACCACATTGTGTTTCTTGCCTCCGTCACAGATTTTGGTAAAAAGACTGGACAAAAAAATCCTTACCTGCAGGACTTTTTTGTCTGGTAAAAAGAGGATCCCAAACAGAAACTGAATGGATCCCATTATAGTCATTGGAGTTTGTTCAGCTCTGTTCCTGTCAGGCTGGGTTTACATTATGTTTCGTTTGTTGCATACGTTTAACGTACATGAAAAAACGTATACTATAAAACGGACGCCTTAGACAGATGCCATACTGTGGCATCTGTCACCATAGAGTTCCATTGTTCAAAACGTGTGTATGTATATATTACACATATACTGCTCAAAAAAATAAAGGGAACACTTAAACAACACAATGTAACTCCAAGTCAATCACACTTCTGTGAAATCAAACTGTCCACTTAGGAAGCAACACTGAGTGACAATCAATTTTACATGCTGTTGTGCAAATGGGATAGACAACAGGTGGAAATTATAGGCAATTAGCAAGACACCCCCCCCCCCCCCCCCCCAAATAAAGGAGTGGTTCTGCAGGTGGTGCCCACAGACCACTTCTCAGTTCCTATGCTTCCTGGCTGATGTTTTGGTCACTTTTGAATGCTGGCGGTGCTTTCACTCTAGTGGTAGCATGAGACGGAGTCTACAACCAACACAAGTGGCTCTGGTAGTGCAGCTTATCCTGGATGGCACATCAATGCGAGCTGTGGCAAGAAGGTTTGCTGTGTCTGTCAGCGTAGTGTCCAGAACATGGAGGCGCTACCAGGAGACAGGCCAGTACATCAGGAGACGTGGAGGAGGCCGTAGGAGGGCAACAACCCAGCAGCAGGACCGCTACCTCCGCCTTTGTGCAAGGAGGAACAGGAGGAGCACTGCCAGAGCCCTGCAAAATGACCTCGAGCAGGCCACAAATGTGCATGTGTCTGCTCAAACGGTCAGAAACACTCCATGAGGGTGATATGAGGGCCCGACGTCCACAGGTGGGGGTTGTGCTTACAGCCCAACACCGTGCAGGACGTTTGGCATTTGCTAGAGAACACCAAGATTGGCAAATTTGCCACTGGCGCCCTGTGCTCTTCACAGATGAAAGCAGGTTCACACTGAGCACATGTGACAGAGTCTGGAGACGTCGTGGAGAACGTTCTGCTGCCTGCAACATCCTCCAGCATGACCGGTTTGGCATTGGGTCAGTAATGGTGTGGAGTGGCATTTCTTTGGAGGGACGCACAGCCCTCCATGTGCTCGCCAGAGGTAGCCTGACTGCCATTAGGTACGAGATGAGATCCTCAGACCCCTTGTGAGACCATATGCTGGTGCGGTTGGCCCTGGGTTCCTCCTAATGCAAGACAATGCTAGACCTCATGTGGCTGGAGTGTGTCAGCAGTTCCTGCAAAACTAAGACATTGATGCTATGGACTGGCCCGCCCGTTCCCCAGACCTGAATACAATTGAGCACATCTGGGACATCATGTCTCGCTCTATCCACCAACGTTACGTTGCACCACAGACTGTCCAGGAGTAGGCAGATGCTTTAGTCCAGGTCTGGGAGGAGATCCCTCAGGAGACCGTCCGCCACCTCATCAGGAGCATGCACAGGCGTTGTAGGGAGGTCATACAGGCACGTGGAGGCCACACACACTACTGAGCCTCATTTTGACTTGTTTTAAGGACATTACATCAAAGTTGGATCACCCTGTAGTGTGTTTTTCCACTTTAATTTTGAGTGGGACTCCAAATCCAGACCTTCATGGGTTGAAAAATTTGATTTCCATTTTTTTATTTTTGTGTGATTTTGTTGTCAGCACATTCAACTATGTAAAGAACAAAGTATTTCAGAAGAATATTTAATTCAGATCTAGGATGTTATTTTTGTGTTCCCTTTATTTTTTTGAGCAGTGTGTATATGTATGTATGTATATATATTTTTTAATTTTTTATTTTACAATGGAATGATGATGGATGCCACAGTATGGCATCTGTCTGAGGTGTCCGTTAAAGGGGTTTGTCCGGGTTCAGAGCTGAACCCAGACATACCCTTATTTTCACCCAGACATACCCTTATTTTCACCCAGACAGCCCCCCTGAGGCTAGCATCGGAGCATCTCATGCTCCGATGCGCTCCCTTGCCCTGCGCTAAATCGCGCAGGGCACGGGCTCTTTTGTTTTTAATAACACACTGCCGGGCGGTAACTTCCGCCCGGCAGTGTGTTCAGTGACGTCACCTGCTCTGAGGGGTGGGCTTTAGCCCTAGCCATTTTACTGGCTAGGGCAGAGCTAAATCCCGCCCATCAGTGCTGGTGACGTCACCGGGGTTCCTTGCAGCCCCATGGAGAGCCCCGGTACGTCACCGGATCTCCAAAAAATGCCTTTGCCCTGCGCAATTTAGCGCAGGGCAAAGGAGAGCATTGGAGCATAAACTGCTCCGATGCTCATGTCAGGAGGGCTGCTGGGGTGAAAATGGAGGGATGTCCGGGTTCAGTTCTGAACCCGGACAACCCCTTTAACATACAAGTTTTTTAGTATACATTAAACATATTGCAAAAATCCAACACTTCCATTATTTTCATTGTTCTACTACTTATCTAACTGAGCAGAACAACATAAATAGTGGTGTATGGAGCTTTGCTATTGGTTATTTCAGGCCCAGGCAGCATCGCTGCGCTGCCTATGCCATTCCCTGTGCTACTAAATTAGGGGAAAAGTCTATTGGTCGGCGCGCTGGTGTGGGCGGCCTGTGGAGCGCCGTGTTGCGCATGCACAGTTTAATTATCGGCACGAACACGCAGCACAGGGCTTTTATTATGGATGTGCAGGGAGGACGAGTGTTGTACAGGGGCAGTGATGATGAGGGTCACTGTACATAATATATAGGGGCAGTGATGGTGAGGGTTGTTGTACGTTATATACACGGGCCACTGACAGACTCTTTATACTCTTCAGTCGGTGGAGGGGGTTGTTGATGGGTAACCATCTCCGGCCCCCGCAGATGACTCTCTCGGGCGGGGATTGGTCGGCCGCAGTGGGAGACTCCTGGTGGGAGTGTCTCAGGGACTGTGGCTTTGCCCTGGGGGAGGTTTCAGGCTACAGACCCTCCTTCCTCCGAGCCTCGGGCTCTCTCATCTTGTAACCAGGAGGACGGCGGAGATGAGTCGGTGAGGAGCTGCAGCATCCCAGACTCTGTGTCCTGCACGCTGGAAGCCAGTCTCAGGTGAGGGCTCAGCCCTGGGCACCCGTACAGGGCCTTCTGGGTAATAGAGAACAGATTGGCAGTACACCCGGCACAATGAGGATGGGTCCCCAGTGCCGGTCCTGCCTACACCAGCGGCGGTGATTGGGTGGTAGGTCGCCGCACATTTAACATCGGCACACACGCACGGACACCTCGCAGGCACAGAGGGATTTTATGTCCATGTTGGGGATTTAGCAGTCCGGGGTCTCTTTTATGTTGCTCTGTCGGTGACATCCTGTGACATATTGTGCAGCTATTCGCACCATCGGCTCCTCTTCTCCCAGCACAATGTGGAGTCTCCTCTTCTCTTCCATAGAGGTGAAGTCTGGGATGAGAGTGGAGAGTCTCTGGAAGTGAGTGTCCCTCAGCGCTGAGTACTTGGGGCATTGTAGCAGGAAGTGGCCCTCATCCTCCAGGGCCCCCTTGTCACACTGCTGGCACAGTCTACTCTCCTTGGGCTTGTAGGTCTGTCTGTGTTGCCCAGATTCCATTTCCAGGCTGTGGGTGCTCAGTCTGTACCGGCTCAGGACTTGTCTGTCTTTGGGCTCTTGTAGTATCTCCAGGTATGTGGTCAGTTTGTATTCTCTCTGCAGTGATTGGTAGACAGTGAGTTTCTTGGAGTTTGCTATGTCATTTCTCCATTCTCTGATATGGTTTTCTTTATAATTGTTCGTTACATCCTTTATTTGGTATTTTGTTAGGCCGTGTGTATGAGAGCTTTGGATGGACAGGGTGGAGATCAGTTGTTGCAGCCCACATGGTTTGGAGTGGTCCTTGTTGGCCAGTAGGGCTTTATGGTGGTATGAGTTGGGGCTGCTGTTCTGTAGGTGGTTCCAATATGATAGCGCCCTCTTCTGTACTGCAAGAAGTAAAAGAAATCTGCCCGGCAAGCATTGTTAGAAGTGCTCCGATGAACCTGGAGGAGGTGTTTGCAGAATTCCAGGTGGAATGTTTCTGTTAGGATTCCAGCCCATTTGGTTTGGTCTGGATAGGTGATGGGGCCGCATACTTCACTTCCATAGAGGAGGATTGGGGTGATGACGCTGTCAAAGATTTTAAGCCAGACTCTCACAGGTGGTTTTATTTTGTACAGTCGTCTCCTAATGGCATAGAAGGTTCTACATGCCTTGTCTCTCAGGGCCTCTATGGCTGGCTTGAAGCTTCCTATTTGGTTTATATCTAGGCCGAGGTATGTATAACAGTTGGACTCCTCAAGAGTGCAGCTGTTTAGTGTGAGGGAAGAACTCTTGATTTTAGTTTTTTTCCTTTGGAAAACCATGACCTTTTTGTTTTCTTTGCGTTGATGGGTAGTGCCGATGCTGCACTGTACTTCTCCAGCACTTCCAGGCTGTCTTGTAGGCCTCTCTCTGTTGGTGACAGTAATAGATCATCTGCATACAACAGGAACTTCACCTCTGTGTCATGTAGAGCCAGTCCTGGTGCTGAGGAGGATTCTAGGGCTGCAGCCAGTTCATTGATGTAAATGTTGAACAGAGTTGGACTTAAACTGCAGCCCTGTCTAACTCCACGAGCCTGCTGGAAGTACTGTTCTTTTCCCATTCATCTTTATGCTGCAGATGTTCTCAGTATAGGAGCTCTTGATGACCTCAAGTCTTCCCTCCTATTCCACTCTCCAATAGTTTGAGGAACAGACCTGGGTGCCACACGGAGTCAAAAGCCTTCTTAAAGTCCACAAAGCAGGCAAATATCTTCCTGTGCTTTGTATTGTGGACATGGTTCTTGATGAGACTGTTATGGTATAGATGTGATCAGTAGTTCGATGGTTTGGCATGAACCCGGCTTGGCTTCTGTGGAGGATATTATGCGGTGTCAAGAAGGTGAGGATCCTTCTGTTCAGAATACTATTGAACAGTTTTCCCAGCGTGCTGCTGACAGATTCCTCTGTAGTTGGCTCATACTGGTCTCCACTCTTATGGATGGGTGGTATGAGGCCTTGGTTCCATACGTCAGGGTAGTGCCCAACACTCAGGGCTAGGTTGAAGACCTTCCATATTGCAGCATGTACCTCTGGAGAACTGTGTTTTTATCATCTCTGGAAGGATTCCATCCATCCCACTTGATCTTTTACATCGCAGGTCTTGAATTTTCTCAGCTATTTCTTGGGGTGGCATGGGTGTGTCTAGGGGGTTTTGGTAATCTTTGATTGTTTCCTCCATTTCATTGAGTCTTTGGATGATGTGATTTTTGTTCCACACTCGGCTCCTCCTTTTTTTTTTTTTGTGTACAGGCTCTTGAAGTAGTTGAGCCAGATGTTGCCATTTTTGATGTGGAGATTGGGTTTTCTGGGATCCTGAGATGATTTGATTCCAGGTTTCCCAGAAAGTTTTCCTGAAGAGTGTCTTCCAGTTGTTGCAAGTTTCTGGAGATGAAGTCTTGTTTCTTCTTTCTCAGGATTTGTTTGTAGATTTTCTGTAGGGCCCCATAAGTGCTCCTCAGATCAATATTGTCAGGGTCTCGGGTTTTATTTTATTTTTTAAAGCTGTTCGCAGGGCGTTCCTTAGAGTTCGGCATTCTCTATCAAACCATTTATTGGGCTGTTTATTGGCTGATTTTCGGTGGGTGACTCTTGATGTTAGAGGTTTCTGTGATATGTAATATTCTTTGGAGGTCCTCTGCTGCTCGGTTCACGCCTTGGGGACTTAGTACATAGGTGGTGGTGTGAAAGTTTACAAACCGTTCTTTGATGTCGGGTCTGTTGGCTACCTCTCTGTAGGTTGTGGTAGACTGTCTGGACCATTTAAATTAGGGATCGACCGATATAGATTTTTTAGGGCCGATACCAATACCGATGATTTGTGAACTTTCAGGCCGATAGCCTATAATTTATACCGATATCCTGGGAATTTTCATTTTTGAAAAAAAAAAAAAATTTCCTACACATCTGCTGAAAATTATGTTTATTGTTAACGTTTTTTTTTAAAATCTTTCTTTTTCATTTATACTTAATATTTTTGTGTGTTGTGTTTTTTTTTTTTTTGTTTTTTTTAACTAACTTTTAGCCCCCTTAGGGACTAGAACCCTTGTCCTATTCACCCTGATAGATCTCTATCAGGGTGAATAGGAGCTCACACTGTCCCTGCTGCTCTGTGCATAAAGCACACAGCAGCATGGAGCTGAACATGGCAGCCAGGGCTTCAATAGCGTCCTGGCTGCCATGGTAACCGATCTGAGCCCCAGGATTACACAGCTGGGGCTCTGATCGGAGGAGCAGGGGAGAGGGGATCCTGTGGCCACTGCCACCAATGATTAATACTGGGGGGGGGGCTTGAGTGGGGGGGCACACTGCGCCACCAACGTTTTTAATACTGGGATGGGGGTGGGGGGCGCACTGCGCCACTAATGATTAATACTGGGGGGCTTGAGGGGGGGGGCGCACTGCGCCACCAATGAAGAGATCTCTCATTAATTCATATACAGGAGGCGGGAGCTGGCTGCAGAATCACATAGCCGGCTCCTGACCTCGGAGTGGTAGCTGCGATCCGCGGCACCTAAGGGGTTAACTACCGCAGATCGCAGCTATTGATCATAGAGGCCGGGAGCCGGCTATGTGATTCTGCAGCCAGCTCCCGCCTCCTGTATATGAATTAATGAAAGACTTAACTTCATTGGTGGAGCGGTGGCCACAGCCCCTCCCCTTATTTTGTCCTCTCTCCTCTCATTGGCAGCAGCACAGGGGGAGGAGACACTGCTTCCTTCTCCCCTGTGCTGCTGAGGGAACACCGAGCACTGAGAGCAGTGCGTTCTGTGTTCCCAATACGTTATCGGTATATCGTCAAAATAGATGACGATACCGATAACGGTCAAAATCCTGAATATCGGCCGATTAATATCGGTAAAACCGATAATCGGTCGATCGCTAATTTAAATGATGGTGGGAGGTTGTACAGACCGGTCTGATGGGGTTTTGAGGATGGTTTGTTTGAGTATTTGATATAGAGCAGTAGTTGGCTGTGGTCTGACAGGTGTGTTTGTGGGGCGATTGTGAAGGCGTTGATGTCTGTGATGGAAATAGTCTACCACACTATTCCCTACATGGGACCTTAGTGTGTATCTTCCCAGAGAGTCTCCCTTGGTGCGGCCATTCAGAATGTAGAGCCCTAGACTCCGACACAGATTCAGCAGTTTTCTTCCACTCTTGTTTATTATATTGTCATAGCTGTTTCTGTGTCTGTATTGACTCCTGGCAGTAGCTTTCAGATCCCAATATGTGTTCCCCTCTGCGGTGACATAGTCCTTTTCTCTTCCAGTTCTGGCATTGAGGTCTCCATAGATGAGCACATGTCTTAGAGACTGGAAGTGGTTGATCTCACTTTGTAGAGCCTCATAGATGTCTGGTCTGAAGTATGGGGATTCGGGTTGGGCGATATATGCTGCACACAGGTAGATGTCAGACTGAGAGGTGAGGATAGAGCTACTTATTTTCATCCAGATGTGGCTCTTTCCTTTTTTGATTGCTCTGTCATGTAGTTCTTCTTTATACCAGACTAAAATTCCTCCTGAGTAGCGACCCTGTTTGATGTTTTTATCTTTCTGGGCGGGCACGGAGAATTCTCTATAGCCGACAGGCGCTTGTGATTCATCCTGTCGCTATCCTGCAATCTTTATGAAGTCTGGATCTTTTACTTTGGATCCAAAGGCTGAAGCATTCAGACCTTGAATGTTCCAGCTGCTGATTATAAGTGATGTCATTTTGGGTTGTTATACCTTGTAATGAGTAAATTGTATGGGATAGTCCAGGTTGTAGATGGTCGTCACTGTGTCTGTTACATAATTGGTTCAGTCACATTAATTTGTTACATAACGTGCTGAGGAGGTCCAGTATCTCCTCCATGTCTCTGGTGGTCTTGATATCCATCTGCACGGTCTTGTTCTTGGGTTCATGTGTTGTGCTTGTATTGGTTTGATGATTGAGGTCTTCTTGCTGCTGTTGTGTTAGTTTGTGTTTGGTTTGTACCAGGTTCAGGGGTATGGGTTCTGTTCAGCACAATGTCTTTTAGCTCTCTGGCCAGGTGAATTGCCACTTGTTTGTTTTCATAGAGTTGATGTGTTATGGATGGATGTTGGGCCAGGTGAATGTTGGGCTTTGAGCGAGTTTTATCAGCCAGTTCTGTATTTATCTTATGGATGATCTGGTCCTGTATATCCATCCTTGGAAGTAGACAGGACAGTATGACTTTGAAGGGGGGAATTTTTGCTGTGCAGTCTTAGTTGTGGCAGTCTGTCTGCAATGGCTCCTTGTTGTTTCTGGATGTTTGTTCCTGTGTGTATGATAATGTGTTTGGGGTCGGTGAAATAGGGATCGTTGAGGACTTCTGTTGCATGTTCAATTGTAGCACAGAAGATTTTGGTGACTCTTTCCTGGGAAGAGCTGTTGTGTGTTGAGGTATTTCCCATTTGAGTCCATTATTATTTCAGAAGTGTGATGTCTGGGATTTGCTGGGTGTCTAGTGGTGGCTTCAAGATTATCTGAGTGGTTTTGGCTTTCACTGCTCTTTGTTGATTTTTGGACACTCATTAGTTGTCTTGGTGTCTTGTTCATTGTTGTATACTTTGTCAGCACATATCATCCTCTTTGATCATCTCTCCTGGTTGTTGGGCTGTGTTTGTGTTTTTTTTTGTTATCTCTTCTCTCAGTTGGGTATTTTCCTCTTGTAGATGTCAGATCTTCAATTGCACTTCCTGTAAGGCAGACCTATGTTCAGATTTCAGTTAGTTTATTTCTTCTGAGTTGGTCATTTGTATTGCTTTCAGCTAATTGTCTTTGAAGCTGTTCCTTGAATTGAACGAAGTCTCTTTCTAATGGAGATAAGCATACTCTGAGGACCTCGGGTGAGGGGCACGCTGGGCTGGGACATGATGCAGGCATGTCTCTGGAGGATGTCTCTGTTGGAATTTGTTCCTCACAGGTCTTGTTCGATGGACTTTGTATATCTTTATAGACTTTGGCCTGTTCTTTAATTTGGGGGAAGAGTTGTTCAAATTCTTCCAATTTGGCCTCTGTGCCTTGTGTCATGATTCTGTCTCTGTCTCTCGTTCACTGTAGTGAATTTTTATACTACAGGTTTTTGCACGGACGCAGAGCACCGATTAGGAGTGTGCTCAGTAGCATCTGCACATTTTTGAGGTTTTGTTTACATTTTTATTTGGTGTGAAAAAATACCTGCAGTTAGTCAGGTCCATAAATATTGGGACATCGACACAATTCTAACATTTTCTGGCTCTTCACCACCACAATGGATTTGAAATGAAACTAACAAGATGTGCTTTACCTGCAGACTGTCCGCTTTAATTTGAGGGTATTTACATCCAAATCAGGTGAACGGTGTAGGAATTACAACAGTTTGCATATGTGCCTCCCACTTGTTAAGGAACCAAAAGTAATGGGAAAATTGGCTTCGCAGCTGTTCCATGGCCAGGTGTGTGGTGTTCCCTCATTATCCCAATTACAATAAGCAGATAAAAGGTCGAGTTCATTTCAAGTGTGCTATTTGCATTTGGAATTGGTTGCTGTCAACTCTCAAGATGAGATCCAAAGAGCTGTCACTATCAGTGAAGCAAGCCATCATTAGGCTGAAAAAACAAAACAAACCCATCAGAGATGGCGAAAACATTAGGCGTGGCCAAAACAACTGTTTGGATCATTTTTAAAAAGAAGGAACGCATCGGTGAGCTCAGCAACACCAAAAGACCCGGAAGACCACGGAAAACTAATGTGGTGGATGACCAAAGAATTCTTTCCTTGGTGAAGAAAACACCCTTCACAACAGTTGGCCGGATCAAGAACACTCTCCAGGAGGTAGGTGTATGTGTGTCAAAGTCAACAATCAAGAGAAGACTTCACCAGAGTGAATACAGAGGGTTCACCACAAGATGTAAACCATTGGTTAGCCTCAAAAACATAAAGGCCAGATTAGAATTTGCCAAACGACATCTAAAAAAGCCTTCACAGTTCTGGAACAACATTCTATGGACAGATGAGACCAAGATCAACTTGTACCAGAATGATGGGAAGAGAAGAGTATGGAGAAGGAAAGGAACTGCTCATGATCCGAAGCATGGTGGTGGTAGTCTAATGGTGTGGGCATGTATGGCTGCCAATGGAACTGGTTCTCTTGTATTTATTCTGCTGACAAAAGCAGCAGGATGAATTCTGAAGTGTTTCGGGCAATATTATCTGCTCCTATTCAGCCAAATGCTTCAGAACTCATTGGACGGCGCTTCACAGTGCAGATGGACAATGACCCAAAGCATACTGCAAAAGCAACCAAAGAGGTTTTTAAGGGAAAGAAGTGGAATGTTATGCAATGGCTAAGTCAATCGCCTGACCTGAATCCGATTGAGCATGCATTTCACTTGCTGAAGACGAAACTGAAGGGAAAATGCCCCAAGAACAAGCAGGAACTGAAGACATTTGCAGTAGAGGCCTGGCAGAGCATCACCAGGGATGAAACCCAGCGTCTGGTGATGTCTATGCGTTCCAGACTTCAGCCTGTAATTGACTGCAAAGGATTTGCAACCAAGTATTAAAAAGTGAAAGTTTGATTTATGATTATTATTCTGTCCCATTACTTTTAGTGCCTTAACAAGTGGGAGGCACATATGCAAACTGTTGTAATTCCTACACCATTCACCTGATTTGGATGTAAATACCCTCAAATTAAAGCTGACAGTCTGCAGTTAAAGCACATCTTGTTCGTGCCATTTCAAATCCATTGTGGTGGTGTATAGAGCCAAAAATGTTAGAATTGTATCTGTCCCAATATTTATGGACCTGACTGTATATCTAAATTTCAGTGTCCGTTAAGGTTTTTGCACGAACGCACCATCTGCGTACGTGCATTTTGCAACCACTGAGTACCGATCAGTAGTGTCTGTTACTGATCGCGTCTGCTCAGTTTGCACTGCAAGTTTTTTTTTTGTTGTTGCAGAAAGTACTTTTTATTTATTACAAGCCCCTTCACGTGTGAAAACACTACATACACACCCCTCACACTAAAGGTTTCCACGTTTCACACTCCAATAAAATAAAAATGGCTCGTCCATCCCAATGACTATACTCAGCTGAAGAGGCATACATGCCTCCGATACTGAGACTGCTAGCGAGGGAGAAGAGGATGCCACTTTCCTCTACCCCCTGATCATCATCTGCTGATGAGGGACCCTCTAGAAGGCACCCCAGGGTAACAGCGGAGGAAGCCCCCAGAGTGTTCTCATATGGACCCCACCCCATGATGATTAAAAGCCCCAAATTCCAGAGTTTGTGGGAAAATTGGGAATCCAAATTGACTGCATGGGCTTCACAGAAATTGATCTTTTCAAAATCTTTTTCAGTGAAGCTTTTAGTAAATTTTATCATGGCCCAAACAAATTTATATGCCCAGCAGTTTATTACCCAGAACCCCACATTGCCATTCACAAGACCCCTTGGTTGGACCCCAGTTACAGCAGCAGAAATGAAAATCTGGGGGCTTCTGCTGCATATGGGGCTTGTTAAACCAGAAATGAGACAGTATTGGAGTGCGGATATCTTGTACCACACTCCAATATTCAGTAATTCCATGGTCTGGAATAGATTCAAGTCTATTCTGAAGTTTTTGCTTTACAACGATAATGCACAGTGTCCGCCCCAAAATGACCCACTTGACCAAAATGGCCCGTCCTTGACCACTTCAGCACCAAGTTTGCTGAATTATACACCCCAGAACAAAATATCTGTATAAATGAGTCCTGGTACATTTCAAGGGGAGGGTAAGATTCCGCCTGTACCTGCCCAGCAAATGAGAAAGGTATGGCATAAAAAATGTATAAACTCTGTGAGGATAACTCTGGGTACACCTATAGGTTTTGGGTTTATGAAGGGAAAGATTCCCGGATAGAACACCCAGAATCCCCCCCCCCCCCCCGTCCTAGGAGTTGGTGGGAAACTAGTGTGGGACTTACTGCACCAACTGCTGGATAAGGGTTACCACCTCCTATGTGGATAACTATTATACCAGCATACCCCTATTCATGTCCCTAGAAGCCAGAGGTACTGTGGCTTGTGGCACAGTGCGCAAAAATCAGAGAGGCCTCTAGATCCCTGGTAGGGCAACCACTGAGAATGGGTAAAAGCAGGGCTCTCCCCCATGATAACAATGCTGGCGGTTAAGGACAAGAGGGATGTCCTTGTACTGACCACCATTCACAGTAACACCAGCTCCCCTGCCCCTGTATGTGGTACCACTACCACTTGCCCCAAATCAGACTGCAGTCTAGACTACAACAAACACATGGGAGGGGTGGATCTTTCAGATCGAGTGCTGAAGCCCTACAGTGCCACAGGAAAAAGAAAAGTGTTGTACAAAAAGCTGGCCGTACACATTGTACAGACGGCAATGTACAATGCGTACATGCTATATAAGTCTAGCGGACACGGGAACATTTCTTCACTTTCAAGAAGTAGTGATCGAGGCCCTAATTCTTCCAAACCAAGCAGAAGAGGGCCCCAGTACTTCTGTAAGTCACGGTGGCTGTGTTGTACCAGGACAACATTTCCCTGGTAAAGTCCCCCAGACAGCAAGAAAGGGAAGGACCCAAAAAAGATGCAGGGTGTGTTCAAAAAGGGGTATTAGGAAGGACTCCATTTACCACTGCGAAACCTGCCCTGAAAAACCTGGCCTGTGCATGGAGTGTTTTAAAAGGTACCACATATTCATGGAGTATTAATTTAATTTCATGCTTTATGCTCCCTGTAATACTTCTACTTTATATCTGATTTAGTCCACCTCGCTTGCATATCCGCTTTCCAACAACCACTACATATTTTTTTCTGTGAGACAACCGTTAGGTCAAAAGTGCCCTTTCCACCCCTAAAATGTTCGTACAGGGGTGCACTTTCCAAAAAGGATCACTTCTTGGGGTTTTTTAATTTCTGGGAAGCTCAGGAATTTTTTAAATGCTACATAGCAGCTAAAATCCATGTCTGCTAATTCAGGCCAGCCAAATTCATATTTAGCTGTTTGCCTACTGTGCGCCCATTCAGCAGGCTGCAAACACATATCGGGTGTTTCCTGAATAGGGAGAAAATGGGGAACACATACTGGGGTGCATTTTCTCCTTTAACCCCTTGTGAAAGTGAAAAATTGCTTTGAAATCCTTTCTCTAGTATTTCTGCCTTCTGTTTGCTGAAAAATACCCTTTCCACCACTTAAAATGTTCGTACGGGGGTGCTCTTTTTGAAATGGGGTCACTTCTTGGGGTTTTTAATTTCTGGGGACCTCGGGAATCTTTCAAATGCGACATGGCAGCTAAAATGCATGTCTGCAAATTCAGGTCAGCAAAATCCATAATTTGCTGTTTCACTCTAGAGCCCTGCTGTGCATCCATACATCATTTTTTTGAGCACATATGGGGTGTTTGGCGTATTCGGGGAGAAGTGAAAAATGTGGGTGTAAAGCAACTTTTTCCCCAAATTTTTTTAAATGTTTCCTTTTCACAGCCAAGCGTTTTCTAATTCTGTGAAACGCCTGATGGGTCAAAGTGATCACTACACACCTTGAAATATTCCTTGAGGGGGGTGTAGTTTCCAGAATGGGGTCACTTTTTGGGGGTTTCCACTGTAGGGCCACCTCAGGGTGTCTTCATATGCGACATAGCTCCCAATTACCATTCCAGATAAATGGATGGTGCTCCTTCCACTGAAGCATGCTGTGCGCCCATACATCAGTTTTTGAGCACACATGGGTCGTTTCTGTAAACTCCAGATTCCGGGTAATAGATTTTGAGTTTTGTTTGGCTGTTAACCCTTGCTGTGTTGCAGAAAAAATGGATTCAAATTTAAAATCTGCTAAAAAAGTGAAATTTCGAAATTTCGTTCCCATTTTTCTTTAATTCTTGTGGGGCACCTAAAGGGTTAACAAAGTTTGTAAAAATCAGTTTTGAATAGCTTGAGGGGGTGTAGTTTCTAAAATGGGGTGATTTATGGGTGGTTTCTAATATGTAAGCCCCAGAAGATTTGCTTCTAAGGTTTCTAACGTCCCAAAAAAATAAAATGTAATTTTCAAAATGATCCCAACATGAAGTAGACATATGGGGAATGTAAAGTAATAACTTTTTGGAGGTATTACTAGCCATTTTAAAAGTAGAGAAATTTAAATTTGGTAAATTTGGTCTTCTTTTTTTTAAATAATTTTCATGAAGTACAATATGCGACGAGAAAACAATCTCAGAATGGCCTGGACAAGTAATGTCAGATTTGCAAAAATGGCCTGGGCTGGAAGGTGAAAACTGGCCCAGGGTTGAAAGGGTTAATTATCCTGGTGTGTGTATAGAATTTTTAAAATTCAAAAATCTATTTAAGTCTTGACTATAATTACTTGGATAAAAACAATATACAGTCGTGGCCTAAAGTTTTGAGAATGACACAAATATTAGTTTTCACAAAGCTTGCTGCTAAACTGCTTTTAGATCTTTGTTTCAGTTGTTTCTGTGATGTAGTGAAATATAATTACACGCACTTCATACGTTTCAAAGGCTTTTATCGAGAATTACATGACATTTATGCAAAGAGTCAGTATTTGCCGTGTTGGCCCTTCTTTTTCAGGACCTCTGCAATTCGACTGGGCATGCTCTCAATCAAGTTAGGGGATGTCCAGTTTCTGATATTGATGACCTATCCTAACAGCCGCAGAGAGGAATGAATTCCGACTGCGCTCCTTCTCACACTTAGGCCTCAAGCACATGGGCGCTGGCCGCGTGCTCCCCGCATCACAGATGCGGACCTATTCACTTGAATGGGTCTGCAATTCGGAGCAGCGGTGCAGAACGGAGGCACGGAAACACTAGGGAGTGTTTTTGTCCATGCATTCGCACTGCCAAAAAATAGAATATGTTCTATTTTTTTACGGTGCGGACGGATCACGGACCCATTCAAGTTGAATGGGTCTCGATCCGTCCCGGTCGCTGCACGGATGTTGCCTGTGCATTGGCGACTGCAAATTGTGCTCCCCAATGCACGGAACGGCCGCACAACACTCCTGCTCTGTACAGTATTAGAACAAAGTTTTATGCGAATCGACTTCGGATGTTTCATCTGAAGTCGATTCGCTCATCCCTAGTTATCAATATTAGATCTGATACCCAGAACCCACAACAAAATTATAGTGTACAGAGTGGAAGCAGACAGCTCCATACCCTGTGTAGTGGTCAGGCAGGGGTACTGCAGCTACACCAAAAACTTTACAGCAGGGTCTCTCAATTCTAGTCTTCAGGGCCCACCTGTCAGTCATGATTTGAGAATATCCCACAGAATGAATACCCGTGGTAAGTCCTGAGGCATTGTTACTAATTATGTCACCTGCTCAACACGAAGAAAATCCTGAAAACATGACCGGCAGGTGGGCCCTGAGGACTGGAGTTGAGGAAGCTTTTGCTCCGTACATTGTTCTAGTTTCTGGCGCCACAGATGCCTGAAACATCTGATCACAGGGGTGGCAGGGGTTGGATTCCCACCCCCCCATTTGATATTAATGACTTATGCTCAGGATAGGTCATCAATATCTGATGCCTGGAGAACCCATTTAACCTTTTTGGGGTCTTTAAACATGAGGCCCGCTTGCACATAAGGCAGGCGCCATAGCTGACGGGTCTCTGCTATTTCAGCTGATCACGGACATTACAGCCTTTTAGATGCTGTAGCATGCTTTCGGGTTAACACCGGCATCCCCATGTGCGGATTGGGGATGCCAGTTGTTATTTCTAATAGGCTGGGTCTCTCTGAAGAGACCCAGCGTACTACAGCTGCAGTTCCTATATTGGCCAGCAGGCCAACATAGGAGAACGGCAATTACTCCTTATGGGAGTATAGTAATATTCTCTAAAAAAAAACAAAGTAGTGGACATTATAGCCTCCTAAAGAAGCAAAAAAAATTTTTAGCACCCCCTTAGCGTTTAATAAAAGAAAATCTAAACATCATGGGCATCACCATGTCTGTACTATTAAACTATAAAAATACACTGCCTGTGTAGGGCTATGTTTAACCACCCCGCGACCGCCTAACGCAGGGATGCGTCCTGCGGGGTTATTCCTCCTTGACGCATCGGCGCGTCATCTCGCGTGAGACGAGACTTCCTGTGAACGCGCGCTCAAAGGATCACAAGGTAAACTAGTTGATCTACAGCCTGCCAGCGGTCATCATTTAGCTGGCAGGCTGTAGATGCGATTTATTTTTTATTTTTTTTTAACCCCAGAAAGGTATATTAGACGCTGTTTTGTTAACAGCATCTGATATACCTGCTACCTGGTCCTCTGGTGGTCCCTTTTGCTTGGATCGACCACCAGAGGACACAGGCAGCTCTGTAAGTAGCACCAATCACCACACTACACCCCCCCCCCCCCCCCCCCCCGTCACTTATTAACCCCTGATCACCCCATATAGACTCCCTGATCACCCCCCTGTCATTGATCACCCCCCTGTAAGGCTCCATTCAGACGTGTTTTGTGGACACCGGCAATGTGCTTTCCGCATCTTGCCAGAACTATATAGAAAATGCCTTTTGCGGACAAGAATAGGACATGTTCTATATTTTTGCGGAACGGAATTGCGGACCCGAAAGTGCAGATCCGCAATTCCGGATCCGAGCGGGACAAAGTCTGTCCCCATAGAAATGAATGGGTCCTCAATTCCATTCCGCAAAATGCGGAACAGAATTGCTGACGTGTGAATGGGGCCTAAGGGTCCCTTATCACCGCCAGTTAGCCACTTGTTAGGTAGTTAGCGCCCACCGCAGTCACCGATTAGTCGCTGATTAGCGTCATCGCTGTCGCTAATCAGCACTAGTACTATATAGTATCTGTAAGTGATCAAGACTGATCGCAATCAGATCTATATCAGTACATTAGGGTCACCTTAGGCTCTACAAAAAACACAGTGTTCGCCCGATCAGGCCTGATCTTGTGCGCACACTTGCGTTCAGTCCGCCCCACCGCAGTGACAATTTATTTTTTCTGATCACTGCAAAAACACCGCAAAATCGCTGCGGCGCTATAAAGATCACTTGAGCTTTTTGGATCTTTATTAGCGATCGCAGCTTTTTATTTTTTCTCTTACAAAGTCTCATATTTCACTAACTTGTGACAAAAAATAAAATTTTACATGAACTCGCCATACCCCTCACAGAATACCTTGGGGTGTCTTCTTTCCAAAATGGAGTCACATGTGGGGTATTTATACTGCCCTGGCATTTTAGGGGCCCTAAAGCGTGAGAAGTCTGGAATCCAAATGCCTAAAAATGTCCTCCTAAAAGGTACTCGTTGGACTTTCGGCCCTTTTGCGCATCTTGGCTGACGATATAAACGACCTATTGAAAGCGGTCAGGGATACCATGGAAATTAAAGAAGAAAAAATACATAGATCCGCCCAGGATAGAATGTTTTCAGTATTAGAAACCAAGAAAAAAAGGGTATTTCCTGTACACAAAAATCTATAGTCTCTTATTTTGAGAGAGTGGAAAAATCCAGACAGGAAAGTTTTCCTACCCCGAACAATTAGGAAAAGGCTTCCATTCGACTAAGAAGAATTATCCCCGTTCTTAAATTGTCCTAAAATTGATGTATCGCTCTCCAAACTGGTTAAGGGTTCTTCCTTACCATTTGAAGATACAGGATCATTACGTGATCCTATGGATAAAAAAGTGGATGCTAACCTTAAAAGAAGCTGGGATGCGGTCGCGGCTTTATTTAAACCTAATATCGCGGCCACACCCTTAGCTAAATCCCTAAAAAGTTGGCTGGAACAACTGGATATATTTATTAAAATCCAATACCCCATACGAAAACTTTGCAGACTCCTTCCCTCTCTTATTAAAAGCCGTAGATTTTTTGTCAGACACAACAGCGGATTCTGTTAGGCTGGCTGCAAGAGCTACGGCCCTAGCTAATAACTCTAGAAGGGCACTTTGGCTAAAAGCCTGGTCTGGAGACACAGGTTCCAAGGCAAAATTATGCAACATCCCGTTTTATGGTAACCTTCTCTTTGGTCAGGACTTAGATAAAATTCTAGAGAAAGCCTCTGATTCCAAAAAGAACTTCCCAGAGGATAAAAAGAAAAGGAAAACTACTTTTTTTCGTCCCCAAAAAAAGGTTAGTTTTCAAAATAAAAGGAGTAAAACAGAAAACTGGAGATCGGGAAAACAAAGGGAAGGGTTTTATGTTTTCTCCCCGTTCTGAGGAATCTTCCAAAAAATGACGCCAGAGCCCCAGTGGGGGGGGGGAAGACTGGGAAGATTTGTGGAGTGCTGGGAAAAATACTCATGCAGCCGCTGGTTATTAAATACCCTCCACAAGGGGTACAGTATTCCCTTTGTCAAGAGTCCCCCCTCTCTATTTGTTCAAACTCCAGTTCAGAGCTCGGAACATCTTCAGCTTTGCATGGAGCAAGAAATCGAACTGCTTGTTCAGATGAACGTTTTAGTTCTGGTACCAACGGATCAAGTCGGTCTGGGCTGTTATTCCAGGTTTTTTTTGGTAAAAAAAAAAAAACGGGAAAATGCGTCTCATCATAAATATGAAAGTCCTGAACAAGTCCATAAAGTACGAGAAATTTAAGATGGAATCTATAAAAACCATGGTCAAAGTTTTACAAGAAGGGGCGTTTCTAGCATCCATAGACTTTAAAAGATGCGTATTTTCACGGACCCATTCATCCAGTCACAACCTTTCTTGAGAGAAGTCTCACTTAGTTCCCAAACAAAAAATAGTTTTTGGGGAATTCTCAGACTCAGTGAGATCACAAAAATCCAATCCCAAGTAAAACAATTCAGACAACAAAAATCCCACACCATAAGACAAACTATGGCCCTGATAGGGTCTTTTACAGCTTGTATCCCGGCAGTGAAGTGGGCGCAAATACATTCCCATCCTCTTCAGACATTTATGTTAAAATATGGAACCGGAAACAGGATTCCCTGGACAGACTAATAACGATTCCGGATCACATTTTGTCCTCACTAAAATGGTGGGAATTAAAGTCAAACCTACAAAGGGGAGTACCGTGGATAGTGAGAGATCAGTCGATCCTCACCACGGATGCCAGTCTGTGGGGCTGGGGAGCACATCTCCAAACATTGTCGGCCCAAGGGGTGTGGTCCCAATCCCAGAAAAAATACTCATCAAATCACCGGGAACTTCTGGCGGTGTGGGGGGCTCTAAGTTACTTCTCAGAGGAGTTAAAGGGGTCCAATGTACAAATAAGATCCGACAACAAGACGGTGGTAGCATATATAAACCACCAGGGAGGAACAAAAAGCAAGCAACTACTAGCCCTAGCCAACAAAATTTTCTTGTGGGCAGAGGAGAATCTCCTCTCCCTATCAGCGGTTTTTCTAAAGGGGACGCAAAACATGCAAGCGGATTTCCTCAGCCGCAGGAAATTAGATCCGGGGGAGTGGAGTTTAAAAAAGGAAATTTTTCAAACCTTAACACAAAAATGGGGTCTTCCCCAGATAGACCTTTTTGCAAACAAGATAAATGCGAAATTACCAACTTACTTTTCCCTAGATCCAAGGGATCCGAGAAGTGCAGGAACAGATGCACTGGCTCTTCCTTGGAATTTCCAACTGGCATATTGTTTCCCACCTCTGCCTCTGATTCCAAGGGTTCTCAGGAAAATAAAAGAGAGGACCAAAGTAATCCTAATTGTTCCCAACTGGCCGAGGAGATCTTGGTTTCCTCTCCTGGCAAAAATGTCCAAGGAGGAACCATGGATTCTACCCTGGTCAGAAGACCTCCTATGTCAAGGGCCGGTTCTTCACCCAAAGACGCAAAGTCTGCACCTCTCGGCTTGGATCCTGAAAGGGCAGTCTTAAAATCTAAGGGTCTATCTGACAGAGTAATTAATACCATGCTAGCCAGCAAAAAAGAAGTCACTAATAGAATTTACCGTAAAATCTGGAACAGATATGTTTCCTGCTGCTCAGAAAATCCTTCTAATTCAGTGGGGAGTATTTTGTCTATTCTAGATTTTCTCCAAGAAGGTTTTAATAAGGGTTTAAAACCTAGCACTCTTAGAGTACAAAATTCAGCATTAAGCGCCTATTTAGATGAAAAAATAGCACTTAACCTGTGGATCATTCGCTTCATGAAGGGAACCGACAGGCTCAGACCCCGGAGTAGACCTCTGGTCGCTTCGTGGGATTTAAACACTGTTCTTTCCGGTCTCACTAAACCCTCCTTTGAACCCTTGGAATCAGCAAATATCTGACCCTTAAAACGGTATTCCTAGTGGCCATTACTTCTGCACATAGGGTTAATGAGATAAAGGCCTTCTCGGTTAAAAAAAAAACACCATGACGATCAGGGACGACAGAATAATTCTAAGATTCGACGATTCCTTTCTACCTAAGGTGGTCTCGGAGTTCCATAGGATGGAGGAGGTGGTTCTTCCCTCGTTCTGTGAAAATCCCAGATCTAAAAAAGAAGTCTTTCACACTTTGGATGTCAGAAGGTGTGTTCGAAATATCGGAAACTAAAGATTGGAGAAAATCTAATAACCTCTTTATCCAATTCTTAGGGGGTAGGAAAGGATTAAAAGCGTCAAAACCTTCTATTGTACGCTGGCTAAAATCGGCCATCTCAGAAGCCTACATAGCAATAGGAGAACGACCCCCGGTAAATATCAAGGCTCATTCTACAAGGGCAGTATCGACTTCATGGGCGGAGGAAGCATCAGCTTCCTTAGATCAAATCTGTAGGGCAGCAACCTGGTCGAGTCCTCATACCCTTGTAAAACACTATAGGATAGATATTGATTCTAAAAGAGACCTATCCTACGGTAGGAAAGTTTTACAAGCAGTTGTCCCTCCCTAATTGATTAATCTGTTAGTTCTCCAAGTAAGGTGCAGTCATGGAGGGGAGGGGAAAAGTTGAATTAGTCTTACCGGAAATTTCTTTTTTGCGAATCCTCCATGACGGCACCGCTTATATTCCCCCCCCCCCCCCCCAAGAAAAAGGGGACTAGTTATGAAATTAAATAACTAGTCTAGAGTTATATGTATGAGATTTAATATGTATAACAGAGAATAGTTAAGTAACTGGTGAAGGTTACGAATGAGTGTGTAAGTTTAGGGCCTGTCAAGTCCAGAAGACACTGAAGATGAGTGAGGAGGCGGGCCCTTTTGAACCTTCCTGTCCCTGCCTGGCTGGAGGAGGAGGATAATCTCCAAGTAAGATGCCGTCATGGAGGATTCGCGAAAAAGGAATTACCGGTAAGACTAATTCAACTTTTTGTCACAAGTTAGTGGAATATGAGACTTTGTAAGAGAAAAAAAATAAAAAAAATATAATTTTCCGCTAACTTGTGCCAAAAAAAAATATATTCTAGGAACTCGCCATGGAATACCTTGGGGTGTCTTCTTTCCAAAATGGGGTCACTTGTGGGGCATTTATAATGCCCTGGTATTTTAGGGGCCCTAAAGCGTGAGAAGTAGTTTGGAATCCAAATGCCCTGTGAAATCCTAAAGGTACTCATTGGAATTTGGGCCCCTTTGTGCACCTAGGCTGCAAAAAAGTGTCACACGTGGTATCGCCGTACTCAGGAGAAGTAGGGCAATGTGTTTTGGGGTGTATTTTTACATATACCCATACTGTGTGTGAGAAATATCTCTGTAAATGACAACTTTTTAAAAAAAAATTATACAAAGTTGTCAATTTACAGAGATATTTCTCTCACCCAGCATGGGTATATGTAAGAATACACCCCAAAACACATTGCCCTACTTCTCCTGAGTACTGCTATACCACATGTGTGGCACTTTTCTTTCAGCCTAGGTGCGTAAAGGGGCCGAAAGTCCAACGAGTACCTTTAGGCTTTACAGGGTTGCTCACAATTTAGCCCCGCCCAAAATGCCAGAACAGTAAACACACCCCAAAAATGACCCCATTTCGGAAAGTAGACACCCCAAGGTATTCACTGAGGGGCATAGTGAGTCCATGGGAGAGTTTTAATTTTTTTTTGCCAGAAGTTAGCAGAAATGGAAACTTTATTATTATTTATTTTTTTCTCAGTGTCATTTTCCGCTAACTTGTGAAAAAAAATTAAATCATACATGAACTCACTATGCCCCTCCGCGAATACTTTGGGGTGTCTTCTTTCTAAAATGGGGTCATTTGGGGGGTATTCATACTATCCTGGGATTCTAGCACCTCAAGAAACATGACAGGTGCTCAGAAAGTCAGAGCTGATTCAAAATGCTGAAATTCCCATTTTTGTACCATAGTTTGTAAATGCTATAACTTTTGCGCAAACCAATAAATATACACTTATTGGATTTTTTTTTAATCTAAAACATGTAGAACAATAAATTCTGACACAAACTTGTATAGAAATGTAATTATATTTGAACAATTTAACCAGAGAAAGTTAAAAATACACTTTTTTTTGAGAAAATTACGGCCTATTTTGATTAATATCGGAAAAATGAAAAATCTCAGCAGCAATCAAATACCACCAAAAGAAAGCTGTATTTGTGAGAAGAAATGGAGGTAAAATTCATTTGGGTGGTAAGTTGTATGACCGAGCAATAAACCGTGAAAGTAGTGTAGTGCAGAATTGTAAAAAGTGGTCTGGTCATTAAGGGGGTTTAAGCTAGGGGGGCTGAAGTGGTTAAAGGATAACTGTCACATTTAGACCCTGATTTCAATTTTCATATATGTAGTTACTAATAACATGATATTCCAGAATCAGTTACTATTAGACTGACTTACCCCATATTTAACCCTTTCATGACCAAGGGTCATTGATGCCCCAGTGTCCAGGTCAAATTTTATAAATCTGACATGCGTCACTTTATGTGGTAATAACTTTGGAACACTTTTATTTATCCAAGCCATTCTGAGATTGTTTTCTCGTGACACATTCTACTTCATGAAAGTCATAAATTTGAGTCAATATATTTCACCTTTATTTATGAAAAAATCCCAAATTTACCAAAAAGTTTGAAAAATTCGCAATTTTAAAAATTTCTATTTCTCTGCTTTTAAAACAGAAAGTGATTCCTCATAAAACATTTATTACTTAACATTTCCCATATGTCTACTTTATGTTGGCATTATTTTGGAAATGTCATTTAATTTTTTTAGGACGTTAGAAGGCTTAGAAGTTTAGAAGCAATTCTTAAATTTTAAGAAAATTTCTAAAACCCACTTTTTAAGGACCAGTTCAGCTCTGAAGTCACTTCGTGGGGCCTGCATAGTGGATACCCCCATAAACGACCCCATTGTAGAAACTACACCCCTCAAGTTTTTTTTTTTTTTTTTTTTTTTTTTTAGCGACTGTCTTATGTAGGGTCTCATTTTTTGCGGGATGAGGTGACTTTTATTGGTACCATTTTGTGGGACATACGCCTTTTTGATCGCTCGGTGTTGCACTTTTTGTGGTGTAAGGTGACAAAAATGGCTTTTGACACAGTTTTTATTTTTTATGGTGTTTATCGTATGGGGTCGATCATGTGATATATTTATAAAGACTGTCGTTACGGACGCGGTGATACCTAATATGTCTAGTTTTTTTTTTTCATTTTTTATAGGAAAAGGCAATTTATTTTTTTAAATTACATTTTTATTTCAACTTTTATTATTTTCACATTTTTTTTTTATCAAGTCCCACTTGGATCTTGAAGATCCAGTGGGGCTGATGGCTGTACTATACTTTGCAATGCTTTTGCATTGCAAAGTACAATACTATCAAATGTCCTGTAGGTGGCAACACCGGGCGCTTTTGCAAAGCGTCCGGTTACCATGGCAATCATCGGGCGCTGCCATCACAGCGCGGCAGCCCCGATGGTTGAGAGAGGGAGCCCCCTCCCTATATTAACCCCATGGATGCCGCTACTGCGGCATCTAAGGGGTTACAGCAGAGTGTCAGCATACAGCTGACACTCGCTGCTGATGTCGGCGGCTCAGGAACAGGGCCGGTGCAAGGATTTTTGCGCACACAAGCGAAGCTACATTTTGGCGCCCCCCCACAACTCGGTGGGGGTGATGTAAAAAGGAGGGCGTGATGTGACATGGAGGGGGTTGAAATGTGACATGGAGGGGGGAGAAATGTGACATAGGGGGGTGATGTGACATTTCTCCCCCTCCCATGTCACATCACCCCCTTTGTGTCACATTTCTCTCCCCCATATGTCACATTTCAACCCCCTCCATGGCACATTTTCCCCCCTCTATTAATGTTGTGTAAAAAATTATGCTCCTCATCTGGGCCTGTTCCCGTCTGCAGCAGCTCCCCTTCTCCTCTGTGTCCTGGTATCTTCTCTCTTTGCTCCCGACAAGACTGAGGACCTTTCCCACTCAGCCAATCAGTGGCTGCAGCTGTGTCATGTGTCAGAACAGTGATTGGCTCAGCGGGAAATCACTGCCCTGACACGTGACACAGCTGCGGCCACTGATTTGCAGAGTGGGAAAGGTCCTCAAACAACTTGTCAGGACTCGGGAGCCCAGAGAGAAGATATGAGGACCACCACACAGAGGAGAACAGCCGCAGGAGGCCGGCGGCATGCAAGTGATTAATGAAAAAAAAAGTTTAATTTTCCCGCCCCCCCCCTTCTCAGCGCCCTAAGGTGGCCGCTTAGTCTGCCTTATTATAGCACCGGGCCTGCTCAGGAATGGAGCTGCCGACATCAAATAAAGCAGGGGGACCGCATCGGGCGCAGGAGGCACAGATAGGGGGCAGCGCTGTAAAGGGGGGGGCATGGCCAGCAGGAGGGGGCACATTTGGGGGTCTGATGCATGCATGGGGGGGAGGGGGCGGACCGCACCAGGAGTACAAAAAAATGGATGGGGGGGGGGCGGCGATTGCATCGGAGGTCGGGCTCACAGGAGGGGTGTGGGGCACTATGGAGGCGCACAGGAAGGGGGCACAGATGGGGGGGGCTTCATTACACATTACCTGATTTCAGGCTCAGATCTGCAGAGAGCAGATCAGAGCCTGAAACCGGCATTTTAAACACTGCCGCGATCCGATTGGTTAGTCTGTGCAGACTAACAAATCGTATCGATTGCTGGCAAGGGACCACTCTGGTCCCTTGCTGGCATTACTAGACTGTATGCTGTCTGTGACAGCAGCAGGACAGGGGCAGAAGCTTTAATCCAAGCGCTTTGCAGCGCTTGGATTAAAGAATTGCCTGACGTCTATACACGTGGTAGCAGCTCGGGGCATGTGCAGCTATCACGTATACAGACTGATTGCAGTCGTGAAGGGGTTAATAAGATTCAGCCCTTAGCAACCAGTCTGCAATTTCACTATTCAGTTAAGATGGCCGCCACTGCCCTCACCCTGAGGCTAATCCCGCCTGCCCTCACTAGCCAGTAACAATAGCCCCCCAAAAGTGTCAGTAACCAGAGCCCTCCCCCCTAAAGGGTTAATCTCCTGCAGCACAAAGGGGTCCTCTTACCACATGTTGCTTTCATTTATACACTGAGCAGATGGCAGATCTCCCTTCCCTGGTCTGCGCTGCTCCAACTCTGCATTCTCCAGCTCTGCTGAGTGAGGGAGCGTCTGCCAAGCGCAGGGAGAAGCGCACACAGCCCAGTCACTGTTATCAGCTGCTGGGGAGGACCTGGCCTTAATCATTTACTTACAGTCCCTGGCTGTCAGTAATGTGACCCTGCACGCTGCGGATAGACGGACCATGCCTAGCAACCCTATGTTAAGCACAGGTAAAAGTAGGCAGAACAGGGAACAAAAATGTGGAATTAAGGGGTAATTGAATACACAGTGAAAAGTTGAAATAGGGCCACCAAGGTGATATTAATCACCACAATCCAATACGCCAAAAATAAATAAATACGACAGTTATCCTTTAATAGTGAAAGTAAGAACATTTCCACATGCACAATACAAAGGGAACTCAGGGGATTGGGACTGAACAGCTGTGTAGTCGTAAGAAAACCACTAATCAGTGAGGCAAACCAGAAAGAAAGGCTTCAATTTGCTAGGGAGCATAAAGATTGGACTCTGGGGCAATGGAAGAAGGTCATGTGGTCTGATGAGTCCAGATTTACCCTGTTCCAGAGTGTTGGGCGCATTAGGGTAAGAAGAGAGGCAGATGAAGTGATGCCCCCATCATGCCTAGTGCCTACTGTACCAGCCTGTGGGGGCAGTGCTATGATCTGGGGTTGCTGCAGTTGGTCAGGTCTAGGTTCAGCAACAGTATGTGCTCCAAGAATGAGGTCAGCGACTACCTGAACATACGGAATGACCAGGTTATTCCATCAATAGATTTTTTCTTCTCTGATGGCACGGGCATATTCCAAGATGACAATGCCGGGATTCATCGGGCTCAAATTGTGAAAGAGTGGTTCAGGGAGCAGGAGACATCATTGTCACACATGGATTGGCCACCACAGAGTCCAGACCTTAACCCCATTCAGAATCTTTTTTTTTTTGGACAGGCAGTGTATTTTTCCTGCTTCCCAAAAAACAAGCCCTCATATGGATATGTGACAGAAAAATAAAAAAAGGCCCCTTTCACACAGGTGAGTATTCCGCGTGAGGTGAACGCATTGCACCCGCACTGAATCCGGACCCATTCTTTTCTATGGGGCTGTTCAGATGAGTGGTGATTTTCACGCATCACTTGTGTGTTACGTGAAAATCGCAGCATGCTCCTCTTTGTGCGTTTTTCACGTAACGCAGGCCCCATAGAAGTGAATGGGGTTGTGTGAAAATCGGAAGCATCCGCGGATGCGGTGCGATTTTCACGCACGGTTGCTAGGTGACGATCGGGATGGGGACCCGATCATTATTATTTTCCCTTATAACATGGTTATAAGGGAAAATAATAGCATTCTGAATACAGAATGCATAGTACAATAGGGCTGGAGGGGTTAAAAAATTTTTTAACTCACCTTGATCCACTTGTTCGCGCAGCCGGCATCTCTTCTGTCTTCTTTTGTGAAGAATAGGACCTTTGATGACGTCACTACGTTGATCATGTGATGAGCGCAGTGACGTCATCAAAGGTCCTATTCCTCACAGAACAAGACAGAAGAGATGCCGGCTGCGCGAACAAGTTGATTAAGGTGAGTTAAAAAAAAAAAAATTAACCCCTCCAGCGCTATTGTACTATGCATTCTGTATTCAGAATGTATTATTTCCCCTTATAACATGGTTATAAGGGAAAATAATACAATCTACACTACAACTAACCCAAACCTGAACTTCTGTGAAGAAGTTCGGGTCTGGGTACCACAGTCAGTTTTTTATCACGCGCGTGCAAAACACATTGCACCCGTGTGATAAAATCGGAACGCAATCACAGTCAAAACTGACTGCAATTGCGTACCTACTCGCGCGGGTTTGCCGCAATGCACCGGGACGCATCCGGACACGCTTGTCTGCAAGGGGCCTTATGGTTCCAGGAAGACAGGGAAGAAAAATTAAAATGCAAACTGTTCCCATCAGCACTGGAGGGCGGTGTTCAACGTGTGGTTGCAGAACCCAGCTGACCCCACTTCAAGTCTTGGGGGTCAGGTACTGGTAAATCTAGCAGACCATTGTGGCTTCAGTTTCACACTACTAATGTGAACGTAGGCCAGTGAATGGGTGAGGGGCAGTAGAGAACAGGGGGCAGTGACTGATGCAGGGTCATTATAAGGCTACCTGCAAGCAGGGCAAGGGCTCGTGCACACGTCCGTTGCCCGGCTGTGCCCGTATTGCAGCCTACAAAGAGCGGGTCTGCAATATTCGGGCACTGGTCACGTGCTCACCGCATTATGGATGCGGACTCATTCACTTGAGTTCTTCTCTCAGCACTGCACAACAAATAGAACATGTTCTATTTTTTTGAGGTGCGGACAGATCACGGACCCATTAAAGTTGATTGGCTCTGGATCCGTCTGTACGGACGTCAACCGTGCAAGTTGCGGTCCCCAATGCACGGAACGGCCGTGTACTTGAGTCCCAATAGAGTACCAGCAAAGTGAATGAGATTGGACAAATCTACGCTATGTACACTTTGCTTGTTCTTTCCATGCGGATATTGACCTGCCGTGCAGATTTCTGAAATCCACAGCATCTCACCCTTTGCCATGAAAATGGTTAGATCGGCGGCAAATCTGCAACAAAAACTGCAGGTACCACATGCGGATTTTGGTGCAGAAACGCAAATCTATCTGCATGGAAATTCATGCTGAATTTCTGCTTGTCAACCTGCACCCATGTGCTGGTACCCTTTAGGCCGCTTTCACACGAGCGAGTTTTCTGCGCGGGTGCAATGCGTGAAGTGAACGCATTGCACCCGCACTGAATCCTGACCCATTCATTTCAATGGGGCTGTGCACATGAGCAATATTTTTCACGCATCACTTGTGCGTTGTGTGAAAATCGCAGCATGTTCTATATTCTCGTTTTTCGCGCAACGCAGGCCCCATAGAAGTGAATGGGGCTCCGTGAAAATCGTATTGCATCTGCAAGCAAGTGCGGATGCAATGCGATTTTCAGGGATGGCTGCTAAGGGGATGATGTGAATAAAAAGGGATGAGCCCCGGGACCCCATTAAAGTCCATTTACTTTATTATTTTCCATTATAACATGGTTATAATGGAAAATAATAGCATTCTTTAATACAGAATGCTAAGTATAATGGCCATTGAGGGTTAAAAAATAAAAAAATGACCTCATCCACTTGATCGCGCAGCCGTTATCGTCTTCTTCTTGCAGGACCTGCGCTGACGTCATCGCAGGTCCTGCTGAATGAACATAGAAGAACCTTCTATCTTCATTCAGCAGGACCTGCGCTGACGTCACCGCGCTCACCGCCAGCGCAGGTCCTGCAAGTAGAAGAAATAAGACGATATGGCTACGCGATCAAGTGGATGAGCTGAGTAATTTTTTAATTATTTTGTAACCCTCACTGGTCATTTTACTTAGCATTCTGTATTAAAGAATGTTATTATTTTCCCTTATAACCATGTTATAATGGAAAATAATAAAATCTACAGAACACCGATCCCAAACCCGAACTTCAGTAAAGAAGTCCGGGTTCGGGTCTGGGTACCAACATTCAGTTTTTGATCATGCGTGTGCAAAACGCATTAAAACGCTTTGCACTCGCGCGGAAAAAACTGAACAACACAATTGCAGACAAAACTGACTGAAATGCGCACTCGCGCAGGTTTCCCGCAACGCATCCGGAGCTCTTCCGTGACACCGTGTGAAAGGAGCCTAAAGGGTCTGTAACAGTGTCTGTTACAGTTAACAGCCTCCAGCGTCTTCACCACCCTCACATGTTGAGCACGCTGCTAGTCTCCAGGATCCTCACCACCCTCACATGTTGAGCACGCTGCGAGCCTCCAGGGTCCTTACCACCCTCACATGTTGAGCACGCTGCTAGTCTCCAGGATCTTCACCACCCTCACATGTTGAGCACGCTGCGAGCCTCCAGGGTCCTCACCACCCTCACATGTTGAGCACGCTGCAAGCCTTCAGGGTTCTCACCACCTTCACATGTTGCGAAGCCTGCCAACCTCCAGGATCCTCATCACCCTCACGCATCGAGCAGCCTGCCAAACTCCTCACCACCCGAACTTTTAGCATGCTGCAAGTCTCCAGGATCCTCCCCACCCTCACAAGTTGAGCACGCTGCGAGCCTCCAGGGTCCTCCCCACCCTCACAAGTTGAGCACGCTGCGAGCCTCCAGGGTCCTCCCCACCATCACATGTTGAGCACGCTGCGAGCCTCCAGGATCCTCCCCACCCTCACATGTTGAGCACGCTGCGAGCCTCCAGGATCCTCCCCACCCTCACATGTTGAGCACGCTGCGAGCCTCCAGGATCCTCCCCACCCTCACATGTTGAGCACCCTGCGAGCCTCTAGGGTCCTCCCCACCATCACATGTTGAGCACGCTGTGGAATGGGTCCACATTCTGGTTCCTTTGCACGTCTGGAAGCAAGTCAGGACCATAAGAAAGGGATTGAGCAGGATCAATTAATAGTGGCTCACACTTTATAATATTAGCTTTTATATTTGCATATGATGAAGGTAAACCATTTAAAAAAAGCAGAACTTCTAACATAAATATTACATTGGGATTGATTAATCCAACACCACCTTTTCCCAGGCTACAGATATTGATGACTGATCCTCGAGATGGGTCATCAATATCGGTTCTGTGAGGGTCCGGCGCCCCACTGACTAACACGGAGGACGGAGCTGGGAGCACAGCTCTATTCTCTGCGTAGTGGCTGTGCTGGGTTACTGAAGCTTAAATTCCATTCAATTGATTGGTGGGTGTTGGATTCCTGCAGATCTGATATTGATGACCTATTCAAAGGATGATAGGTGATCAATATCTATAGCTTGGAAACCCCCTTTAAGATGGCGCAAAGGGTAAATGATGCACTGAAGCCGCTACTGGCAGCCACCATACTGACTGCTCCCCATTATACGGTGCTGATCCTCTGCACAGAACGGTCACTTGCTTAGTAGTAGGTAGTGCACAATGGCTATTACTCTACACGTCTGGGAAAAACACTTTGGTTGTGTTGTTGTACAGGGTTTTCGCCAGCTCCTCGGGTTCCTCTTCTCGAACCGCTGCCATTATCTCCAGCACTTGTCTGAAATATAAAACAGACAGTGGAAGGGTTCAGCTGTAATGAGACCAAGACCACCCAAATTCTACTGAATGCAACTTAAAGGGGCTGTCCGGTTTAATTCAACCCTCTGGATCAAGCTGTAATGTAGAATGGTTATGTACTTACCTGCCAGATCTAGCACCGCCGCTCTGGTGATGTCACGTTAATGACACGTGACTGCTGCAGCCAATCACTGGCCTCAGTGGTGCACTTGAAGAGGCCAATGATTGGCTACAGTGGTCACGTTATCGACGTATTGTAACCACTACAGCCAGGTATATAGAGCCTGGCTGGTAAAACTGGAGCACCAACACAGTATCTGGTAGGTAAGTACATATCCATTCTTTATTGCAGCATGTTCTGAAAGGCTGTGCAGTTTAATCGTGAAAACAGACAACCCCTTTAAGGGCTTATTCACACATCCATATCGGTTTTGCATTCAGAAAGGTCTGATTTCTGAGTTCAAAATGGACCAAAGTACTTCACCTAGCAGTCCATTGGTTGTGGACCAATGGTCTGCAGAGTCATCCGGTAATGCAAGCAGCCGATAAGTATGGGGTATTTCCATCTAAGCCATTCATGTCTAAGATCAAATACCCAGTCAAGTGGGCTCTGCCACGCAGTTTCCATCGCTTCTTTTCACTTCCATGGAAATTATGGAAACCACGTAGAACAAGTAGCTTACCTGTTTCCATAACCCTGACAGACGCCACATACGACAGGTATTCTGATCCCTGCCATGGCTGAGATGAGATTACCATGGCTAGGATGTAACTATAACATGAATGGTGAAACCCTGGGACCTGAAGAACAAAGGATCAGAGGTCTCTTGCTCAGGGGCAGGTGATGATACTCACACTATGTGGCAGGGCTCGTTCCTGTCTTTCAGACAATGTCCTGACTCCCACTTCTTTTTCGTTGGGAATGTGGTTTTTACGTACTTTGAGCCGGCGTGAGTATTTTTCACCCCGCACCAGGGGGCATCTACCATAAAAACAGAACAGCAGCATCAGACATCTGCGAGAATAATCCAAGACCAGTCCCATTCCCATAGGAAACACTGGTGGCTGTTACTAGTGTATTGAGATCATGGCAGATGGTCTGGTTGCTGAGACCCCCACTAGCCGGTAAAAAGAAAGGTCTGCAGTCATTTGCGGATTGGCCATAGAGGGAAATTTCTTGGTGGGCCAATGCCCAGGGGGACCACTTAATCCCTCCCCTTGGCCGTCAGCAAGGTGCATAAAAGATCTGATGCTTTCAGCATTAATAAATGTAGAAGCATCAGGCACAGCTTCATACTGTGGGGCGGGCAGCAGTATACTGTGCTCCACTCTGGTATCTGGTTCTGCTGAGGCAGTATACTGTGCTCCACTGTGGTATTTGGTTCTGCTGGGGCGACATTTTGTGCTGCACTACAGTATTGCTGGCCTATGCCTACTTCTGTTGTCCTACCTTCTGTCAATTTGGACTTGCCTACAACAAGGGGCCACTTTAAGTTCCCAGTCCACCCCTGTCTGCACTACTCACAAAAAGTTGGGGATACTTGGCTTGTGTTTGAAATTTCAGGATGAACCTAAAATGCCCTCTAACCTTTACAGGTGAACTTAATGTGACCTTCTCTAAACTTTTGAATGCACATGTCCAACTGTTCAATGTTCCAGTACTTTTTGCACAACTTGCTGTTCTCTAACAAGGAGCTTAACGGAAAAATTCACAACAGGTGTTTGGTCCATAAATCGCCCAATAAATTTCCTGGTTTAAATTAGAATTGGAATTTAAAAACAGTCCTCCTCATCATGCTGTTCACATTTTGATATCATGAGACCAAGACGGCACTTAACAATTGATCAACAGTACCTCATCATTGCGAGGCTTCAAGCAGGATGTTCTCAGACGAAAGTGGCCACTGAGCTTAGAGCGTCACAGAGTGTCATCAGCAGGTTGTATCAGAGATACAGAGAGACTGGAAGAGCCACAGAAAGGCAGAGAAGTGGACGTCCTTTGGCTACACTGATGATCGCTTCATTGTGAACAATGCCCTGTAGAATCGGATGATGAATGCCACACAACTCCAGGCACATTTAAGGGAGGTGAGAGGCACTCAAATGTCACGTCAGACCATTTGAAATTGTTTACATCAGCGTGGTCTGTGTGCTAGTTGACCTGCAAGGGGACCTGACCACAGGCGTCATTATTTTCCATGGGTCACGGAGAATCTACGCTGGACTATGGACCAGTAGGCCTCAGTGCTGTTCACTGATGAAAGTCGATTCACGCTGAGCAGAAATGATGGCCACCAACGATGTCTGAGATGTCAAGGTGAGCGCTATGCATCAGCCACTGTTGCCACCAGACGAGCCTGTGGTGGTGGTGGTGTTACAGGGTGGGCAGGTGTGTCTAGTCAATACAGAACTGCCCTTCACTGTGTGAATGGTCCAGTGACAAGCCCATACTATTTGAAGAACATCATTAATCCAGTCATTGTGCCTCTGCATGAACAACACAGGCCTAATTTCATTTTCATAGAGGACAGTGCACCAGCTCATCGAGGTCGCATCATTAGGGACTGGGGGACCTCAAATGGAAGTGGCCTGCGCTTTCTCCAGACCTAAATCCCATTGAAAACCTATGGGACAGTCCGAGTCTGCTCATAACTCTGTACCCCAGAACCTCAATAACCTGAGGGCTGCCCTTCAAGAAGAGTGGGATGCCATGCCTCAGCAGACAATAAGTCGACTTGTGAACATCATGAGACATCGTTGTCAAGCTGTAATTGATGCTTAGGTTCTTGAGACACTAACATTTTTTGTGGAGGTATACCCAGCACTGGGGTTGGCTTTTGTTTCAATAAATTGTTTGAGATGAGGAAATCACCATTGCTGCTTCTACTTAAATGCCCGACTTTCATGATATGATATAATATCACTGTAGAGTGAACTTTTTACTTTTTCCATAAATTTCACTTGAAAGCCAAATATCTCTACCCTTTTGTGAGTAGCGTACATCAAGACATCATTGTCTATGGCCTGTGTCCCCCACAAGAGATAAAGAAGGGGTGACTATAATCAGCAAAAAAAATAAAAAATGAAAGTACTTTCCTACTAAAATTACAGGAGTGAACATGGACCATAGATTAGGCCATATAACCATACCCTTATCCCTTTTGCCAATTAGACATAGTCATGGTATTTGTACCGCTGTATGCGCGGTCTCTGTGCCTTTTTTACATCTCAATGGTCCACTGTGGACTCTGTACGAACTATGCTGTATCACTTTGTTTTTCTTCTTTATTTCTGTATTATTGAAAAATTTGCACGTAATGTGCTAATAAAAATCTACAGTTTAATTTTTTTTTTATAATAATTGAGATTGCCATATCTGTGATGACACAATCTATAAAATGATAACATTATGTAACTCACCTGTTTATCCCACCTCTCAAAAAATGTAAAAAAATAAAAAGTATAAAAAAAAGTTGTATGTGCCAAAAAGGGCAACTAATCCTTAAAGAAAAAAAAAAGAGACGGCACAAAGTGTTATAAACCATTTCTGCCTTTTTCTATGAATTGTACACAGTACTCAACAAGCTCCTTGTATGAAGGGGAGGGAGTGGCACTCCCAGTTCCTCTACTGGTCCCAGTAATTCTATGACAGATCAGGAAATTATCGGGATGCTGGACGGGTGTCAGAGCTGCTAGATCTAATAAGCCATACTTAGGTTTTTGAGAGTTCACCTGGTCTGGAAAGAAGCTGAAGTGCGGCCCCCATCATTTTCCAGCACCACCAACGTAACTGGTCGCCAGCCTGTGGAAAACTGCAACTCCCAGCATGTCCTGACAGTCTATAGCCTAATACAGACCACATCCTGATCATGCCACCATTTGTGGAGGAGCATCCATCTTATAGAATAGGGCCTGATATATAGAGGAGAGCATTGCTCACAACTGGTGCAGAAACAGGATGGGTTCTTTCCAGTACTAATTCCAGTATTATTAAAGCATTGGGCCTCTTTAAAGATTTGTACCTATGACACTGGCTGACCTGTTACATGTGCGCTCGGCAGCTGAAGGAATCTATGTTGGTCCCATGTTCATATGTGCCCGCATTGCTGAGAAAGATGATATTTTATTATATGCAAATGAGCCTCTAGGAGCAATGGGGGCGTTACCATTACACCTAGAGGCTCGGCTCTCTCTACAACTGCCGCGCCCTCTGTACTTTCAATGACAGGACCAGGTGTGATCACGTTTTCACTGCCGGGTCCTGTCAATTATAGTGCAGAGCCCCTAGGTGTAATGACAACGCCCCCGTTGCTCCTAGAGGCTCATTTGCATATAATAAAACATCATTTATCTCAGCAATGCGGGCACATATAAACATGGGACCAACACAGATGCCTTCAGCTGCCGAGCGCACATGTAACAGGTCAGCCGGTGTCATAGGTACAAAACTGCTGACAGATGCCCTTTAAAGTCACCCAGTATACTGAACCAGTAGATAATGGTGGACTCCTCCAGGACTGGACGCTGTCATGGTACCTACCCGTCTCTATCATCAGCCTCTCGCTGGGTATGGACTTCAGCACTTCCAGGTTGGACTCGGTTTTTAAGGAACTAGTAGAGAAAGAGAAGAGATGGGAATGATGGCTCTCTGTGGGCACATTACTAATGGCTGAGCCGTGTCAGCGACACAAGTTATTCATGGAGAAGACATACTGAGGGCGATTTCACACAATGCAGATTTGTGGAGCTCATTTCGCACTGCAAATCCGCAGAAAATGACACTACAAGTCAGGGGTTTTTAGAAAGCCCAATTCACAAGTAGAAGAAAAATTCTGCGCAAAAAATTGATTGCACTGCAGATTTCTGCAATCTCCAGCACGCTCATTTGGATAAACGCATATGGCAGATTTTTCAGCCGGCCATTGGATTTCTGCACTGTTGTACATGCTGCAGAGCCGAGCTTGGATTTGGCCTCATTTTGTGAGGTTCATCCATGTTGCGTTTTTTTCCCTATGATGCCATTTTTTAAGCAGATGCCAAAATCTGCCACGTGACTATGCCCTTATGCTGTGGAAATGCTGCAGGTTTTCATCACGCACTTCAATGTATAGGGTGAGATCTGATGGGAATCCGCATGGAACACACTGGAGTTTCAGATGCCTGATGCCACCCATGGGCGACGGAGGCAGCCGCCAGTGAGGGAGCGCTCTTCTCATCAATACAGCGGACATTTAAGTAGGAGTGCTGTGTTTCTCCTAATATATTTAAAAAAAAAACTTTAGGGTCCGGCCACAGGGAGTTTTTTGGAGGATGTTTTGAGGCAGATGCAGGATTTTTTTTGCCAAAGTCAGAAGTGGATTGGAAAGGAATTATATATATATATACAGTCTTGTGAAAAAATTAGGACACCCTTTGAAAGCATGTGGTTTTTTGTAACATTTTTAATAAATGGCTATTTCATCTCCGTTTCAACAATACAGAGAGATTAAAGTAATCCGACTAAACAAAGAAAACTGAAGAAAAGTCTTTTCAAGATCTTCTGTAAATGTCATTCTACAAAAATGCCTATTCTAACTGAGGAAAAAGATAGGACACCCTTGCCCCTAATAGCGAGTGTTACCTCCTTTGGCTGAAATAACTGCAGTGAGACGGTTCTTGTAGCCATCTACCAGTCTTCGACATCGGTCTGAGGAAATTTTACCCCACTCCTCAATGCAGAACTTTTTCAGCTGTGAGATGTTTGAGGGGTTTCTTGCACGTACAGCCCTTTTCAAGTCACCCCACAGCATCTCAATGGGATTCAAATCTGGACTTTGACTTGGCCATTCCAGGACTCTCCATTTCTTCTTTTTCAGCCAATCTTTGGTTGATTTACTAGTATGTTTTGGGTCATTGTCATGTTGCATGGTCCAGTTCCGCTTCAGCTTTAATTTTCTAACTGATGGTCTCACATGTTCTTCAAGCACCTTCTGATACACAGTAGAATTCATCGTGGATTCTATGATGGTGAGCTGACCAGGTCCTGCTGCAGCAAAGCAGCCCCAAACCATGACACTTCCACCTCCATGCTTCACAGTTGGTATGAGGTTCTTTTCTTGGAATGCTGTGTTTGGTTTACGCCAAACATGTCCTCTGCTGTTGTGTCCAAATAATTCAATTTTGGACTCATCTGTCCAAAGAACATTATTCCAGAAGTCCTGGTCTTTGTCAACTTTATCGCTGGCAAATGTCAGTCTGGCCTCGATGTTTCTCTTGGAAAGCAAAGGTTTCCTCCTTGCACACCTCCCATGCAAGTTAAACTTGTACAGTCTCTTTCTGATTGTAGAGGCATGTACTTCTACATCAACAGTAGCCAGAGCCTGCTGTAGTTCTCGAGATGACACTTGAGGGTTTTTGGATACCTCTTTTAGCATCTTGCGGTCTGCTCTTGGGGTGAACTTGCTGGGGCGACCAGTCCTGGGCATGTTGGCAGTTGTTTTGAAAGCCCTCCACTTGTAGACTATCTTCCGGACAGTGGAATGGCTGATTTCAAAATCTTTTGAGATCTTTTTAAATCCCTTCCCAGACTCATAGGCTGCTACAATCTTTTTTCTGAAGTCCTCTGACAGCTCTTTTGCTCTCACCATGGTGCTCACTCTCACTTCAACAGTCAGGAGCACACCAAACTAAATGTCTGAGGTTTAAATAGGGCAAGCCTCATTCAACATGCAGAGTAACGATCTACTAATTATGTGCACCTGGTGTGATATACCTGTGTGAGATCTGAGCCAATTTAAGAGGGAATACATGTGAGGGTGTCCTATCTTTTTCCTCAGTTAGAATAGGCATTTTTGTAGAATGACATTTACAGAAGATCTTGAAAAGACTTTTCTTCAGTTTTCTTTGTTTAGTTGGATTACTTTAATCTCTCTGTATTGTTGAAACGGAGATGAAATAACCATTTATTAAAAATGTTACAAAAAACCACATGCTTTCAAAGGGTGTCCTAATTTTTTCACATGACTGTATATATATATATATATATATATACACAGTACAGACCAAAAGTTTGGACACACCTTCTCATTCAAAGAGTTTTCTTTGTTTTCATGACTATGAAGGCATCAAAACTATGAATTAACACATGTGGAATTATATACATAACAAACAAGTGTGAAACAACTGAAAATATGTCATATTCTAGGTTCTTCAAAGTAGCCACCTTTTGCTTTGATTACTGCTTTGCACACTCTTGGCATTCTCTTGATGAGCTTCAAGAGGTAGTCCCCTGAAATGGTCTTCCAACAGTCTTGAAGGAGTTCCCAGAGATGCTTAGCACTTGTTGGCCCTTTTGCCTTCACTCTGCGGTCCAGCTCACCCCAAACCATCTCGATTGGGCTCAGGTCCGGTGACTGTGGAGGCCAGGTCATCTGGCGCAGCACCCCATCACTCTCCTTTATGGTCAAATAGCCCTTACTTTCAAAGTTTTTCCAATTTTTCGGCTGACTGACTGACCTTCATTTCTTAAAGTAATGATGGCCACTAGTTTTTCTTTACTTAGCTGCTTTTTTCTTGCCATAATACAAATTCTAACAGTCTATTCAGTAGGACTATCAGCTGTGTATCCACCTGACTTCTCCTCAACGCAACTGATGGTCCCAACCCCATTTATAAGGCAAGAAATCCCACTTATTAAACCTGACAGGGCACACCTGTGAAGTGAAAACCATTTCAGGGGACTACCTCTTGAAGCTCATCAAGAGAATGCCAAGAGTGTGCAAAGCAGTAATCAAAGCAAAAGGTGGCTACTTTGAAGAACCTAGAATATGACATATTTTCAGTTGTTTCACACTTGTTTGTTATGTATATAATTCCACATGTGTTAATTCATAGTTTTGATGCCTTCAGTGTGAATCTACAATTTTCATAGTCATGAAAATAAAGAAAACTCTTTGAATGAGAAGGTGTGTCCAAACTTTGTCTGTACTGTATATATATATATATATATATATATATGTGTGTGTATGTTCCGCGATCACTCAAAAACGCAACCATCGATTTCAATGAAACTTGGTATACACATTGCTTGCTACCTGGAAAGAACTCTTTGGGGGTCACAGCTCTCTAGCACATACCATTCCTGAGATATTCCCAAAAAATGACCTGCATTAGCCAATACAAGCCTGCAAGTCTTTCTCTTCATATCCCAACTGCCATACACACAGTCACATGTCCCCTATCAGCCAATAGAAGCTCGCAGGCCCTTAGTCTCCACATACACACAGTTTTACTCCAGGTTTCCATAACAACCCAGCTATTTTCCTTCACTGCTGTAGGTCAGCTTTCGGCTAGGGCTACACGACACATAGGGCACAACTACACTGTGACATTGATGTCGCACGACAATTTTTATAATAGTCTATGGTGTTGAACTGCGACCTGTGGCAACTGCGAGGTGACAGTCACAGAAAAATCCACTGTCATGTCACAGTGCAACACCACAGCCTATCATTATAAAAATTGTTGAGAAAAAATGTTGCGCGACACATGATAGTTGAGGTCACTGTTAAAGGGGCAAGCCACTGTGGAGGTCACTATTAAAAGGGGCAAGCCACTGTGGAGGTCACTATTAAAAGGGGCAAGCCACTGTGGAGGTCACTATTAAAAGGGACGGACACTGTGGAGGTCACTATTAAAAGGGACGGACACTGTGGAGGTCACTATTAAAAGGGACGGACACTGTGGAGGTCACTATTAAAAGGGACGGACACTGTGGAGGTCACTATTAAAAGGGACGGACACTGTGGAGGTCACTATTAAAAGGGACGGACACTGTGGAGGTCACTATTAAAAGGGACGGACACTGTGGAGGTCACTATTAAAAGGGACGGACACTGTGGAGGTCACTATTAAAAGGGACGGACACTGTGGAGGTCACTATTAAAAGGGACGGACACTGTGGAGGTCACTATTAAAAGGGACGGACACTGTGGAGGTCACTATTAAAAGGGACGGACACTGTGGAGGTCACTATTAAAAGGGACGGACACTGTGGAGGTCACTATTAAAAGGGACGGACACTGTGGAGGTCACTATTAAAAGGGACGGACACTGTGGAGGTCACTATTAAAAGGGACGGACACTGTGGAGGTCACTATTAAAAGGGACGGACACTGTGGAGGTCACTATTAAAAGGGACGGACACTGTGGAGGTCACTATTAAAAGGGACGGACACTGTGGAGGTCACTATTAAAAGGGACGGACACTGTGGAGGTCACTATTAAAAGGGACGGACACTGTGGAGGTCACTATTAAAAGGGACGGACACTGTGGAGGTCACTATTAAAAGGGACGGACACTGTGGAGGTCACTATTAAAAGGGACGGACACTGTGGAGGTCACTATTAAAAGGGACGGACACTGTGGAGGTCACTATTAAAAGGGACGGACACTGTGGAGGTCACTATTAAAAGGGACGGACACTGTGGAGGTCACTATTAAAAGGGACGGACACTGTGGAGGTCACTATTAAAAGGGACGGACACTGTGGAGGTCACTATTAAAAGGGACGGACACTGTGGAGGTCACTATTAAAGGGACGGAGACTGTGGAGGTCACTATTAAAGGGACGGACACTGTGGAGGTCACTATTAAAGGGACGGACACTGTGGAGGTCACTATTAAAGGGACGGACACTGTGGAGGTCACTGTTAAGGCAGCAGGGTACTGTGGAGGTCACTTAAGGGGGCGGGCCCCTAAGGAGGTCACTGTCAAGGGAGTAGGGTGCTGTGAAACTCAGTGTTAAAGGGGCGGGCTGTTATGGAGGTCCCATTTTAAAGTGGCGGGGCACTGTGGGGGGGAGTCAGTGTTAAGGGGCGGGGTGCTGTAGAGGTCACTGTTATGGGGGATACTGTCTATATCTTTTAACGACACACACAAACATTAAATGAAATAGATTAAATATACCCGAGCGAAGCCGGGTCCTTCTGCTAGTCAGAAATACAAAAGAAGGATTTGTACTTCGCTTCTGGCTTTGGCTGAAAATCCTGCAGACAGATCTGCCTTAAAACCTCATCCAAAAAACTGTGTGGCCGCATACTTATGGTCTTGGCACAGGGATATCCTAGACCTGTACTTATAATAAACTGCCCTTAAAGGGGTTGCCCAGCATTAGAGAACCATGGCTGATTTAGTCCACAAACAGCACCACACCTGCCTATGGGTTGTGTCTGGTATAGCATCTCAGCTCTGTTCTAGTCAATAGGACTGAGCTGCAATACCAAACATGACCTGTAGACAGGAGTGGTGTTCCTTTTGGGTGTAAAAGCAACCATATTTTCTAATCCTGGACAACCCCCTCACATCATATTATCATGCCTTACAGACGTTTTCTAGGACTCTAGATCTCTATGTAAGCCTCTGCTCATTCTGGCTTAGGAGTCCAGTGGGCGGTCCTATCATTGATTGGCAGCTGTCTCTGTACGTCCACTTATACAATAGCTCCGCCTACCGGACGCGACAGAATGAGAGAGAGATGAATAAAAGTAATACGGAATACGTTCCTATAAGATCATATACTAATCTTATCAGCTCCTCCTGCTCTATAACCGGCTGCCTGCAGACCAGACTGCATCCCTTTAATTATAACCTTCCTCCTTACCAGCCATTGATGCCAATATACAGATCTAGGCCAACGATTGCTTCTGCGTCTTCTTTTGTGCCATCGAATGAATGAACCTAAATGAATTGATACATATGACAAGTTCAGCCCGACCCATGGAATAGATTACGTAATTAAAAGGCTTTTTCCGAGATTTTAATACTGATGACTAGAGTTGAGCGAACCTGTTTTTTTGGCAGGTTCCTGTTCGGGGTTTAAGTGAATTACCTGATGGATTCCGTTTTGCATGCCGTCATAATTAGAGTTGAGCGAATGTATGGTCTCCGATGAGCCGAAGTAAGTTATTCACGAAGTCGCGCGTGACTTTGTTGAATAACTTCGGTAATTGATTTTTAAAGTGGAAAACCACTTTAAAACTTAAAAACCAAACTCTACTTCGGATCTGACTGCTACCTCTGAACCAAAGCGGAGTTCGGTTTCAAGTTTTAAAGTGGTTTTCCACTTTAAAAATCAACTATCGAAGTTATTTAACACGCGCGACTTTGTGAATAACTAACTTCGGCTCATCGGAGCCCATACATTCTAATACTGTACAGAGAGACGGATCTCCGTACAGTATTATTCCGAAGTTTTGAACGAATCGACTTCAGATTAACAACTCTAGTCACAATACAAGTGTATGGCCAGCAGAGCGGAACCCTCGGAGCTGGCCATACACTTGTATTACGCGGCATGCCGGCATTGAATTACGTGATGGATTCCGTGAGAACAGAATCCGTTACGTAATTCACTTAAACCCCGAACTGGAACCTGCAAAAAGGCAGGTTCGTTCAACTCTACTGATGACCTATTCTCAGGATAGGTCATCAGTATCTAATTAGTGGGGGGGGTCCAACACCCGGGACCCCCGCCAATAAGCTGTGAGGCAGCAGCGCTCCTGTGAGCGCCGCGGCCTTCTCTGTGCTCACCAAGCACAGCTCTGTACATTACATAGCGGCTGTGCTTGGTATCGCGCTCAGCCCCATTCACTTCTATGGGGCTGAGCTGCGCCTAGGCCATGTGACCGATGAACGTGACATCACATGGCCTAGGAAAACCGCGGGGCTCAGAGGAGCGCCGGTGACTTCTCAAACAGCTGATCGGTGGGGGTCCCGGGTTGCCGGACCCCCACCGATCAGATACTGAGGATAGGTCATCAGTATTAAAATCTTGGAAAACCCCTTTAACCTATCCACTGTGTATACAGTCCCTTTACTGCATGGGTGCACGATATTAGTGGGTGCGGTCACATCTGATAATATTCTAGCACCTTACATTCATGGAAAATAGGCTTTGATAAATAATTTCATTTAATAATTGTGTAATTCCCATCATGCCTCAGGATGCAGAACAGATTTCATATTCTTCTGCTGGAACGAGCTTTCACTTGTGCTCATTGTTGCCCTCTGCTGGCTGAAACATGCATGGCAGTGGGGAAAGGGAAGCGACAACTGCTCTGAACACTCGGGGTCACCACAGTGGTTGTCATTCAGCTGTCGCCATGGAAAGCTACGCTGACCATCTTTATGACATTGGTACTCCACTTCTGATGGATTGGGAGTCATGCCAGTCGCCTTATGCATATAACCTACAGCACAGCAGCACCATCAAGTGACATGCAGCCTCTAGATGGCCACGCTGCAGCAGATAAAGATTAACTACTGTAAAATGTAATATACTTAGTGCTTCAATTCCTTTGCTTCTTGTCAGTGAATGGAAACAGATTTGTGTAACCGATGTGTCATTAACTGACAAATAAGACAAAGATATTTCTGTTCAGCGACAGCAAGCTGAGTTTTTGAAAGTGTTGAAGATCTGAGATGGTTGCTAGAAAGTTGGAGAACTTGTTGTACTGATGGTAGAATTTGATAGTAAGGCCTCAGCTGCGGTCACATCACATACTCACCACTCCTCCGGCACAGCGCTCTCGATTTCTCTGCATTATATCTGAAAAAGATCAAGGAGAATTTAAAGGGGTATTCTTCCCATCTTAGACAATGGGGGCATATCGCTAGGATATGCCCCCATTGTCTGATAGGTGCGGGTCCCACCGCCGGGACCCGCACCTACAAGGAGAACGGAGCCGTGGGGAGTTGTGGCTGGAGGACCCTGGGTTTCCCGGGGTCCGTCCACCAGCAGGCGCAGCTCCCCGCCTCTCCCATTGAAGTGAATGGGAGAGCACCGCGCATGTGCGGCCACCGCTCCCATTCATTTTTATGGGGCCGACGGAAATAGCCGAGCCAGCGCTCGGCTATTTTCAGCGGCTCCATAGAAATGAATGGAGGGCAGCTGCGCATGCGCAGTGTGCCCTCCTCAACTTTCTCCTTGTAGGTGTAGGTCCCAGAGGTGGGACCCGCACCTATCAGACAATGGGGGCATATCCTAGCGATAAGCCCCCATTGTCTAAGATGGGATAACCCCCTTTAAGAACTTCAACACTGAAATGAGTTGGTGCATACAGGCAGAATCACTGGACATGTACAGAACCAGGGCCCATATGGTCATGAGAACTGGGCACCAGAAGTATCACCAGGGGAGACCACGCCAGATCTTTACTCAGCACACCAGTGTGATCGACACTGTGCTGGTGCTATGTGCTGCTGACCAAATCTGCTGCTCTTCTCACATTCACCACTAAGGGGAGCTCACTGCAATTTTTATGACTGAGTTCAACGCAGCTGTACAGGTCTGCATTCAGTGAGCTCCCTCTAGTGGTGGCTGCTGGAAGCCAGAATTATTTCAACTCTGAAGAGAAGCATTTGGAGTTTGCCATCACAAAATGGAGCTCCGACCCCTATGAAGATTACTATTAATAGCAGTAGTAGTAATAAATTAATCTGAATAGGATTTTGGACCGAAGAATTTAATGAAGCGATGAAAGACAGACATTTTAAGTCGTAAGAAGAAAACCTCAGAATGGACAAAAAGATTCTGAGGATAATATATCCCCTACTATGTCTAATAGTTTTGTCATGGAGACCTTGTGATTGACAGCGATCCAGACAGACACACAGCCAGGAAGAGATGGTAACTTCAGGTACACTAAAGGGCCCTCTTTTCATTTTCTTCTAGTAGGTCTTCGATATTGATGGCTTATCCTCAGGATCGGTCATAAATAGATAAATGGGGCTCTGGCACTCCCACCAATCCGGGCAGCCTTCTGGTTCTGTCCACTGTATAGCTGCCCGAAACGGGTGATCGGTGGGGGTGCTTGGAGACCGACCCTCACCGATCTGATAATCTATCTTCAGGATAGGTCATCAGTAAGTACCGGACAACCCCCGTAAGACTCTCAGACGTACCTAGAAACTCCTTGTGTGCATTCCTACAGTGCAGGAACATGGGGAGCTTAGACTTCTCAGCCAGGGCAAACTGCTTCTCAAAATACCTTTATAGAAAGATAGTAAAGATAAAAATTATTAGAATAACACAATGTGTAGTAAGGCACTCAACACAAGCCAGAGGTGGTCCAGCAGAATTATTTGGAGGTCTAGGTAATGTAATCCCATTTCACCAGCCTCATCATAACCCTGGAGATGGAAGCTGTGGCCAAATAACTGGCTTTCCCCCTTGCCTATGGGCAGCGCATAAGGGCCACACGCCACTGGTGGGCTGCCAGCTGAGTATCACCGTTTTGGTAATTGGTGGTCTGACCACAAACAGTGCTGCCATCCAATATGAAGCTACCGCCATGAGGTTTTGTCTGCAGTGACTTTTTTGCTGCCCCCCGGCCTATGAGCGCCAGTCACCTATGGGTTTCTACTGTGGATGTTAAGCATGGAGGGACAGTGCAAGCTGTGGCGGATTCAGGACCGGGGGGTGGAGGGATTAGAGAGGATTTGATAAGCTAAATTTATTGCTAAATTTGCTCATTTTCAGTTTTGAGGCCAAATTTTAATCATGCAAAATACTGAACCGAATTACAGAGAAATGTTTCTTACTTCAGTTGTGTTTCCTTTGGGCAAAACTCCAGTCTATCAAAGTCTGTAAGGAAAAAAAACGGATTTATTTCAGCATATGAATAATAAAGGTGCAGCAGAGCCGATTGTGTTGTCTTACTGCTGCAAATCGTTTTTTTCTGTAGACAAAGTTAATACAAGGCTCTTACTAATGTGTTGTGATTGTCCATATATCCTGGACTCATGTTTCCATCACGTTACACACTGCCACCATGTAATCCAGCAGCGGTGGCCGTGCTTCCATAATATAGGAAAAAGTGCCAGCCTGGGCCAGCAGGAATGCTTGTAGGATGGCACCTTTTCCTATATTGTGGAAACCTGGCATACCCTAGTGATATGCCGTCACTTCATAAAATGGGGATACCCCTTTAAAGGGGTTGCCCAGGATTTTGACATTGATGACCTATCCGCAGGATCAATGCGAGTCAGACACCGCGCACCAGAACCACAGAGCTCTGTCCACTGCGTGGTGGATGCAGCCGGTTACCGCGCCGCAGTTACCAGTTCCGTCCACTACACAATGGATGGGGCTGCGTAATTTTGTAGCCAGGGCTGCAGGGTAATGGCCGATCGGCGGGGTGAGGGGTGTCATCTTATGTTTATGGCCTATCCAAAACCATGGAATACCCCTTTAAAGGGGTACTCCTATTTTATGAAACGATGGCACATCACTTTATGACTGGTGAGGGTCCGACCTCTGGGGCCAGGGAATGATAGGCCCATGGCACTGATTCAGCCCTGCAGCCCATTAATACCACTGGTGGTGCAGGGAGCAGTGGGACAGAAGGCTGAAGGGGCCGCAGGGCTGAATCACTGCTGTGGCCCCTTCATTCTCAGAGGTCAGACCCCCACCACTCATAAAGTAATGTCATAGCCTAGTAATGTGAAGACTCTTTTAAAGGGGAGGTCATAGAGAGAAGCCAGGAGTAGGGATCTGGGCAGTAGGGCCCTTACTGACCACTAGGGTCACTCTAGGTAGAGAAGCTGAATTAGCAGCTGAGATCGGCATCACACTCACCCAGGCCACACTCCCCGACAGCCACGACCCTCCCTTTATTGTCCTCTATCAGCTTCTGTAGATCTGATAAGTACTGGTCTGGATCTCCAGCCTCAAACTCCCCACACCTGGTAGGATGGCAGCCGACGGTGCCGAAGAAGCGACCTGTCAAAGGTATTTACAAAAACACATATATTTGTATCAGAGCTCCACCTGTCTCCATCCTCCATTGTAGTCTACTCATTTTCTTGATGAATACCATTGCTCCGGGCCATCTCTATCGCTTCTTTGCTCTCGTGTAGGTTTCCTCCTGTGATCATAAACTGAGGAAGAAAAAAAAAAATTGAAGTTTGGCTAGTTTTGGGTGACAACTGAGGGACGTGCTAACTGGACAACAAAAAGGACTTCTTAAAGAGACACAACCCCCCCCCCCCCCCCCCCCCACAAAAAAAAAAGAGGGCATCTGTCAGCAGTTCTGTACCTATGACACTGGCTGACCTGTTCCATGTGCGCTTGGCAGCTGAAGGCATCTGTGTTGATCCCATGTTCATATGTGAAATATGATGTTTTAATATATGTAAATGAGACTCTAGGAGCAATGGGGGCGTTACCGTTACACCTAGAGGCTCTGCTCTCTCTGCAACTGCCGCTCCCTTTCCACTTTGATTGACAGGGCCAGGTGTGATCACTTTTTCACTGCCTTGCTCAGTCAAAGTGCAGTTGTAGACAGAGCAGAGCCTCTAGGTGTAATGGTAACACCCCTGTTGCTCCTAGAGGTTCATTTGCATATACTAAAACTTCATTTTTTTCTTAGCAATGCGGGCACATATGAACATGGGACCAACACAGACGTCTTCAGCTGCCAAGCGCACATGTAACAGGTCAGCCAGTGTCATAGGTACAAAACTGCTGACAGATGCCCTTTAAAGGGATTGTCTACTTGGGCTGTATTCCCATTCTGTAATAAACCCACACTACATAATCGATCACTTGACTTATTAGCGACTCTGCTAGGAATAATTTCATGGACATCTACTGCGGCCATTGTGAGGCGGTACGGTGTGTATGGGGCGCTCCTCTTACCTTCTCCACGCCGATCTTCACGGCACGTTCGATAATATCTGCAAAGTCATCTGTGAACATAAAACATTACTGTTGTGCAAGGCAGTGTTGTATATTGCAGGAGGGGCCACATGTGGCCCACTGTCTTGTTTCCTGCAGCTCCTGACTCTCCAACCCCATGACAAACAAGCGTCCAGTGTTGTGTTATATGGCAACTGAGTATTAAAGGGGCTCTCCGGTTTCATAATAAAATTTTTATCTGCCCAAAGTACTCCAAACACAGCATCGTGTTGGCTCATATACCTGCTTTTCATGTCAGCGCTTTCCTTCCCCTGTTCTCGGCATCACTGCATCCTGGCAGAATGTTTACTTGCAGAACTTCCTGTTTTCATCAGCTTCCTGCTAGGATTTCTAACCAATCCCAGCATTCTAGGTTCTGTAAATTTTCTCAGGGCTTGAAAACATGGAGAGGGGAGCCATAGGAGGTGTGACAACTGCAGAGCAAACCCTGCGAAACATTACAGAGCAAAACATGATGGGATTGGTTAGAAAACCTAGCAGGAAGCTGATGAAAACAGGAAGTTCTGCTTGTAAACTTCCTGTCAGGATGCAGTGATGCTGACCCGGCAGGGGGTGCTACTAAAGTGGACATCCACGATGAAGACCACCTGCTGCAGGATAAAACCTGCTGTACAACCTGTAAGGCCTCTTTCACACTACCGTATGGCTATTTCAGTGTTTTGCGGTCCATTTTTCACAGATTCGTTGTTGCGTTTTTTTGTTTCCGTTGTGTTTCCATTTCGGTTCCATTTTTCCGTATGACATATACAGTATAAAGTAATTACATAGAACAAATTGGGCTGGGCATAACATTTTCAATAGATGGTTCCGCCAAAAACGGAACGGATATGGAAGACATACGGATGCATTTCCGTATGCACTCCGTTTTTTTTGCGGACCCATTGACTTTAATGGAGCCACAGAACGTGATTTGCGGCCAAATATAGGACATGTTCTATCTTTTAACGGGACGGAAATACGGAAACGGAATGCATACGGAGTACATTCCATTTTTTTGCGGACCTATTGAAATTAATGGTTCCGTATATGGACCGTATACGGAACGCAAAAAACGGCCCGCAAAACGGAAACAAAAAACGGTAGTGTGAAAGAGGCTTAAAGTGTAGGGGGAGCAAAAAAATAGCAGCAAGACCTTCAGGAGAAAATCAGGTCGTGTCTGCCTCCTACGGACACTAGACTAAAACTGATTAGCCCAGTGACTGTGGAGAGGGTATAGACCACCTGGGTGGAACCAACCTTTTTTTTTTTTATATATCTATTGTCGCCTCCTAGTGGTAGCTGGCAGCATACCCATGGTGCTGTGTGCTCCAATGACATTAATTAGAAGCAGGAAGTTCTGCTGGTAAACTTCCTGCCAGGATGCAGTGATGCTGCGATAAGGGGAAGGAAAGCGAGGAGCAGATAAAACATGATGAAGCCAGGGAACTCCTTAAAAGGGGTTTCCCGCTAACAACACTACTTAAAACAGCAGATTTGTGATCACAGAAGGGGGCCACAGCGCCCAATCAGATTATTTCTTCTATTATCAGACCTGCATTGGTGAAATAAAAGCTAAAATCTGTATGGTCCATTTCCTGTTGGTGCTAATTTTCATACATGAGGCCAATTGTGGGGGTGAACCACAGCTGGTGCAGGTTGGTGGTATCCATGCAAAATCCTATTACATAATAAACCCACAATATGCAATTCATCACCTGATTATCTAGCATGACTATTGGCTAGCCTTTCCATGGGCGTATGTCAGAATGTGATGGGGGGTTGTTTGTGATCTCTCTTCAGTGGGAGCTGTATAATTCTGTAGGCAGTGAGCTCCACCTAGTGGTGGTGACGTGTTGCTTATGTGCAGCAACGCAGTATTATTTATAAGTACTGTATGGTATGTATTTACATGCATATGTATTTTTATTTCTGTATGGTTTGGTTATATACAATCACACTCACCTTGATGTTTCTTTGTGCCTCTGTATATCCCTCTAAACATAGGATCAGTCAGATTTATCCCAATATCTGCAAACAAAGCAGTAAAAATGCCTTAAAGGGGTTGTCCCATAAAAAATATTCCACAGTTTTCAAAACCAGCACCTGGGTCTGAACACTTTTGTAATTGCATGTACTTAAAAATGTAGTATAGCCAGTGAGTTATTTAATAAAATGCATCTGTATAGCTCCACCTGCTGTTTGTTCTTTTCCTTATTTCTTTGTCCACCTTAGGCTACTTTCACACTTGCGTTCGGGGCTCCGCTTGTGAGCTCCGTTTGAAGGCTCTCACAAGCGGCCCCGAACGGATCCGTCCAGCCCCAATGCATTCTGAGTGGATGCGGATCCGCTCAGAATGCATCAGTCTGGCACCGCTTGGCCTCCGTTCCGCTCAGCAGGCGGACACCCGAACGCAGCTTGCAGCATTTTCGTGTCCGCCTGGCCGTGCAGAGCCAAATGGATCCGTCCAGACTTACAATGTAAGTCAATGGGGACGGATCAGTTTGAAGTTGACACAATATGGTGCAATTTCAAATGGATCCGTCCCCCATTGACTTTCAATGTAAAGTCTGGACGGATCCGTCTGACTAACTTTTACACTTAGATTTTTTTCTGAAATATAATGCAGACGGATCCGTTCTGAACGGATACCATCGTTTGCATTATAGGAGCGGATCCATCTGTACAGACACCAGATGGATCCGCTCCGAACGCAAGTGTGAAAGTAGCCTAAGACCACTTTCACACTTGGGGCAGAGGATTCCGGCAATCCAGACACAAACGGATGCATTTGTGAGACAGATCCGGATGAGGATCCGTCTCACAAACACATTGCAATACCGGATCCGTCTTTCCGGTTGTCATCCAGAAAAACGGATCCAGTATTTATTCTTTTCTCATTTTTAAAGGTCTGCGCATGCGCAGACCGCAAAACCAGATCCGTTTTGCTGGAACACTTGGAGTCGGATCCGGCATTAATGCATTTCAATGGAAGTGTTCAGGATTTTTGGCCGGAGAGAAAACTGCAGCATGCTGCGGTATTTTCTCCGGCCAAAAAACGTAAGAGGAACTGAACTGATGCATCCTGAACGGATTGCTCTCCATTCAGAATGCATTAGGATAAAACTGATCATTTTTTTTCCGGTATAGAGCCCCGAGGACGGAACTCAATACCGGAAAACTTTAACGCAAGTGTGAAAGTACCCTAAGTACTAAGTTCTGTTTGTGAGATCCGTTCAGGGCTCTCACAAGCGGTCCAAAACGGATCAGTTTGCGTTCTGAATGGAAAAGGATCTGCTCAGAATGCATCAGTTTGCATCGGTTCAGTCTCCATTCTGCTTTGGAGACGGACACCAAAACGCTGCTTGCGTCTGATGAAACTGAGCCAAACGGATCCGTCCTGGCACACAATGTAAGTCAATAGGGACGGATCCATTTTCACTGACACAATCTGGCACAATAGAAAACGGATCCGTCCTCCATTGACTTTCAGTGGTGTTCAAGACGGATCCGTCTTGGCTATGTTACAGATAGTACAAACGGATCCGTTCTGAACAGATGCAGAAGGCTCCATCCAATGAGTCATTTCCAGTGCTGCCAGCACAGCCACTTCTTACTGGACGGCGCCTTCCCCTTCATACACTGTACAGTTTCTGGAGCCATCACCGATCTGATATTGGTCACCTGAGGATAGGTCAGCAATATCTGTAGCCCGGACAACCCCTTTAAGGCCCAAACCAGACCACACCCTCAAGGGGTTCAGAAGTAGCACCCCTCTATTCCCTGTATCCAGACTCACATGGAGAAGGTGGTAGTGGCATCTGGATCACTAGTACACATCCGTCCTCTATTTCGTATCCGCTAGGTCATGTGACACAGAAAGGCGCACACTTTGATCTGCCCCTTAGGTATACACTGACTAGGACTGGTCTTGAAGTCTTCATGTTGTCCTTATGGCCCCATTTTTTTTTATTCAGTACCAATATACAGGACCTAGTTATACCTTTAGTACCTACATTAGTGCTCTGCAAACTGAGACTCTCCTGCCTTGGTCTAACTACAACTCCCAGGATGCACTGACCGCAGCAGACTGTCAGGAGATCCTGGGGGTTGTAGTTTCACCCCTATAGGACAGCCACAGTTTGCAGAGTATGAGGGGTATAATACATGGAGATGCAATGATCCTCTTACCAATGAATCTGAAGACTGACATATTGAATCCAGCGTGGCTGAGCCTCTCTCTCTCTCTCCTTTTCCCAGCATGCATTAGGAGCTACCAACCATCTTGGTACACCCTTCAAAAGATTCTTGCTACACCCAAATCCCCATAGTAACACTCATCCCTGGTACACCCAACATAGACGAAATAAGGAGCACGTCCATCAAGCAAAACACCACAATGTAACAGTTTCCCCCTCTCGGGACAGTTATTGTAAATATGTCTTTATTATGGAGAACATTTAGCTGAATACCTATAGTATTTGGTCTCCTTAAAAATGGCCGAAACACTGTCTCTAGCGAAGCGGCTATTCTACAGCGCTACGTGAGGTGCGTCGGCTGACCACGTGGTGTTCAGACGACCAATGGCTGAAGAGAACGGCGGAACGCCCCGTCTGCGCTTCTCAGTAGTGTCGCCTGGGCTAGGCTGGAGGAGGCGGTGGCAAGATGGCGGGGCTGCTAAGCCACCAGCAGAAGGTGCTGCGGCTGTATAAGAGGTCCATGCGACACCTGGAGTCGTGGTCTGTCTTCAGGTAATAGGAGGACGTGTCCGGGTAGGGAATCCTGCAGGCGCCGTCCGTGAGGGCTCCGTGTTTGGCCCGAGCCGGCTCCTGTCCTGTGGAGAGGACACTCAATGACAGCCGGGGGAGGAGGGGACACTTACTTACTTTATGTCCTGTCAGCCTCTCTCCACACTATGTGCCCGTTATATCTATAGATTCCACTATATTTTCTGGATGAAAGGAGTTTTCCGGTGACTTTTGCGACATTTTTGTGACCATACAAAGTTTATTAAGTCAGGTGTGACAGATTTTGCACTATTTGGGCAGTTTTTGCCACCGCCGTATCTTATAAAAATCGCTCATTTCGACTACGAGGCCAGTGCTCTATTAATATTACGCTTTTAAATTTTCTTAAAGGAATTCCCCACATAAAGCACTTAAATCTCAGTGTGCCGCCATTGGCCGTGACGTATTGTCACATGATGGGTCGCCGTGGTCATGTGACATCACGTCAGTCCAGAGGAGCGCCAGCAGCAACTTTATTTTTCCGTTCCTATAAAAACTAGCCCTTTTTTACATTTTTTTTTTTTCTTTGCTGTTCACTATGCGTTATTTTGTGCAATTTAGCGCGGTTTTCAGTATCCCTGATTTCAGCCATTGAATGGAAACATCCGTGTTTCAGGAGTGATGATGGAGATATGCCAGGATTTTCATTTTTCAGAAGTAACCGCTGAATGGTTTCATTCCCTTGCAGCAAGCGGAGATCTTGAAAACCATCAAGTTTGGCTGCGCAAAGTAATTTGGAAAGTTTCAAAACTTCGTTGTGCTGCGAACGAGCTTTGGGGCGATCGCGATTCCCACAGGGAGAGCCAAACAGGTCTGAGAGGCGACCGGGTCGGTCTACAGAACAGGGGTCGGAGGTGACGCCGATCCTGGGTGTTAACCCCTTACGTGCTTACCAACCCTGGCATACAGACGAAGGGGGCACTTCCTGTAGCTTGAACCTGGGGGGGGGGGGGGTTTGATGGGCTGCTGTGGCAGCGGGGGTGGGATTTAACAATGGCCGCCATCTTAGTTTGCTTTTTATAAAACTGAATAAGTAGCGATCAGAAAGTCATGTGACCCAGAACGATGCTGATGAAAATGACAGCGCGTCCTGCAGAAAACGAGCCCTTTCACAACTGGGTCAGCGAGAAAAGGAACAAAAAGTTGCCGGTCTCTGAATGTCAGCGCACAAAAACTAAAAACAATAATAAATCCTATAAAATGACCAGATATAAATGTTCTACCGCCACAATTGTAGCGACCCTCAGAATAAAGTTATCGTGTTTATGCCGCAGGCTGAACAGCGTGAAAACTGTCCCAGGATTCTGTTGATGCCGCTTTCTAAAAAATAAAGTAAAAAGTGATGGATGGAAGAATAAGTTATAGCGCTCAGAATACGGCGCCCCAAATATCTAATTATTATTATTTTCGCTCTTTTGTTTTTGTGTGAAAATAGTAGTTGTCAAAGTATACAAATCTGGTATCGCCGGAATCGCATCCAACTGCAGCATAAAGTTAGCTTGTTGTTTTTTACCACGGCATAAAAAAAAAATATGCAGAAAAGTTTTTTTGGTTTTTTTTTTTGTTTTTTTTTTTACTAGTAAAAATAAATTGGAAAATACAATAAAGCAAAAAATACAAGTCGCCCACAAAAAACAGGCGATATAGTTACATCGGTATAGGGAGTAAGGGCTCATACACACAAACGTATTTTCCTTCCATGTCCTCCCTTTTTTTTTTTTTGCGGACCGTCTGCGGAACCATTCATTTCAATGTGTGTGCATTCCGTTTCCGTCCCCCCCGCATTACGGACAACGATAGGACTGTTCTATTAGGGGCCAGCTGTTCCGTTACAGAATGCACACGGACGTCATCCGTATTTTTTGCAGACCGCAAAATACATACGGTCGTGTGCATGAGGCCTAACTGTTAGATGATCGACGTTGCCCCCACTGATCATGAGAACAGGAACCTTGTACCCCATGAATGGAGCGGCCAGTCAGGCATGTGGCAGCCATTTTGTTCATTTCTGTGGGAGTTCCGCAGGCCGCGTGCATTGCGCATTTTGCTGGCACTATATAGAAAACGCCTTTTCTTGTCTGCAATTGCAGACACTCTATATTTTTTTGCGGGGCCGCGGACCTGAACAACGGATGTGGACAGTACACCGTGTGCTGTCCGCATCTTTTGAATTGGTCCTGCACCTGGATGCGGACGCATTCATGCGGTCGTGTGAATGAGCCCTAAAGCAGTATGTAGGGGCTGGGGAGCGCAGTGCAAACAAAGCTTTTGTGGAGCTTTTATTATCAGGAGTAGTGCGACTATGAAGTTTTATTCTGCCAGGTTCTGCTCCTGAAAGTATTCAGGAGGTGGATTTTCTCCTGTACGACTCCTGAGCTGACGCGTTTCCACCCCATGACTATCTTACTCATGGTCGACCATCAGTAACATTGCCATGCGGTGGAGACGCGTCAGTCCAGGAGTCGTACAGAAGAAAATTTTTCAATCTTCAATAAATTAGATTTTACTTCCCGCAGGATCAGTTCTATTATTCCTCAGCTGAATGCAGCGAGCGCTGTATGGTGGTGCACAACCCCTGGGACCCCACTGATCGGCAGAGTGAAGGGGCCACAGCCTGCTTCTCCAGGCAGCAGCACCATTCCTAGAGCTGTAATCACTCGGCAGCCGATATGTGGGACACCTGCAGACACTGGTGATGTTAATCCTGCGTGTGACTCTCCCTCTACAGAGACCAGTTCCGCTATGAGGCCTGCCTGCTGCGAGCGCGCTTCGATGAGCATAAAAATGAGAAGGATTTGGTAAAAGCCACTTTACAGCTGAAAGCAGGTGAAGAAGAGTTCTTCCGGCGCCAACACCCCCAGCCGTACATCTTCCCAGACTCCCCGGGGGGAACGTCATACGAGAGATACGATTGCTATAAGGTCAGTATGGACAGAAGCCTCCGCCTTACTACTAGTTTCTGGTACACTGAAATTTATAGGGTTCGTCACACAAGGATTGGACTGTGTTCTGGCCTCACATCCTGACAGATGTATGTCTCTTTATACACTGTAGTCTAATCACGGAAAACTGCAGGATTTGCTGTCGGGAACCTTAAAGGGGTTTTCCGAGACTTCTATTCTGATGACCTATCCTCTGGATCAGTGGGGGTCTGACACGAGGACCCCCCCGTCGATTAGCTGTGTGAGAAGGCACTGACTCTAACAGTAGCTCCGTGGCCTTCTCTCGGGGTTCTCTACGCCATGATGGGAGGTCACATTCATTAATCACCTGACCTGGCTCAGCCGCATAGAAGTGAAAGGGCCTGAGCTGCAATACCAAGCACAGCCACTATACAATGTACGGCGCTGTGCTTGGTGAGAAGACCACGATTCTCAGTCATATGATCAATCAGGTTTCTGACTGTCAGAAAATCCTTTTAAGTATTCAAGCACCTTAAATGTAATGATAAAAAATTTCCCCAAAGGTACCCATAACCTTTAATGTATGTGCAGAACAGTGAGTTCAGCTCTGGAGTATAATACAGGATGTAACTCTCAGGATCAGTACAGGATAAGTACTGTATGTACACAGTGACTGCACCAGCAGAATAGTGAGTGCAGCTGTGGAGTATAATACAGCAGTGTTTCCCAACCAGCGTGCCTCCAGCTGTTGCAAAACTACAACTCCCAGCATGCCCGGACAGCCTTTGGCTGTGCGGGCATGCTGGGAGTTGTAGTTTTGCAACAGCTGGAGGCACGCTGGTTGGGGAAACACTAATACAGGATGTAACTCAGGATCAGTACAGGATAATGTAAAGTTTGGACACACCTTCTCATTCAAAGAGTTTTCTTTATTTTCATGACTATGAAAATTGTAGATTCACACTGAAGGCATCAAAACTATGAATTAACACGTGGAATTATATACATAACAAACAAGTAGGGATGTCCCGTTACCATTTTTTTTAAGACTGAGTACGAGTACCGATACTTTTATTTAAGTACTCACCGATACCAATTACCGATACTAATTTTAACAATAAAATACACACACATGTATTTTCTGACCACTGACCAACCAAAAGGCCCAAAACAGAACTATAACATTCAAGGAGACGTTATACTGTATGGGGGCAGCCACAAGGAGACGTTATACTGTATGGGGGGGGCCACAAGGGGACGTTATACTGTATGGGGGGGGCCACAAGGAGACGTTATACTGTATGGGAGCAGCCACAAGGAGACGTTATACTGTATGGGGGGCAGCCACAAGGAGACGTTATACTGTATGGGGGCAGCCACAAGGAGACGTTATACTGTATGGGGGCAGCCACAAGGAGACGTTATACTGTATGGGGGCAGCCACAAGAAGACGTTATACTGTATGGGGGCAGCCACAAGGAGACGTTATACTGTATGGGGGCAGCCACAAGGAGACGTTATACTGTATGAGGGCGGCCACAAGGAGACGTTACACTGTATGGGGCAGCCACAAGAAGACGTTACACTGTATGGGGGCGGCCACAAGGAGACGTTACACTGTATGGGGCAGCCACAAGAAGACGTTATACTGTATGGGGGCAGCCACAAGGAGACGTTATACTGTATGGGGGGGGCCACAAGGGGACGTTATACTGTATGGGGGGGGCCACAAGGAGACGTTATACTGTATGGGAGCAGCCACAAGGAGACGTTATACTGTATGGGGGGCAGCCACAAGGAGACATTACACTGTATGGGGGCAGCCACAAGGAGACGTTACACTGTATGGGGGCAGCCACAAGGAGACGTTATACTGTATGGGGGCAGCCACAAGGAGACGTTATACTGTATGGGGCAGCCACAAGGAGACGTTATACTGTATGGGGGCTGCCACAAGGAGACGTTATACTGTATGGGGGCTGCCACAAGGAGACGTTATACTGTATGGGGGGCATCCACAAGGAGACGTTATACTGTATGGGGGGCAGCCACAAGGAGACGTTATACTGTATGGGGGCAGCCACAAGGAGACATTATACTGTATGGGGGCAGCCACAAGGAGACGTATACTGTATGGGGGCTGCCACAAGGAGACGTTATACTGTATGGGGGCTGCCACAAGGAGACGTTATACTGTATGGGGGCTGCCACTAGGAGACGTTATACTGTATGGGGGCAGCCACAAGGAGACGTTATACTGTATGGGGGCTGCCACAAGGAGACGTTATACTGTATGGGGGCAGCCACTAGGAGATGTTATACTGTATGGGGGCAGCCACAAGGAGACGTTATACTGTATGGGGGCAGCCACAAGGAGACGTTACACTGTAAGGGGGCAGCCACAGGGAGACGTTATACTGTATGGGGGCAGCCACAAGGAGACGTTACACTGTATGGGGGCAGCCACAAGGAGACGTTACACTGTATGGGGGCAGCCACAAGGAGACGTTACACTGTATGGGGGCAGCCACAAGGAGACGATACACTGTATGGGGGCAGCCACAAGGAGACGTTACACTGTATGGGGGCAGCCACAAGGAGACGTTACACTGTATGGGGGCAGCCACAAGGAGACGTTATACTGTATGGGGGCAGCCACAAGGAGACGTTACACTGTATGGGGGCAGCCACAAGGAGACGTTTCACTGTATGGGGGCAGCCACAGGAGACGTTACACTGTATGGGGGCAGCCACAAGGAGACGTTACACTGTATGGGGAGGCAGCCACAAAGGAGACGTTACACTGTATGGGGGCAGCCCACAAGGAGACGTTTCACCTGTATGGGGGCAGCCACAAGGAGACGTTATACTGTATGGGGGCAGCCACAAGGAGACGTTATACTGTATGGGGGCAGCCACAAGGAGACGTTATACTGTATGGGGGCAGCCACAAGGAGACGTTATACTGTATGGGGGCAGCCACTAGGAGACGTTATACTGTATGGGGGGGGCCACAAGGAGACGTTATACTGTATGGGGGCAGGACAACAATTTTTGAAGCCCCTCCCTCCTCAGTATAATAGTGTTGTGGCCATCATACAGTAATGTATATTTCTTCTTGCCCTAATGACTGCTTTTAGAGATCAATGTGCAGCTTGCAGGCAGGAAAGGAAGGACCAGGGCCATAGAAGACAGACACAACACCTTTAGAGGGACTCGCTCCTGGCAAACACAGCTCTGCTGCAGTGAATGCAGTGGAGCAGACTGTGATGTAATTACAATGTATAGTTATTGCAGGGACTCAGAGAATCGTCTGAGAGTTTATTAGTTAAAAGAATCGAATGAGTCAGAGACTGTGTCACCGAGTCCCTGCTGGGCTTCCTGCTCTGCTACACGCACCCTGTACACACACAGCTCCACTACATGCTATGCTAATAATGCCCCCCCTTCCCCCCGGACGGACTTACAGGGAGCCGCAGAGCAGGAAGCCTGGCAGGGACTCGGTGACACTGTCTGTGACTCATTGGATTCTTTTAACTATAAACTCTCAGACGATTCTCTGAGTCCCTGCGACTCCCCCTGTGCTGTGAGTCAGTGCTGGCTAGCTCTGATTGGTTGGAGGGAGGGGCGTGGCTAGCTTTCACTGTAGGCTCCTATTACACTGCCTGCTGCTGCCTCTGAAGCCGTATCAGCTGTGCGAGATGCAGGGGCCGCGGACAGACACATTTAGAAGCGGCGCACAGGTATCGGCAGTGGTATCGGGGACATTTGCACGAGTACATGTACTCGTGCAAATGTCCGGTATCGGTACCGATACTGGTATCGGTATCGGGACATCCCTACAAACAAGTGTGAAACAACTGAAAGTCATATTCTAGGTTCTTCAAAGTAGCCACCTTTTGCTTTGATTACTGCTTTGCACACTCTTGGCATTCTCTTGATGAGCTTCAAGAGGTAGTCCCCTGAAATGGTTTTCACTTCACAGGTGTGCCCTGTCAGGTTTAATAAGTGGGATTTCTTGCCTTATAAATGGGGTTGGGACCATCAGTGGCGTTGAGGAGAAGTCAGGTGGATACACAGCTGATTGTCCTACTGAATAGACTGTTAGAATTTGTATTATGGCAAGAAAAAAGCAGCTAAGTAAAGAAAAACGAGTGGCCATCATTACTTTAAGAAATGAAGGTCAGTCAGTCAGCCGAAAAATTGGGAAAACTTTGAAAGTAAGGGCTATTTGACCATGAAGGAGAGTGATGGGGTGCTGCGCCAGATGACCTGGCCTCCACAGTCACCGGACCTGAACCCAATCGAGATGGTTTGAGGTGAGCTGGACCGCAGAGTGAAGGCAAAAGGGCCAACAAGTGCTAAGCATCTCTGGGAACTCCTTCAAGACTGTTGGAAGACCATTTCAGGGGACTACCTCTTGAAGCTCATCAAGAGAATGCCAAGAGTGTGCAAAGCAGTAATCAAAGCAAAAGGTGGCTACTTTGAAGAACCTAGAATATGACATATTTTCAGTTGTTTCACACTTGTTTGTTATGTATATAATTCCACATGTGTTAATTCATAGTTTTGATGCCTTCATAGTCATGAAAATAAAGAAAACTCTTTGAATGAGAAGGTGTGTCCAAACTTTTGGTCTGTACTGTATGTACACAGTGACTGCACCAGCAGAATAGTGAGTGCAGCTCTGGAATAAAAGTACGGCGTCGTACTTTTTTTATTCCGGCCGCCTCTCGGCGTGTTTACCGTGCTGCCGCCCGAACTCCGGACCGCCCCCATTATAGTCAAGGGGCCAGAGCGGTAGTCCGGGGGCACGCGTGCACTAGCGGCATCACTGATCCGACAGGCTGTTCATCCACTGGGACAGCCTGGCGGAGTTCCTTGCCGCTAGTGTGAAACTAGCCTAATACATAGCTTAGGATTAAGTACATGATGACCTTTACAAAGTTGTTCAACTTTCTATTAAGATTCCGCAGAGATATTCTTAAATGGTGAAGACACCATTTCTGGATGTAGCTCTGGATCAGTTCAGGATAAAAAAGTTACTGATCTTTGCTGTGCAGTTAGGCCCCTTTCAGACGAGCAAGTTTTCTGTGCGGGTGCAATGCGTGATGCGAACGCATTGCACTCGCACTGAATTTGGCCCCATTCATTTCAATGGGGTTGTGCACATGAGCGTTGATTTTCACGCATCACTTGTGCGTTGCGTGAAAATCGCAGCATGTTCTATATTCTGCGATTTTTCACGCAAAGCTGGCCCCATAGAAGTGAATGGGGCTGCTTGATAATCGCGTCCGCAAGCAAGTGCGGATGCAATGCGTTTTTCACTGATGGTTGCTAAGAGATGTTTGTAAACCTTCAGTTTTTTTTTTTTTATCACCCGAATGAAAAACGCAACACAATTGCAGACAAAACTGACTGACCTTGCTTGCGAAATCGCGCAAGTTTTTCTAAACGCATCCGGACCAAATCTGTATCGTTCATGTGTAAGAGGACTTCTGTATATTCCTCTACCTGTATCTTTTAATATTTTTGATATATAGATATAGTTATATCAACGTGACTCCATAATGTCTACAAACAGTGTCTTGGAGCCTCGTGTCCACCCTCAGTCCCCACATTGCCTATAGTTGGCCACAAAACCTAAAATCCTGCAGTTTTCGCCCTCCCCACTAAGCCTAATACTAAGTCCCTTCTTGCTTTGTACAGATCACATTCAGAATTAGAATGACAGATGTCCCTTCTATATATAGATAAGCTGTGGTATCGCCTATGGTGAATGGTGGATCCTGTGTTATCTCCTCCTTCCTGACCTCTGCACAGGTCACAGGGCATGCCTCGAAAACTCTCCCATAGAGATTAGGACTAATATGTAACAACCCGTTGATTAATCGTTTTTTCTGAATGTCGTGCTCAGGTACCAGAGTGGTGTCTGGATCACTGGCATCCCTCCGAGAAGGCCATGTACCCTGACTACTTTGCTAAGAGAGAAGAATGGAAGAAGCTTCGTGAAGCGAGCTGGGACCGTGAGGTCAGTGCACTGTGAGGTCCATATACAGGTGTAACTCGAAAAATTAGAATATCGCACAAAGTTCATTTATTTCAGTAATGCAACTTAAAAGGTGAAACTAACATGAGATATTTCAAGCCTTTATTTGTTATAATTTGGATGATTATGGCTTACAGCTTATGAAACCCCAGTCACAATTTTGAGGTACCCTTTGCTCAGGGGGTATGAATTAATTAGCTGACTAGAGTCTGACACTTTGAGCCTAGAATACTGAACCTTTCCACAAAATTCTAATTTTAAGCTGCATTAATGCAATTCCTTTTAAGTTGCATTACTGAAATAAATGGACTTTTGCACGATATTAAAATTTTTCGAGTTTCACCTGTATATACGCCGCTGTATACTGCAGTGATCAGATACATTGTGCAGCCTCTGATATTATGTATAATTATTGAATCTTAACCCTTTTCCAACATGCGGCTTACATGTATGGTAGAATTTGGGACTAAAGAGGGCGTTCGCTCAGGAGATGAGCGGGCTCTGTAGTTGGCAGGGGCCTGCTGTTTTACACAGCAGATATCCGGAGGCAGAGTCTATAATTGGCGATAACGATATTCACTGACATCGTTATCCGTTTTGGTCCGGATTGCCGGATCGGGCAGGCAGTGTCGTGACGGCAGTGCCTGCCGGAATCCTCTGCCGCAAGTGTGAAAGTAGCCTTAGAGGTCATAGTCAGTTGTGACCACTGCATCTATTCTCAGAAGAAGGCCAAACAGCTCCCCTGCATCAAGATCGCGGTAGCCATTCGGTTGCTAGGCCAGCCTCGGACCTTCTGAAGGCTCCAAGGCCTGCGCTAGTAAAGTTCTTGTGAAGCCCTTCCACAGTCAGTGCTTGATAGAAAAGGAGTGATTCTTCCATAGACTGCAGTGGTAAATCACTGCAGTCTGTGGGAGAAGCGATCAGACAATTACATGTTAGTCCCATGGGGGAGGGGGGGCTAAAAATAAATGTAAAAAAAAGTTCAAAAAAATTAAAACGATCTAAAAATTCAGTTCATCCCCTTTCACTGTATTACATTTTTGTAAAAATAACCATTATAATCATTAACCCTGCCGCTTCCCAAACTATTAAAATATAAAAGCCTTTATTCTTCTGTACATTGAACCACAGAAAAAAAAATCAACATGACCATAGACCTAAAGATAAAAAAAAGTTATAAGGTCACAATATGGTGAAGCAAAGCAATGTAATAATTATATATTTTTTTTTGTATTAAAACAAAAGAAAAACTATAATTTTGTTATCGCTGTAATTGCACTGATTCAGAAAATTGAAGGGAACAGTCAGTTTTACTGCATAGAAAATGCTGTAAAAACAAAACCCATAAAATAATTGTGCATTTTTGTATGTTTTTCTCCCAATTCCACCCCATTTGAATTTTTTTTTCCAGCTTCCCACTACACTGTATGCAACATTAAATGGTGCCATTAGTAAGTACAAAAAAAAGCCCTCATATGGCTTTGTGAATAGAAAAATAAAGTTATGGCTCTGGAAAGGCAAGGAGTGAAAAATTAAAAAGAATAAAACGGGAAATTGCGTCGTCAGGAAGGGGTAACAAGGGGTTTTCTTCAAGAACCTCAAGGAAAGGATAATGTATGAGGAAATCCAGGCGTTAGAACAATTTGCCTAGAGCCAAGCTGCATCTTAGGAGGTATGTGTTTGCACCGTGCTTGGTCCTGTGTAACCGATATACTGTTCTTCTCAGGTTCAACAACTTATGGAGGAGACATCAGCCGAAGGTCAAAAGAGTGAACCATTACCCCCAGCACGCAGAGAGGGTGACCAGCCCCCACTGTGGTGGGATTATGTGACAAGACCACGTGAAAGACCCACCTAAGAACAATTAGCTCTAGTCACTGTGTATGTGATGTGAACAGTGTATATTAAATGTCTGTAGACAACTCGGACCATGGGTTTTGTCTGATTTCTGATAAATGTAGAAAACTTCAATGGGACGGCTCCCTCTTCACTTGAATAGCTGCAGTTACACAAATGGCAAAAGCAGAGGACCACTTTAATATCCCATTGATATCAATGTAATGCATGGCGGTAACCAATGATGGAGTAGTTAGAAGTAATGGGATATTGGTTTTTCCGGGCACCTTCTGTCCTCTCTAGAGACAGGAAACTAAAGAGCAGAGAATTAAAGCCCCTTCCTCTTTACCTGGCTCACTAGTATCACTGGCATGGGAGGGGCTAAGCTACATTCACATGATCGGGGCTTAGCCATTGATACTAATCGTGACATCACTGGGCCTCAAACAGCTGATATGCGGAGGTCCCGGGTGTCGGACCCCCGCCAATCAGATGATCATGATCTATCCAGAGGATAGATTATCAGTTTAAAAGAACTGAAGAACCCTTTTAAGGATGCCCATCCCCCTTATCTCTAAGGTATTCCACCTCATTTTCTATGGTTCAGGGACCAGGCACTGTAGACTGAGTGACAAAGATGTGTAATCGCCTATGACAGCACCCCTGGAGAGACCTCCTCAGGACCCAGAACTGCCTTTTAAAAGAGGGATCATGCCCTCTACCTCCAGTTCTGTTTCCTGTCCCTAAGGGGCAGGAGGGAATCTGATCTGCTGGAATAAGACTAAGATGGAGCTGCGGGGAACCCCGGCTATTGTTATAGTGTGAGGAGGGTAACCCCGTGTGGCATAAGACTCCTTTAGGAGCCGCTGCAGAAGTCTGCTCCCTTCTCTTTACCCCTTTCGTTCTCCTTCCCGGGTCCTGGCGAGGTTTTGGCCTTTCTGGGCTCCTGCGGCCATGCTGGATTCCCTTACTTCCTGTTTGCGGCGGTGGGAGGAAGCTGAAGCTGTGGAACGGAAGGGGAGGGAGCCGGCTTGGGTGCGCTGAGGAGGAAAGCCCAGCCAGCCCACTGCCATGCCAAGTGGAGTAGGTTGGCAGTTTTTCTCCATTATGGCATGGTTTGCTGTGAGATGTGTAGCAGGCTCAGCGCACTGAAACCTCCAATGAGACATCGGTACGTGTTTTTTTTTAATTATAATAGTGCTGATGGGGTCATGTTTTGTGCTTAGGTGTCTAAGGAGTTTTCAAGGAAGACCTCCAGAGCAAAAGAAAGGGGATGTGCTGTGTGTAAAAAGAAGCTACCTTCTGCCTGGGGAAAACCCCTATGTCAAGTGTGTATCAGCAAGTTAATCCAGGAGGAAGCTCTGTCTTTAATGGGCAGCATTAAGCAGATGATCCGTGAAGAGGTCAGAGAGTCGGTTAGCGGTTTGATTAAAAGCCGCCCCAGTATTGCTGCAGCTAAGGATTCCCCCTCCAGTGACAGTGATATACTTTCTGGTCTGGAAGAGGAAGGAGAATGGGTGTCATCAAATGCAGGCTGCAGGGAAACCACTGTTTTATGTTGAGAACACTAACTCCCTAGTCAAGGCAGTTATAGCTACCATGGGGTTGGATGATCAGAAGCCACAGCAATCAGTCCAGGACTCTGTTTGAAGGTTTAGGAACCAAGAAAAGAGGTGTTTGACGTGCATAAAAACATTCAAGCAGTAATTGTCAGAGAGTGGAAAAAACCTGATAGGAAGTTTTTTGTTCCTTCTTCTGTGAAGCGGAAGTATCCGTTTGATGAAGAGATCTCCGCTCCTCGGGATAGGACCCCAAAGCTTGAGGCTCCGTTGGCGAAAATGTCCAGAAAAGCCGCACTCCCCTTTGAAGATATGGGTTTACTTAAGGACCCGATGGACAAGAGAGCAGAGGTTTATTTAAAAAAGAACTGGCAAGTCTCTGCGGCAGCTTTTAAACCTGCTTTTCCCCACACCTCCACAACGGCACTTCCTGAAGGGTACCCGCCTCTTCGGTGACAGGAAAACAACAAAGATCAACGCATAAAAGCCCCCTCCCCTTTACCTTCACCAGTTGTTTTCTTGTCCCTCAAGTGGCAGGTGGAGATCGACGGCGCGTAGGGCCTTTGGTAAGTTATCCTGGAATTTTTTCGGGAGGGCTCCTGCAGGGGGAAGGTTCCCAGAGCTTCGGTGTACTGCTCCTCCTCCCCTATGGCGTTTGTCTGGCGTATGCTGGCTGACCCGGGCTCCCCGCTAGATGAGAAGGCTATATTCGGGCATTTCGGTGGCTGGGGGTGTTCCTGGCCTGGAAGCGCTCCGATCCTGCTTCCGGCTGCGGCACGCTGCGTTCCACTGTTAAAACTCAGCGCAGGAAGTGACGTCATCACTCCTACCCGGAAGTCTTCAGACGGCAGATTCAAAAGCAGATCGGCGTTCTCCAGGTGAGCGGCTTGCTACAGAAAGGAATAGTGGTGTTTTCATTTGCACCACTATGTCTGCCCCTGGAGAGATTGATGCAGCAAAAAAGACCACTGATGCCCCTAGGCCTTCAAGCCCGGTAACACTCCTCCCTGAGGACATTTATATTGTCTAGTCACCCTATATGTGCACAGGGTGTTACATCTTATTTTCTGGGTGACTGCTCTCTGATCTGAAGTTTTTCCTTAAATGCCCAATTCTGACACTCCACCCTCCTATTTTAATTTTAGGGGAGGGAAAGTCAAAGATCATCTGGAGAACAGTCACAGAAGAAAAGATGTCACATGTCCAAGAAGACATTATCCTAAACACTAAAAAAAATCGCTTTGTCAAAAGTTATAAATATAGTGGTATCCGAGGAATCATCTATTGTATATAGCCTGAGAATCTGTAATTAAAGAAGAGATTGGAGAGCGATGAACGCAAGACTACCGGTAGTCTCTCCAAAACCATCCACCTCCCAGAACAGTGACTTCTGTGACCGAGGAACAGATTTCTGAGCCGGATGAAGCAAGGACTCTTCTTCTGATTCAGAGTCTAGTGGGGTGTGAGGACTCCTCAGGCCGCCCGGTAATGTTCTATTGAGGTAATTGAAAAGCTTACTTAAGAACATCAGGGCAACAATAAGTTTGGATGAGTCAAAAGAACCTTTGACCGTCCAGGATCAGATGTTCTTAGGACTAGGGGTAGAAAAAGAAACAAGTCTTCCCGGTTCATTCTAACATTACAAGGTTAATCTTGAACGAATGGAAGGACCAAGAAAAGAGACAGCATCCTAAAATATTCAAGAGGAAGTATCCTTTGCTGAGGAAGATTCCAGCTCTTGGGATAAAGCCCCAAGAGTAGATGCGCCAGTGGGTAAATTTCTAAAAGATCTGCATTACTCGGCTCGGGAGTCCTTAAGGATCCTATGACAAGAAGTGAGAGTCCCTTCTCAAGAAGTCCTGGGAATCTTCTATGGCTTCATTACGTCCAGGAATTATCAGCTACTTATACAGCAAGGAGCTCTGTCATTATGGCTGACTCAATTGGAAGATCATATTTAGTCGGCACTCCAAGGGAGGACATTCTGGCCTCCATCCCCGATCGAAACAAGCTTCCAACTTTCTGGCTGGACTGCTACCGCAGATGTCGTGACATTATCAGCGAAATCCGCAGCTTTCTCAAACGGCCTACTGTAGGAGATTTGGTTAAGATTGTGAAGTGAGACGCGGCATCAAAACATAGACTTTCCCCACGCCTCCACAATGGCACTACGTGGAGGTTATCCCCACCGTCTTCAGGACAGGAAATAGTTTATAGACCAGCCAATAAAAGGCCCCCTCCCTCTTACCTCTCCAGTTGTTTTTCCTGTCCCTCAGAAGGTCGGCAACTTGTGGACCAGCTAGACATTCGCGCGGCCTTCAGGTTTGTTATCCCGGCGTTGCCGGAGGGCCGCCGCAGGGGAGAGGATCGTGGGACACGGCAATGTGTCCCTCCTTCCCTAAGGTGTAATCTCAGCATGGGCTTGTCACCCCAGGCATTATCCCGTGTTCCAGGTGAACCGGCATCTCTGTGTGGCATGGGGGGGGAGCGTTCCTGGCCTGGAACGCTCCTATCGTCGTCCTATAGCAGTGATGCTAACCTTGGCACTCCAGCTGTGGTGAAACTACGACTCCAGCATGCTCCATTTATTTCTATAGAGTTCTGAGAGCAGCCAACCAAGGGGGCATCTTGGAGTTGTAGTTTTACCACAGCTGGAGTGCCAAGGTTAGCCATCACTGTCCTATAGCTTCCCCGCGCGCCTCTAAAGGGAACTGTCCATCAAAAGATGATGTGCCATATGCAAGGAAAACGCTCTCCTGGCTCATATAAAAAACCTTTGTCAGAAATGTTGTGACAAAGTGGTCTCAGAGGAAACCCCTACTGGGAGGTACTGTGTGGTACTTGGACGGGAGGACTTATCCGAGAAGAGGAATTCTCTATTTTTGTTTTTCACCGATTGCCATGAGGATCCCTGATTTTTCTTTTTCTGATCAAATGCAGGACGTCTTTGGGCACGGTGTTGGAAATTAAGGTGTCCTGTTTTTGTTCTGGAAGAAAGGAGGTCATCAGTATCGAGTCCAGCAGAACTCTCAAAAATATCCTTCTTCGTGAGGGAAGCAGACATGATTTTTCCCTGTTGACTATCCATCCTAGGCCGGTCAGGGTTTTCAGTATAATCTGAAGGTGACGAAGCAGCAGGTCTTCCGATGGGGCAGCGATCAAGAAGTCGTCCAGGTATGGGATGAATAAAATCTCTGCCAAATAAAAATATTTTGCCACTTCTGTCATGATTTTTGTGAACAGCCTCGGAGCGGAACAGGCCAAATGGAAGAACCTGGAACTGGTGGTGGCATAGAGATCCTTGGAACCATACCGCCATCCTCAAAAACTTCTGGTCTTTTTTTCGGATTGGAACATGGTAATAGGCATCTGCCAGGTCTAATGTTACCATGTAACAATCTAATGGAAGGAGGTTAGTCACAGATCTTGTCGTCTCCATTTGAACTTTTTTGTACACTATGTACTTGTTTAAGGTTTTCAAATTTATTATCGCTCTGAAGGAGCCGTTCGGTTCCTTACTAGAAAGATCGGGAATAGAATCCTTCCTTCTGTTCTTCCATGGTACAGGAACGATGGCCCTCTTTTCCAACAGAGCGATATTTGTAGGTCCATTGCTTTCTGGTTTTTCCGCTTTCAATTTTGTGTTCTCTATATACCGGTCTGGTGGATAATGACTGAACTCCAGACTGTATCCTTTTTCTATCACCTCTAGTACACAGGGGCAGGCTTGGATATTTTCCCAGGCGAGTGACAAAAACTGAGCCTTCCCCTACGGCCCTTCGGGAGGATGTGCGGGTGGACTTGTTGGGGTTAAACAAGAACCCCTTTCCTTTTCCTCTGGTAGATTGCCATGGCGGTCCTGAATCCTTCTTCTTTTGGTCAAATCTACCACGTCTCTGGGGCCAAAAGGAACGCCTCTTGTAAAAAAAAAAATTTTTTATCCAATGCCTTTTCTAGGATATCATCAAGAGCCGTGCCAAAAACTCTATCCCCTTCACATGGTAAAGAACAGAGCTGATTTTTTGATGCCGTATACCCTGACCAGGTACATAACCATATTGCTCTTTGTGAAGCGTTGGACAGGGCGGCTGTTGTGGGTGATAGTCTTACCATGTCCGCCGAAGCATCGGCAATAAAATTGGCAGCCTGCTTCAGCATAGGGATTGAGGCAACGAAGTCTTCTCTAGGGGTGCCCGACTCAATAAGTTCCTCTAGCTGTCCCAACCACAGAGACAGGGTTCTGGCGGTGTAGGTTGCTGAGATACCTGGTCTCAACATAGCAGTGGAGGATTCCCATGTCTTTTTTAGAAGACTTTCACATTTTTTTTTATCCATGGGATCCTTAACCCCTTAAGGACACATGACGTACCGGTACGGCATGTTTCCCGAGTCCTTAAGGACACATGACGTACCGGTACGTCATGGCTTTAAATAGCGATGCCGGCGCCGCGGGGGTTAATCGGAACGGGATGCCGGCTGAAATCATTCAGCCGGCATCCTGTAACAATGCAGGGGGGGGTCATTTGACCCCCCCGCATCGACGATCGCAGAAAACCGCAGGTCAATTCAGACCTGCGGTTTTCTGCGTTTCCGGTCCATTCGGGTGTCCTGTGACCCGATGAACCGGAAAAAGACTGCGATCGGTGGCGTAATTATACACCACCTATCGCAGTCGAGATTTGGAGAGGCGGTGCTGGCCCTGGTGCTGAACGCTGCTGTCCAGGGTGCTGATTGGTGCAGGGGAGAGAGGCGCGAGATTCAAACTTCCTGCGCTCCTCTCTCCCCTCCTCTTCTTGTCCAGCACCCTGACCGTGCAGCACCGTCCAGCGTCCAGCTCCTGAGTCCCCTAATCGTAGTCCATCACCCTCCTGCACCCATCGCCACCCAGGTAGGTTAGGGTCAGTGAGGGAGAGGCACCGTTAGGAAGGGAAAGAAGGGAAAAGTTAGGAAAAAAAAAAAACTTTTACTAAACTTTCTTTTCTTTCTTTCTGATCCATCTATCAGACCCCAGACCCCCCCCTGCCACTTGCCGCCCCCCACCACCACCAGCCCCCCCACCCCCCACCAGCCCCCCCCAATCCACCCACCAACCCCCCCCCCCCCCCCCCACCAGACCCTTCCCCCACCACCACTTTTTTTTTTTTCTGCGTGCGCTGACTGTCCGGCACTCTTAGCGTCCGGCCACTGTTAGCGCATCGCCCGCCCCACCACCCCACCGACCGCTGATCAGCGTTGAACCGCTGATCAGCAAGTTTGAACTTTTTTTTTTTTTTTCTAACATTTGCCCATTTTTTTTGCCTGGACTTTTTAGTACGTGAACACCCGTGCCCCCACACACACGCACATAGAATAAAGGTTTACACGCACGCACATACACACGCACACACACACACCCATGGCCCGCCGATGTTCTCGGTGGAGGAGGCATACGCCCAGATTGCCTCCGGACTCCGAGAGCCCCAGTGAGGATGAGGATGACCCCACGTCCTTTGTCATCCGCATCCTCCTCATCATCATCGGATGACGATGAGTCACCAAGGGCAGCGGAGACGCCACCAGGCGGAGCCAGGGGCCCCACATGCTAGGGATCCTGTGGCCCACCCTAGTACGAGCCGCCCTGGGGTTCGTACTGGTTTCTTCTCCTGGCCCACCAAATAAGCCCATCGAGCCCCCTGCCGATGAACTTAGCTGGTGTCCCCCAGTGGACTTTGAGCCCGAGATCCGGATTTTGCTGGCAATCCAGGAATCCAGATTCCCACAGTGGGGGTTTACTGAAATGGACTTTTTTAGTTTTTTTTTCAGTAACCCACTGGTGAATCTGATGGTGGAGCAGACGAATCTGTACGCCCAACAGTTCGTCGCTCAAAACCCGGGCTCATTTTTGGCTAGACCCGGTGGCTGGACGCCGGTCAGTGCAGCCGAGATGAGGACATTTTGGGGCCTCGTGCTGCATATGGGTCTAGCCAAAAACCCAGTGTCAGGCAATACTGGAGTGGGGACGTCCTCTACCAGACCCCACTGTACAGTATGGCCATGACACGCTCCCCGGTTTGAGGCCATCCGGAAATGTCTGCATTATTCCGATAATGCAGCATGTCCCCCCCGAGGTGATCCTGCCTATGACCGGCTGTATAAGATACGGCCGGTCATCAATCACTTTGGGGCCACATTTCAGCAGGCCTACGTACCTGGAAGGGAGGTCGCGGTTGATGAGTCTCTCGTTGCGTTCAAGGGGAGACTCAGTTTCCGCCAATACATTCCCACAAAGCGGGCGAGGTATGGCGTGAAGCTATACAAAATTGTGAGGGAGTACCTCAGGGTACAACTTAAAATTTCGTTGTGTACGAGGGGCGAGATTCCCGGATTCAACCCCAGAATGTCCCCCCACTCTGGGTTGTTACCGGGAAACTCGTTGTGGGGACCTTATGTACCCACTGCTGGATAAGGGTTACCACTTGTACGTGGACACAACTTTTATACCAGCAATTCCCTTGTTCAGGTCCTTGGCCGCCAGATCACGGTCGCTTGTGGGATGCCGTGCGGAAAAATCACGCGGCCTCCCTGCCCACCCCCCTCCAGGTGGTACCAATCCCCAGGGGTGAGGGACCCGTGCCCAGTACCAGTGGAAGCTGTTGCTGGTCAGGTATATAGGGACACGAGGGATGTCCTTATGCTGTCCACAATCCACGGTTATGATATGACCCACCCCCGTCGCTGTGCGAAGGTACCGCGGCATCGGTCCTCAAGCCCGATTGTATCGTCGCCTACAATCGGTATATGGGAGGAGTTGATCTCTCTGATCAAGTCCTCAAGCCATATAATGCCATGCGCAAAACCCGGCATGTTACAAAAAAGTTGCGGTCTACTTGGTACAGGTTGCCATGTACAAATCTTTTGTTACTATCCCGAAGCGCTGGCAGCACAGGGACATTCCTCCAGTTCTATGAGGCAGTCCTCAAAGACCTGATCTTTTCGGACCGGGAAGAGCAGGCCGGAGTACCTCGGGAGAATGGAGGCGCCCGGTTCGTCCCTGGCCAACACTTTCCAGGTGTGGTCCCCCATACTGAAAGATGGGACGAACCCAAAAAAGATGCAGAGATGTGTCACAAGAGGGGATACGGAAAGGACACCACCACTCAGTGTGACACGTGCCCCGATCATCCGGGCCTCTGCATTATCGATTGCCTTCAGGAGTATCACACTTCCATGGAGTACTAAATTTTTATAATCCCCAACAGTCCACTAGAGAACATAAAAAACTATGTCTCTCAGACTTTGGAGACACAGAAACAATTTTTCTTTCCCCAAAAAAATATTAGTTTTAGTGCAGGCATCCTCAAACTGCGGCCCTCCAGATGTTGTAAAACTATAACTCCCAGCATGCCCAGACAACCTACAGCCATCAGCAGGGCATGGTGGGAATTGTAGTTTTACAACATCTGGAGGGCCGCAGTTTTAGAATGCCTGCTTAGTGTCTCCAAAGTCTGAGAGCCATACATATTGGGCATCGTCGCGTGCGTAAAAGTCGTCGCTATAAAAAATTACTTTTGACCAAAACGCCTCGGATGAACGTGTTAAAAATATAAAATAAAAACGGTGCCAAAACACCTATTTTTGGGCAAAATTTTCAATTTGAATCCATTTGCCGGTAATAAAAGCAACGGTTAACAGCCAAACAAAACTAAATATTTATTGCCCCGATTCTGTAGTTTGCAGAAACACCCCATAATGTGGTCGTAAATGGCTATATAGCCGCACGGCAGGGCATAGAACGAAGGGAACTCCATATGGTTTCTGGAAGGCAGATTTTGATGGACAGTTTTTTTTTGACACCATGTCCCATTAGAAGCCCCCCCCTGATGTAGCCTAGACTAGAAACTCCAAAAAAGTGACCCCATCTAAGAAACTACACCCCTCAAGGTATTCAAAAGTTACTTTACAAACTATGTTAAACCCTTTAGGTGTTCCACAAAACTAAATAGCGAATGTAGAAACAATTTTAGAATTTAATTTTTTGTTACATTGCCTCAAAAAGAGTAATATAGAGCAACCAAAAATCAAATTTACCCCTAAAATAGTCCCCAAAACAACAACCACCTTATCCCGTAGTTTCCTAGATGGGGTCACTTTTATGGAGTTTCTACTCTAGGGGTGCATCAGGGGGCTTGAAAAGGGTACATGGTGTAAATAAACCAGTCCAGCAAAATCTGCCTTCCAAAAACCATATGGCGTTCCCCTTCTTCTATGTCCTGCCGTTTAGCCAAATAGTAGTTTACGACCACATATGGGGTGTTTCTGCAAACTACAGAATCAGGGCAACCCATTTTGAGTGTTGTTTGGCAGTTAACCCTTGTTTTTACTCCTGGAAAAAATTGATTATATTGGAAAATTTCCAAAAAATAGAAATTTCAAAATTGTTTCTCCATCTTGCCATTAACTCTTGTGGAACACCTAAAGGGGTTAACAAAGTTGTAAACCCAGTTTTGAATACCTTGAGGGGTGTACTTCTTAGATGGAGTCACTTTTTGAAATTTCTATTCTAGGGGTGCAACAGGGGGCTTCAATGGGACATGGTATAAACAAAACCAGTCCTGCCAATCTGCCTTCCAAAACCCATATGGTGTTCCCCTCCTTCTATGTGCTACCGTTCGGCCCAAACAGTAGGTTTACGACCACATATGGGGTGTTTTTGCAAACTACAGAATCAGGGCAACCATTTTGAGTGTTGTTTGGCAGTTAACCCTTGTTTTACTCCTGGAAAAATTGATTATATTGGAAAATTTTCCAAAAATAGAAATTCAAAATTGTTTCTCCATCTGCCATTAACTCTTGTGGAACACCTAAAGGGTTAACAAAGTTTGTAAACCCAGTTTTGAATACCTTGAGGGGTGTACTTTCTTAGATGGAGTCACTTTTTGAAATTTCTATTCTAGGGGTGCAACAGGGGGCTTCAAATGGGACATGGTATAAACAAAACCAGTCCTGCCAAATCTGCCTTCCAAAACCCATATGGTGTTCCCCTCCTTCTATGTGCTACCGTTCGGCCAAACAGTAGTTTACGACCACATATGGGGTGTTTTTGCAAACTACAGAATCAGGGCAACCCATTTTGAGTGTTGTTTGGCAGTTAACCCTTGTTTTACTCCTGGAAAAAATTGATTATATTGGAAAATTTTCCAAAAATAGAAATTTCAAATTGTTTCTCCATCTGCCATTAACTCTTGTGGAACACCTAAAGGGTTAACAAAGTTTGTAAACCCAGTTTTGAATACCTTGAGGGGTGTACTTTCTTAGATGGAGTCACTTTTTTGAAATTTCTATTCTAGGGGTGCAACAGGGGGCTTCAAATGGGACATGGTATAAACAAAACCAGTCCTGCCAAATCTGCCTTCCAAAACCCATATGGTGTTCCCCTCCTCCTATGTGCTACCGTTCGGCCAAACAGTAGTTTACGACCACATATGGGGTGTTTTTGCAAACTACAGAATCAGGGCAACCCATTTTGAGTGTTGTTTGGCAGTTAACCCTTGTTTTACCTCCTGGAAAAAATTGATTATATTGGAAAATTTTCCAAAAAATAGAAATTTCAATATTGTTTCTCCATCTGCCATTAACTCTTGTGAACACCTAAGGGTTAACAAAGTTTGTAAACCCAGTTTTGAATACCTTGAGGGGTGTACTTTCTTAGATGGAGTCACTTTTTTGAAATTTCTATTCTAGGGGTGCAACAGGGGGCTTCAAATGGGACATGGTATAAACAAAACCAGTCCTGCCAAATCTGCCTCCAAAACCCATATGGTGTTCCCCTCCTTCTATGTGCTACCGTTCGGCCAAACAGTAGTTTACGACCACATATGGGGTGTTTTTGCAAACTACAGAATCAGGGCAACCCATTTTGAGTGTTGTTTGGCAGTTAACCCTTGTTTTACTCCTGGAAAAAATTGATTATATTGGAAAATTTTCCAAAAAAAAAGAAATTTCAAAATTGTTTCTCCATCTGCCATGAAGTCTTGTGGAAGACCTAAAGGGTTAATAAAGTTTGAAAAAACAGTTTTGAATACCTTGAGGGGTGTAGTTTCTAGAATGGGGTCATTTTTGGGAGGTTTCTATTATCTAAGCCTCACAAAGTGACTTCAAAACCTGAACTGGTCCATATAAAGTGGGATTTTGAAGATTTCTGAAAATTTCAAAATTTGCTTCTAAACTTCTAAGCCTTGTAACATCCCCAAAAAATAAAATATCATTCCCAAAATGCTACAAACATGAAGTAGACATATGGGGAATGTAAAGTCATCACAATTTTTGGGGGTATTACTATGTATTACAGAAGTAGAGAAACTGAAAGTTTGAAATTTGCTAATTTTTCAAAATTTTTGGTAAAAATTGTATTTTTTTATGCAAAAAAATTAACTTTTTTGACCCAATTTTAGCAGTGACATGAAGTACAATATGTGACGAAAAAACAATCTCAGAACGGCCTGGGTAAGTCAAAGCGTTTAAAAGTTATGAGCACTTAAAGTGACACTGGTCAGATTTGCAAAAAATGGCCTGGTCCTTAAGGTGAAATAGGGCTGTGTCCTTAAGGGGTTAAGAAGTCCCAGATCTTCAAAGGTTAAGGCAGATTTTTTTGAAATCCTTGCCACGGGGGCATTCACTCTAGGAGTCTTATTCCAGGTGGCCGAGTCCTCTTGTGCAAAGGGATATTTCCTCTTAAATATCTTAGAGGCGGATTGTCTTTTTTCAGGCTCTTTCCACTCAGCTTGGATTAAAGACTTGATATTAACATGGACAGGAAAAACTCATTTTTTCTTGTCCCCCAGAGCTGCGAACATTTTATCCTGTAGAGATAGTGGCTCTTTTGCTTCTTCTAGATTAATGGTGGCTCTGATAGTTTTTAACAAGGATTTGGTCTCTTCAACTGAACACAGAGGTCGGCCATAAGCGTCTTCCAAAATATCAGAGTCTGAACCGGATGAAATTTCTCCTTCATCTAGGTCAGAATCTTGCTCCATAATAGGGGCACTAGAAGTGGAAGGTCTGGGCGGTATGGATGATAGCTTTGCTTCTACAGCTGGCCCCACTTCTTTAATCATGGTTCTCAGACTTTCCACCAGGAAGAACAGAAGGAAGGATTCTGTGTACCATTGGAAGAACAGAAGGAAGGATTCTATTCCCCGATCTTTCTAGTAAGGAAACCGAACGGCTCCTTCAGAGCAATAATACATTTTGAAAACCTTTAAACAAGTACATAGTGTACAAAAAGTTCAAAATGGAGACGATAAAATCTGTGACTAACCTCCTTCCATTAGATTGTTACATGGTAACATTAGACCTGGCAGATGCCTATTACCATGTTCCAATCCGAAAAAAAGACCAGAAGTTTTTGAGGATGGCGGTATGGTTCCAAGGATCTCTATGCCACTACCAGTTCCAGGTTCTTCCATTTGGCCTCAGTTCCGCTCTGAGGCTGTTCACAAAAATCATGACAGAAGTGGCAAAATATTTTTATTTGGCAGAGATTTTATTCATCCCATACCTGGACGACTTCTTGATCGCTGCCCCATCGGAAGACCTGCTGCTTCGTCACCTTCAGATTATACTGAAAACCCTGACCGGCCTAGGATGGATAGTCAACAGGGAAAAATCATGTCTGCTTCCCTCACGAAGAAGGATATTTTTGGGAGTTCTGCTGGACTCTATGCTGATGACCTCCTTTCTTCCAGAACAAAAACAGGACACCTTAATTTCCAACACCGTGCCCAAAGACGTCCTGCATTTGATCAGAAAAAGAAAAATCAGGGATCCTCATGGCAATCGGTGAAAAACAAAAATAGAGAATTCCTCTTCTCGGATAAGTCCTCCCGTCCAAGTACCACACAATGACGCCAGAGGTCCAGTCAGGGGAGATTAAAAAAAATTCGACCAAGCCTGGGTGCAGATTCATGCATCACCTTGGGTACTATATGTAATAGCATCGGGATACAGGCTGGAGCTATCAAGTATTCCCCCAGACAGATACATGGAGAATTCAAGATTAAAAAAGGAGAGACAAGAAGCTCTAGAATCACAGATTGCGCTTCTACTTCAGAAAAAAGCAATAGTCCAAGTTCCTCCAGAGGAGGAGTCTTTTTGGTGAAGAAACCAGACCAGTAATTCAGGTTGATAATAAATCTGAAAAATCTAAACAAATTTATAACATACAAGAAGTTCAAAATGGAGACAGGTCCACAATCAACCTAATATACAAGGACTGGGTAATGGTAACAATAGATCTATCCGATGCTTACTACCACGTCCCAATCCATCAACATTACCAGAAATTTACAAACCGGATTCCAAAAAAGTTGGGACACTAAACAAATTGTGAATAAAAACTGAATGCAATGATGTGGAGATGGCAAATGTCAATATTTTATTTGTAATAGAACGTAGATGACAGATCAAACGTTTAATCCGAGTAAATGTATCATTTTAAAGGAAAAATACGTTGATTCAAAATTTCACGGTGTCAACAAATCCCAAAAAAGTTGGGACAAGTAGCAAAAAGAGGCTGGAAAAAGTAAATTTGAGCATAACGAAGAGCTGGAAGACCAATTAACACTAATTAGGTCAATTGGCAACATGATTGGGTATAAAAAGAGCTTCTCAGAGTGGCAGTGTCTCTCAGAAGCCAAGATGGGTAGAGGATCACCAATTCCCACAATGTTGCGCAGAAAGATAGTGGAGCAATATCAGAAAGGTGTTACCCAGCGAAAAATTGCAAAGACTTTGCATCTATCATCATCAACTGTGCATAACATCATCCGAAGATTCAGAGAATCTGGAACAATCTGTGCGTAAGGGTCAAGGCCGTAAAACCATACTGGATGCCCGTGATCTCCGGGCCCTTAAACGACACTGCACCACAAACAGGAATGCTACTGTAAAGGAAATCACAGAATGGGCTCAGGAATACTTCCAGAAACCATTGTCAGTGAACACAATCCACCGTGCCATCCGCCATTGCCAGCTGAAACTCTGCAGTGCAAAGAAGAAGCCATTTCTAAGCAAGATCCACAAGCTCAGGCGTTTTCACTGGGCCAGGGATCATTTAAAATGGAGTGTGGCAAAATGGAAGACTGTTCTGTGGTCAGACGAGTCACGATTCGAAGTTCTTTTTGGAAGTCTGGGACGCCATGTCATCCGGACCAAAGAGGACAAGGACAACCCAAGTTGTTATCAACGCTCAGTTCAGAAGCCTGCATCTCTGATGGTATGGGGTTGCATGAGTGCGTGTGGCATGGGCAGCTTGCATGTCTGGAAAGGCACCATCAATGCAGAAAAATATATTCAGGTTCTAGAACAACATATGCTCCCATCCAGACGTCATCTCTTTCAGGGAAGACCCTGCATTTTTCAACAAGATAATGCCAGACCACATTCTGCATCAATAACAACATCATGGCTGCGTAGGAGAAGGATCCGGGTACTGAAATGGCCAGTCTGCAGTCCAGATCTTTCACCTATAGAGAGCATTTGGTGCATCATAAAGAGGAAGGTGCAACAAAGGCCCAAGACGATTGAACAGTTAGAGGCCTGTATTAGACAAGAATGGGAGAGCATTCCTATTTCTAAACTTTAGAAACTGGACTCCTCGGTCCCCAGACGTCTGTTGAGTGTTGTAAGATGCCACACAGTGGTGAAAATGGCCTTGTCCCAACTTTTTGGGGATTTGTTGACACCATGAAATTCTGACTCAACATATTTTTCCCTTAAAATGGTACATTTTCTCAGTTTAAACTTTTGTTCCGTGATTTATGTTCTATTCTGAATAAAATATTAGAAGTTGGCACCTCCACATCATTGCATTCAGTTTTTATTCACGATTTGTATAGTGTCCCAACTTTTTTGGAATCCGGTTTGTATAAGAATGGCAGTCTGGATTCGTGGGAGAATCGGTCATTTCCAGTTCCAGGTTCTTCCCTTCGGTCTATCCTCTGCCCCAAGGGTATTTACAAAAATTATGCCAGAGATTTCAAGCTTCTTCCATCGGTCAGAAATAGTCTTGATTCCGTACCTGGATGACTTGTTAATAACAGCCCCAACAACATAGTCCCTTCTCTTGCAGTTACACACTGTAGTCAAAACCTTATCACAATTAGGTTGGATCATCAATATGAAGAAGTCAGACCTAGTTCCACATTATCAGAAAGTATTTCTAGGGGCTCTCCTAGATTCTCATCTAATGTCCTCCTTTCTTCCGGGGAACAAAAGGAAAGACCTGGTTCAAATAGTAGCAAAATTTCAAAAATTACGCAAGACATCCATAAGAGAAATCATGACCATTCTCGGGGTAATGACTTCCACAATATCATCAATGAAATGGGCCCAGGCTCACTCAAGAGTACTTCAGTCCTTCATGTTCTGGGATCAAAGACATATCTTTTAAACCAGAAGCTTGAAATTCCTTTCCATGTAAAGCGCTCTCAACTGGTGGTTCAAAGAAGAGAACCTTTCAAGAGGTGTAGAATGGAGGCAGACGGAGCAAGTAGTAGTGACGACGAATGCAAGCAGTCAAGGTTGGGGTCTTTACCTGAACGGCAGGACATGTCAGGGTCTATGGCAGAAAAGACTTATCCGGCCATCCTTTCAACATGTGAGAGCTTCAGGCAGTCTGGCAGGCATTAAAATATTTTGCTCCATACCTGGTCCAGAATCATGTAAAAATATTTTCCGACAACTCGACCACGGTTGCTTACGTGAACAAACAAGAGGGGACAAAAAGTGGTCTCCTCTCCAAGGTGGCAGAAAGAATATTTGTCTGGGCCGAAGCAAACCTAAAATCTCTGACGGCGGTCCATATAAAGAGGAAACAAAATCATCTAGCGGACTTCTTGAGCAGAGAAAAACTGAGACCGGGAGAAGGGAGCTTAAACCAGACAGTATTCGACCAGATCTCAGCAAGATGGGGAACACTGTTAATCAACTTGTTTGCTTCAAAGAAAAACAAGAAAGTCAGCCAGTTTTATTACCTTTCTTACAAAGACAGACCGCTGCAAGTGGATGCTTTAGCACACAAATGGCTGAAGGGTCTCCTGTACGCCTTCCCTTCCTTCTCTCTAATACAAAAAGTCCTGACAAAAGTGGTAGAAGAAAGATCCCAATTGATATTAATAGCCCCGTATTGGCCCAAAAGGACTTGGCTTCTGATACTCAAGTCTCTAGCAGGGGAGAATTACTGGAGCCTTCTCCTTCTTCCAGATCTCCTACTCCAGGGTCCAGTTCCTCATCCCAACAGTCCGCAACTCAACCTCACAGCCTGGAGATTGAATGGAACATCTTGAGAAGGAAGGGGCTATCTAAAAAGGTAATAGATACTTTACTGCATAGCAGAAAATCTCTTATTTCAAAAATATATTTAAGATTCTGGAAAGCTTTCCTGGCCTTTTCTAAAAATTCCTGGGACCCGTTCAGACCCCCAGACCTAGGACTAGTACTAGATTTTCTCCAATCAGGACTAGACCGAGGTCTTAGAATAAGCACTTTAAAGGTACAGGTATCAGCACAAATTGCTTTTATGGGTGAGAAGCTGGCTGAATCAGATCTAATTAGAAGGTTTTTTAAGGGAGCTAGTAGATTACACCCAAGATTCAGATCCTCAGTCCCATCTTGGGATTTAAATCTAGTTATTTCTGTCCTCTCGGTTTTTCCCATTGAGCCCATTCGAGATATATCTATGAGACTGTTAACCTTTAAAACTGTTTTTTCTTTTTGCTCGCAATTACGACAGCTGGAAGAGTTGGAGAGATTTAGGCTTTTTCAATTCAGCCCCCATACCTTTACAATACTGGAAGATAGAATTGTTTTAAGACATTCTCCTGAATTTCTTCCCAAAGTGGTATGTAAATTTTATTGCAGTTAAGAAATTTCTCTTCCTTCATTCTGTCCTCAGACTGCTTCTGAAGAAAAGAGGTTCAGTTACCTTAATGTGAGAAGATGTGTTCTTCAATACCTGGACATTACAAATGACTTCAGAATGATTAATCAGTTATTGGTCCAGTACCTGGGCACTAACCGGGGTAGAGCAGCTAGCAAGGCTTCCATAACACGTTGGATTAAGTCCTGTAATCTTCTGTTACACTGAAAAAGAGATGTCTCCCCCGTCTGGACTAAAGGCCCATTCTACACGAGCTATGGCTGCCACTTGAGCAGCGACTTGGGCGACCCCTTCTACTTTTTACAAACATTACAAACTTGATGTGCTATCCAATAGAGACCTATCCGTTGGCAGAAAAGTTTTATCTGTTGTGGTCCCCCCCGAGTGGATTCTTTGTTATTCCTCCAGGAAGTGCCGTTGTCGAGGTGTGGGGAAAAGATGAAAATTACTCTTACCGGTGTAACAGATGGACCCTTTTATATTATTTTATGTTCGGCTGTCTGTACAACCCCCCCCTTCCCCTTTTTCCTGTCCCATTGTTTCCCAAGACCAGGGCGGTGTCCCAGGGACACTGCCAGACCTGTTTAAACTAGCTGCTGTGTCCCCCCTCAACCTCCCATCAGCCCTTGCTATTGTCTGACCCCAACTTTCCTTGTATTATAGTAATCTATGTACTCTATTGTATGTAAATGAGGCTGTGGGGGGTGTTTGAAACCATGTGTGCCATGCCTAGTAAAGTCAGTTGACTCCCAAAACTATGTCGTCCAGTTACTGGGGAAATTGTCTCTTGGACATTGACCTGCTTTTTCAGCTACAAGGGGATTTAAGTGGAGATATTGATGGTATGTCTTGGAGCTCCGCAACAACCGGTAATTGGATTTTCCCTTAACCTCCACAACGGCACAGGGAATTCCCACCCAAATTTTTTCTTTCTTTTTTTACATTTATTTTGAGATTAGGGGCAGTTGACCCTTTCTTTCATTTGTATCATTATATGTCTTAACCTTATTAAATGATGCATCTATTTGAAGCTATTAACTGGTGAAGGTAAAGGGGAGGGGGCTTTTAAGCGTTGATCTTCGTTGTTTTCCTGTCCCTGAAGAGGCGGGTACCCTCCAGGAAGTGCCGTTGTGGAGGCTAAGGGAAAATCCAATTACCGGTAAGAGTAATTTTCATCTATTGCAGCTACGTCTGTTGCTTGTCCCTAAAAGTGTGGATGGGGCAGTTAGAGGCTCACTTTAAGGGGGGTACCCCTAGGGAACAGTTACTTTCCTCCTTCCCTACTATAAATAATGCTTTAGATTTCTTAGCCAACGTTTCTGCGGACTCCTTAAGATTTTCTGCTAGGGCTTCCGCCTTATCTAACTCTGCCCGTAGGGCAATTTGGTTAAAAGGCTGGCATGTGGATGCTAGTTCCAATGCTAAACTTTGTTCTATTCCCTGTCAGGGTCAGTTTTTGTTTGGGCCGGGCCTTGACGATTTACTAGAAAAGGCCTCGGACAAGAAAAAAGGCTTTCCCTCTGTTAGTCAGCCCCCCAGGAGGTCTTTCCATCCCAGATTTAAAGGGAACCTGTGAGGAATATGGATTGTTGTTCAATGTCAACCATGTTCCCACACAAGCAATCTGTTGTCAGATAGCAGAGGTAGTGAACTCCACAGGAAGGGAGGGGGGGGGGGGGGCCTGCCAAATGGCAGAGAACTTCTTGCAGGCCACCTTTGTTTACAATTTTTCACCTCCATTCAGCCAGCCAGGAACCCAGCTAATGGAACAGGAAAAACTTCCCTGCAGCGGGTCTAGGCCATTCCCCAGTTCAATGAACATTATCAGACATCATGGAACCGGTGATTCATAAGGAATTATGAATCACCCGGCCATCATAGGCATAAACCGGATACAGATTTGTGTCCCTGTGGCCACAATAAACAGGCCTGTGGTCATAGTTTGGTGGTGGGATGCCCGGGAGGGGAGATATACATATCTCCCAACAGAAACCTAATAACGGTACCATCTTTGGACTCTACGGGTAGCCGGGCGTGTTTTTTCTCTGAAGGGGGGTCACATTGTGCCATGTGTTTAGAGGGACCTGCAACTTGCTGACATCACTGCCTCCCACGTAACTCCAGCTAAGAACTCATCACAACCCACAGGACTCATATACCTGGTAAACTGACTTATTGTTCTGCTTAACCCTGTTGTACCCCATAATCTGTATTTGTCACCTTAGACCACTGTATATATTTCTGTGTGTATAGTGTTATTTCTAGGGAGCCCTTAAGGTGATTAAATACATAATTTAATCTTGTGCTGTCTTGCATCTCGATCACTAATCCCCACGTCTGTGTTTCGGCCTAGTTATACGCTACTGTGGGTTGGTTTCTCACCCTATATAATCCCGTTAGCGGACCGGGCTTATATCAAACGAGAAACTGGTGGCAGTCTTCCCGGGCTGAGAACGCGCTGTTTCACTGGGGCAGTGAAAAGGCTCTCTCAGCTTGTTGCCACTCTGTGCCCGCGTGGACAGGAGGTGTCTGTGTAAACTGTATCAAGCTGACCTTACCTGCTCCTCCAGGAGGGCGTAACATCACGCCTTGGTAACCTGTGACCATACCATATCTCGCTGGCTTACGTATTAGACGTCCGACGTCAGTCGGAGTACGGTATTCGTCACAGAACCTGTCATCAACTTTGTGCTGCCCATACTAACGGCAGCAGAAAGTCGAGACAGGTGAGTTGATTTAAGTAGTCTGTCATTTAAAAGTTAAAAGAAAGTGGTTGCCGAGAACCAACATCACTATCATTGCAGACTGGGCCTGGAAAAGAGTCACGGCCACCTGAGAAGAGTCATGGTTATTCATAAATTCCTGCTCTACCTAGTTTTCTCCATTTCTCTCTAGGAGAGAACTGCCAATCATCAGCAGATGGGTGAGAGTCAGGGCCGGCTCCAGGTTCATGTGGGCCCTTCGGTGATTAAAGCCTCAGTGGGCCCCCTTGTGGCATTTTGCACAACACACGTCATTACCAACAAAAAGTCAGCAAAAACAGTAGAAAAAAAGCTGTGTTTTATAGGAGGTCTTAGGCTACATGCACATGAAAAAAAAAGTCCATAAAAAAAACGGATAAACTCCATTTTAGCTGGCTGTTTTTCACTGATGCCATTCTACGAAACAGACGTTAAAAACGGACTAATTCATTTGTATGGGGGCAGTCGGTCAGTGAAAACCGGACACGATAGAACATGTTTTTATTTTTTGACGTCCGTTATTCACTGGCTGTCAAAAAAATTGCAGTGTGAATAGCCTCATAGACTGCCATTGGTCTTAAAACGAACATGTGATGGCCGTTAAAAAGAGTCCATCATGTCCGTTTTCACCGACATGTGCATGTAGTATTAGAATTTCGTATCACCCAGCGTGGCATTTTGTAAAAAATGATGTGTGAAGCCTCAGTGAGGGAGTAGGCTTATCCGTCAAGGCTGTGCTGACAATTGCGCATGGCGTCTGTGACTGCAGCCCTCCTCCCCTGAGTCTGTCCTACCCAAGACAAACTCAGCACCAAAAACAAAGGCTGTGAGGGGACTGAGGACTGCTTCTCCAGGGCATGTAGGAAAGGGGCTGCTCTCCACAGAGCCAGGTGAAGCCATGGATGAGGAGAAGGAGCAGCTCTCCTCGTGCTGACGGAAGGCTCCACTTCACCGACATCGCCTCCTCTGCTTCCTTTCCTATAATCACCAGTGAACTCTGCTGTGGATTTTGGGGCTCCCTGTCCATGCTGATTGACAGGATCTGTGGGGTTCACATGACTGGAAGGATGAAGAGCTTTTGGGGCTGATTTGACTTGGATGCTGGACATATCTTTGCTAATGGTGACAGGCTATGTTGGAGGAGGTGAAGCTATGAATGGTGCCTGTTGTGTGCTAGCTGCTGCAGGAGAATTGTGCTTTACACATATCGCGACTGGCCATATCATTAATACCACCACACCCTAAGTCACTAGCCCTTCTCCTGTCCCATACACTGTCAGCTCTCTGTGGCACTGAACCCTCCTGATGCGATAAGCGGCAGCCATGTTACTGGTCACACTCACACACACCTGTCTAAACTCCCGATTTCTTCCAGCTCAGCTGCTATGCTGTGCGCTGTCTTCTGCCGTTGCGCTGCTGATCAGCTCCGCCCCTGCTGTCCTCCAATCTGTCTCGCAGGCCTGCAGATCCTGCGAGATAGCAGCAGCGCAGCAACAGTAAATGTTTTTAAAGGGACCGGCGCGGAAACAAGTGGGCCCCCTAAGGGACAGTGGGCCCCGGCACTTGCCCGGGTATGCCGGGTGCTGACGCCAGCCCTGGTGAGAGTGCAGGTGATTATGAATAACCATGACTCTTCTCAAGTAGATTTGACTGTTTTTCAAGGCCTGGGCTGCAATGATTATGATGCTAGTTCTTGGCAGCCACTTACTATTAGGCCATGAGTGACACACTGCTGAAATCAGCATTTCTGTCACTATTTTATGCTGCCCTCAGTGAGATCAGGATTAAATTGATGACAGGTTCCCTTTAATAAAGAGAGCTTTAAAGGGAAGAAAAAAGCAAAGCAGTTTACAGGTGCTGGTAGGAAAAATAAGGGATTTCTTTTTTCCAGGTCAGATGCCTCAAAAAAGCAGTCCCAATGACGCCAGGGCCCCTGTCGAAGGTCGTCTGTCTCTTTCTTTTTTTCTCTTCAATGGCAGAAGATCTCCAACTACCTGTGGATAAATTCTGTGATAGTGGAGGGCCTAAAACTAAAATTTCAGAGCATTCCAGAAGGGAGATTTGTAATTACAGATTACCGTTCAGATCCCACAAAGCAGTCGGCCATCATCTCAGAGATTTTTTCCCTAATAGAGAAAAAGGTGTTGTTAAGAGTTCCAGAGCAGGAAGTGACAAAGGGGTTTTATTTGACCCTTTTTCTTGTCAAAAAACCAAATGGCTCGTTTTGGACAATAATAAACTTGAAAAGTGTTTGAACCGGTATCTGCTGTACATGAGATTTCGTATGGAGTCCATCAGGTCAGCTGTGGACAATCTTTTCCCGGACTGCTTTATGGCCACAGTAGGGTATCCCTATCCCTATCCATACCAGCCACCAGATGATTCTGAGGGTAGCAGTCCAGTTAGAGAAAGATGTTCTGCATCTTCAGTTCCAGGCCTTACCTTTTGGCTCTCACGGGCTTTGAGGGTTTCAGAGATGATGGCCCACGTGAGGGAGAAGGAGATTGTCATTATACCATACCTGAACGATTATCTTCTAGTGGCCTGGTCAAGTCAGATTCTTCAGGGACAGATTGCCTGGTTGAGGGAGGTTCTAGAGCAACTGGGATGGGAGAAAAATCCAGTTTATGTCCGAGCCAGAGATGCAGCTTCCTAGGAATGATTTTGGACTCCAGTTCCCAGAGGTGCCTGTTACCCCTTCAAAAAGCTTTACTTATTAGATCAAGGGTTCAGCTACTAGACTCGTGTCCGTCAGTCACCCTAAGAGAGGCCATGTCGGTGCTGGGTGTCATGACAGCCGCTATTTTGGGAGTAGAATGGGCCCAGTATCATTCAAGGCTTCTTCAGATTCTGCGGTATTGGGACAGATTTCTCCTCTCTCTAGACACAGCGATCTCTGTATCACCCTAGACTCTGAGTTCCTTGGGGTGGTGGATGAATCTGCAATTTTTAAAAAAAGGGGTTCCTTGGATCAGGGAGGCGGTTCTCCCCTTGACCACGGATGCGAGCCCATCCGGTTGAGGAGCCCATGTGGGGTCCGTGCTGTTGCAGGGGAACTGGGACAGCAATTCTCTATCCCAGTCTCACAATTTCAAGGATTTGAATGCAATCAAGATAGCCAGGAGACTCTGTACTAAGGCTATCAGGGGCAGAAACGTGAGAGTCTACTTGGACAACACGACAGCAGTGGCCTACATCAATTGGCAGGGAGGTACAAGGGCTCAGGGCCTCATGTATCTCACTCATCAGATTTTCAATCTAGCAGAAGCTTCTCTATTATCTCTTTCTGCAGTACATCTAAGTGGTTCAGACAATGTGAAATCGGACTTCCTCAGTCGTCATAATCTATACCAGGGAGAGTGGTCCCTAGATCAGGGGGTATTTAATCAGGTTGCAGCGTTCCAGGGATAGATCTCTTTGCCACCAGGTCAAACAGAAAGGTAGAGGTCTTTTCCCCATTTCCAGGGGAGCAACCGAGAACAGTGGACGCATTGGCCCAATTATGGAAGCAGGGCTTTCTTTATGCCCCCCCAAAGTTGTTACCAAGGGTTCTCAGGAAAATCAGAGAGGAGGGAGCCATGATGATAGTTATAGCTCCTTTTTGCCCGAGACGGGTGTGGTTTTCCTGGCTCCACAAGATGTCAATAGAGACCCCATGGGTGCTTCCAGAGTCTCAGGAGCTTCTGTCTCAGGGGCCAATCTTTCACCCAGAGGTGAAAAATCTGCACTTGACTGCCTGGTTGTTGAGAGGGAGATTTTAAAGAAAAGAGGTCTCTCTGGGGATGTAGTTAACACTCTGTTGGCCAGTCGGAAGAAGGTCACTTCTAATATCTATCTGAGAGTTTGGAGGGCCTTTTTCAGATTTGCCTAAAAACCTGTGGATGTGCTAAAAGTGCGACATCCCGCTCGTATTAAATTTCCTACAAGAGGGATGGAAGAAAAAACTTAGGCCTAGCACTTTAAAGGTCCAAATTTCAGCTTTAAACGCTTTGTTTGAGTTTAAGTTAGCGGAACATCCTTGGGTTAAGAGGTTTGTGACAGCAGTGTCCAAGTTATCTCTGGTCTGTAAAAATAGAGCTCCTCTCTGGGATTAAAATTTGGTCCTCTCTACTCTTACTTCAGACCCCTTTCGAGCCTATTGATAAGATCTCCCCAAAGATGCTCTCCCTTAAACTTGCGTTCCTTCTGGCCATTACTTCGGCTACAAGGGTTAGTGAGATCTCTGCTCTCCCGATTGACCCTCCCTACTTGGTAATCTTGGAAGATCGGTTGGTGATTTCTCCTAATCCTTCTTTTTTACCAAAAGTCTCTTCACTTTTTCACCGTTCTCAGGAGATTAGAGGTTCTCCTCACGTCTGCTGCTTTTATTTCAGCGAGCTAAGAAGGGATCTGCAGCTTCTTCTCAGACTATTGCTAGGTGGATTAGACAAGCCATTTCCTTAGCCTACTCTTCTAAAGGAGTTGTTCTGCCCTCCGGGTTTGGGGCTCACTCTATGAGATCAGTCTTCCACTTCATGGGAAGAGAGAGCTTCAGCTTCTATAGAGCAGATTTGTAAGGCGGCTACCTGGAGCTCTCCACATACTTTTTTTTTAGGCACTATAGACTTCAGATACCTTTTAATGAAGGTCTTACCTTTGGCCGTAAGGTGCTTCAGGCTGTGGTCCGACCTAAAAAAAAGATCTTGATGATACGATATTTGGATGACTTCCAAATCTGAGCTAGAATCATCTTCATTCAGAAACTATTAGATGTGGGGTGGTTGATAAATCCAGAGAAATTAGGACTTAAGTGCACTAAGGGTAGGCCCTAATGATTCAGTGCACCTTAGTTCCCATGCTGTGCTTCCCAAGACATATTTCCCCCTACTTGACTGAAAGGGCCTGGTGTTTGATATGTTGTCTCACCTGGACCTGTATTCCTGTGCCGCTCAATTCTTTAGTGGCGCAAGCGCAGTAGTTTTTAATGCTGGGGAGCCAGGAACATAGGGAATACTGCGTTTGTAACTAAAATTAACTCAATAGTACAGGAATGGGATTACAGGGCCAGGTCAGGGTATACATCAGAAGCCTGGCCTTTCAATCGAGCAGAGTGGAGGAGCCTGGTTTAAAGGCGTTGACTCATCTTAGATATTGGTGGCATATCTCTAGGATATGGCACCTATGGCAGATAGGTGCGGGTCCCACCTCTGGGACCTGCACCTATGTCTAGAACAGGACCCCCGAAAATAGGCGAGTGCTGGTTTGGCTTTCTCCGGCAGTCTCATAGAAGTGAATGGAGTTGTGGCCATGCCAGTACTCCGCTCATGTGCGGTACGCTCCTTCACTTTCGGGGGCCCATTCTTGAGATGGTGGGAGCTGCATGTATCTGATTTTGATGGCATATACTAGCAATATGCCATCAAAACCCAAGATGAAACAACCCCTTTAATATGCTTAATCCTGATGACAGATGCCCTTTAAAACTAGTGACCGCTAAATTGAATAGCATTGATTATCTTGTTACAATGGTGCCTGTCAGTTCTTGAAGTTGATGTGTTTGAAGCAGGAAAAATGAGCAAGCGCAAGGATCTGACAAACTTTGACAGGGGCCAAATTTTGATATGTGGATGACTGGGTCACAGCATCTCTAAAACATTAGGTTATGTGGGGGTGTTCTCGGTATGCAGCGGTTAGAAGTGACCCGAAATGGGACATGGAAGGACAACTGGTGAACGAGCAACAGGGTCATGGCTGCCAAGGGTCATTGATGCACATGGGGAAGGTGGCTAGCCAATCTGGTCCTATCCCACAGAAGAGCCACTGCAGAGCAAATTGCTGAAAAAATGTATGGGGTTGTACAGAGTTACTTCTGCACTGGTGGTCCAAACAAGATCAGTGGGGGACCACTGGAGCAGCAGGTATTCAATAGGTGAGTAATTTTTTTATTATATCATATTCCTTTCTGTTAGATGAATTTGTATAAATTCCTAGACACTACCTTTATTGCTGGCTATCATAGATTGGGTGCACAGCAAACTGCATCGCTCTGCCTGTGCTGACACCTACCTGTTTTCCACCACTGAGATGGTCTACCATGGCCATATGAGCATCAGAACTGGACCATGGTGCAATGGAAAAAAAGCGGTCTGGTCTGATGCATCAGGTCACATCAAGTGGAGGGCCGGGAGCATGTACATCACTTACTTGGAGAAGAGATGGCACCAGTATGTACCATGGGAAGAAGACAAGCCGGCTAAGGCAATGTTCTGCTGAGAAACCTTGGCTCCTTGCATCACACAGATGTTACACGTACCACCTACCTAATCACTGTGTAGACAAATACCTCCCCCTTTCATGGTAGTGGTCTTTTTCAGAAGGATAATGGCCAGGAATGAGGAACATGACAAACAGATCTGAATATCATCTGTGGGATGTGCTGGAGAAACAAGTCCATGGAGGTCACACCGCAATGCTTACACAACTTAAACAATCTGCTGCTAATGTCTTGTGCCCAGTGACCTACCTCTAATAGAGGCAGACCATGTAGCTGCTATGGGCCCTTTCCCCAATTACACTTACATAGCTAGCTGTGAAAACCTGGCTAGCTGAGCAGAAGGACCAGTGATGATGTCATCAGCATGTGATCAGGGCAGCCATACAGAGTCAGTAGTTTTACAGTTGAAGGACCTGTGTTGATGTCATCGTCATGGGACCAGGGCAGGGAGATGAAGCTCAGCCGTGGAGAGGAAAATGTACAAATGAAGATACACAGATGTTGCATTTCACACCTTATTCTAGGCTAGTGAGGTGGAGGTTCTTGAGAAATGACTTTATACCAGACACATGCACATGCCTTTATCCAGTTTTTCTTTTTATTCTTTTTTTTTATGTAGGCTGAAGCAATTGTTACAATGTACAGGGAGGCACAGTTACAGCAAAAAGTCATTTAAACAATGTAAAACAACCTGCACAGGGAGAGGTCAACTCTCAGTACAAACTAGCAACTAAACACAAGAGCAGAAGAGTCACGGATTCCCAATGACTCGTTTCTTCTGCCATGACACTGCCATACAATATGCAAAAGAAACACAAAACAGAACAACAAAAAAATAGGGCATAATCCTATGGTGAACGTGGGCGAGAGTCTCATACTAAAACGTTTAAGGGCAATGACAACCACATATTTCATACTAGCCACTTAGTTCATTTCAGACATGGATAACTGTTTCCTTATATTAAAAAAAAGGTGGACCCGTCAGCTCTACACGCGGAGGGGGCGGCCATTTTGTGGGCTACATCAACACTCCCGAGTAGGCAGCCAATTGATTCACTAGAAGCTAGGGATATCGCTTGGTACAAAATTTCTACTATGATTTCGCCTAGCTCGCCGTGTACCTAAAGGTTTTCATATGAATCTTGTTCAAAGTGGACGTGCAGTGGGGGCAGCCATTTTGTGGTCTGTACCTACAGTCACAAGTACGTAGTCAATCAACATACTATTTAGAGACAACCCCTTTCAGTTGAGAGCCGCCGAGGCAATCAGTTGATTACCGTGGGGCTGACTCCCGTCAAGCAAGTTGATTTTGGCAGGAGAAACGGCCTGTCATGCATTTTACAGTGCGGCAGCTACTGCACAAAACATGAAGTATTACGTGGATCGCTGAGGTCCACAAGAGCTTGGGGACCATCATCTACAATGGTCTGACAAGGTTTTGCATTTATTACAAAACCCCTTTAAGCATTAGTGGTATTCTTAAGGGTCCATTCACACGTCCGTTGTTTCTTTCCTGATCTGTTCCGTTTTTTGCGGAACAGATCTGGACCAGTTCTGTACCCATTCATTTTCAATGGGTCCTGAAAAAAATCGGACAGCTCAATGTCTGATTTTTTTTCAGGACCCATTGAAAATGAATGGGTACAGAACTGGTCCAGATCTGTTCCGCAAAAAACGGAACAGATCAGGAAAGAAACAACGGACGTGTGAATGGACCCTAAAGGAACATTTCTTCAGACAAAATGGCTGCCTACTGTGATTTTATCAACTTCATCACTTCCTGTGAGAGTGAACAAAATGGCATCCTTTGATTTCAGTTAGCTTGTTATGTACTCACAGGGTGGATTATTTCTAGAGCCAAATGCACAGGGGGCAGCCATTTTGTAGCCTGTACCAATATCCACGGGCAGGCAACCAATTCGCTAGAGACCATAACATGTTTGAGCCAAAGTGGTAATTCTTAGGTCGCTTGCATACGTCTCCAATTAAAGGTGCATTTTAGGGTCTGTATTATAGTTGCAATATCTGCCCCTAATGAGGTTCTACTGAAGCGGACTTAGTGCTCCTGTGGTTCTACTGAACAAGACTCATATGTTGATGTGAGTATAAAGCCCATACTACAGCCATGTAAAAAAAGGCCTTTGGCCAAGACAAAATGACTGTCCTCTCTAATTTTAGGTAGCTTGCCATGTACACTTAGTACGCTTACTACAAAATGGCTGCCATATCGGTGTTCATCATGCTTGCTATGAACTCAAACAGTGGATGGCTGGTCAGGCTTTTCTGGATTTGGAAAGAAAAACCTCATGGGATTGATATAAAAAAACTGACTTTTTTCCCTATTATCATGTCATTTAAGTATGCTGTACTGCGACATAACATCTTGAAAGGAATCACAGCAGCGTACGTCTTCATACATGAAACACAACAACTTCACATGTTACTTCACATCGATAGCCAACAAGGAATTTTGCAGAGTTGGTTTTCTGAGACTAGCACCGTTGACAATATTGCATTTTGGCATCATTTATCCAATGAGCCTGGGGGGCTCGGGCGTTGGTAACGTGCTGTGTACTTCCCCTCTAAATCCCGTCTGCCAGTCCTTACCCTGAAATGCGTTTCTACAAGTGATATTGATGTAGAAAAAATATTTATCAATATCGATGCCATTTATAGATAGAAAAGGGGACCTTGTGTTGGGGAGGGCTTTTTAAAAAAAGGTCCTTGGGAGGCGAGGGAAGGGACTTAAGCGCTATACATGGCGGCCTGGCATCTGCAACATCTCTGTTTATAATGAGGTCTGCAATCTAATTGAATGTGATTCTAGGTACCCGAGGGATCAATTAGCATTTTTTTTATTTTAAAAGAAATTGATGCCAAATGCTATGGACCTCATCTATTAAAAGAAAAATACAAAACATAAAAACCCTTCATTTCTAAAAATTTCTAAAATGAAAGAAACATTAAACATAGACACTTTTCCCCCTCTTCGAGATGGTATGAGGTCCGGTAAGTGGTCATTTTGATGGTGCAACCCTTTGAGTGTTATTTTCCCCTCACTTTATAGATATATAATTTCTTATATATTACTTTGCCAACATGGAGAACCATCAATCCAGTGCCAAACATCTCAGGTACCCAAATAGTGGCCCTCAGACCATTGACTGATCACTTTTTTATACACAGGGCAGAATTTACTCTGGAGCTGTAGAGTTCATCCTGATTTTCTGGCACCATCTTCTCACATCCAGCTGACCATAGCTGTCTCAGTGAATATCTCAAAAAGATTCTACATTTTTGGAATCCCATCAGGGCAGAAGTTCAAGAATTGTTAAAACTCTACATTTGTAAAATTGGCTCCATTTTATGATATTGATTCGAGAGTCACTGTATGTCCAAATGGCCTAAAACCATTTCACTGGTTTCTCTACCCGGATCTTCCATTTTCCAAAAACTTCTATAGATTTCATTTGACCTATTAAAGTAGGGGGGGAGGGATCAGTGTAATTAGTATTATTCTATATACATAAAAAAAAATTGTGCTACAGTGCTATTTCCTACCATTAAACAAGTCATAAAATACATAACATATAACCCAGAGAATGTCCTCGAAACTGAATTTTCCTTCGTTCCATTTAAGTCCTGTGCCAAATTAGTGTAAAAAAATGTGAAAAAATTTACAAAAAAAATGTATTTTTATTTTGTAAAACCATTTGCCTCCACAATACTGAACAGCGACGTGTGCGTGTAAAGTGTCATTTGGATGCGATCAAAGGTTGCAAACTCGACCCAGCCAGCTGGGTCTTAAATGTGAATAAGCAAATTTTTTTTTTACATTTTATTAATTTTTTACTCTATTTTACATCTGTGAACTTCCAACTACCTTAAAACGTTTAATACCTTTATAATTGCCTTAGCCTTTTTTTTTTTTTTTCTGTTTTTTAGATTTAACATTATACTTAACCCCTTATGTTAGTACTTGGTGAGATAGTGTGAGCGCACATATCTATAAAAAAAACAAAAAACTGAGTGCTTTACGATACAGTAAAACCCAGCAGGGACATATCACCAACCTTCAGATATGGCAACCATTTCATGTGCTAGTTCCCGATGTCCGTATTCTAGATGTGATATCTCATTAAATAGCTATTGCTTTAGCCCACAAAATGGCTGCCAACTATGGGGTTGTACAGGATTAGATAAAAAAAAAAAAAATAGCAAATTTCTTCCAGAAACAGCATCAAAGCAGTTTACAGGTTGTGTGTGGTATTGCAGCTCTGCCCCATTCACTTGACTAGAGCTGAGCTGTAATACCGATCATGACCTATGTGCAAGGGTGGTGCTGATTTGACAAGAAAAAAAATAAAATCCTGTACAAATCCTTTAAATTCCTGCCTACTAAGACATTACACACAGTACTAAAAGTGACATGACGGGTCTGATATATTACATATGACGTGTATACTGACGTAGGTGGAAAGCACTCTATGGATTAGTGGTCTGGACTGGCTTGAATCTTCTATCATGGAGCTACAGGCGATGACTAGATTACAGGTGACGTGTATGACAGCCTATGTTATATCATAACGTTCTTAACCCTTTATTCCCCCTGGTTACATGCTACGTTTTTTTTTACTATATTGCTTTTAATTGTTAATAATTTATAACAGTTTAAAAAAAAATTGAAAAAAAATATTTAAAAATAATAATCATTAAAAAGTAAAACCTAAGCTTGTAGTTGTGTATAGGAAAAAACTAAGCTGCGGTGATTCGGAGGTGGTCTACACCTTATCATCCTCTGACTGCAACGGTTGTTGAACTACATCTCCCATCATGCCAAAAAAGGTATGCTCATGCTTGATCTATACAAAGTTATTTTTTTTTCTTTTCGATGGTGGGGTGGGGGGAGGGGGTTCACAAAAACAGTCCTTCTTCTATTACGATACACACTTGTTCCTTATCCCATTTAAAGCAGTTTGAAAATTTACAAAGACGTCTAGATACAAAATGGAAAAAAAAAAGATTTTGGCACTTTATGGAAAAAACGGGAACAAAAAAAATTGGGAGGGGCCAAAAATAACCAGAAAAAAAACAGAGAGGGGAATAACTATGTGCAGAAGTCAGAAGACTTTTTACAGCATGAGGACACGGACAGATAGTAACTCTTCTACTCTGCTTAACTGTGAGAATATATAGATTTATCTTCTTTTATTAAGAGTCAACCCTGTGTACGCTCCTAGACAATCCGCCGGTCACGGACTGGAATGGGTTAAAGGGAGTCACCAGGGTGAAAGTTCTGTAGTCCCGGCCATAGTGTCCCAATTCTCTAGGAGAGACGTGGGGCCGAGCGATCATTTGTGCTGGTTTTCTTAAGTTTAACTCCACGGCGGATAGCATAAAGCATGTCATCTCCTTGAGGTGCCTCTTCTGGAGCAGACTCTGTTGGCTCTGGATGGGCTTGAACCGGGGCATCGGGGATGAAAGATCCATCCTGATCATCATCATCTTCATCATTTTCTGACCTTCCTTGCCTCTGTTCCTCCACAATCATGCCTTGTGGTCCCGGGACTGGGGGGTTTACAGAAGCCTGTCCGCTCCACAGTGAAGTTGGCATTTCTCCGGTGGAAGCTTCTACGAGGGAAGGGGTGTCGGGGCTTTGCTCAGGGTATTCTTCACTTGTGCTGGTGGGGAACCCACCTGGCATATCTGGCACTGTGGGGGTCTTAACGGGTATAACCGGTGTCTTTATCGGTATGGGACCTCCACCAATAGTGCCACGTCTCACTGATGGCTTGGTGGATGGTGTCCTACGAATGGTGGCCACACCAGGTGTGATCACAGGTCCGAAAGCGGCTGGTAGCCCAGCGGTGGAGGCAGGACGTTTGGCTTGGAACATCCTCCTGTAGGACTGGCTGATATCACTGTTTCGAGGGATGGTGGAAGATTTATCAAAATCCTGTTGGTCAGGTTCTTGGTCTCCACTCACCGAGAAGTAATCGTAATCTGAAACTGAAGATAAGAATGAGGTTAAAAAAATGTGGTTTAGGGAAAAAGATTTTGCAGGTTTTGTTCCCGGCATAAAATTAGGTACATCGGCTGTACAGGAGCCTAAGAAAGCTCATGACAACCACTATGAGAGCCGTAATAGTGGTCGTATTGGTTGACATGGTTGTATACAATTGTTAGTAACTTTGTCGAATAGCACAAGTCACGTTATTTTTAGGTGGAAAGGCACTTTAAAGGGGATTTCCAACATCAGGATCGCCTACTCTCAGATCATGATTGCACATGTAAGTGGATGAGTCCTGGGGGGCACTAATGGGGACATTCGTTCTACTCGGGGCATTAATATTTGTTGGGGAGCACTGAAGGCATTCTTTATACTGGGGGCAGTATGGGGGCCATATGATGTCCAAGGGGCACTATGAGGGGCATTAGGTATACTGTGAGGGCACTGCAGGGGTTGGGGTGTTAAAAAAATAAAATCATCAAGCCATTACAAATGGATGCAAAATAGCCATAAAAGACAGATGGCCAGAAAATGGTTGCACACACGGATGCAAAATGGTATCTAGGTACTGCCCTGATAGGGCCATCCTCCTCAATATCACCACAGTGCCTTGCAGTCCTCGCTTTCTCATCCAGCACAGTATGGGCTCTGCTGTTCAAGTAGTACCAATAGGGCACAAAAAATGTGTGATAGGAACAGGAAGAGGTTTATTTAAAGGACAATATAATAATCACTTCCAATAAATGGAAGAGTTTTGGAAAGGCTACCTGAGATCCTCATGTTCATGAACTTTGCTCTAGTCTTACCCCTCATTTTTCTCTATGGTGGTTCATAGTCTGGGTGGCAGTACTAGGTTATGAATGTCCAGCGACTATGAGACGGGTCTACAAATTATAGTTATTACAAGGTGTAACTAGGACAGGTCTTGGTGCACATATCGTACCTTGGGAAGGGATGGTATCTTCTGAACAGCAAGGGGTTGTGGTCTGTGTGCTGTATCCACTAGAACATTGCAAGGAATCTCTGCTACTCCTCTGCGTGTCAAGCTGCAATCCTCTGCTCAATGCCAGAGCCAACTCGTCGCAGTTCTCTGTTTCTTCACCTTGCTGATGATTATAAGAGAGGAAGAAAATGAACACAATGCACCCAGTATGACTACAACCCACCACCAACAGTAGACCTATCAGAGTCCAAAGTAATCTCATTGTGCAACAAACATATCATCCAATGTAAGATTTTCTGGATTTACAGCTGAAATACATGCAAATTATTTCTACAGAATGGTCAAAAGAGCCAACACTAAACAATTCAACCATGTGTTAGAAGCAGAAGAAGACACTCTACAGAAGATTGGTTAAAGGCAGAGACGAGCCATGGCATCACTCTTTACCCTAAATGCTGCAGATACACCGGCATTCCTGTGCAATCGGGCATCGCTGGTCAGTCCTAGAGTTGAGATATAGGCTCCTCCGCTGGAATCGGCTTCACGTTTACGCCTCTGAAGAGTGTTCACCATAGGTTGGTCGTATGGACCTGGCTTAGCCCAGTCCTGGATGAAAGGTTACATGCTGTATGTATACATGTTCAAAGCACTTTGTTCACTCAAGGAAAGATGGTTTATCTCCTTACATAACTGAAGTAGTGGTGGTTGTCCATAGGTATTACTTCTATGGACTCACTGACCCATCACAGTGCTCTAACCTTGGGTGAGAGCATTGCAGACCATGACCATACAATCATGGACCAGCAAAAAAAATGTTAGGTCCATATATATTTGGACAGAGAACGTTTTTCTAATCTTTGTTCTGAACATTACCACAATGGATTTTGAACAAAACAATTCAGATGCAGTTGAAGTTCAGACTTTCAGCTTTAATTCAGTGGGTGAACAAAATGATTGCATAAAAATGTGAGGAACTAAAGCATTTTTTAACTCAATCCTGTCATTTCATGGGCTCAAAAGTAATTGGACAACTTAAATAATTGTAAATAAAAAGTTAATTTCTAACATTTGGTTGAAAACCCTTTGTTGGCAATGACTGCCTGACGTCTTGAACTCATGACATCACCAGACGCTGTGTTTACTCCTTTTTAATGCGCGGCCCGGCTTTTACTGCAGCGGTTTTCAGTTGCTATTTGTTTGTGGCCTTTCTGTCTGAAGTTTAGTCTTTAACAAGTAAAATGCTCTATTGGGTTCAGATCCGATGACTGACTCGGCCATTCAAGAATATTCCACTTCTTTGCTTTAATAAACTCCTGGGTTGCTTTGGCTTTATGTTTTGGGTCATTGTCCATCTATATTATGAAACACCGACCAG